>NW_028277075.1:47010156-47623437 GCF_059951505.1 Python bivittatus | reverse complement strand
TGTACTGATCTCTGAAGATTTAGAGAAATTGCAAAGCTTTGTATTTCTATTTAGGAAGGTAATATTTACATGCAGTGCAGAAAAATTAAGTTTATATTCCTAAGTTTTTTTCTCTTGTAATTCATTTATCTAAGCTTAGTTTACCAGTGCTATTCTTGGAGGACAAAGCAGTCTGTGTTTCTGATCATTATGATAATTCTACATTATCAGTATTGGAGGTAGTTTGCCTCTGAATATCAGTGGCTAGGGAACATGCTCAGGAAAATGGTACTGTACTGATGTCCTGCTTGTGGACTTTCCAGGGTTGTCTAGCTGGTCAGGGTGCGAAGGAATGCTGAATTGGCTCCATACCATCAGGGCAGTTCTTCACTGAAAACAATTGATGTTAGTGATCCACTTTGGGAATGATTCTGGACAACTTTTCTAACATTTTCTACAGTATAAGAGCTCAATCATTATGCTTTTTGCTGCTTCCAGAGTGGCTTTTAAAAAGCTAAGAAATGCTATGATTTTTTTTAGGAAAGTTAAGATAGGAAAGGTAGTCATCTCTAGGAAAAGAAAACACACAAAGATTCTGTTGGCATGATTCTAGACTAACACTGATCTATCAGAGTTTTCTCTCTAGGCAACTTTCCTGTTTCACATCCTTTAGTCAAAACCTCTTTCTGCTGTCTGTTTAAAAAACAAACAAACCTGGTACCAGGTAGTTTGCAAAGAAGCTTTTAATGACTACTGAAGTAATATGGAAATGAAGAAAATGGGGGCTAGAACTAGTCTGAGCTGTCCTGTCCTTTCCTTTCATAAATAGCAGTGCTCTGTTTCAAAACTGCAAGGCTCTGAAACTCTTAGAGTTTCTTCAAAGCATGTGCTACCAAGCATAACAAAGTACTTTTAGCAGCTAGAGTGACAGTATGCCTTGGACCCCTAGGTTACCTTGTGGGACTTTCAAATGAGTGGAAACCTTATCTGTCTCCAGCCATTGCTAAGCTACAGTTCTCATCAGTTCTGATCATTGGCAGTCTTGAGTCTGATGGGTGTTAGTCCAGCAGTATCTAGAAGACACTGGGTACCTCATCTCTCCTTTAAAACGTCAGTTATCAAAAAGCCTTAACATTCTCACAAAATTGACCTTATTCATGCAGTGAGTTTGGCTATTGACTTTGGTACCTGGAGGATGGAGGCCATTGGATACAAGATACATTGGATCCTAGTTGGTTTTCTATTTTCTTTCTCTCCATTGCCTTTTGGCATTTTTAAATAAATCATTAAGCACCATATTATCTTCTGCATTAGTATTATACTAATTGTAACTATGGTGGAGATAGAAAGTATTGTTCTGCCTTCCCCACAACCCCTGCCTTTAAAGTTTCAATTATGAGGTAGACGTGTGGAGTCTTGGTTTGTTTTTTTCCCACCATTTTGTCATCTCTCTTCAGCTTTACTCCTTGACTGAGATAAAATTTTTAATCTTTCCACCTCATTAAGGAACTAAAAGAAGAGGGTTAGTTTGCACCTTAAGAATCCTTGAAATGATCTAACGTTTGCCTGATTGTCTGCTGGATGTTGTTGTTCAAGTGAGTGAATGTCCTATAACACCTGTCTTCTGAATGACTAGAACAACATGCAGTAAAATATAAAAGGTCATAGGAGTAGTTTTTTCTTTCTATGACAGCATAATCTTGTTTAATAAGGTAACCATGTAAAAAATTAGTAGAGGCTGGTACAATTGTAAATGCTTTCATAGCATTTAGCTATCACGAGTTTGCCTGGAATATCAAAGCATAGATTACTGAAATCCAGCGCAACTATATGAATTATAGTTTTTCAGTTTGATAAGACTGAGCACTGAATTGCAGCCCTTAGCAGGAAACAATTGTAGAACCATGTGGTTTAACTGTATATTTTTATGAAGCAATTAATATTTGCTAAGACCAAGTGAAGTCATTGGGCCAATCAGGAAATATTTTAATTTTATAAAACTAGATTTGTGTTGGAGTTTACTGTATTCAAGAGAAGAAGGATAGGATGAGATAAAGGCTATTATAAAATGTATTCATGTATTGAACATAGCAGCGTGCTGTTATTGCTCTAAATAAATAGTTTGGAGTAGCCAGGGCTACTGTAGAATTTTATAATATAATATTATACAAACTTACTTGGAAGTAATCATTCACTGAACATAAGATTATAATCTGCAAGTTAGTTCTTAACTCAGTGTTTTTTTTCTTAAGTCTGACTTTTGGGTTTTCTGGGCTTGTCCTAAAAATCAGTGAGATTAAATTGTGATTGTGGGAAAGAATAGACAATGGCAAAAAAAAATTGCCTCATGACTTATTAACAGCAAGGAGCAAGACAAAAGTAATATTTAAAGTTAAACAAATTGAAACTGAAAGATTCATCCAAAAAATCTCTTAATTGCTGTAATCCATAATGATTCATAAATGGGATCCTGTGGCAAGGTTGAATTGCCATTTTTAAAATCAGATTAAATTTGTTGGAGAATCCAAAAATTAACATATATGTTTCCGAACAGAAGCAGTGACTACATTGTATTGAAGTATGTGCATATATGCAATAATTTAACCAGCAAAGATTAAACAATACTCTGTATAGTCATTATGTATTTATTGCTGTTCCACAGGGTCCCCCCCCCCGTTTTTTTTAGGAACTTGAAAATAAAGATTTGAAATTTATTAATTTTTTTTGTTATATGTACGTCCTTATTTTATTATCAGAAGTAAAAAGTATCCTTCCCAGCACACTTCTGCTTTGGATATATTCAGTTATAAAATGTACAGTTGTAACTGTGCTCTATCATTATGAACCACCGGGGTTTACATTAGCTTGGGTTCAGAATCTTTGTGTACTTGTAAATGTATGATTGTTCTTCAGTTTCGCTATAGATACCTGAGCAGCTTAGAAGAAAGCCACAGTTGTCAAACTACAACCGCTTTCTTCTGAGTTAATACAGCATTCCTGTACTGGTAATGGTAGGATTAGTATAACCATTTTAATTTCATGCTCATTGCACTTCAGAGTGACAGCTAAATGTTTCTCCTACCCAATCTGTTGTGTTTTATTTCTGATGTACTATTGAAAACATGGAATAAGGTTTGAGTGGTCTTACATTTTTCTAACAGCATCCGTTCAAGGGGACGTACCCTTCCTCCACAAAGGATAGTCAGTGGAATTGTGAAAGAATTGAATGAAATTACATACGTTAACATTGACCTGCAGGGCCAATGCTGTTTCCTCAGTGTTGTGCTGGCAGGGTTCTGTAACAGGAAGAAAATTCCATGTCTAAAAATTTGCATCTCAGTTCACTTACGTCAAGCTGTGAATTGTTTGCTTGTTGTTTGACAACTTGCTAGATTTAGCGAGCTAAAACCAAACAATGTTTTAACATTTTTAAATGTGTTAACAATTTTTGTGTTAACGTTTTCCTGCCTCTCTCAACTATATACATGAGGACAGAAAGAACCTTGACATAAGGGAATCTGCATCTTTAAATAAGGTTTTTCCCTTTCATATACAGTAATTTGTGAAGGGGCTGTACAAATTGCCACCTATGAGAAAAAGGGGCCAGCCTGGCTAATTTCTTTTATAAGTGTCTTAAGAACATGAGAAACTGCTTTAATCATAACATGTGATTCACTGAGTTAAATGGTGCTTGCCCTTAACTCAAGGAGTCCCTGTCCAGAGTTTTAACTAAGCCTTCCCTGCAGGTGGTATGATTGAATTTAACCTCCTTTGTATTAAAGTATTTACTCTAGCACTGACACATGGACTTTTTTTTTTTAAATAATAGCTAAAGATGCTCACCTGCTAATTGCTATCAAAGCTGTTTGAAATGAAGGGGTGTGTGTATATGTGTATGTAAATATATATATATATATATATACACACACACACACACACACACACACACAGTACTGTGCAAAAGTTTTAGGCAGGTGTGAAAAAATGCTGTAAAGTAAGAATGCTTTCAAAAATATATATTGTAATTGTTTATGTTTATCAATTTACAAAATGCAAAGTGAGCGAACAGAAGAGAAATCCAAATCAAAATTTGGTGTGACCACCCTTTGCCTTCAAAACAGCATCAGTTCTTCTAGGTACACTTGCACACAGTTTTTGAAGGAACTCAGCAGGTAGGTTGTTCCAAACATCTTGGAGAACTAACCACAGATCTCCTGTGGATGTAGGCTGCCTCAGATCCTTCTGTCTCTTCATGTAATCCCAGACAGACTCAATGATGTTGAATTCAGGGCTCTGTGGGGGCCAAACCATCACTTCCAGGACTCCTTGTTCTTTACGCTGAAGATAGTTCTTAATGACATTGGCTGTATGTTTGGGATCATTGTCCTACTGCAGAATAAATTTGGGGCCAATCACATACCTCCCTGATGGTATGGCATGATGGATAAGTATCTGCCTGTATTGCTCAGCATTGAGGACACCATTGAACTTGACCAAATCTACAACTCCATTTGCAGAAATGCAGCCCCAAACTTGCAAGGAACCTCCACTATGCTTCACTGTTGCCTGCAGACACTCATTATTATACAGCCCTTCAGCAAACAAACTGCCTCCTGCTACAGTCAAGTATTTCAAATTTTGATTCATCAGTCCAGAGTACCTGCTGCCATTTTTCTGCACCCCAGTTCCTATGTTTATATGCATAGTTGAGTCGCTTAGCCTTGTTTCCATGTTGGAGGTATGGCTTTTGGGCTACAATTCTTCCATGAAGACCACTTCTGGCCAGACTTCTCCAGACAGTAGATGGGTGTACCTGGGTCCCACTGGTTTCCACCAGTTCTGTGCTGATGGCACTGCTGGACATCTTCCAATGTCAAAGGGAAGTAAGCATGATGTGTCTTTCATCTGCTGCATTAAGTTTCCTTGGCTGACCACTGCATCTGCTGTCCTCAACATTCCCCATTTCTTTGTGCTTCTTCAAAAGAGCTTGAATAGGACATCTTGAAACCCCAGTCTGCTTTGAAATTGTTGCCTGGGAGAGACCTTGCAGATGGAGTATAACTACCTTGTGTCTTGTTGCTGTGCTCAGTCTTGCCATGGTGTATGATCTGTGACATGAAACTGTCTTCCACAACCTCACCTTAGTAGCAGAGTTTGGCTGTTCCTCACCCAGTTTTAAGCCTCCTACACAGCTGTTTCAGTTAATGACTGTTTCAACCTACATATGAAATTGATTATCATTAGCACCTGCTTGGTATAATCAGTTAATCATACACCTGACTAATCCTACAAGATCCCTGACTTTGTGCAAGTGTACAAAGTGTGCAAGTGTAAGAATTGATGCTGGTTTGAAGCCAAAGGGTAGTCACACCAAATATTGATTTGATTTAGATTTTTCTTCTGTTCACTCACTTTGCATTTTGTAAATTGATAGACAATTACAATATATATTTTTGAAAGCATTCTTACTTTACAGCATTTTTTCCACACCTGCCTAAAACTTTTGCACAGTACTGTATGTGTGTGTGTGTTTATATGTATATAAAATATGTATGTATGTATGAAAAAAGAAACTGAAAGGGCTACTTGATGATTTTCTGAGAAGAGAGAACAATTATGAACCTAAAAGTGTGTTGGTTTTTACAACAAAGAGCTATTTAAGAAACAAGCAGGTGCTTTTACTTATCTAATCATAGTGTGCTTTCACCTTGGATATGGAGACTGCAAGTCTGAGAACTGGTAATAAATCACTTATTTCTTTTCCTGGCCCAACTCATGAATAAAACATGCAGCTAGTGGTTCATAGAAATAGGGCTAAAAGTGGTTGAATAGCTCCTGAACAGATCACAAAAATCAATGTGGGTCTCTGCCCCCCTATTTTTAATATGATACTTGAAGGTAACCAGAATCTGCTTGCCTCATATTCTGTGCATTTTCTTCTCTAACAAGGTTTCTGCACCAGCTTTGACTGGATTCACTGCACTCTTCAACATATCCTGGGTTGCTGAATACATATTTCTAGGGTTCACTGAAGCAAGCTGCCAGGAGTGGCCACTTCATTCCTCCTACTCCTGGAAGCACACAGGTTTGCTGTCCAGCTTCTTGGTGTGATCCTATGGCTGCAGTCTCTGGCTGTTGGACATCTATAGACACATGCTCAGAAGTAAAAGGTGATGAGAGCTATTCTAGCAGAACAGTAGCTTAAAAACAAATGGAGCTGGTCTGCTCTAATCTATATTGGATTTATTTATTTTATTTATTTATTAAATTTGTCCCCCACCCATCTCCCCCCATGGGGGACTCTGGGTGGCTCACAGCACATTAAAACAATAAATAAATAAATATACAATTAAAACCTTTAACAATACACATTCCTAGAATAAAAGGGGAAAAAATTACAAATGTCATCATGCCTAGCTAGGAGTACGGAGCTACATCCCAATATATCACTTTGGGAATCACTTTGAGGGTCCCAGAATGCCCTCTGCAGGCTTGCTCTCCTTTCATTTTGTTCAAAAGTTTACACACTGTAGGCTTGGGATTTTGGATTTGAGAGGCTACATTAGAGGAAAATCAAAAGAAGAAAAGTCCAGTTCCTTCCAGGTGCATTTGAAAGTAGTAAATAATTTGGCTACTGTAATATTGAAAAAAACACATTCCATTTAATAACTGTAAACAGCTCAATAATCCTAATATAATGTAGCAAAGTCTCCCAAAAGCTCACCATGACTTTTATGCACTCATTTCTTAAAAACAAAGAAGGGGTTTGTCACTGCCTTCTTTCAGGAAAGTTTGTTTTCCTGTTTTTCGTAGGTACCCCGGTAGTTGGCAAGGGGTTGCTACCTAGCTGGACCGATAAAATGTACTGATCCTCAAATCTTAATTTCTTTACTGCCTAACTGAACATTAAGAAAGTTGCTATGCATTTGTAATATTACTATTTTATTATTTTTAATCATTTAACTTCCTTGAGTTGCACATTATGCTAAAAACGGTTGATACATTTTTAAACTGAAAAATATAATATCCTGGGATATACTCCAATATGATAATGTCCTTGAGAGTTGACAGTGAAGATGCTGAAGTGGTGGATATCCTTTATAGGATCAACTATCATTGGCCAAGGAACCAACAGTCAAGTAATACATCATAGACTAACACTTGGTAGTCTAGCAATGAAGGCCTTGAAAAAGATATTAAGTTGCTGAGATGTGTCTATACTTACAAAAATCAGAATCATGCAGGCAATGATTTTTCCTGTAATACTGTATAGAAGCAAAAGGTGTAGTTTGAAAAAGCAGGATAGAAAAGTTTTGACACTTCTGAACTTAGGTATTGGAGAAGACTCCTGAGAATACCATGGATATCCAAGAAAACAAACAAATCCAAGAACTCAACTCAGAGTTCTCACTCAAGGCACAAAGACAAGGCTCAAATAATCATACTCTGCACACACTTTGTGAAGATCTGGCTCTCTTGAAAAATGTATAATGCTGGGACAGGTTAAAAGAAAGGGAAGAGGAGGACAACTAGCAGCAAGGTGAATGGACTCAATTATAGCAGCAATGGATACACCATTGGAAGATCTGAAGGACTAGGTTGGGGACAAATCATCCTGAATGGTCACTAAGAGTTGACACCAACTTGATGGCACATGATCGTCAATAACGTCCTGCTGCTCAAAAACTCTGCTGAAAGAATGTATCTATCTGCAATGAGAACTCATCATTTTTTTTAAATAACTCTGTTCCTCTGAAAAAGTGAGCTACAGTTTATGGATGTTTACATTAAAAGAAATATGTCAATCTCTTACAGTGCTGCTTTGGGTTCAAAATATTAACTCACACTGCTGCTGTTTGTATAAATATTATTATAGGTGTACTGTATTTGGTTTGTATGCCACTAGAGGCTGCTACAGTGCTATATATTTTAAGCTAGTTCAGCATTAATACCTCTAATGATTCTAGTAAGACAGGGAACAGTGATGTACAAAAAGCTTCCATATTTATCTAATTCTTTTGTATATATGGCTCTTCTGACAGAATGGGCCATGTTCTGGTGGCTAGGGCTGCAATTAACCTGATTTCTTTGTTGGGGGGGAAGATGATGCAAATTGAGTAAGCCACGTTATTCATGTGGTAAGACTTTTTTTATCTTGTTTTATTGAGGTTTTAAAATGTTTTAAAGCTGTTTTCGGGCTTGTACTACACCTTTTCTAGATTTCCCAGCTCAGAATGATGAGGAACTGTGTCACTGACTTTCAAGATTGTGCTATCAAAGTTTGGCAAAGTTTAGTAGAAAAATGATCTTGGGAGTTGCAAATTGGCCTGAACTGCTTTGAGGAAGAATATTAAAGGGTCTAACACAATAATACCTATCTCAAAAAGCTGAGCAGTGGTTCTTCAGAGCTTCAGGTGGGAATCTTTGTTATCTTTATTTTTTAAAAAACGCATTATATAAAATGCCCATGATCCACCTCAGAAAGTTCTGGAATAATATTTCCTTATTGTATTTTGAAGATGCTTGTGGCTAAAGGCCACTTTGCTTGTTAATATTTGAATCTGAGACAATCACTTTAGTGATGAAACTTCATGGAATATGTCCATCTGAAATGACCATGTAGAACAATATATAGAATAATTATGGGTGTGTCTTGTACCTATTGGAAGAAGCATTGGTGAAGGATTGAAATATATATATTCCACAGGAAACCACTGAAGGGTTTTATTAGAATAGACAATGGATATCAGATAATTATGTAGGTGTAGCACTTCCCAAGATAGAGCTGGTGCACAATTTGGGGGTCCTCCTGGACTCATGGCTCCTGCTCAAGGAGCAGGTGGTAGCCATGGGTAAGTGAGCCTTTGCACAGATACATGTTGTGTACCCATTGTTCCCATTCCTGGACCGGGAGAAAAATTGGATGAAACATCCTGGAGGAGAATTACTGGAACTATGAGCGGGAGGACTGGATCATATTTTGTTACAGATTTTCACAAGTGGTGATAGCAATGATCTACCCTAATAATGGCATTTTTAGATTACATGTCGTAAATAATGCATTATGTGTTTTGAACACTTCTCCGCTCTTATTGCATCTGCAGAATGCCACCTAGTGGCCCTGTTTAAGATTACCTGATCTCTTCTGGGAAAGGTGGGCCCAGTGACTCACCCACAAGGCCACGCAGAGGAGTGCTCTGGGCATCTGGAGGATAAAATCGCTTGGATACATTCCCAGTTGGATACCAAGTGTATGGCATGGCCTGTGGAGATGCCTGGGGTACATACTTACCCTGTTATCTGGGAAGAGTTTGATCCTGTTGGACCTGAGGAAGTGGACAGGGTCCTCCAGGCTGTAAATGCCACCACCTGTCAATTAGATCCATGCCCCTCCTGGCTGGTTAAGGCAGCTCAGGAGGTGACATGTGGGTGGGTCCAGGTGATGGTGAATTCATCCTTGAGAGAGGGAGTGTTTCCAGCAGCCTTTAAAGAAGAACTGGTATACCCCCTCCTCAAGAAACCATCACTGGATCCCACCGTACTGTACAATTTTCATCCAGTCTCCCATCTCCCATTTTTAGGGAAGGTGGTTGAGAAAGTGGTGGCATTGCAGCTCCAGAGGATCCTGGATGAAATGGATTATCTGGACCCTTTTCAGTCAGGTTTCAGTCCCGGATATGGGACAGAAACAGCATTGGTCGCACTTTTGTTTTTTTTTTCTTTATTTTTTTATTTTTTACAACAAACACATACAAACAATAACATAAAAAACATTAAAAAAAACCATCTTCCATTTTAAACCGTGTGTCAGCCAGTTACCAATCATTTGTGCCATCCTTTCATAGTCTTCACTCATCATTTATATAGAATCTCATATCATCTATCTAACATATATTTATATATTTATCAATTATCAATTATTATTCATTTGTTACTAGTCTATAACACCAGCTTTCATAATAAGATTTATATCATTTTTATCCATTGATTATATATATATATATATATATATATAGTAATTTATATCAGTTTGTCAAGTTTCTATTATATAATTTGCTGATCTATTACATTACTATATCTTTTCATCCAACCATTGATAAAACAGATCCCATATCATATAGAATTATCTTCTTGCTCTCTAATTTCAAATGTTAATTTACTCATCTCTGCACATTCCATAATTTTCTTAATAACTTCCTCCTGCATAGGTACTTTTTCATTTTTCCAGTTTTTAGCAAATACAATTCTAGCCGCTGTCAAAACATTTACAATCAAATATTTCAGTTCTTTACTATATGTTTCAGGTATAATTCCTAATAGAAATGTCTCTGGTTTAAAGTCTATATGTTGTTTTGTCATTTTTTCCAACCATGTGTGGATTTTAATCCAATATCTTTTAGCTTCTGGACATGTCCACCACATATGGTAATATGTACCGGGCTTCTGATGACACTTCCAACATTTATCAGACTTGTTCTTATACATTCTCGCAATCCTTGCTGGAGGTAAATGCCACCTGTAAAACATCTTATACAAGTTTTCTTTATATGCAGTTGACATTGTCATTTTATAGTTTTGAGACCATAGTTTTTGCCACTTCTCTAAATCAATTCCATATCCAAAATTTTTCCCCCATGCAATCATTGTATCTTTAACCTGTTCTTCCTCCATCTTAAATTCTAGTAAATGTCCATAAAGTTTTTTAATCACCTTTTCATCAGTGCCCATCAAAATTTTATCTAAAACAGTCAGCTCATCATAGATACCTTCTGTTTTAAAATCTTTATCAAATCTAGATTGTATTTGCAAATATGAAAACCAGTTCATTTTTATACCTTGTTCTTCTAACGCTTGCATAGTTTTAAGTTCACCCTTTTCATTCAATATCTCAGTATATCTAACTGTTTGTTCCTTTTTATATGTTATTGGATAAGAAAAAGCTTCAATAGTGGATATCCATCGTGGAACTTTTAAATAATATTGTCTTCTTATCTTCTCCCAGTTTAAAAACAATGCCTCTCGAATATAGTGCCTTCTAAAGTAGCCCTGTGTTTTCGTTCCCTTATACCATAAGAAAGCATGCCAGCCCAACAACAGGTCATGTCCCTCTAAAGTCAATAGTCTATTATTTCTTAAAGTTATCCAGTCCTTTACCCACATCAGATTTGTCGCCTGATAGTATAATTCCCAGTTAGGCAAGGCAAACCCACCTCTTACTCTTGCATCTTGTAGTAATTTAAGCTTTATTCTTGCTTTTTGCCCTGCCAGATATATTTCAATACAATTTTATTTAAATCATCAAAAAACTCTTTCCCTAAACGAATTGGAATTGTCTGGAATAAATATAACATCCTAGGCAATATATTCATCTTGATAGTGGATATTCTCCCAGTCATTGATAATTGTAAATTCTCCCATTTTGTCAGATCTATTACAATCTGTCGTTTAAGTTTAAGATAATTATCCTCCTTCAATGTACTACATCTTGGTGTAATGTATATCCCTAGGTATTTAACCCTGTTTGTAACCTGTATTTCCAAGACTTCTTCCAATTCTTTCTTTTGCCTTGCTAGCATATTCTTTGTTAATATCTTTGTTTTGTCTTTATTTATTTTTAATCCTGCTACTTTTCCATATTCTTCTATCTTTTCAACTAATTTAGGTGCTGTTTCCAGTGGGTCCTCTAGTATAAATACTAGGTCATCTGCAAAAGCTTGCAATTTGTACTCTTCCTTTTTAATCTTCATTCCTTTTATTTCTTTCTCTTCTCTTATATTCCTGTTCAACACTTCTAGTGTTAAGACAAACAACAAGGGCGATAGTGGACAACCTTGTCTCGTCCCTTTTGTTATGTCTATCTGTTCTGTTAAATCTCCATTTATCATGATTTTTGCAGTCTGTTTATGATATATTGTTTCAATGGCTTGGGTAAATTTTCTACCAAAGCCCATTTGTTCCAGTTGCAGTAGCATAAATCGCCAATTCACGTTGTCAAAGGCTTTTTGTGCGTCTAAAAATATCAGGGCCATTTGCTTTTCAGGGTGTGCCTCATAGTATTCCAGTGTGTCCAGAATTACTCTCATGTTGTCTTTAATTTGTCTCTTTGGCAAAAATCCGTTTTGATCGGCATGGATAAAATTATTTAAATATCTTTTTAGTCTTTCTGCCAATATTGAAGCAAAAATTTTATAATCTGAATTTAGTAGAGATATAGGTCTATAATTTTTAACCTGTTGTGGGTCAGTGTCCTCCTTTGGTATAAGTGTAATATATGCTTCAGTCCATGTTTGGGGTATCCTCTTCTTTGTCATAACTTCATTCATAACTTCCAATAGTTGAAGGCTCAATATGTCCTGGAAGGTTTTGTAAAATTCCACTGGCAGCCCATCTGGACCCGGGGCTTTCCCGACATTCTGCTTTTTTAGAGCTTCTGTTAGTTCCATCATAGTTATATTCCCCTCTAACATTATTTCAATGTCTTTAGGTATCTGAGGTAATTTCGCTTTCTGTAAATGTTGTCTTACTTCTTCTTCTTGTACATTCTCTTGATAGTACAATTTTCCATAGTAATCTTGTATAATTTTTTTCTTGTCCTCATTACCAAAGCAGATCTGTCCTTCTTCATTTATCAATTGATTAATCCTTTTTGATTCTCTCTCTTTTCTCAGTTTATAAGCTAGCCATCTACCTGGTTTATTTGCATCTTCAAAATAATTCTGTTTAGCACTTCTAATTTTTTGTGCCAGCTCCTCCTTTTCCATTAATCCCATTTTATGTTTAATTAAATCCATTTTAGCTTTAATATCTTTTTTGCGAGGATTTCTGTAACTCTTCTTCCAATTTTTTATGGTCATCCTCCAATAGTTTAAAAGTCTTTTTCTGCGTTATGTTTCTTTTCCTTGTATAATCTATTATTAAACCTCTTGTATAAGCCTTCATTGTATCCCAAAGATTCTGTAATGATGTATCCTCTTTTTTATTTACATTAAAAAAGAAGGTAAGTTCTTTCTCTATTTTTTGTTTGAAATCTTTTTCTTTTAGTATCCTATTATTTAAAGTCCATCTAGATCTCTTCCGTTGTCCTTTCCAGATAACTACCATTGGGTTGTGGTCGGCCCAAATACTTGTTTGTATTTCAATTTCTCGAATGTTAACAAATAAATCCGCTGACATCCATATCATGTCAATTCTAGACCAAGATGCATGTCTGTCTGAATAAAAAGTATATTGTTTGTTTGCTGGGTTTCTTTCTCTCCATGCATCTTTCAAGTCTATTTCTTCTGTCATTCGAAGGAAGGATTTTGGCAATGTCTTCCTAGTTCTCTTTGTCAATTTCTGTGTTTTATAGTCTAATTGATCATTCATTATTCCATTAAAATCTCCCATCATACAAATATTAACATAATCCAATTCAGCTATTTTCATATGTAATTTCCTATAAAATTTTTCTTGATTGTCATTGGGCGCATAAATTGCAATTAAAAGAGTTTTAACATTATTATCTATTATTTCAACCATCAAAATCCTTCCATCATCATCCGCATAGATTTGTTCTGCTGGCATTGTATCTCTAATATATAGGACCACACCTCTTTTTTTACATTGTGGCAAGGAAGTAAATAATTTACCCAGTTTTTTTTGCTGCAACAAATATTCGTGTTGTTTTTTGATATGTACTTCTTGCAGACAAATTATATCAAACTTTAACTTCTCTAATTTATGAAATACTTTCCTTCTTTTAATAGCCAAATTAAGTCCATTTATATTGATCGTAATCAATTTTCTTTCCTCCATGTTAGGCTTTATACGAGGGTTTAAGATTGGTCGCACTTTTGGATGAACTCTGGCTGGAGTGGGATGAGGGTAGTGCATCCATCCTTGCTCTTCTTGACCTCTCAGCGGCTTTCAATACCATTGACCATGGTATCCTTTTGGGTCGGCTCAGGGAGTTGGGGGTGGGTGGCACAGTCTTGTGCTGGTTCACCTCCTTCCTCTAGGGCTGGTCCCAACTGGTGTTGATAGGGAGGAGGAGGTCCAGCCCACGGCTCCTCCTCTGTGGGGTGCCACAGGGTTCGGTACTCTCTCTGTTCCTTTTTAACATCTACGTGAAACCACTGGGTGAGGTCATCTGCCACCATGGGATGAGGTATCATCAATATGCAGATGATACCCAGCTATATATCTCCATCCGAGGTGATTTGAGTGATGCTGTGACTACCCTTTCATGGTACCTGGAAGCTATGGAGATCTGGATGGGGAACAACAGGCGTCAGCTGAATTCTGGTAAGATGGAGTGGCTGTGGGTTGGGGCCTTTTTGGAAGTTTATCATCTTGGTTCTGGATAGGATGGCACTACCCCAAATAGACCTGGTGCATAATCTGGGGGTCCTCTTGGACTCACAACTCCTGCTCAAAGAGCAGGTGGCAGTTGTGGCCAGGAGGGCGTTTGTTCAACTACATGTTGTGTGCCAATTACGCCCTTTCCTGGATCAGCCGGCCCTCCAGTCAGTCACTCATGCCCTAGTCATCTCTCATGCAGACTATTGCAATGTGCTCTACATGGGGCTACCCTTGAAGAGTATCCAGAGGCTACAGCTGGTTCAAAATGCAGCCACACGGGCAATTTTGGGTGCCCCAAAAATGGCACATGTCACACCGTTGCTGTGTGAGCTGCATTGGGTCCAGTTTGCTTCTGGGTCCAATACAAGGTGTTGGTTATCACTTTGAAAGCCCTACATGGTATGGGACTGGGTTACCTGAGGGACCATCTCACC
Source organism: Python bivittatus (assembly GCF_059951505.1). Lineage (NCBI taxonomy): Eukaryota > Metazoa > Chordata > Lepidosauria > Squamata > Pythonidae > Python > Python bivittatus. The sequence goes on along the minus strand of NW_028277075.1, from coordinate 47,608,684 downwards.
CCCATTATATTGACCCGTCCCACCTAGTCAAGCAGAAAGGGTATACTGTGGACCCCGTCAACGAAAGAATGTTGACTGGCGGGGCCCAGAAGGAGAGCCTTCTCTGCCGTGGCTCCCACCCTATGGAATACCCTTCCCCCAGAGGTGAGGCAGGCCCCTACTCTCTTGACCTTCTGGAAAGCAGTCAAGACCTGGCTCTGCCAACTGGTATGGGGCATAAAAAAGGGCAACCAAACCTAGGGGTGGCTAGCACCTTGAAGATGCTTCCATATGTTAATATCTTTTTGATCACCAGCACCTTGGAAGATATTACTATTTATGTATGTATTTGGTTTTATTGTATTTTAATTAATATTTATTTGTTGCTTTTATTGTAAACCACCCAGAGTCATTTCCTCATGAGATGGTCAGTGTCCAAATTTGAAATACAAATAAATAAATAAAATATAAATATAAATGTGTTTTTATTACTTTTCAGAGAAAAACTTGTGAATTAGGAAGTATACAGGAAAGAAAACTAATTATCATTTGAGACATAGCCTGGGCTCTCAAAATACCTCTACACATGATGAATTGTATGGCTGATATTCCTCATTGTTCCAATAATTCAGATTTGTCTTCATCTCACCATTTAAATATTGCCACTCCCCATTACTCAGACTTAAGGATGAGAAGGAGACAGCTGCCATGGAATGTTGGGGAGGTTACTTGGGGAGTGGAATGTTTGGGGAAGGATTTTTGCTGGGTAAGAGAATTCCTATAGAGCTCTGGGAGATGAAATAGAAATGATGGTGGACCTTGTGCAGATAGGGAGAGGATCTGTCAGGGACAAATTCCAGAAGGGTAACTATGTTTGGACAGCAAGAAGAACAAATAATTCAGCAGTAAATGAAGTAAAACCAGACCACTCACTGGAACAATGCTAAAGCACTTACATATTTTGGACACATAATGCAGAAGCAAGAATCTTTGGAGATGACTCTGATGCTTGGAAAAATCAAAGCAAAGAAAAAGAGACCAGCAGAAGGCAAGAGCACTAGATATTATAACTAATATCATGACTATATGTTTACAAGATCTCAGAAATCGTTACTGACAAACAGTTCTAGTGAACAGTTGTTCATCAAGTCACAGGGAGTTGAAAGTAACTCAGTGAACTATAACAAAAACTATGTGTTATGGCAAGATCATTTTGAAGATTAATGAAAGGAACAAACTGTAATCAACAAAATGGAACAGAATGACAGCAATTAAGCCACAGAATATTTAAATTTGCATTAATATTGGGACAATCCAGAATTTACCCTATAAATTATGCTTATAAATTATATCATGAAAATTAAATCAAGCAAATTTCTTAAGTGCATTTTTTCAATGTCTCACTGATTAAAATAGTTCTATCAGTTAAATAAGCCACAATTGTCCTTAAATCACACTTTACAGATTAGAGTGGATGGGTTCAAACTTTGTGCTAAATCAAAACCAGACAAATCACACTAATGCTTAGTGTGACATGTAATTTCAAACTATTAATATCAGATAATATATTCCTACATTCCTCTTAATTTTTAAAAATCTGTGTAGTTGTAACCATTCACTTTTCTGAAAACTTTGAGTTTGTATGTTTAGCATATCCTTGTTTCATAGTCTTATCATTTTTGTTCTAAATTAAAAAGGACTTCTCTGCTTAAGGGGGCAAAGGTAGTTTACAGTTCAGAGGTGGTTCTTTGGCTTAATATTTATTTGTTGACCCGCAGAGACTTTAGAGAAAAAGAGGAAGAAGTTGACTGTAAGAATAGGTCATATCTGTATCTATCTCTTTCTTCTCATATGGATATCTACTCAGAAGTCAGAGTAAGTATTCAACATTATTTACTCCCAGATAAATGTGTATTGACTTGCAATTTAACCCAGTAATTGCAATCCTCTATTCAAAGGCCCACTCTAGTTGCTGGCAGTAGCTCTTCTGTATCCAAATTTTTACCAGCTCAAGAGGGGAGGCAACAACTCAGAAGAAATTTGGACGTAATAGTGTATAATCTTTATATTCCTATTCCATTCTGCTTCTTTGCTGGGAATTCTGTGCCTTGCCCATTCCTGAGAATTTTCAGCTGATGAATCTCAGGTAAAATATAACACCTGAAATTATGCTTTAGGAAACAGCTGCATCATAACTGGCCATTTGAATCATTCTTGTTCTCTTATATTGGTTTGCACTTTTTTTCCCAGTGCTCCTATGATTATTACCAATCTACAATACCCAAAATTCAAGCATTCAACATTACAGTTATTACTACTATTATTTATTAATGTATATGGCGCCCAACTCCAATGACTCTGAGTAGTTACAATATCACCTCCATAGTGTGCTGCCTTCGATGTATACTCACAACCATACCGCTACTGTTAACAGATCTGTGTTTCTGTTTTATAATTTATTTATTTACAACATTTATTGGCCCTATCAAATAAATATAAAAACATTAAATACAATGATTTTACAAAATAATCCATACACCTTCCCATGTACCTATCCTCAATCTTTCCAGTTCCTGTTACAAATCCTTTCTTTTCAGAATTGAGTTAACTTCTGCACAGCTGGATCCCAACATCATGTTCACCAAATAATGAATAATATATGGAGGCACATCAAAAAGAGTTGGTGGGCTGAAGTGAGAACTCCTTAACTCCTTCATTATAGGTTTCCCATAATATTAGGAATTCTAGATTTCTCTAAGACTTGTTTGAATCCTGATCTATTAATTGATCTCTTCCTCTTGTATAAGCTGCAGGGCTGCTATTTCCTCTTTATATATTGTTTACAATAACCTACCCTACATATTTAAACCTCCTTAGTGCCTCTAGATTTGTGAGATTTTTCTTAGCTGCCCTTTCATTTCCATCATAAGAACTGCATGTTACAGATTTGCCACAAAAATATGTAATGAACATATGGTGAGCTCAGTACTTCAACAACATGCAAATCAGTTTGTTCCATGCTTTGCTGAGGAGAAAAAAAAAAAAGGTCATAAGCTACAGTTTGTGCAACTGACAGCTTTCTGGCAACTTGGATTTCCTGGTTCATGTATTTTTGGTTACCACTATCCGTGCTTCAATATGGAGTTTTGGCAGGAAGCAGGATATGTTTGATTAATTTAATGATGTCCTAGGAAGATGATGTTTCCAGTCTTTGCAGCGGGATGTTCTCATGTAACTCCCCTCTTCCTGCCTGTTTCTGCTCGAGACATTACCTTTCAGTCTGGCACAGGCCTTTTGCCTGTTGACATGACTTCTTGACCTAGTTTCTGGCTAGGTAACTCTTGGGCTTTAGATGCACAATGCTTTCCTAACACTGGATGTGCTTTGACTCATAGATATTACTATTGCCTGCCATTGCTCTTGGTCTGATCCTGATCTGTTTACTTGCTTGGCTTCACCCCATCTTTGACGGCCAACCAGTTCCAGCACTTACCTTTAAATCTCTGTAACATAATGTGCTTTAGCACTGGCCACCCAACACTTTAATCTTCAGTAACGCTAGTAGAAGACACAGTTTGGTGTAGTGGTTAAGGCACCAGGCTAGAAACCAGAAAACTCTGAGTTCTAGTCCCGCTTAAGGCATAAAGCCATCTGGGTGATCTTGGGCCAGCCCTGAGAAGCAGGCAATGGCAAACCACTTCCAAAATCTTGCCAAGAAAACTGCTGGGACTTGTCCAGGCAGTCGTCAGGAGTCAACATTGACTCAAAGACACATGCGTACGTGCACACACACATGCGTGCTATTAGATAATTCATGGAATTGGAAAGCCCATTTAGACCATTGGGTCCAGCCCCTTATTCAGTGCAGGAATCTAGCTTAGGACTGACTTTCAAGTCCCTTGGTCATCATCCTTGTTACCCTTCTTTGGTTCTATTCCAGTTTGTCTGAATTGTTCTTAAACTGTGATGCTGACAAATTGATGCCAAGGCTGAACAAAGTAAATGAATGCTTCAGGTGATTTGAGAATCATACTTATGTTGATGCAGCCTAAAACTGTGTTTGTCTTTTTCTCAGCCAGGTCACACTGATGATTCATCCAGTTTGCAGTTAACTAGTATTCCAGGATCTCTTTCACAACTATCAAACCCGGTATCTCCTCCCCTATACCTGGCATTTCCTTTCTTTATCCTAAATGAATAACTTTCTATTAGTCTCTGTTAAATTTCATTTTATTATTTTCAGCCCAGTTTGCCAGCCTATCAAGATAACCCTGAATGTTATTTCTGTCCTCTAGAATATTAGGTATTCCACCCAATTTTGTGTTGCTTGCACATTTGATAAGCTCTCCCTCCATCTCTTCATCCCAGTCATCAATTAAAAAATAATTGAAGATTACAATACCAACAACTGATATTTGTAGCACTTCAGTCAATTTCTCATTCCAGTGATGAGGAATCAGGGATGAGCACTTTTTCAGTATGATATTCAAGACATCTATATATCAGCTGAGTTGCCATGCCAGATGGTCAGTACTAAAGTAGCTTGTTAAGTAGAATGTCATATTTTGTCAAATCTTTTTTTTTTTAAATTAAGATATTTTACATATATAAGCTTCCCACAAACTACTAAGAAAGTTACCTGATCAAACAATAAGATTAGCTGGGCAAGACTTGTTCTTGAAAAATCCTTATGGCCACTGCTTACTGATTCCGCTCATTATGATCTGCTTTAAAATCTTCCTCAATATTGATACAAGTCTGACTGGTCTGTAGTTCACTTGGTTGTCTTTTTTTCCCATTTTGAAGATAGGACCAATGACTGAAATTAAAGACACATTCCTTGATCATATTTCTATTCATTTCAAGCATCCGTTCTGTCTTCTCATTTTGCTCTTCATAATTGCCTGGCGCAACACTGAAGAATGAATCAAAATAGTTTTGCCTTTTTACTGCTACTTGCCATTTGCATTGAGCAGCTGGTATAAAGATCCTTTTGCTTTTATTTTGAAGATATCTAAAACACACACACACTTTTTTCTCTTTTCAGCTTACTCCACTTCACCAACCTCAGTTCATTTGGAGCTTTAGTTTTCCTCCCACCATCTTTGCAGCTGGAGCTCCCTGCATGTACTTTTCTTTGTTGACCTGTCTCTTTCTTTTCTTCAGACCTTTGATAAGATTTGTGGGGTGGGGGTAGGGGAGAGTTGCCACATTGGCTTCTTTGGCATTCCTCCGTTTTTTTATGGGTTGAAATTGTTTATAATTGTACTTTTAAACTCCCCTTTAAAGGAATTCCCTCCCAACTTGAACACCTTTTCTCATTTGTTTCTTCTACTGGAATTCTGCTTGTCATTGTTCTGACATTGAAAAACTCTTTTTAAACATCTAAGATACTCTTGTATGCTGCCCAAAGTCTGTAGCCTGGGGCAGGTTATAAAAACCGTGAAACGAATTAATGAGATATTTGATTACACAGCTTTAAGTTTCCTTTAAAATCAAGGATTTCAGCATTACGGAGTCACTTTCCCTTAATATTCTTGCTACTTCTACTTTTTGAATCAAGGCTTCTTTGTTGGTTAGTATCTTGTACCTTCTTCCACAAACTGAAAGTTGTCAGGAAGGCAAGTCAGGAGTTTCCCGGAAGGATCACGTGTGGCAGTTTGTCTCCTAACATATATCAAGGTATCACTAATACTTTACGCCTCAATCTTTTTGAGAAGATGTGGATATTTTTAATATGCAATTCAACTCCACCTTCCTATTACTTCTGTTCTTTTTGAACAAACTGTATCAACCAAGATGTCTTACCAATCCATTTCTCTACATAGTTTATATATTATGTATTAATATTGTCAAAGTATTGGGCTATTGAGTTTCTTTCCAATATTAGACAATTTTGTTCCAAACTCTAAAATTAATTTCTGTATTCTCAGCATGAAATATTCAGATGTTGGGCAGCTGCACTGGTATTAAAAAAGAATTGAATAAAAGACTTGCCATGCAGTGAGTCAAGAAGGTGGGGCAAGTTTAGAGAGATGGAGTCTATCTCCCTTTTGAACTTTTTAAAAATTGTATTAATACCAAATTGTGGATATCTATTTATATGGCTTGGTTAGTGGGGGCCTCAAGATAGATCTTCACATTGTAATTGTTTCACAAGGAGGTTTTCTCATGAAATTATGACCATGATGTGCAAAAATGGTTTATATTTACTTTTGGTTTATATTTTTGGAGAGTTTCCAAGGGTACCATTGTCTGAGATAGCTGGCACAGATTTGGATGATTTTCAACACAACTCAAATGGCTGCCCCTATTGAATAACTCTTATGCATGACAAAAAGTAATAGAGGGGATTGTAGCCAATCACCTCAACACTGGTTTTCTGTCTCCTATTCGTTTTCTTTAAGTCGTTGGGATTCCTTTCCTCTGAAAGGAAATTTTTCTAAAGATTTTTGTTTCATTTTGCAAACCTTGGAATACCTTTAAATTTACTAGTATCCTCCTCTTGTGGATGGATAATGTCCTTCTGACTATGTGAAGAACGGCAGTTAGAAAACAGCATACTAGTCTCATGAGCCAATGACAAAGCACCCAGCCCTAGTCTCCTCTGAAACAAATCCTAGAAAGTTTAATGGGATTTTCTCCAGTTACCTTCTCTAGCCAGAACAATCCACTGAAACTTAATATATCTAAACCACAGTACAATGATAATCCTTTTACTTGTCCTGAATTTACTGGTAATAGTTGTATAGTTTTCATAGGTGGTGGGGAGTTTGAGAGAGAAAGAGGAGAAAATATCTGAAAAGAGACGAGCAATATTACATTATAAATGCAAGCCTGTTAGTATAATTAATCTCTGTACCTTTATCAATCAATCCTCAGAAATCCTACGTTTTTTTTCATCTTTGCTCCTTTCCTTATAGTTCTATAAATTACTTATAGAGTGACATTTATGCTGCCACTAACTCCAAATGAATGAAGTTAAGCTTTGACTTAGTCCAGGAAGTGGTTTGTTTCTACAGAGTTTGTGGTATGAGAAGATTACTTTCACTTGCAAATTTTTGTAATTTTTTCCTTGATATTTTTCCTTTCCAGGGCATCCAAACTCAGCAAGGTTTTTGGGTTTCTCCCCCCAACTCCCCCCAAAGTACACAATCCCTATGTGAAAGTTATATGCCACATTTAAAATGTAAGAAGTAGCTTTTGGTGAAAGAGACTGTTATTTCCAAATGTTACAGAGTTCCTAACAATCGGAAAAGCAAAGCTGAAACCTGCCATGCCATCCCACCTCTATAATCACAATACCCATCAACTTATTCTCTTAATTTATCACTGTTGTTTCCTTATGTGATGCAAACCTGCACAAAGAAGTCCTTCATGGTACACTGCACACAATAGCAGTCTTTTCAATGTCAGTCATCCAGTCCCACCATTTAAGGTGATTAAGTTTTATTACTGAATTTATGTTAAAGTATAATGTCATCAGATTTACACAAGCTTCTGTTAAGGAGAAGAATCATGTCTTAACCTGTTTCCCACAGACAAAGGCAAACACGTTATACATATAATTATTAGACAATTGTACATATAATCCAGCCAAAGTTAGCAGTTTTATTTTCCATTGAATTCAATGGGAGATAGTGATGCAGTTTTTATTAATGTGAATGGATCATGACTATTCTTTGTGTTTTGAAAGCTTCAAGCTATTATTATTATTATTATTATTATTATTATTATGGGGTTTAGTCAGTGTAAAACTTTGACCCTGAACATTTGTTCATCTACTAACAATTGACTTGATTAGAAATGTATTTTGAAAAAGTATGCTTAGAAATGTGAAAATCACTTATGTAGGGGGAAAAACCATAAGATAAGTATATATTTTATGAAAATTCAACTGAAAAAATACAAATTCTTGAACATAACGCTTTTTCTAATTAGCTTTGCTATATGGACACAGATGGCAGTTCAGTACAATCCAGTATATTTACTTTTATGAAACTCTGAAATGAATAGCCATGGCCATTTAAAGGCCCTTCCATATGTCTATTTAGTTCAAAACCAGTTTCAGATTCCTATGAACCTACAATGTCAATGGTATTCAACAACGGGGCTGCCTCAGTTATCATGAATTTGAAACTGCAATAAAATGCCTTTTCTTTGAAACTGTACCACTGTAACATAAGTTGTGGGCAGCTTGCTCCCACCTCACTACACCTCCTAGCCTTTAGCTTCCCACCCAGTCTTTCCAAGGGAGAGATAGTGTGATGGCTTTGCAACTCCCCTTCAGATAAATCACTGATTTTTTTAAAATGTAAAACTAGGCATGAAGGATGGCAACATGCAGTAAGGATAGTTGGGGGGGGGGGGGTTAAGAGATGTGCTGGTAATTTATTTTCCTTTTGTGTGGAATAATGGATTTTTGTTACTCAGGACTTGCGGCAGCTGCAATAAGGCAGTGATTGAATGATGTTTTCCTCATTTTCAGTTTTTAAAGGCTAGCAGAACTGACATAATTGATCATGCATAGTTTTCAAATTTCTTTTGAGGCATCGAGAAGTGGATATGGTGACAGTTTGGATTACCCCTAAATTCTATCCAATCCTTTGGGAGTGAGAAGCGTTGAGACTTTGTCATATGTCACATATGCACTCTCCAGTATTCCAAACATTCACACCATCTAGTGATAAAACTTGTAACAGTCCTGTAATGTGGGTTAGCGTTGTTATCTACACTGCAGATGAAAATGGCATTGACCACAGATTAATACCTAGAACTGATAGCAGATGTAATATTCTAAGACATTTACATAGGGTCTTCATTGATTAAAAGAGTGTGTAGAAGCCCAGACATCCATTCCCAACCATGATGATGCCAAAATCATGAAATATGTGTTCTGATGTCACAATGCAAGATCTACTTCCTACTTCTGTTGTGATATCACACGCAAGTATGTAAGAGACAGAGTTGGTGTCACAATGTTGCACAGCGCATTTCATCGCCTCCTGCTCTTGCTCCTCCCACAGATATCTATGGGTACCAGTAGCCCTGCAGCTTACCCTTGGCTAACTGCAGAGCACTTCCCTTTCTTCTGATAAACATCCAAAAGACATTTGTGAGAATGTTTCCTCTGCATTTGCAGATATATATTAGGAGGAAACCTAAACTTAAGGTACTTTTTTCAGGCAAGCGTACAGTCTGGCAGGGGTGGGATAATGCTAGTCCAGCTTTCTCCAACCTGGTGTCCTCTAGAACTTTGGGAATTGTACATTCAACACATCTGGAGAGCGTGAGATTGTACAAGACTGTGCTGCTGGATATAGCCTCTAAAATCCTTTCAAAGGCGTTCCTGTGAATGCCATTCTGCCACTACCTGTAACCGGATTCTCTCATCATAAAGAGCCTTGTCAAAGGCACACACTGAGCACCGTTCAAGGAGGCTTCTTTCAATGCCTTCCATTTCAGCTATATTGCTTGAATTGTTTTTTTTTAATCAGATGCCGCGGTTTGTAGAAAAGCAGATCCATGACCTTCAGAAACCGACATGGCAATTCACTTCTTGTGCCTCGGGTCCATTTCAAGGGCTCTGGGCATAACCAACTGTCACCAGATCACGGCCATGTTGTTTTCAGTACTGTACTGCATTTGCAGGTCAGCTGCAAGGCTATCAGCTGAGCCAGAGAGAAGCCGAACTAAAAAGTAAATGAAATAAGCCCTTGCAGTCCTTCTAGAGCAAGTGTCTACCAGCACGTGCTTAACTTTGCAGAATCCTCCTTGACGTCTGAACGGCTGTTTTGTTCAACGAGAGCAATTCCAGCAGGCGCGTTTCCTAGCAAGAGGCGTAAAAATCCTTGGCTGGGATCCCAGGCGGAAAGGAACCGTCCGCCAGCAGCTGTGCAGGGGAAGGCGCACCCAACGGGAGGCTCCATCTTAGAAGAAACCTTCTCTTTCGACCCTGCAACCCTTCTCGGTTACCGAAGAAAGCCTCCGCCTCTCCTGTCACTTATCGCCTACTGCCCCGCCCATCCATAGCTCCCTTTGACCAATGAGAGGCCGTTTCTTTCCTCCCGTTCGGGACTGCCGAAGGCTGCGGGGTGGGGGGAGTAATAGGCTCCGAGATTTGTATATATTTACTAGGCTGAGGCTCCTTTTCGACCAATACGAGCGAGCAGCACGATTCCCTCATTAGCATACACACCTCGTTGTTTTGCATATCGCTACAGCGGGCGCCGGGGCTCGGGCGAGTTAAGCACACACGCAGTCCCCGTATTGTGTGCAACCCTAGAAGGCAAGAAAAAGCGGGCGGGCAGGCAGGCAGGCAGGCAGGCAGGCAGGCAGGCAGGCAGTCCGGGCAAGCGAAGCGGCCGAGCCGAGGAAGAGCTACCGAGCGCGTGTGCTGGAATGGCTGAAGGGTTAACTTCCTAGAAAAAAACTGCACTACCTACGGCGGCGTGGCAAGAGGAGCTCGGAGACTGTAATGGCAGATTCCAACGGGGCACGTTTTTACCTGCTGGTTGGAGAGGACTGACGACAAACTGCCGCCTTTCCATGGGGCTGGAAGGAAGGCGAGGCGCTGAAACGTCGGCTCCTCGCGCGGCGGGACTGTGCTGAGTGAGAGGAAGGGGAAGGGAACGAAGAGGACGCTTGCTTCGGCCGAGGGTTCGCGGAGAGGTGGGAAAGGAGGGAGGGAGGCAGCCAGCAGCGCGAGACGAAGGACTCGGAGCAGCCCCAGGGCCCGGGCGGGGCGCGCTCGCGGAACTTGGCCCCTGTTCCTGAAGGGACCGTCCCCGGCCGGGCGGTGCGCGCGAGGGAGCTTCTGGCAGCCGCGGCGACAAGGAAGGGTCTCGCGATGCGCTGCCTGGCTCTGCTCGGTTTCTTCGCCTGGGGCTTCGGCTGCTTGGCTGGGCCCAGCGAAGGAGCTTCCCTTCCTCCATGCCCGGCTTCCTGTAGCTGCGATGGGGACGGAGGAGTTGACTGCTCCGGGAGGGGGCTCACCGCCGTGCCTGAAGGACTCAGCGCCTTCACCCGTTTACTGTAAGTACGGAGGGGGTGGGCGTACGGATGGGTGCCACGCTCGTCTCTACCTTGCCAAACAGGTTGTGTGCGCTTTATAATCTGGCCTAAGCCAGGGACAGAAAGGCGCCTCTTTTGCTTCTTTCAGCTCCTGGCCTGACTGCAGTGCTTACCTGTGGGGAGAGATCCTCCCCGCCCGGGGGAGTCTTATGCTTTGGAACTGCTCCCACTGATCTTGGTGGGACTTACCAACGCGTAAAGGAACCTAGGATTGAGCTGCGGGTTGCGGGTTCTGGGCTGTTCTTACTATCCGGTCCGATGAGTGATTACTTGCAAGTAAGCCTGTCAGTGACCTGGGAGTAAATGTGCAAGAGTTTTTTTTAGGTTCGGGGGGTGAACCGATCTTCGCTTGTTTGGAGTGAGTCTCACTGGACTTAATGGCTGCGTTTAGGAAATGTTAATTACCCTGTTGGCAACTTTTTGTTCAAAACGCTTCAGGGCAAAGGTTGGTCTTTTTGAAACCTTTTCAGTAGGGGAAGTGGGACATCTGGCCACAATGTTAAACATTTTGACTGTAAAGGAACTAAACATGGTAATTCGCTAACTTTGGATTCACGGATGGAGGAGTGCAATATGTCTTGTACATGGTGTTTGTGGTAGCCTTCAGTCCTTAAACACTCTTTGACTTCCAAGTAAATATGCGTATGATTTTTTTTTAATCAATAAACATTTTCTCACTGTTTGCCACCTCTCAAGTCTACAATTTTCCATTTCTCCAGTTTTGGGTTCTCATAATGAGTGGAGGTGGGGAAGAAAGGGATGACCCCTGTGACAGTCCTTGTGGGGAGATAAGATCTGTACAAAACTGTATTGTGAGTGAACAGAAGCATTGATGGATCCCACCTGCCAGTGGTGCTGTCACAGGGTTCTTGGAGAGGATTACTCTGAAGAAATATACTATATAAAGTGGTGGACCCTGATGGCCATGTTCCTGCTACACAGATGTAATTCTTTGTAAGATTCTATGTAATCTATATGTAAAATATCATTTTTTGTAATTTTACATATTACCACATTTTCCATAAATTTTAGATACCATTACATTTTTGTAATTTTAGATGTGATCAGATTTTATATAATTTTAGATATTACTTTATAACTTAGGCATAGATTGCACTTTTTGGACTTCACTCATGAATTCTAGTCAGGTTTTTTTATAAATGTATTTTAATTTGTCTTAAATTTTATTTACTGTCTCTTGATAGATTTATAAGTATTCACAGAGCACTCATGGACACATTGCTTGTACTGGTCTAAGACTGTAATAGACTGACTGTATAAAGCAAGTTAAAAATAGAGTTTACCTGTTAGCTTCTGTATTGGATGAAAAACAGCACATTTGGCTGAATATACAGATGCATTCCAGTCCACAGAAAGAGCTAGCTTCCTTATGGCACAATCATGTGCACACACACAAATTGGTGCCTTCATATTTGTGCAGAAATGCAGATGTCAAATCACTTGATCCAGGCAATATTACTTGGGCTTAGTTTGAAAGCAAATTCAGCAAAACTAAGGCACTAATACAATTAACCTCAGCTTTTCTATTTAACAAAACCATTATAAGAGTAGAATACCACAGAAAACAATATTAGGTGTGTGCTGCATCTAGGATTTCAAGGGTGTGGTGTTGCAAGGTGTGTATGTGGTTTGGTGTTAATCATTCTTAGTGCTGAATAGGCAGATCATAAAGGTCTGAAGAATTTCCTAAAAATTGTTTTGCTTTTGGAATTAATAATTAGAGCTTACTTGAGAAGCCGTAGTTTTACAGTCAGGTGTAAAATATTCAGGGACTAATGAAGCAAAAGTCTTGTTTAGTTTCAAAGATGTATGAAGGATATATTGTAGAAGATTTCAGCTGAGAACATTTGAGATGGGCAGTAAGAAACTATTATTAATTTTCAAATGGATTACGAGCAGGGTGGTGTTACTTAAGGGCCAAGAAGCTAGAAGAATTAATTTTAACACCAGTCAGAGATATGAAGCCTAAGTGAGGTTTGTTAAGAAAACATAAAATCAAGATTAAGAATATGAGAGTTCAAACTTGCTTGAGATGGCAATGTGGCTCTTAATTGAGAGTGCCATATGTTTTATATTTGGAGAGAAGGGGCAGGTGTATGTGTTGAGGAGATTTCTGCTCCCAATATGGTTGTTACAATTTTAATTTTTTTAGTTAGTGATTTATTTGCAATCTCAGAGAATAATAAATCTCTTTTCAAGCAAATAACCAAACACTTAAATAAACACCTATTAACATATAATTCAAGAAGTATAAACAATTCCCAAAGCTACAGCAGCAAAAAAATGAAATAGTGGCATAGTGAAAAGCAATACTGATTTGAAATACATAGGTTTTTAAAAATCTTTTGAATACTGCAGCTGAAAAGGCCCACTGTATGTCTCTTGGAAGGGAGTTTCTTAAGGGACAGGCCACTACTGAGTGTGTTTTGTTCCTAGGGCCTGTTGATTTTTAGTATCAATCTTAATGCAGGAACTGATATATATAAGTGCATGGGCAATCCAGCCTGGATCTGCCTCTAATTTTATACAGGATCATGTAATAGCTTCATTATTGATCCCATTCAGACAGATAGGGTTTTGAATAGCAGGTGTTAAAAACTTCCATTGTTAAAGTTTTCCACAAAGCTATTAAGTTTTATAATAGGGCATATTGGGTGTGCTCTACCTTCTAGTCAGGGTTTAAAATTATAAACCTATAATGAACTTTTATTATGAGATGCAGTCACTTTTATTACTAAGATAACTGGTTTTTAAAAGAATAAAATATTATACATGCTAATACAAGAACATGATCTGAACTTTGCAGTGAGTGGAATAAGCTTGGTAAAACTTATTTAAATAGTGTTCTTTAAATAGTGATTTTTCTTGTTAGTAACTAGATTATTTTTCTCTAAAGTGGGACTATCAGGAGTTTTTGCACCATTGGATCATCAGCCTGATGTGAGTTTTGGGTCCAAATATTCTATGGTCACTACACTAGGGAAAGCTTTACTTTACACTGAGGAAGACAATAAATCACTACAACAAATTATTGATTGTATAACCCTTTTCTGATTTTTGAGTGGAAACATAAAATATAGGTAAAATAACTCCATAACCAAATGGCACCAAAGGCTGGAAAGACCAAACATTTCATTAAAGAGATTTGGTTGTTTTTATAACTTTTATACACATAATGACGAGATTTAAATAATTTGTTTTTTTGTTTTTGTTAGTATGATACATTGGAGGTTTCATGATATATATTAATAGTGTTTTTTTGTATGACTTGTTTGTGTACATGGCAGCAATTGTATATGCATTTACAATACAATGCAGATTTTTAGCAAGATTATTTAGATGCTGGAGGTGCTTTTCCAGCAAACATGTATAGGATTGAGGTATAACTATAGGAGCATGTAGCTTTGTGGTAGTATTAGTATGCTTAAACTTGCCTTGCCTTGCCCCGTTCTTGATATAGTGGCTGTATAGTTGAGTCAGTTTGAGAATTGAGACCACGTTTTAAAAAGAAAATTATGTAGTTTTTTCCTAAGTATCAGTTGCTTAAAAAGAATGAGAATTTTCTGTTTTTGTACGTTCATTGTTAGAAATAACATACAAATGTTGAAAGGAAAGCATTGCTGTTGGTTGTATATTTGAGATACTGTAAACACAATCTGGCAAAACATGGTTTGATGATTGAGGACATATTGTAGATCCTGTTCTTCCTATGACTTATGCTCCCCTGGGTTTTCTATTGTTTTTTGTACATAATTGGCAATGGTGGTTATTTCCAAACCATAGTTTACAGTGGGTTTATAAACCATGATTTGAAAGGAACACCAGGCACAGTTTACTATTTTGGATGTTGTGGCAAGTGGTGTTTAGAGAAAACAAAGACATACAAGAGAAAATATGTAGGGGGAAAGTGTAAGGGCTTGCAGAACTTCAAGCTTAAGTTTAAGGCTTAGCAATTTGATTTCCTCCAGACATTTCCAACTACAGTTTCCATCAGCCCCGACTAGCATGTCCAGTGTTTCTGAGACCTGAAATCTAAATCATCAAGAAAACACATATGATGCCAGCACTAGTATATCATCTTATTTTTGTTTAACATAAATATGTTCTAATGTATTCTAAAGGAGCAACAAACATCTACAGTGGGAGCATAAATTAGAATGTATAGTAGGAAGACTATTGATCAACTGATACTGTTAAATATAATGTAAGATTTGCAAATAGGTGGAAACTAACGTTGGTCTTCCAATGAGTAGAAGCCATAGGGAGAGATTATCCTCAAGTACCAAGTGAAATTCGCTCCAAAGGACTAGAGAATTATCTCATACTGCTTTTGCTGATGGGAGCAATTATGTCTGCATAAGACCGAAATTGGATCAAACCCAGTATCTTACATAGTATCATTTTACTAGCCATTTTCCTCATAGGTATTTATGCTAATCATTTGTATCTCATTGACTTGCTGTAGTAGCAATAAAGAACTTTCTCTCTTGCTTTAAAAAAGGTTCCCTATCTTGCATACCTGATTTATTTTATTTTGTTGAAAGTTCAGGTATTTTAATATTATATTAAATAATTGTGTGTGTGTGTGGGGGGGGACTGAATAGAAAAAGGCCTGCTAGCAAAAAAGTAAAAATAATAGAGATTGATAGCAGTATAACAGATAAAAAAAATTGACAGGATGTAGAAAATAATTGATTGACATCATAACCTTTAGTAAGAAATACTGTAGTCAAGAATCCTGTGGCATGCATAATTTCAAGTGCTTAATTGCTGGATATCTGATTTCATCATTGCTTTCTACCTGTACAGCATATGGATGTTGTGATAATTATTTTCATTATTTCACGATGGTTGATGTCTAATATGGCATGCAAACATAGTTCCATATCACAATTTCATTAGATTTACTTGTTCTGCTGAGTGAATCTCTGAAATAATCATCATTTCTAAGCTCAGGAAAATCTTACTGTACAGGTATTTCAGCCTCCTATCTTCCAAGAAGAAACTCTATTTCTTTTAACCAGCATTCAGATTTACTGTTCCAATATGGTGCATTGGTTAAGGTGTTTACATTGGATTGGGGATACCTGATTTCAACTCCCCCTCAAACATGGAGGTTCACTGGGTAGCTGTGTGCCATTCACTCTTTCCACTCTGCCCATCTCACAGAGTGAGAAGTGGGAAAAATTTGGGAGGAGATGTTTGATAGTAAGCACTAAGTGTTCATGGATATATATCCTATCATTTCATTGCTGGAGATCCTTTTGATTATAGGTGGATATTTGATCATGGGATGGAACACTCAGAAAGGCCTGGTAGCTTCCATAGCAATCCATTACAGTATTTACTCATCTGATTTTTAAATTCAGATGTACATTTGTGAAAGGGCTTTGTTTCACAGTGAAAAGAATGGGTTCTTTGAATGTTGTAGAAATCTATTGGATTCTGAATGTTTATATACCCTTAAATTAGACATTCCTGGCTATTATATTACATAGTATAGCTTGGTAAATTCATGGATGGGGGTAGAGGAAGGAAAAAAAATTAAATTCTAACAAAGGCTTTGTCTTACTAAACTTTGTAGTAGGTTGTAGTAATTTAACATTGTTGTTTTCTTTTAAGAGACCTGTCAAACAAATGGTTCAGCATGCTACTTACATCTCTACAGGATCTCTTGGGTTTATTTATATTGGTTTATGTTCTTTCTCTTTCAGTCTCCTCATCCTATGTATAGTAAAGCCACAATTACTGTGTTCTATTTGGTTTGCTTCTTTCATACCAGTTGCTTTCATTTAGCTTCCCTAAGTCTTAACTCCATAATTTTCTTACAGAAAATTGTATAAGTGCTTGTATTTAAGTAGAAACTGGAAATCACTCCTTGCTTTTTTTCTTAAATAGCCGAGAAGTAATAAGACTTTTTCCTCATGGGTACTGTATAGAAGAAGCAAATTCATTACTGTACCTAAGATTATTTGCCAGAAAGGTCCTGATCTTAACGATCAGCCAGAGTCTATTTAAGTATGCTTTGGATTTAAATGTGTAAAAGGTTTAATACATTATCTGCAAAGAGTAGTTGTAATTCCTGTTACAGTACAGTTTGTGCAGGCATAAATTCAAGTGTACTGTATTTTAAAACACCAAATTAAAACACAGTATATTCCTATATGTATCTCATGAGACGTGAGTCTCCCTGGATTCAGTATAGGACTTAATTCAAAGTTAGTGGGTATAGCTCTGTAGCTTTAACAGAGTATCTTTCATCAGGGATTTTTTGTTGTTTCCCATTTACATGGAGTGCTCACAAATGGATTATTTATATTTCAACACATATCTGTTTACAGTGATAAAATACTTAACGTTGTCCAAGAATAGAAGTGAAAGGTCTGCAGATTTTTCTAGTAAGAATAAATGATTGTGTCTCAGCAGGTGGCAGCACTTTGCTGACGGTGTGCGGGCATGGAAATTTAGCAGGGTCAGACCTGTTAGTAGCTGGAAGGGAGACCTCTAGGGAACAATACCAGGTTTGTAAACTAGTTTGGGAAATTAAAAAAAATCTTGCAAGATGCCAGTGCAAGCCAGTTCCACATAGCTGCCGAAATACCTACATGGATATCTCCATGAAGTCACCAGAAGTGGAGTTCATCTTGAAGGAAACTTGGCTTAAACTAATTTTATCCAGGTAGATCCTTCTTTCATAGAAAGGACCATTTTATTCTATAAATATTATGCACACATTCTTAATTTTAAGAGAATTGTAATGTATTGTTAAAGGTGTTTTGCAACAACATGTAAGGCATTTAAGAAATATTCTGTGTATGTACAAAAGGTGATTAAAATGGTTAAGTGTTCTGTTTTCAAATAAAAGCTAGATAAGTATTTTATCTGTGAACAAGGACAATACCTAATTTATCAAGGATTTGACACTATCTGTGTCAAAAGTTAATTCTTATCCTGTGCAGAGTTTTATGTAAATCAATTGAGCGATTGAGAAAAATCACTTGGCACTTGGTTTTAAACATATGCATGATGGTGTATTACTGCAGTCACTGATTTTCTGGGAAACAATATTTGTAAAATATTAGATGATCTAACTTGGGGCTTCATGATTCTCTTGCAAGAGAATTGGAAAGGCTTCATAAGTATACAGAAATGTGCTGACATACTGTAATTATGAAAGGACATTAGTATTCAGAGAGACAGATTGAAGATGTTGGTTTAAAGATACCGTAACCTACCAAAGCTATTTGATACCAATATGCACATATCTGAAACTTGGCTGTAAGTTTCCTTTACCGAGTAATAGAAACTACATGGTTCCAATTTTGTTCTTTGCCTATTTTTGGTCATCCCTGTAGTGCTTATTCTGAGAGGGAAAATGTCTCTTGCTAAATTCAACAGCATTATTGTTGGTTTCTTGTGTGGTTGAATAGCTCACTATAAGATCTTGTTATGTCTACTCTCTTTAAATACGTTCCTAACAGATGCTTGACATGCTGGTCAAATATTTTTATGTATGGATATGGAATTTGTCCACATTTTTTTGTTCCATTCTGGCGGTGGCTCAGCATTTTCCTGGAGTAAGTCTTCCAAATCAGAAGTGGGTTGAAGTGTTCCAGAAGAAACAGGCCTGTTTTATGGCAGGGCCACCCTTGAATCAGTTTAAACTGCTTCCAGTTCAGAGGATTTATTTCTGGAAACTACTAGAATACCCCTGCCCTCCCCCTCCCCCAAATAGCATGTTCTGTAGGGATATGGAATATCCCAGTGTGTTCCATTCCTGGATTGATCAATTTTGCACATCTCTATTTTTTGGTATAAGAAAACTGTGAAGCTCCATATTTACTCTCTCTGTTCTCTTTTTATGCAGATGTTCTTAACAAATGAAAGGTTTTAAAATTATTATCAATTATTAAGTAATTATTAAGTAATTAATTATAACAACACCTAAGATGAAGCTAAACACTCAAGAGTAAACTGTTCTGCATTTGTAGTCAGGCTGAGTCTCATCCAAACATTTAAGTATATTTCCATATTGCATTTTTCTGTTACTGTATAATCCTACAAAATCTTATTCAAAATCTGGATGCGGTTGTGGTGGGAGAAGGGGTGGGAATATGTTTATATGCCTTGTAGATGAGTACACAAAGAATTAAACAGTTCCCAATTCTTTAAACAACAGTTCCTGAAATAATGAAAGAGAGGAACTGGAGGTGGAGATTTGCCTGTGCTTAACACTTCAGAAGTTGTTGAAGCCTACATGTGCCAGTGATACAGCCTTGTAGCCTCTAAATCAGTGTTTCTCAAGCTGAGCAACTTTAAGATGTGTGGACTTCCAACTCCCAGAATTCTCTAGCTGGGATGCTGGTTGGGGAATTCTGGGAGTTAAAGTCCACACATTTTAAAGTTGCTGAGACTGAGAAACACTGCTCTAATTAAGAGAGAAATTAATCAACCAGAGTCGATGGCATAATCCAATTAGATGTCTCCAACGTTTATGGAATTATTGAATCCATGATTTTTATCTGACTATTGTTAGGCTCATATGTAACATCTATTTCATTTTTAACCTTTTACTTGTCATTAGGGTTAGGCTTGTGGGAACCTTCTCATACACATCAGGGTTAAATAATGCTGGGTGATGAACCCACCCACCCACCCAGAAGGTAGGTGTTCGCAGCATAACTACCAAGGTAATATATCAAGGCAAGAGACAGAGCTGAGGTGTGTAAACCCACAAGGCTTCTGGGAGAGGAGGTTGGGGAGCTCTGGTTTTTATCCTATGGGTTCAGCCATGTTGCTACCAGTATAGAATGAGAGTACTCATATATTTTAGATGTTTATAGTAATCAAAACTAAACCATTAATTTCATATTCCCTAGGGTCTAATGGGCCAGATTTGGATCGCGCTGTCTATTTTAAGCTGGAGATAAAAACTTATGCAAATGTTTCGGTCTCATTCATTAATGCATATAAAGTGAGTTGTTAAAAAAATTATTACTATTTTATTTATCCCGCTCAAGATGGCGAATAATTAAAATCAGTAGCACATCATATAAAACTCCCTCAGACAAACAAAACCCCCAAACAAAAAGAAGAATTATACAATAAAAAGGAGGCAGATGCCTAGTTATGATAAAATACCAGATAGACTTTATATGTGGAATAAATGCCTTCCTGAAATATAGCAAAGAAATGTACTATATTGCAGGATTTTTAAACTGGGTTCCATAGAACTCTTGGGTTCCATGAGAACTTGATAGAGTTTCATGAGAGACTAAGGCCCCTCCCACAAACACACACACACACACATACACACACATACACACACATACACAGACAGCCAATTTCCTACTATTAGAGCTTTGCCTCTTGATCAGGGGTCCCAGGATTATAATTTTTAAACGAATGTGTTCTGTGACATGAAAATTTTGAAATCCCTAATTTAGAAAGGATTTTTTATTTTTACATTTTGCATTTGAACGTAGTTGGTTCATTATTTTTCTGGAAGTAATACCTTAATTTGTACAGTACTTAGTGTTGATTATGTGTTCAGTCCATATGATCTTTGGCAGTATACAAGTGGTTGGAAGTATGTCATAGTGTTCAGGCTAAATGCCAGTTAGAGGTGTTTTGTGAACCTGCAAATGTAAGTTTTTTATTATTATTATTATAGTATAAATGTAGTAAAAAATAAAAGCCATGACATATCTTCAGTAATGTTTTTATGATAAAAATGTGTGAAACTAGTGGTATCTAATGCAGGTCTTTTAGAGTGATTTAACAGACTTATGAATCATTTCTGCGTGGCTTATGTTACTGGTCATTAAGTGTATTAGCATCTCCCTGGAATAATTAAGTCAAGCTGCGATGATCTGTGGTGTACATGGTAAATCGCTAATAATGTTTTATATGCACTTAGATCTCACAACCGAAACTCCATAAACGAAACCTGTAACCAAGCGTGTTTGAACAGTGATAGGCAGAAAACTGAAAGTTATAATTCTTCTCTGATAAATGGCACACATTTGAACTAATTTGTACTATTGTAGGTATAGCATTTGTTTATTTTTCCTTTGTTTTCTCCGTATTGTAATTATCTAGAAAATGAAAATGTATTTTCAAATGAGGAAAAAGAGAGATACAATTTCTGACTGTAGCTTTTAAATACTGTTTGCTACCATGTAATAGCACTCTATAATATATATTGATTGTACAAATATATGTGAGAGTTTTATTCTGCCCTATGTTTAAGGAAGCAAATCAAAAGGATATGTTTTTAAATAGATGATGTCGCTATATCTACAAAAGATAAATGTGGTTATGATCTTATTCTGTTTTTATGCTTTTTGGGCCATTCTCCACAATTGTCCTTACAGTAAAGTCAGGTGCCGATGGCTATGTAATCAAAAAGGTTTAAATGAGGTGTGCTCTGTAGTGATTCCTATTTAGGCTTTAATCGTCTAGTTAGGCTAAGGTTACTTAACATTATTTGTAAACATTTAATGAGTTCTAAGACATACAGTGGCATCTTATAAATTATTTCTGTCCTTTCCCTTCTTTCTTTTATCTGTTTTATCCTAGTACATGATGCTTTCCTATAGTTTTAACTCTCTGCTGGAATTCTGTCTTCTAGCAAATTGACAGAGAGGTTGTTTTCTACAAAATTCTATTTTTCAGTTTTTTAACTTGTGCGGTGGAACATATTTATATGTACATGCATATGGGAAATTGAAATATAGACCTATTCTAGGTCTGTATTTAACAGGCTGAAAACATGATTTCTAAAATCTGAGCAGAATTTTCTAGTCCGCATGAAACAGATGTGTGACTGCCATGGGTATTCATTTCCTGACTTTTAATAAGCTCTTGATTGGCCATTTTGGAAACAGCTTCCATCAATCTTCTAATGCACATTTTTAATCTATTGTAACTGTATTATTGCATTTTAATTATTTTTCTTTTGTGAATTGTTACATGGGAAACAGTTTAAAAATACACAATATATAAACATGATAAACTTAGTAGTTTCTGATATAATCCAACATTGCCATGGTTGTATACTCCATGTTGAAGTTTTATTATTTAAGAATACTTTAAGAGTTATATCCACTGTCATACATATGATCAGCCTTGTAGAGTTCCCATCAGCAAATCAATTGAGAAGACTGCTTATTATATAGGTAATGCTGTGCTATGCATGATCACCAAATAATACCTGAGAGTTGGCAGTGCAACATGATCTAGTTAATCACTTATATTGGGTAAATTAATATTACATTCGTATGTGGCAGTTTTGCATTTAGAGTATCTGGAAAGGGAAAAAAGAAGGGTTTAGGATAAGATCATCGCCTCATGCTTAGAACTTATGGTTAGAATCCTGCTATAACTTCAAAGAGTGATAGCTAGTAACTGGGATGTGTTTCCTAAATGTCTACAGGCAGTACCCAGGTTAAGAATGCCCAGTTTGAGGACAACCCGTAGTTAAGAACAGAGCCTATTGCAGCAAAATTTGACTTAAATACATAGTGATTCAAGTTGAATACCCAATGATTCAAGTTCATTACATAATATTACAGTATTATACAATAATACTGTTCCAGCTTACATATAAATTCGATTTAAGGATGGACCTTGGGAACAGAAGTCGTTCTTAAACTGGGGACTACCTGTATTTGGTCTCAGTCCTCTTAGTGTTAACAAGTTTGAATTTTTTTAAAAGAGCTCGTGCTAATGTTAATCAAACTGTTAATATTTTACAGAACTAGTTTTATGAAGGAGTTAGGCTTGTACCAAAACCTAATCTGCCTATGTATCAATGTTGAATATTCATAGGAGATGGTGAAATGAGGTATAAGTGTATAGAAATATTTATTTTGTGAATAAATATTGCTGCACTTCAATCTTTATTAAAGAAACTTGAAGTTAAAATTCAGTGGCTGGATTTGCACATCACACTAAGCCACAATGCCTTTTAGTTTGGCTTATGATGTTCTGTGTGCCCAGCCACTGTACTTGTAAACAATTGTTTATGGAAAGACTAGGCAACTTGAGGCCTCAGGATCATATGTGGCTTTCATGTCCCTTTTTTGTATTCCTGCCCAAAGCCTTTTGTCAATTTGATTTTCTGTCTTGGGATTTTTGAGGGCCTGGAAACATTATTGGAAATAAAAATGAGGTCTGAGGCATGCTACCATCCCATTTAATTTTCTTTTTAAATTAAAAGAACAATGAGTCATGTACTGGCATTCAGAGGCACTGTATTAGGGGCTCAGGGCTTAGTATAGTGTTTAAATCCAGTAATTGTCTTGTAGTTCAGGACTAATTTTGCATGTTATTTCTCTACAGGGGTGTAATTCAATTCAAGATATCTCTTCCTTGTACAAAAACATATATCAAGTCATAGGACTTGTTTAGCTTGATTTTTGTTTTTTACTTTGATAGTAAATTCTGTGAAGATAACAGGGAGTTGCAGCTTTGTTGGACTGTTGTGACCAAGGCAAGAGATGAGGGGAACCTGCATTTTCTTTTTAATTTTTCATCCCACCATAGTCCACAATAGGAGAAATTAACTTTACCACTCCAGAGTAGCCAAAGTATCAGCTTTTTATTTTTAGGCATGTTCAAGGGTTCCAGGTTGACTGGTCTGCTGAGCATGTGATAAAAATGTTGGGGTATTAATATCCTGTTAAAACACATGTTTTCAAGTATGCACCTATTTGCCAGGGTGGTTGATTAGGGTAAAAACATTCAAGCATTGGGATATGCTGTATGTCTTATGTCACAGTTAGAATAATTTAGATATATTTTTTAGTTTTATATAGTTCCAGGAACTCAAGACCATTGAAAGAAAGTGACCAACACAAGATTACTCAAGTTACCTTTATGGCTGAATGATAGCTTGAACTTCTGGCTTGTTAGTACAGTCTTGCACTTCAAACATTACTTAATTATAATTGAAATAATAAAATGGGGAGTCACGACTGGAACACACAGAAACTAGTCTAGCGACCTATGCTTTCCAGCTTCTGTGGAAATCCATTGCTGAACCAAAGGGAATTTTAAAGGCAGTTTGTAATATTTTGTGGAGGGTTGACTGTTGAATGAATTTTTTAAAAAAATCTATTGAGTTCACACAAGGTGTTTGTTAGGCAATCGTATCACTGCTTTGTGTTGTAATAGAAGTGCAGACATCTTTCTGTCATTACTCTCTAAAAACATGGCTCTGTATACTTTTTAAGAAAGGCTTTTTGGTTTTTCATTAACATGATTCCTCAGAATTGTGTGTGTTTGTGTGTCCCTTTTGATACCTAATTATGAAATACCTCTTTATGAGAGGAGGTGGCATTTATTTTCTGCTTTTATATCTGTGCTGTTTTTCTTAACATTGTACTAAAGATAAGATACAGTAAACTTCCCTGAAAATAATTTTCAGGAGGTAAATTGTAACTGTATTTTCCAGTCAAAAATACACAGAAATAATTGGACCAGTTACAGTCTTTCAAAAGTTTAGGCTCCTTTCTCTCTTTAAATACAAGTGAAGAGGCATGTACTGCCTTATTGAAAGAATCCAGTGGGGTTGCTTTGTGTAGGTCTTAATTAACAGCTTTGAAAATTTGAACAAAGAGAAAAAGAAAATGCTGCAGGTTATTGTTATTCCACCCCATTGGCTCAGCTAGCTGACTATCTGTTGGTTCATTTTGTCCCTTTTGAAACCAAATGACACTTTTGTTCATGGCTAACAGAGGTGAAAGAAGCCAATTATTGGCACTCTTTTCCACAGGGTTTAACTGAACGCAAGTACTGTATGATTTTTTTTCTCCTATTGCAACATTGGAACACTATCTGTTTGTCTTTCTCTGTCATTGTAGGAATGATGTTTCTCCTCAGTTTACATGCAGTGTAGCATGAATCAAAGTCCTCTTGACCATGTGGAACTGGTTAAATGGTTCTTTGGATTCTGGCTGAGATTGCCACCCACATTCTTGGCATCAAATAACAAAGTGACCCTTCTTTTTTCATAGATCCACTTGGCTAGCTCTACCATTACCTACTAGTTGAAGCTCACTCGTATTTTAGAGAGATGCTTTTTAATGATGAGCTGTAACTGCTCCTGTTGTGACTCGATTGTCAGTTTGTTTTAAGAGTAGTTAATGCACATTGTTGTTTTAACCTGAAGTATTTTTTTCCCCTTAATATTGTTACTGCCTTGAGTATTCCTAAGAAAGAGAGGCATACTTCTTTGAAATTACTGGAAGAACCATGAGACATCATGTCTTGAAATGAATCCAGTGAATTCTACTTAGAAAATTTAATTAAAATATTTATTACAGAAATGCAATGAATCTAAAGCTAATAGAATACTTGATGAGATGCAAAATTTATTGTGCTAGCATTTTAATTATTGTTTGGCTTTACTATACTGTATGCTACCTTTGCCCATTCATAAATAACTTTCAGTGCTTCAGACTTCATCCCATATGTTTATACGTATGGATCATAATCTTTTGTGTCTTTTGATGAGACCCACATCTCACAGATTTGACCCTGGCTGTTCATACTCCATATTAGCACCTAATATCTAGTTATTTTTATATCATTGCTGTTGTAAATAGCAATATCTTGTTTTTAAACTATGTGTAGTAAGTTTAAAAAATGATTACTTTGCTATAAGTCTTTTGTGATATAAGTCAGAAGAAGAAAGATTTCTAAAATATATTTGAGTAATTAGGCTAAACATAGATTAAATTTAAGTATATATCTTTTAAAATATATGTGAAAGTAGACAGGCAGCAGGGGTGTGGGATAGATGTGGAATACTGCTCTGAGTGTCACATATATGGTTATCTGACCAGTGGTCAGAGATCATGGATGTATCCTTGATACAGGGAGTTCCTGGTGCTCAGGGAATGAGTTTGATCCCTTGAAGCTAAAGTGGTTTTATGGAACAAGTAGGAGAGGCAGAGAGGCAGGTGGAAGGGGCTCTCGGGGATGTGATAGCAGAGGCCCACTCGCAGGTATGTGGCTATAATACAGAATGAGGGTCCTAGAGAAGGAGAATGGAAAAGAAGAGGAAAGTTCTCCCTTAGAAAAGAAAAAGACCCATTCCTTAAGGGCCAAACAGTTTTTTTTTTTTTTTAAATCACATTGAGGAATCTCCTCTTGTGGGAGTGGAGCTTCTGGTAGTAGCTGATTCAATCATTAGGAGTGTAGATAGCTGGGTGTCTGGTGGGAGTGCTGACTACATGGTGATTTGTCTGCCTGGTGACATACCATCTAGATAAACTGCTAGACAGTGCAGGGGAGAAGGCAGCTGTGTCATGGTTGCATGGACACCAGCGATATCCTTTAATATAGTTGGGAGGTACTGGAAGCCAGATTCAGGTTGCTAGGCAGGAAGCTGAAAGCAGGACTTCCTGGGTAGTTTTCTCTGAAATGCTATCTGTTCTACATACAGGACCAGCTAGGCAGGCAAAATTGAAATCTCTCAATGTATGGATGAGATATTGGTGCTGGGAGAAGAGCTTCCTATTTATTAGGCATTGGAGAACATTTTGGGAAAAGCTGGACCTGTACAGGAGGGATGGGCTCCAGTTGAACTGAAATGAGACTAAATTACTGGCACTTAAAATTAAAAAGATGGCAGAGCAACTGTTAAACTGAAGGTGGAGTTGGTGGGGAGCCAACAGGAGCTGAGGAGCATCTGGTTCAGAAACAATAATTGCTTAGGGAAAGATTTGAAATGATCTTGATCTGAATGAATTCTTTGCTTCTGTCTTCACAAGAAAAAAATTGGAGGAGATCCCTGAGACTGAGCTCCTGTTTTCAGGAAGTGAATCAGATGAACTGAGCCATATAATGTTAGGCTTTATTGACAAACTGAACGTCAACGTATTACCAGGCCCTGATGGCATCTATTCATAGATTATTAAGGAGTTTAAGGCTGAGATTGTGGGCCTTCTAACAAAAACCTGTCCCTACACTTAGCCTCTGTAGCTGGAGAACTGGAAAGTGGTCAATGTAACTCCAATTTTTAATAAGGGCTGATGGGGCGATCCAAGAAATTATAGGCCTGTCATTTTAACATCTGTTTTGTGGAAGATAGTTGGAAACTGCTATTGAAGATAAAATTACCAAACATTTGGAGACACAGAGCTTGCTCAGGAATACCCAACCTGACTTCACTAAGGAAAGGTTCTGTCTAACTAATCTAGAGTTAGACAGAGTGTTAATAAACATGTGGAGCCAGTAGACATCATTGACTTAGATTGTCAAAAACCTTCCTCATCAAAGACTTCTCAGTAAGCTTAACAGCCATTGTAAAAGGGCAAGTCCTCTTGTGGATAAGCAACTGGCTAAAGACTAGAAAACAAAAAGTAGGAGTAAATGGACATTTCTCACAATGGAAGGATGTAACCAAAAGAATTCCCCAGGGTTCTGTCCTAGGACCAGTGCTTTTTAACATTTATAAATGATTTGGAATCAGGCCTGATTAGTGAAAGAGCCAAGTTTGCTGATGAATGTTCAGACTGGTAAAAAAATAAGGGATTGCAAAGAGCTCCAAAGGGGTCTCTGCACATTAGGGGAGTGGGCATCAAAATGGCAGATGTCATTCAGTGTGAGCAAGTGTAAAGTGATGCACATTGTTGTCAAAAATCCTAACTAATCATACAAAATAATGGGATCAGAGCTAGCAATGACTGATGAGGAAAGATATCTTGGAGTAATGGTAAACAGTTTGATGAAGGTGTTGACACAGTGTCTATCTGCTGTAAAAAAGGCCAACAGCATATTACGGATAATAAGACAAGGTTTTGAAAATAGGGATGTCAATCTTATAACACCCTTATATAAATCAGTGGTGCAAGCATTTCTGGAATATTTGTGCAGTTCTGGTCACTGCACTTTAAAAAGGATATAGTGGAGCTAGAGAAGGTTCAAAAGAAAGCAACTAAGATGATCAAGGGTTGGAACAGCTTCCCTATGAGGAAAGTTTGCCATATTTGGGGCTTCTTAGTCTAGAAAGGAGGCAAATGAGAGGGAACCTGATTGAGGTGGACACAGTTATGCATGGTATGGATAAAATGGACAAGAGAAGCTATTTTCCCCTTCCCAAAATACTAGAATCAGAGGTCACCCACTGAAATTGAATCCTGAAAGAATGAGGACAAAAGGAAATATTTTTTTAACAATGTGTAAGTGAACTTTGGAATTTGCTACCACAAGATTGGTGCTGAATACTAGCTTGTCTGGCTTCAAAAAAGGGCTGGACTTTATTTATTTATTTATTTATTTATTTATTTATTTATTTATTTATTTATTTATTTATTTATTTATTTATTTATTGCCGCCCATCTCACACAATGCAATTGATAGAAGTCATGGGGATTAATGGCTGTTAGCCTTTATGGCACTACGGCTGCCTCTGAAGGCCATCTGCTGGGAGACATGTGGGCTTCGCTGTGCAGTTAGTTGGCCACTGTGAGAATAGGCTGCTAGACTAGATGAGCCAAAGGTCCGATCCAGCAGGGCACTGCTTATGTTCTTATGTTAAAGCATAGAAATATTTTAACTGTTTTTATGTAGTTAGCTTAAAATATGCTATTCTAGTTGGCTTAGTTACAACTTAAGCTATGTTTATATTTTCAGTTTTGCTCTGGTTTTATTGCACTTCTTAAATATTAGCTTTCCAAATGTCAGACTTACTCTGACTTGTGAGGCTCATGTTGCTTTCTAAACACTGGGTGTGGATAAAGGAGGACCAAAATAAACTCAGTGAAACTGAAGGAATTTTAAGATATTTGAAGTTGTTAAAGTGGGCATGGAAAGTAGCTGTTAGATATCCTGTTTTCTTTTTTTGGAAACAAAGGCAATTGTGATGTAGTCTAGTTTTCCCTTGATA
Organism: Python bivittatus; assembly: GCF_059951505.1. Taxonomy (NCBI): domain Eukaryota; kingdom Metazoa; phylum Chordata; class Lepidosauria; order Squamata; family Pythonidae; genus Python; species Python bivittatus. The sequence continues at coordinate 47,579,712 of NW_028277075.1, read as the reverse complement.
GACTTTTGTCCCCATTTATGTTGGAATAAGTCTCACTGAATCCTATGGCACTTCTGGGTAAGCAGGAAGATTGTACATGTTAAAGTTATACAACTTTTGTATGTAGGTATTTTTTTAAGAGCATGTTTACAAAATCCCTCAGTATTGGCTTTAGAATGCTCATATAACTTAATCACATGTAGAATTGATAAATGGGAGCTTATCTATATAATTATGAAGCTAGACATATATTTCAAAAGCAAACAAGGCATTGTATCATTATATCTCCACCACAGGATGAGTTTCTGAATGAGAATTCAGGGCTAGGACTGCCTATGGTCTTTTTGACAACTGCAATAATTTCAAAGCCTAGGGTGCATTCTACTCTTTCTTTATTGTTCAGATAGCTAATCTTGGGCATTGTTCATTAGCATCTTCTGGAAGAAAATGCGAGGAGAATTACACAGTTAGAAACAGAAAATAAAATGTGAAGTCAGATTTATTTATTGCAATCCAAGATCAATATAAGATAACATTTAAAACTATAGAATTTTGCATTCTGTCAAACATAACAATAATCTATACAGACTCTGAGTGATACAGTTAAAATATTAAAATTATAGCACAGAATTCTGAAATATTTATAGAATTAAAATGTATTAAAAACATATATGGTATATATGAATAATTAAATTAATATAAAGTATTAAAGTTACTGTATAAGGCAATAACTGTATTATCATAAAAGCAGTAAAATATAATACAATACTATTCCATGTTTTCTAAATAGAATAGTAAAGCATTATTCTGTATTAATATGTGATAATATATGTAAGACTTACTAGAAAACTAATCATAATAGCAATATAACAGTGCCAATGTGTAAGTGCCAGTTTTGCTGCATCTCCAGTCTTTCTCATGTTCAATTCCTACCAAATTTAACAAGCTACACTACATTTGATCTTAGCCAAAAAGCTGAGAAGTACATTTTTACAAGCTGCTGCACAAAAAATAGTAGTATTGTATATTAAAATTAAATTTGAATCAGAAAGAATTGATCAGAATGGCCAGGCAGCCTTGTAAGTATTGGAGAGATGAGTTTATTATTTATTTTAAAAGATAGCCTGGTCCAATCTAAATGGACTCAGGGAGGGTTACAATAAACTCAGAACAAAAAGAAGAATAAATATATATAATTAATAAGGATCAACAATAGGAATCAATTCATAGGCACCTTTCAATTAAACTACCCTCAGGGCCAAACATCACTGGAACAATGCTGCTTTGGCTAGTTTTTGAACTGCCCGTAGATTAGGAGCTGTCTTTATTCCAGCAGAACAATGTTCTGCAAAATAGGGGCCACCACTCAGGAAGCCTGTCACCTGACCCATGCCCCATAAACCTTGCAGGGAGGAAACCTGCAATGGGTTGTCTCTCAGTGACTGGAAGAGTATTGAGAGTACAGTTTTGCAAGGCACTGCCTGATGTATCCTAGTGCTGAATTGTAAATTGTGAAATGTTTTAGAAGTTTTAAATCAGCACTTTGAAATAGGTCCAGAAGCCTATGGCCAATCGATGAAACAACTTCAGCATAGGTGTTATTCTCACTTGACAGGGTAACTTCTGTTTTCACTTTGTCATTATGGGGTACTGAGTGTAGATTAATGAGAAAAAAAAAGGATTTGAACGATTGTAGTGTCAGGCTGCAACATAACAAAATTGAAAAAAGTGAAGGGGGTCTGAATACTTTCCAAATGCACTGTATATTCGCGGATAAGCCCTTCTGTGGATAAGCTGACCCTCAGTTTTTTTTAACCGGAATACCATGAGAAATGCACCACCTGCAGATAAGCCAAATGTGAAAATTAAAGCATACAAAAATTTTGAGAGTCAGATTATCTGTGGGTGGCACATTTCTTATGGTAGTTTGGTTAAAAATGTGAGGATCAGCTTATCTGCAGATGCAGTTATCCATGATTATATCCGGTATATATCCATCTATGCCTACTAGTGTTTTCCAGAGTGTAATATAGTCACTCATTTCATTATCTGCATTAACATCTCAGCCTAGACGATACTCAGTTAAATAAGTACTGTCTGATGTCTCTGAAAAATAGCTTTGTGTGTTGTATATATGTTGACATTGTGTAGTAAATTAGTATTATGGTAGCTATCCTCTTAACAGCTGAACAAGTTTGGATTCCAGTGTCACTGTTAATATATCTGATAAGGTATAAGGTTAATGCACATGAACAAGTTCTTCTTCAAGGACTCAATGCAATGATCTTTCCAAAAAAAAAAAAAAAGTAATAAAAACACCCCTCCACACCTATGTGTATTGTAATGTATATGTTTCAAGCATCTAATCAGCCATATTTTCTTTCAAGATACTCTGCTCAGTTTTCTTTTTCCCCAGTTTTCCATTTCTCCCAGGAAGGCACACAATATTTTGTGTTGAAATGAATTTTATGTAGGTACGTGTTTTGTCATCATCAGATTCCCCCCTGCCAAAAAACAGATAAAAATAGTTTTCCTCTGCAGTTTGTTTCTCTGCAACTCCATAACATTATATATATGAATAAAAGAAAAACAAGAAATATATAAAAGAAAAAAAGTAAAAAAAAGTGTGGGAAACAATACAGTTAAAGGAAAAGAAAGAAAAAGATAATTGAAGAAGTGACTTCTGACCTTCATTACAGCAGTTATAATCAAAATTATTATCCTTCCTCTTACTTAAACATAACCACAATCCCTTTGTCCCCTTATTCAACACTTTTTCAATTGTCCAGTCTAAAAATCATCATTTTAGCTCTTTCCATTTTCAGCAAAAAGTCCATAAATTATTCCGTATTCTGCAAAAGTACTTGTTATTTTATCTTTCATTGTGGGTACTTCAATATATCTCCATTTTATACACACACAATAATCTTACTGGCTGATGGAGTAGTATCCTCTTCTATGAATTTATCTGTCGTAACCAAATATATTCTTCTGGAGTGGTCCAACTATCCTCTCCTCCCTTTTATAACTTTTCACTTCCTTTAATAATAACCATTTTTCTTTATTTCAAATTTGTAATCCGTAAAAGGGGAGTAAAAAGTAAAAGAGAGGTGCATAACACTTTAGTCCCTTTGAGCCCTCCATACTTCTGTAATCACATGGTCTTCTCAGAACTTCACATTTCCCTTCTTTTTCTATTTATCTCTTGTTTAACACACTCAGCTTCTTTAACAAAGTTAAAGATTTTTCTTTCCCATGATGTTTTAATGAGGCAATATTCCAAATTTAACTGTCATTTTAGTCTGTTTTTTAACTTTCTCATTCCAAAATCCCAGTAAGCTTTTTGCATTTAATTCTTTTAAAATCTTTGTAACTAGTTCCTTCCTTTTTACTTTAATCTTTCCCGGATGGAAGGTACACTCATCCAGCTGGCTTTAGGTACTCTGCTGCTCTGAAGGTCTCTTTACACTTTAAATTTGCTCCATTTAAACGCGCTTTAGAAAGTGGATCAGGCACACCCAGTGTCATTTAAAGAGGCTTTGCGTGAAGTTGTGAGCATGGTGTCTTCTCCTGCGGCTTCCGGTGCTCTTCCCGCTGGAGCTCATGTGGGCAATATCATGGTTTCTCTTTGTCCGGAGAAGCTCCATTAGTTCGGACATATTGCCTGGTTGTCAGTTTTTGCCTCTGCATTCATCTCCACTGTTTCGTGAAGTCGTGCCAGTCTGCCATGTTTCCACTTGGAAGTCTGCAGCTCCATAATATTCTTAACATGACATTTTACTTGGATGTATACCATAGGGTTTTTTTAGGATTTCATGTATTGAAGAAGTGGTCCCTATATTTTAAAATTTGTGTCATGGAAAGGCTGCCTATTCTACTGAAATATTTTTGGAATTTTGGTATAAATCCTCAAATATGTAAATGCCTGTGTTTTTTCTCCCTAGTGACCTGGCTTGATTTCTAGGATTTTCTGTGCAGAATTGGTGAAGAGAGATTTTCTACTTAGTTTTGTCATTTCCCCCCCCCCCCAAATGATCTCAAGTCCTCACACACATTTAAAAGTGGAAACATTGATAACACACCTGTTCATTGATAGTCCAAATTTTAGCTGGACAAAGTCTTAATTGTCAGCACTTGTTCTAGAGAGCCAAAAGGAAAATATGCATGCGTGTATATAATTTCTTAATAAATATAACAATTGAGATATACAACTATCAGAATTTTGCTCTTTTTAATTGTTGACTAGAATCCTAGTCATATACTAGCTCTAATAAGAATTCTGAAGGTATCTTTATGTCTATTTTAAAAAGTAGTACACATTTCATTATATGTATAATTATGCAACGGTGAAAATGAGGAGCACTTGAAAAAATCAAATCTCTTTGCATAAATATTCACATTAAGATAAATTAATAGAATTTATTGAACTCAAATTACTACTCACAGATAATCCCTTTGGCAGGCAAAATGCATTTTAAAACTGAAGTTTCTTCAGTGGCTAGTTGTAATGAACTATGCATGTTTCATACATGTTAGTTCTTAGAGCACTTGATGTCCTTTTGTTCAGCTCTGTGTTATGCAAAGAGTAATGGCAGCAGTGGAACAAAGTTGTGAATGTGTTTTAGCTGCAATCAGAAGTGCACCTTTACATTTTTGTGCATTTGCTTCTAAAGCCGGTATGAATGCAGGATTCTGATTGTGGAGTTTTGTATAAAGCACAATGTCTCAATGATTTTTTAAAAATATTGTGGTTGGCATATGTTGTAATAGGGTGAGAGATTTTGAGGAGAGATGATAAACCTCCACATCATAAACAAGGATTTAATTATATCAAAGAGTGAACAACTTTGATATTTGGTTTGTCTCTGGAACAACAAACTCCTATCTTTTCAGTTTTTAGGAAACTGGTGAAGATAGTTCCCTTTAAAAGAGCATTCAATTAAGGTTTCAACCAAGCAGTGGTTGAAGTGCAGTGAGTTATATATTGATGCTTTAATTTTATTGTAAGCTGTCTAGAGTTGCTTGAATAGGCTGCATATATATGTTGATAAACATGTCTGCATTCACTGAATTTTGAAAAGAATAATAGATGTAGGTGAGAAAAACCTCATCTCAGCTATTTAGCTCTCAAAATAGCACTTTTTAAAAAGAAGTTTTAACTTCAAACAAAAATGGGATTTTATTTTATCATCGCTAGCATTTTATCATTGCTATAATTATCTAATGTGTACTTTCTGTTGCAGCAACTGTTCTGCTTCTTTATCTCGTAGGGCAAGGTTGGAATTTTGAGCATATGCTATGGATTTATCCTGATTACCTTGTGGAACATAATCTCCTGCAAATATTGATTTACTAGAATGCTACCTGCGGTATCTGCTGCAATCCTGCTAACAGGTTAGGGAAGCTGTTCCAAAGTGATAGGCTGAAGCCAAGAAGTCTGTCTTCTGAAACCTCACTCCCAGTACTCCTAAACTAATCTCCACACTCTTCTTGGTTTGCACATACTGGGTAGGCAGATTCCACTTAGTATAAACGGTCCTGAAGGTACCTGACATTAAAGCTATAAAGGGCTTTGTAGATAATAATCACCAGCTTGATTTGGGCCTGATAGCCTATGGAAACTATTGCAACTTTTCATAGCATGTGTTATTCTGCTGTACTAGCTTCCATTAGTCACCATGCAGACTGCTGAATTCTGGGCTAGCTGTAGTTTATTTATTTATTTCATTCATTGTATATAGCCACCCATCTCACTTACATGACTCTGAGGTTCTCATAAGTTAAAACAGCAAAGACAATATCATATAAATAAAATAATTAAAACAACCCAAAATGCAAAAGCACAGGAAAGTGCCAGCCTATAGCTCACAGACAATACAGCCATCTTGCTGGCTCCCCCTGTCCCCGGGATCCCCAGGCCTGATGGTACAGCCATGTCTTCAGGGACTTCCTAAAGGCTAACAAGGTTGGGGCCAATCTAACCTCAGGGCAGATGATGTTCCAGTGCCATGGGAAGGGTAGATGTAATAGGAAAGAGGCAGTCCCCCAAATAATCCAGCCTCATCCCATCTAAGAGTTTATAGTTCATAACTGGCACTTTGAATTGAACCTGGAAGCAAACCAGCAATCAGTGCAGCTTGTGGAGCAGAGGTGTAATGTGCGCTGACCTTGGAGTGCACATAACTGCCCGTGCCGCCGCATTTTGCACCAGCTATACAGTGGGGCAAAAAAGTATTTAGTCAGCCACCAACTGTGCATGTTCTCCCACTTAAAAAGATGAGAGAGGCCTGTAATTTTCATCATAGGTATACCTCAACTATGAGAGACAAAATGGGGGAAAAAATCCAGAAAATCACATTGTCTGATTTTTAAAGAATTTATTTGCAAATCATGGTGGAAAATAAGTATTTGGTCACCTACAAACAAGATGTCTGGCTCTCACAGACCTGTAACTACTTCTTTAAGAGGCTCCTCTGTCCTCCACTTGTTACCTGTAGTAATGGCACCTGTTTGACCTTGTTATCAGTATAAAAGATACCTGTCCACAACCTCAAACAGTCACACTCCAAACTCCACTATGGCCAAGACCAAAGAGCTGTTGAAGGACACCAGAAACAAAATTGTAGACCTGCACCAGGCTGGGAAGACTGAATCTGCAATAGGCAAGCAGCTTGGTGTGATGAAATGAACTGTGGGAGCAATAATTAGAAAATGGAAGACATACAAGACCACTGATAATCTCCCTTGATCTGGGGCTCCACGCAAGATCTCACCCTGTGGGGTCAAAATGATCACAAGAACAGTGAGCAAAAATCCCAGAACCACACGGGGGGACCTAGTGAATGACCTGCAGAGAGCTGGGACCAAAGTAATAAAGGCTACCATCAGTAACACACTATGTGGCCAGGAACTCAAATCCTGCAGTGCCAGATGTGTCCCCCTGCTTAAGCCAGTACATGTCTGGGCCTGTCTGAAGTTTGCTAGAGAGCATTTGGATGATCCAGAAGAGGATTGGGAGAATGTCATATGGTCAGATGAAACCAAAGTAGAATGTTTTGGTGTAAACTCAACTTGTCGTGTTTGGAGGAGAGAGAATGCTGAGTTGCATCCAAAGAACACCATACCTACTGTGAAGCATGGGGGTGGAAACATCATGCTTTGGGGCCGTTTTTCTGCAAAGGGACCAGGACGACTGATCCGTGTAAAGGAAAGAATGAATGGGGCCATGTATCGTGAGATTTTGAGTGAACACCTCCTTCCATCAGCAAGGGCATTGAAGATGAAATGTGGCTGGGTCTTTCAGCATGACAATGATCCCAAACACACCGCCCAGGCGACGAAGGAGTGGCTTTGTAAGAAGCATTTCAAGGTCCTGGAGTGGCCTAGCCAGTCTCCAGATCTCAACCCCATGGAAAACCTTTGGAGGGAGTTGAAAGTCCATGTTGCCCAGTGACAGCCCCAAAACATCACTGCTCTAGAGAAGATCTGCATGGAGGAATGGGCCAAAATACCAGCAACAGTGTGTGAAAACCTTGTGAAGACTTACAGAAAACGTTTGACCTCTGTCATTGCCAACAAAGGATATATAACAAAGTATTGAGATGAACTTTTGATATTGACCAAATACTTATTTTCCACCATGATTTGCAAATAAATCCTTTAAAAATCAGACAATGTGATTTTCTGGATTTTTTCCCCCATTTTGTCTCTCATAGTTGAGGTATACCTATGATGAAAATTACAGGCCCCTCTCATCTTTTTAAGTGGGAGAACTTGCACAATTGGTGGCTGACTAAATACTTTTTTGCCTCACTGTAGTTTCTGGATTACTCTTTAAGGACAGCCCCATGTATAGTGTTTTATAGTAATCCATCCGGGAGGTGACCAGGGTGTGAGTAACAGAGTAGAACCTCCGAATTCAGGAATGGGCACAACTGGCACACAACCCAAAAGCCCTCCTAGCCATGACTGCCACCACCTCCTTGAGCAGGTGTCATGAGTCTAAAAGGACCCCCAGATTGGACTCATGGTCTGTTTGGGGCAGTGCCACCCCATCCAGCACAAAGATGGTAAATTCCCAGGTTCCAGAGGTCCCAAAGCCTTGCCAGGGTTGAGCCAGAGCCTGTTGTTCCTCATCTAAGCCCCCATAACCTCCAAACACTGAGACAGTACCTCAACAGCGTTACTTAATTTGCCAGTTTCCAGATTGTCTTCATGGATAGGGTAATGCAGGATGAATCGAAGTAGTCTAATTAGGAACTGAAAAGGGCATAAATTACTATAGTCAGCACCATCTGATCCAGGAAAAGTTGCAATTGGCAGGCCACTTGAAGCTGATAAAGTCTCTCCTAGACATAACCTCTACCTTCTATTGTAGCAGCAGCCCTGAGTCCAGGAGAACTCCCATGTGGTGTACCTGCTCCTTCAGAGAAGTGCAACCCTGAAGAGCTAGAGAGCCAGTTTGGTATAGTGGTTTAAGGTGCTGGACTAGAAACCAGAAGACTCTGAATTCTAATCCTCCCTTAGGCAAGGAGGCTAGCTGTATGACTTTGGGCCAGTCATTTTCTCTTAGCTCAATCTGTTTACAAGGTTGTGGAGAAAATAGGAAGAGGGAGCATTATGTCTGCTGCTTTGAGTTGTACTAAAGGAAGGTGGGATATGCATGTAATAAATAAATAAAAGTAACTTCTTTGGTATCCAGAGGCCCTTGCACAAACAATTCTAACTTGCTGCAATTAAATCAAAATCACTTCCATCCCATACAGTCCCTGACAGTGTCCAGGGGTCAGGTCAAGACTTCTACCTCATCTCCTGCTTGGCCCAGTTGGGTATCATCAACATGATTTATCCTCATTATGCTAATGATACATCACCAAAAATCAGTGGATGATTTTTCTTAAAGATAGATGTTAAAACAAGGGAGAAGGATAAGCCCTGGAGCAATCCATCAAAGGCATGACCTCTCCTCTCCCTCTAACACCAGCTGGAACTGCCCACTTAGGAAAGAGCCGAATCATTGAAAAACAATGTCCTAGTCCCTAAGCTTTGCAGGCTATTCAAAAGGACACTATGGTTGATGGTGTTAAAAGCTACTGAAGATTTAGCCAAACAAAAAGGGATAAAACATTCCCATCCAAGTCCCATTACAGGTTGTCTACACAGACAATGTAATTTCCATCCCATGCTGGAATCTGGACTGGAATGGATCCAGCTAATTTGCTGTATCCAAAGTTCTAAGAGGGGATGGAGATTAGGTGATAGTTAGATGGGTTAATAATCAAATGATGGTTTCCTTTTTCAAAGCTGCTGTTATTAGCCCCTCCTTGCAGAAAGCATATTTTCATATTACTTTGCTTTATTAATCACAAGTGCTGACACAAGTATATGATAGGATTTCAAAGTCTTTTCAAATGTGTTGCAATTATTTTAATGTATTGAATTATGAAGTGGCATTATTTTATAATAGCAATAACCTGATTAATGGCTATTATAAAATAATTCCACTTCATAATTAGCATAACTTTGTGCAGTGATTTTTAAGGTCATACAACTGATACATACACCCCCAGTTCTCACGCCATGTTATGTGTCAGTAGACCATTAACAGAATATGTGATTTCTTAATGGCTGGCATGCAGTAACACAGATGCTAATTCTGTATAAATCCTATTGTATGACACTCATGTCAATTGTTAGACTTGTCACATGAATAGAATATTTTAGAGCTGGTTGCTATTTCAAAAAACAAGCTAGAACATTATGGTTGAAATAATGAAGAATGGCATGACATGAATCAAGGGAAGTTAACAAATACTGAAGAATTTGCTTCCCTTTGCAGGAACAGACGTGAATATAAACACCAATCCCCACCCTAAGTGTTTAAGGAATTAATCCCAAAAGGGAGAGCTTTTGTTTTCAGAATAATAATACATTTCAAAAGTATATGCTTCAGAACTTTGTTGAATTGCAACACAATATTCGTAATATACAGAAACATTTGCTCTGTTTATTTAGTAACACTTTTTATATTAGTCTGAGATATGATGGCTTCTCTAGGATCACACTACAATCCAATCATCAAATGTAGATTAGGATTTTTCCATTGTTTGTTAATAAACTGCCAGTTTATTCTCATGGCTGTTCGGCCTCAGCATTGGTGTTGGGCTCAGACTTTCTCTACAACCATTAACAGGATAGTTTTTTAGGGTAATTCAGATTATTGAGAGTTGAAACACTTTGAGAGTTCTGAACATAGAACAAAACTATTATCTTGAGACTTTCCATCAGAGCATTTTGAAGTCTCCCATATTCCAATGGAATGAAATGGTTTTTGGGGCTTTGTGTTCATCTTATGTGCACCCTTAATTGTTATATATTTCCAGCCTACCATTCCTCATGTTGGTAAATGTTATACCCATCAAACATGAATTGCAAAAATAAAAGCTATATTTCTTGAAATTAAGCGAGTTACAGTATTTTAATCTATTACTAAGCCAAATGTCTCTGTCATGCCTTTAAACGAGTTTGCCACTGTTCAGAAAGTGTTTGAACTCAGAGCTTTAAAAAAGAGGAAACTCTTAATTAATCAAAGGAAAACAAGTCACAGATCTGAAGAGTGGCCAAAGTGATGGTCTACTGTATACAGTGGGGCAAAAAAGTATTTAGTCAGCCACCAATTGTGCAAGTTCTCCCACTTAAAAAGATGAGAGAGGCCTGTAATTTTCATCATAGGTATACCTCAACTATGAGAGACAAAATGGGGGAAAAAATCCAGAAAATCACATTGTCTGATTTTTAAAGAATTTATTTGCAAATCATGATGGAAAATAAGTATTTGGTCAATATCAAAAGTTCATCTCAATACTTTGTTATATATCCTTTGTTGGCAATGACAGAGGTCAAACGTTTTCTGTAAGTCTTCACAAGGTTTTCACACACTGTTGCTGTGCTATTTTGGCCCATTCCTCCATGCAGATCTTCTCTAGAGCAGTGATGTTTTGGGGCTGTCACTGGGCAACATGGACTTTCAACTCCCTCCAAAGGTTTTCCATGGGGTTGAGATCTGGAGACTGGCTAGGCCACTCCAGGACCTTGAAATACTTCTTACGAAGCCACTTCTTCATTGCCCGGGCGGTGTGTTTGGGATCATTGTCATACTGAAAGACCCAGCCACGTTTCATCTTCAATGCCCTTGCTGATGGAAGGAGGTGTTCACTCAAAATCTCACGATACATGGCTCCATTCATTCTTTCCTTTACACGGATCAGTCGTCCTGGTCCCTTTGCAGAAAAACAGCCCCAAAGCATGATGTTTCCACCCCCATGCTTCACAGTAGGTATGGTGTTCTTTGGATGCAACTCAGCATTCTCTCTCCTCCAAACACGACAAGTTGAGTTTAGACCAAAACATTCTACTTTGGTTTCATCTGACCATATGACATTCTCCCAATCCTCTTCTGGATCATCTCTAGCAAACTTCAGACAGGCCCGGACATGTACTGGCTGAAGCAGGGACACACATCTGGCACTGCAGGATTTGAGTCCCTGGCAGCGTAGTGTGTTACTGATGGTAGCCTTTGTTACTTTGGTCCCAGCTCTCTGCAGGTCATTCACTAGGTCCCCCCATGTGGTTCTGGGATTTTTGCTCACCTTTCTTGTGATCATTTTGACCCCACGGGGTGAGATCTTGCATTGAGCCCCAGATCTAGGGAGATTATCACTAGTCTTGTATGTCTTCCATTTTCTAATTATTGCTCCCACAGTTGATTTCTTCACACCAAGCTGCTTGCCTATTGCAGATTCAGTCTTCCCAGCCTGGTGCAGGTCTACAATTTTGTTTCTGGTGTCCTTCAACAGCTCTTTGGTCTTGGCCATAGTGGAGTTTGGAGTGTGACTATTTGAGGTTGTGGACAGGTGTCTTTTATACTGATAACAAGGTCAAACAGGTGCCATTACTACAGGTAACGAGTGGAGGACAGAGGAGCCTCTTAAAGAAGTAGTTACAGGTCTGTGAGAGCCAGACATCTTGCTTGTTTGTAGGTGACCAAATACTTATTTTCCACCATGATTTGCAAATAAATTCTTTAAAAATCAGACAATGTGATTTTCTGGATTTTTTTCTCCATTTTGTCTCTCATAGTTGAGGTATACCTATGATGAAAATTACAGGCCTCTCTCATCTTTTTAAGTGGGAGAACATGCACAATTGGTGGCTGACTAAATACTTTTTTGCCCCACTGTACTTAATTCAAAACGAAAAGTTGCCTTAAAATATTCCAGACCTATTTTTGAGGCAAAGTAGCATCTATTCTGGATTCAAATCTAGCCTTAATCTGATTTTCTACAAGAGAAAGCTATTGTTGTGATATTTGAATGCCAGGGAAGGTGCCTGCACACAGCGCTGCTTCCATTTCCCAGTCCCTCCAAAGTATTTGGAAGCCATCTGTGCCGTTGAAGTTATAATACAGAGAACAGGCAAGGATTTCCAGCATCAGTCAGCGCTCTCCCTTTAACTAATTCCCCCTCCAGGGGAGATGGGTGGCATACAAATTTAATAAATAAATAAAATAAAAATAAATAAATGATCAATAGGAAAGTGCTAAAAATTCACTTGGGGCCCTGCTCAGACTTCTGTAAGTCCTGGACTAACCAGAATCCCTTAGCCACCTCCTCCATTTCATGCAAAAGAAATACAGTTCTTTACATTTTTAGCTCCCTCCCTCCATGTTTCCAGAAACACCATGTTCATTTGCCTAGCATATTGCAAAATAAACTAAACTTCTGAATGCTTGTTGTCAGGAGACTTTTTCCAGCAGTGGACCAGTCAAGTGATCATTTGTCTGATGGATTTATAGATTACAGTTCGCTGCAATGGTGAAAAGGTAACATGGGTAGCTGGAATGGAGAAGGTGGGGGGATAATATTTCAGATAATGCCTACAGAAAGGGACTGGGAACAAGATATACTTCATTGACAAAAGCGAAACAGGTCTGGAATAAAATTACCTTTCTTGAAGTAGTGCTTTAAAAAATGAGAAAAGAGCAACTAAGTTATCCCTTTCTGTAAAAATGGGAAAATAAGGCCCATCAATTTCACTTCAGCTCTCACTGCTGGGGTTGCTGTATAGACTCGAATAACTGAAAGATCTGCCATGAGGCAAAACAGTCGAGGTCAGTTGTAGATGCATTTAAAGTGGAATCAACATGTTAGTGTGTATCTGTTCATCATATAAAAATAAAAAATCAAGCAGTTAATGTGAAGGGAAACCTTTGAAGTTGAGAAACTAAATTTCATCTAAGTACCACTGAATGAAGGAATGCCATAATAGTGAATCTGATGCTTTAGTTTGAGAATCAAAAAAGTCTAGTTTTTTTTAATATTAACCTGCTTTCTTAATATGAGTCTACAAGATGATGTCTTGGATTGTTTCTTGATGCTATCATCTGGCTGCAGGAGAGAGAAAATATGAGATATGTTGGGCATCTGCTCTCATAGTCTCATGGCCTTTAGCTGCTAAGTGCTGTGGAATATGAAGTCAGGTGGGCGCCACGTTGGAGAAGTCTAGCTCATTCCTCAGCTGAGTTGAGTCAATTGCCATTTGGCCGCTCCTCTTCCAGAATGTTTCCCTAGGGTTAAAGCACATGTTAGATTAATTACACAGTATGCTAAAGTTTGCTTGCTTTCCTGTTTACTTGTCAGGTTCAGTCCGAGAAACTCGGGACAATTCAGGAACAGTTCAGTTACTTTATTAGCTTACACCTACTTGACAGAATCTTGCGAGACTAACTCTAACCCCCAATGACAGCAACTAAACACTCTGCATTCCTTAGGGTGGTGCCAGTCTCATCCTCTTAGTTTTCACATGTTCAGGCTGTGGGTTGAGGAGATGCTTGAGATTCCTCTCTGACTCCCTATGACCTTGGACCTCCTCACTCATGTCTTCTATCACATCACTCCCCTTTCCTTCCCTTCCCTTCTTCTTAATGCTTGTTGGCAAAAATTGTGGATTTTTTTTTTCATATTTTATACAGTATCTAGAAGCTCTTTTATAAAGAATACATTTAAGAAGTGAAATATATTGGGCTGCTACAAGATTGTGACCTGTAACTTATATTAGTTTGCATATAATTCAGAATAGTTATTTATTGAAAATTGTTATAACCTATTTCCTAAATATATGTCTAGGCAGTTAACATCTCTATTAAAACAATACATTATTAAAGAAAGCGATCATTAATCCCAGAGAGGACAAGCGAAAGGACATTGAATGCTGCAGATCTCCCATTCTTAATAGAGGGTTTGAGCCCAAGGTTGCTCAGTTGTTTTCATTTGCTACTGCTTTTTTGGCCAGGGTAGAAAAAGGTGTGTTATGGGCAGATTATAAAGGGAAAAAAACCCCTATGTCCTAGAATTCAGTAGGAAGAAAAAATTTCACTGAACTCAAATGGAGAAAGAAGAGAATACGACCTTTCCCACAGATTGTCCTACCATACCACAAGCAAGGTTGGTCTGAAATAATTTAGTTGCCTAATCTAACAGTTTATTTATATGTAAATTATAGAAGCAGTACAGGTAGTCTTCAGTTAATGGCGTCAGTTGAGACTGGAATTGCTGTCACTAAGCAACACAGTCATAAAGTGTGACATGTGACTGCGCCATTTAACAATAGCAATTCTGGCACTCCTGGTTGCCATCATTAAGCAAATCACAGTGGGTTGTTAAGCAAGGATGTCATGTAGTATCCATTTGTGAACTCCTGCCAGCTTCCCCATTGACTTGCTTGTCAGAAGCCAGCAAAGAAAGTCGCAAATGGTGACCATATGACTGCTGGATGCTGCGATGTCATAATTGTGAACTGGGTGCCAAGATCAAGATCATGTGACTGCAGAGATGCTGCAATGGCTAGAACTCAGAGGACCGGTCGTAAGTACCACTCATTCAGCACTGTCGCAAATTCAAACAGTCACTGAACAAGTGGTTGTTAAGCAAGGACCATCTGTAACAAACAGTGGATACAATTAACATTTTTGTATATTATCCCTTTTGTAAAGATATTTTAAAAATGTATTCTAGTATATGAAATGGAGTCAGATGTTTTCTTTTTTCTTGTTTTGGAGGGTGGAGATCTGTTTTGACTCCTTTTTATGATTTTACTTAAGGGCTAATATCCTTCAGATTCTGAACCACCCTCTATTTTTGCTACATAAATTGCATCACAACTAAGGAAATTACAGCACAAAACAGTAGTTTTGGAAGTAAAATATAATCCATAACATATAGCTTTTACATTTTTGTTGTTAACCTTACTAGTAATTTGTCTGCACTAATTGCTTAGAATACAAGAAAGTGGCTTGAATGTCTTGATTGAAACTGGAGTGTAATATATCTGTTATATGTCATTGAGAATTGGGCAACAGACATAAATTATTTTATTTAAATATTCTGGGTGAAGTCTTGAAAGAGAAATTATGAAGTGAATAGTTAAAAAAAAACCTAAAGATAACTCCACTCATGACCATATGTGGGTAAATACAAATAGTTGCTATAGTGGAGAAGAACAGTTACAAAACTTGCATTTCATTTAAGGTAAGCTGATAAGTCTAAAATAAATGTAATTTGCCCAAGAATTTAGGAATAAACCAAGGTTTGAATTCCAGAACAAAACCATGGTTTTGAATCTACAATTTTCTGCTAAAGAATCTATTTCATAAAATAAAATGATGAGGCTCAGCGGGAAATAACTGGCCAAGAAATTAAATGCAAAAAATATATGTGGGTCTGAGCTCTGAATATCAAATTACATATTTGCCTTTCACAGAAAACAAAATACCTATCTCATAGGAAGCATGCTGAGAGAAACAAGTACAAACTTGGCAAACACAGAATATACTCAGATAAGCAAACTAGATAACATATACACTAAATAAAAACACACACACTAAATAAAAAACATCTACAGCAGAAGCAAATAATCTGCTCTAGGTTCTTCTCCTGCTTTTACTAGCAAATGGTGACAACACTTATTTTGTAATAATGCCTTTGCATTCTACAAAGGAACCACATACATTCTTAAAAACAGTGAAAATAAAGATGGATTTGCAGAGGATTGCTGCTTCACTTGCAGCTTACCAATTACTCTGTTAATTTTCTTTTGATTAAAACAAATCTTAAAAAACCCTCAGTCTAGGGTGTGGAATGATTCAGGCATAGGTATCATTCATGTCTTTTCAAGTATAGTCTTGCATTTCCAACCCTTTTCACACTTAATCTTTTTGGTGGCAAATTCCATTGAGCATCCTTGGCACATTCTCAGTATTTAAGATGAAATCAATCTTGCCAGTGCTTCAGCTTAGTTAACTGGAATCCCTATTCAGTATAAAAGCAGATGAAACATACAGTGGGGCAAAAAAGTATTTAGTCAGCCACCAATTGTGCCAGTTCTCCCACTTAAAAAGATGAGAGAGGCCTGTAATTTTCATTATACAGTGGGGCAAAAAAGTATTTAGTCAGCCACCAATTGTGCAAGTTCTCCCGCTTAAAAAGATGAGAGAGGCCTGCAATTTTCATCATAGGTATACCTCAACTATGAGAGACAAAATGGGGGGGGGGGGGGGAAATCCAGAAAATCACATTGTCTGATTTTTAAAGAATTTATTTGCAAATCATGGTGGAAAATAAGTATTTGGTCAATATCAAAAGTTCATCTCAATACTTTGTTATATATCCTTTGTTGGCAATGACAGAGGTCAAACGTTTTCTGTAAGTCTTCACAAGGTTTTCACACACTGTTGCTGTGCTATTTTGGCCCATTCCTCCATGCAGATCTCCTCTAGAGCAGTGATGTTTTGGGGCTGTCGCTGGGCAACATGGACTTTCAACTCCCTCCAAAGGTTTTCCATGGGGTTGAGATCTGGAGACTGGCTAGGCCACTCCAGGACCTTGAAATACTTCTTACGAAGCCACTCCTTCATTGCCCGGGCGGTGTGTTTGGGATCATTGTCATACTGAAAGACCCAGCCACGTTTCATCTTCAATGCCCTTGCTGATGGAAGGAGGTGTTCACTCAAAATCTCACAATACATGGCCCCATTCATTCTTTTCTTTACACGGATCAGTCATCCTGGTCCCTTTGCAGAAAAACGGCCCCAAAGCATGATGTTTCCACCTCCATGCTTCACAGTAGGTATGGTGTTCTTTGGATGCAACTCAGCATTCTCCCTCCTCCAAACACAACGAGTTGAGACCAAAACGGTCTACTTTGGTTTCATCTGACCATATGACATTCTCCCAATCCTCTTCTGGATCATCCAAATGCTCTCTAGCAAACTTCAGACAGGCCTGGACATGTACTGGCTTAAGCAGGGGGACATGTCTGGCACTGCAGGATTTGAGTCCCTGGCAGCGTAGTGTGTTGCTGATGGTAGCCTTTGTTACTTTGGTCCCAGCTCTCTGCAGGTCATTCACTAGGTCCCCCCATGTGGTTCTGGGATTTTTGCTCACCGTTCTTGTGATCATTTTGACCCCACGGGTCAATTACAGGCCTCTCTCATCTTTTTAAGTGGGAGAACTTGCACAATTGGTGGCTGACTAAATACTTTTTTGCCCCACTGTAAATCACTCAAATATTTTTAATGTTATGCTCCATTTTAGAAACTCTGCGTGTGGAGAAAAAGGCATGAATGAATTAGTAAATGAATTCTATTAATGGTAATATTTTTCTTAGGACCATATGTTCTGTATTAATTGTTGCTTTTTAACTGAGAAGAAAAAAACTGTACAAATGTATCTAATGCTGATCAGGATTCCATCACTTTTGGCTTGCAGGCAATTATTTGCAGTTTTCCTAACCTTGCTTGTCTCCTGCACAGGGGACTTTTGGGGAAGAGGAATTTAACTTCTGATTTCTTTACTGAACTTCAAAAGTTCTGTAAAATACATAGGAAGGAGCATCCATCCATTTCCTTTAAAAGATGCATGTTTTGGGGGTGGGGGTGCAGTGTCCCAACCCTGGAGGCACTAAGAAGGACAGTGGTTTTTGCTCCTGCCTATCATATCTGTTTTCTCCCTCTGCCCCCCCCTTTTTTTTTAATCTTCCAACAGAGTTGTCAGATCTCTCAGGGAGAAGTGCTGCAGGGGGCCTGTAGAGTCAATTGATTCAGTTTCCTAGACTGTCAAGAAAAAGAGAATTGCAGTTGGAATTGAATAGATGAAAGGGATAGGCAGCAAACCTTTCATAATTTTCTCTCTGAACACAGGGGGCATATAGTGAGGCTTTACTTGACAGAGACTACTGGAATTGGCAGTGTAGAAAAACAGATTGTAAAACCAGAATTTAAGACTGTCAGATTATTTTGACATAGCAAAATCCTTTTCTTAAAGAGGAGCAAGCATGAAACCAGAAATTTCAGAAATGTATCAGTCGTGCCTGCCAGTACAACTATTTCTAAAAATCCCACTTTTAATGTGATCTGGTGTGTTTCTCTGGAAACACTGGTGGAATCTCAAGATTTAATATTATTTTTAGTGTTTAAAAATAAAAGTTACAAAGGAGAGAGAGGTAGTTCTGGCATGGTGATTTCCAGGCATGCAGGAAAAGGACTTTCTTGTTCTTGATTAACAAAGAGAGTGGGTTGCTTAAAATTTAGAAGAATGTCAAGTACTTCTATCTGATAGCTCAGAGCTGTCCAAAACAAATCTGTAGGAGATACATTTCTTTAATGTCCAACTTTTTTATGCCTATCTAAATATCCATCACAGTAGGTGGCAGTAACTGACTGACATTGGGTGATCTTAAAAAACAACAACAACAATTAAGCAGAGTCAGACCTGGTTAATACTTGGATGGGAGACCACCAGATAATGCAAAGAATGTAGGATAGACTATAAAGTAGAAGAAATATCCTGAAGAAGGTAGGGGCAAACCATTTCTGTATTGCTCCCAAGAAAACTACAAGAATACATCAATGTAGTCATCAGGAGTTCAGACTGTTTTAAGGGAATCTTTACTTTTCTCTTTTAATTAACATATAGGTGGTTCTATGCTAATGGATAGAAAGCATGGACATGTCTATCCGTTACAACATGGAATTTTGGCAGGAAAATTTCCAGACTGCGTGATCTTTATAGGTAAACCAGAATTGGTCACATGTATGAGATGGGCGGCTATATAAATTCGATAAATAAATAAATCTTTAGAATAAAAATGCCTATGAAAGAAGCACAGCATTGTGTCCAGAAACATTACCACTGAATTAAATAAAGTTTGTTTGGTTGTGAATATAAAGAGTTGATGAATGGAACCCATGCCACCCAGCTTCTTCAAAGGATTTTATATCCCATTCTGATATTTGGCATGTTAAGAAGAAAGCAATGAGCTGTTTGTAAGGACATCTCAATATTTATTTTACTATTTGTTTGTTTAATTCAGTTTAGGCACCGCCTGACTCTAAACTGACCAAGTGATACTAGAAAGGACTGTGTAGAAGTTAAGAATATTTACTGTATTATACAGCCTATTTTTTGTCTTTTTAAATCTCAATTTTTCCATATGGTCAAATAGCAGAATTAAAACCTGAAGAGACTGGCAAACTTGAAGAGGCTTCACTGGTGCTTGTAGATGTTCACTAGCTTCTGGTTTATTTTAAGCTGCATCTTGAATTTCTGCTTTTGACCTAGGGAGACTTGAATAATCTGGGACCCAGGAATCTGTTTGCTCCTGTATGAATGTGCCTGCACTCTAAAATCTTTATAGATTTTAGATATTACTTTTGACCTTCTACTTTGAGGCTTAGGTTTGTGAAAACTAAAGAGAGACAATTCAGTGATGACTCATTGTCTGTGAATTACAAAATAACCTCCGAGGAATATTCATCTTTGCCTACTGTCTTATCTTTTAATAGGACTGTACAGAGACTACCTGAACTGCTTCTGCAGCCACTTTGGAGATAGCCTGCCCTGGACTGGCTCACTTATTTAAATGTTAATTCTTGCTGTGTTGTTATGTAGGAGTTTCCTGCTTACCTTACTATAATGGCTCTTAGGTCAGTGCGTGGAAGCTAAATGTGGTCCATTTGTCCAATCCAATGAATTGCCTGGCAGTGACTAATTTTTTAGTACTGTATATCACACCATTGTGCTGTTAATTCAGTGGGCAAATAGCTTAGGAGTAATACTCCTGTTCTCAGCACTTAAAGCTACCAGTGTAAACCTGCAAGAGTAACTCCCAGTGAACAAAAGAAAACTTACATGTGTGGGTAGTTCTCACTTACCAGCTGCCTAGTTTAGCGACCGTTCAGAGTTACAATGGTTGGGAAAAAAACAGCTTTGCTATCAATTCTTGCATTTATGGTCGTTGCAGCATACCCATAGTTATGTGGTAGACATTTGGGTGCTTTGCAATCAGCTGGTGTTTATGGCTGTCCCAGTGTCTTGTGGTCACATGATTGCCATTTGCATGCTTCACAATTGGTTTCTGACAAGCAGAATCCATGGAGAAGGCAGCAGTAAAATTGCAAGTTGTAGTCATGTGATGTCTCACTTAACAACCAGCTGATTCGCTTAATGATGGAAGTAGAAATGACCGTAAATCTGATGTGGTCACATGATTTTTCACTTAGCAATCATGGTGCTTAGCGATGGAGTTGCCAGTCCCAATTGTGGTTGGTAGGCAAGGACTACCTGTATAAGATTGCACTGGTAAATATCGATGTGGACCTATTTACTTTGAGGAAATCATGCAGAATATTGCAGCCTTTAGGTTCTACATTTAAGCAGACGTTTTGGTTAAATATTTTGTTGAATGGTTTTTTGTGCTGCAATAAAATAATAAGTGAAAATTGTACTTTTAAAAATGTTTCCATCCATTTTTTGGAAAAAGGAATTTTGTGTTACATAAGATAAAATGTTTAATTTGCCATAAAGGAACATTTGGATTGAAAATAATATGTTGACATGAAATCAGTTAAAGGCATCAAATCTTTGCCCCTTTGTGGAAACATCAAATATGTACAAACAACACATAAGAGCAATCCATCACTGCAAATCAAGTACGACTTTCTCTTTACAGTATTGTTTTCTTTTAGCAGCCTCCATGCCTGAAAATCCACCGTTCTTAATATCTTGGCAGGTGCTAAATACAGGGGATACAACCAAGAAGAACCGAACAATCGATCCAAAGTCATACAGTATTAATAATTCTGTTGATGAGGGTCCAAACTGAAACAGTAATAGGCCACCCTATATGAGTTAATGTTCCAATTACTGAGTTACACCTCCAACAGCATGGCAACTGTAATCAGCCTTTATTAAATGTTCTCCGAGGTGCCTCCTATGTGGGAAACAATGTTTTGTTATATAAACGTCAACCTAAAATTATATGAAACTAATTTCACATTGTTTAATATACCCCTCCATTGATTTACCGGAACAGGATATATAAATATAAGCTTCCTGCCAAAAAGCAATTCCAGTGCCCATTGTTTTCAATTTAGCTAAAACTTACTCTTTGTTTACTAGAATGCCAGTCCTTTAACATTCCATGTTATATTGGGATGTTGCCATTTAATATTATTTGTATGAGACCATAATCATCCTCACCATATCAGGATTACCTATAAAGACCAGTCCCCACACAAAAGTGAGAAAAAGAAAATAATGAAATTATTTGTGATCAAACTTAAACTTAAAATCTCTAAACCCTGATTGGTGTTACAGCACATTACAGCACATCCATGCTGCCCTCTGCACAATTAATAAACTAATCCGGTGATTGTTGTTATTAATATTTTTACCAATACATGAACCAGAAGAAAAGAGGAAATAAAGTGTAATTCATTCTTTGTGACAAGGAACCTCACAATAAAATCCAGAGTTTATCAGATGAACAAAAGGGAGAAGCTGGTAAGTTTTCTCTATAACTAGCTTACAAGTCTGATAAGAGGCAATACGTCCCATTTCAATGTTCAATAAGATGAAATGGGTGGCCTTACTTAACTGCTTCCTCCAGAATTCCAGTGATATAGATTAGCCCAGTGAGAGTTAGGTTCCAAAGTCATGATTTTATCTTGAATATTTTTCACCTCCATTAGTAAATCAGTTGTAGATGTATTCATTGATCTCCCACACTCTTCTAGCTGAGTTGTTCTGTTCACGGCAGCATCCATTCAGAAATTCATTGAATGGATTAACAGGGTCTTTAATGGTGTTTATATCTTCTCTAATTTCAACAAGAATAGCCGTCACATCTTTCTCAGCAGTTGTCAACACTGTCATATTAATGGGAGAAGAAGATGACAGAACTTTCTTCAGCACCATCCAGGCAGATAAGAGACTTCCCTTCCCCAAATCAAAGCATACTGTTTTGGGTTCTGATAATAGTTTACATAGCAAATAATTATCTGGATATAAATTTTAGGGTGATACTGGAGATGAAAATGTCATATTGACTGAAAATCTCTCTTGGTTCCCTGATTATGCAGTTGTATTCCTAGAGAGGTTTGACTGATCCTTTCAGCACTAGGCAGTGTTAAAAATCCTGGGCTTTTACTATCTGGAGAATTTTATTACACAGTTTCTACAGGAGGTCAGCAGGCTTACAGCAGGCTAAATGCTACTGTGCAATACTGTTCCAGTGCACTTACATAATATGTCTTAGTATCACTTTTCCAGTACCACATAGGCTTCCGTAAATTGTTGGACTACAGTTCCCATTGGCCTGATTAGCATGGTCAGGGATGGTGGGAACTGTAGCCTAACAGTACTTGAGAGCCACACTTTCCCTACTCTGTCCTGCTCGTACACCCTCTTCTATACATTTGGCATTCAAAACTCTCCCATCTGCGAAAACAGTTTGGTTATGTTTGCCAGTTCACATATTTCTATCAGTTAGCCAATACTGTACATTCCTTATGGCGGAATTACCATGCTTTGTAGCTCTCTCTAAGTGCTGGTTTTGGGTTGTTTTGTTGTTGCTGTTGTTGTTCTTTTTAATTGTGATTTTAATTTAACAGTTTTCTTAACCTGTTGGCCTTTGTGTTAATAGACTAGAAAGCCTTTTTGCAACGTATTTATTGGAAAAGAACTGTTATTTGACTTGGACAGAGACTACGTTCCACTCATTGATAGTTCTGTTTGAGAATAACATAAAATATAATTTAATCCCATTTTTTTGAGTTACATATAATTTTTTTAGTTGTAACAATACATATTTTATAACAGTTATACAGAAAAATACCAAACAGTGCTTTCATGCATATTATTTCTTTGCAATTCATAAGCGGCTTCATTTTTTTTTCTTTTGCCTCATTTTATGAATGCATATTTATCTGAATTCTTCAGGAGAGCCACTTAGTTGAAGAAACAATGTGGCCTGGTTGGATTAAATTGTACATTCAGAAATATTGGGAAATGTGCATAGTGAAAGAAGAAATTATGTTGTGATCTGAGTTGCATTTAATCAATATTAATTTATATAAAATAAGGTTTTCCCTTTGCAACATTTAGTGTTATATTGCAGTGAATGGTGATAATAGAAGAGAGAGAAATGAGGTTTGGGAAAAATTGCATCACATCCTGAAATAATACAATTTGGGAGTATTAGCTGAAATGGATTATTGGCTGGAAATGAGACCAAAGAACACAAAAAAAGTGATTGGGCAATTTGAATATCCAGGAAAGAATGAGATTTTTGAGTGTCTGCTTAAAAGATCTATTTGCTTCAAACGTAAGTATGTTTAGCTTAACTAAGAGAAGACAGAAGGGAGACATGATAGCAGTCTTCCAATACTTAAAGGGCTGCCACAGAGAAAAGGGTGTTGATTTATTCTCCATAGCACCTGAGGGTAGGACAAGAAGCAATGGGTGGAAGCTCGTCAGAGGGAAATCCAACCTGGAAATAAGAAGGAAATTCCTGACAGTGAGAACTATTAAGCAATGCACCAGCTTGCCTCCTGGAGTTGTGTGTGCTCCATCGCTGGAGGTTTTCAAGAAAAGATTAGACTACCATTTGTCCAAGATGGTACGAGGATTCCTGCCTTGGGCAGGGGATTGGACTAGAAGACCTCCAAGATCCCTTCCAATCCTATGATTTTATGATTCTATGATATGGTTTCAGTGTAAGTTTGTTCATGCATATGGATGGAAAAGGAATGACTTGAAAGGCATGATTATTTCTAAAGAATTAGAGAAGGGAGTGAGGATGATTAGAGGTTCTGAATATTGAATAGACTGTTATTTGGTGGTGTTAAGATTGGATCTGGGTAAAATATAGTCATGGAAGAACAGGGCAGTGAAAAGAACCAGAGTTAAGTAGAATGACACCAGGAGAAGAGAATATGAGCTTTGAATGAAAAAGCATAAGAAGACACTTTAAGCCCTCCATCCAAATAGAACAAATGGAAAGTGAATATAAAGAAAGATGATTTGAAAGTTGCTTGAAGCAGAATAAAGAGAATTATATTACAGAGTATCATAGTATATGGAGGTGGCTTGGTGGAATGATGACGTGAAAGAGGCTGTGGATGAAAAAAATGCATGTAAGAGAATTATTACAAAAATGAGCATGAGATAATGAAATTTTGCAAAGTGTATATAGGAAAAAAGATAGCTGCAAAGAATGCCAGAGATACCAAGGAAATGTTAACATTAAAAGAAGTAAAAAAAAAAAAAAAAGACAAAGAACAAAGAGATTTTAGGTTAAAAAAAAAAATTAAATGAAACTCTGAAAAGGGATGAACAAGGAGCCTCCAGTAGAGTGAATCGGATTAAAAATAAAAGTAATGAAATAATTTGTGGTGAAAATGTAGTAAGGAAATACTGGAGGGAGTATTTTAGAGATTTATATGGGAATGAAAGTGATATGACAAAGACAGCATTGAAATGAATGCTAGTGTTAAAAAAATTATGCAAAGAAAGTAATAAATGCTGTGAGAAAAGTTAAAGTGCTAAAGCTTTAGGATTAGATAGTGTAACTGTAGAAATGTTAAAATAGGGCTGTGCTTTGTTTATGGAATAGTGTGATTTGTTTAATGTACAGTGGTACCTCGGTTCACGAACTTAATTCGTTCCACGACTCTGGTCACGAACCAAATTGGTTGTGAACCGAATCAAATTTTCCCATAAGGTTCAGTGTAAATACGGTTAATCTGTTCTGACCCCTACAAATGTGATCACCAACCGATTTTGGTTGCCAACCGAATCAAATTTTCCCATAAGGTTCAATGTAAATACGGTTAATCCGTTCTGAACCATACGTATTTTTTATTAAACCACAAAAATATGAAACAAAGTACAGTACAGTATGAAGAGAGAGAACACTAACCTTGCTTGATGCGACTTCTGGCGTGGAGGACAGGAAGGCAGGGGGGAGGCGGTTATTGCTTGGAGGGAGAGTCCCCCTCCCTACAGGAAGCCACGACCACGTGTCACAGTGGGGAAAATGGCCGCGGATCCTGTTCATCACCCAATGCGGAGTTCGCGAACGGAAGCAAAATTTTGCGAACGGTGCTGTTCGTGAACTGAATTGTTCATGAACAGAAGCGTTCATGAACCAAGGTATTACTGTATGTGTGAAGACTACATCTATGCCTGACATTAGGGAGAATGTCATCATTGTTCCTGTACACCAAGGGAAAGGTAGCACAAATGAATACAAAAGCTACATGGGGTTTGGAGTCTGCTAAGTGCACCTGGAAGAAATGTGGCAAAATTATGATTTAAAGGATGTGACAGCTGACAATGAGCAAAATTTGTTAAGTGCAGTGCAGTTTTATGTGAGGCAGGGAGTATACAGAGCAGATTTTTCTCTGTAGCAGGTCATTGAGAAATATATGAATGTAAGAAAGTTTAGTGTACATTTGTTGATTTAGAGAAAGCATATGACAGTGACTAGGCTTGAATTATGGAATTTTTGTGCAAATATGGAGCTGAAAGTTGCTTACTAAATATGATAAAAGCAATATATGATTGAAGTAAAGAATGTAAGGGAATACCTAGTGAATGATTCAACCCTAAGCAGGGAGTAAGTCAAAGATAGGCTACATGCCCTTAGTTAATGTACTTATAGACAAATATATAAGGAATGCTCATGGTGATGTGAAAGGTGTGTTGGTTGTGGGTGTGAATATATGTGTATTTTATAAGCAAATTATGCCATTTTATTAGCTGAGAGCACAAATTATTTTCAGCAACTGTACTATGATGTAATCAACAGTATAGATCTGAAAATGAATATATCAAAGACCAAGGTAACGATTACAAGTTATATATAAATGACAAAAAACTAGAGGAAGGAGGTATTTATGTACCTTGGTAAAACATTTACTAACATTTACTAAAGATGGGGAAATGGATAGAGAAAGGAGGTAGGTAGTATGCGGCCAAGTGCAGAGAATGAATATTTTAAAAAAAAAGTGAAAATGACTGTGCATAATGGCCTGCTTTTGCTCACTTTGTTACAAGTGAGAATTAATTAATTTAGGAGAAATAAAAGTAAGTTAAATACAGCGGGAATGGGATACTTTAAAAAGTATTAATGGTAAAAGAAGAGATAGGATCAAGAATGAATGGATGATGAATGAATGTGAATTAAACACAAAAGTAAGTGACCAGTATAAAAAAAAGTATATTGAAATGATTTGATTATATAGAGAGAGTGAACAAAGAACAAATCAAGAGTAAGTGGTTGAGAGCAAGGGAAGGCCAACAAAATCCTGGTTGAATGGAGCTGATGAGTTCCACACAAAAAGGGAGCTCAGAAATTTTTAAGAACAAAAGGCATTGTGTGAAATATGTATGGGTATGGTGGAAACAAGGATATTTGTAAGGACAGAATGGTATCTGATACAAATCAGCAAGTTCTGTGTGTTTTATCCCTTCTTATTCTGCCATCCCATCCTCGTCTATGGTAGCACTGAACCCAAACTTTGCTTACTTTTATTAAAGTTGCGGTGCTGGTTGATTCAAAGCAGTGTGTTTGCAACCTTAGTGAACTGTCTAGCGATATGCTCTTAATCCCTATCATTGCTAACTAACAGTTGTTTTCAATCTCCCATAAGGTAAGTTTATCTTTCAAACTTTTACGGATGAAGTTAATTATGTGGATCTATTTGATCTTGGTTCTTTGATCTATTGGTCTTTTTCAGTCATGGTTTAGTGTTGATTTTATGTTGCTTGTTTCCATGTATGAAACAAGGTGGAATCGGGAGTACATTTATGCTGATTCTGTTGGAACTCTTGTCAGTATTTATTACTTGTATCTTTCTAGAACATTTGGGTGATATAAGGATATGTTTTGAGGAAGTTCCATTTTTATTTGGCTGAACATCACAGAAGGTGAAATTGGGGTACTATTGTTTGCAGCAATTCATTTATGAGGTCCCTTTAGCTTCTATTTGACTTCTTACGCATTTTAGCATCTAGATAAAAGAAATGGGACAGATCGTCAGTTTGAGGATAGGGTATCATCACTGTGCTGATCATATATGAGTTTTCTCTGTCTTTAATTGATAGCATATAGTGTATCTATTGCAGTGGGAAAGGGGGAAGACTAGAATAATATGCCAGTACATTAAAAGCAGTCTTAAAATAATGATAGCAATGGCAATTAAAATTAAATTGTATGATAGCTTGATTCTGTTCAGGTTTTTTAGGTAGGTAGGTAGACATATTCATTTAAACCTATTCATTTAAATAAATACTGTTGTAATGATCTGGGTCATCAGCCTCATTTTTGGTCCTCCCCTCTAGTGATGTAACTTCTAATATAAAAAGTAATGGTCCCCCACAATGAAAACTACTCTGCTCAGTCCCTCTTCCTATGAGAGGAAGCCAAACATTGCTTTGCATACCTGTCATGTAAGCACTTGTCTGCATTTGTTGGTAGACTGAAATTGAAATCTGCTTAAAACTATTATCTTGAGTTTTTTAAAAAAAATATACGTTTTGTAGAAAAATATGACCGTGGTAGAGCTGAGACGTGTTCTTAGTATTCTTGTCAGCTTGGCGGGGGGGGGGGGGGAGGTTAATTTATCAGGTTTGAATGTATTCATTTCTATACTTCTGCATTATCTTTCTTTTAAAGTAGGAGACTGCTATGAAGGTTTGAATGCTGATTGCTCACTTTTTAAAAAACTTACAGTAGTAATACAAAAATAGCTTTAATAAAATTTAGAGTTCATGTGTGCATGTATGTCATGATGATTAGAACCCAGGGAATACAGTGCAGTTATAGCTCTGGGTTGGGGAAGCATGTACAACTAAGTGCCTAATCAGAAGCTTTACCTGAATAAAGATAAGTTAACCTACATTTTAAGTTTTTGTCACATCTGATGTCTTCTAAATGTCTTACCATTTTGTGTGGTGATACTCATAGACAAGCTATATAAAAGATACAAGTGCTCACTTAAAGCTTACTGGGCTGTACAGTAAATATCTAAAGTAAGAGCCACGAAACTAAAGAAATCTAAATGGATTGTCAAGATTCCTACAAAACTGAAGAAATAGAAATGGATTGTTACAAAACCTTGTTTAGTATTCCAGCCAGACATACTTTTCATTCTGCTCACCTGGTCTTTGTTCTATTCCTCCCCCCAGCCACCTACACTTACACTCAGTTATTATTCCATGCCTGTGGAATATGCTCAGTTGTCTACTTAGCCCAAGAAGGAGAGTGTATATGTGTATTTTCATCATATCATGGAGATTCTCCAGACCCAATGCAGTCTTCATCTTGTGTGTGGTTGGTTCATGGAATTGACACTCATGAGACCTTTGAATTGTCCAAGTACACAGTTTTTTATGTGTGTTTTTAAGCTATTTTATGTTGTTTGATCAAACATTTTTATCACAGAATTGTATTTTTTGTTTTGTTCTCCACATTTAGGGACATCAGTATGAACAATATAACAAGATTACCAGAGGATGCCTTCAAGAATTTCCCTTATCTTGAAGAGCTGTGAGTATTAAAACTAGCATACTTTGTGGTATGGAAACTGAATTAGTGGAGATTGGCTGAAGAATGCATTTATAACTAAATAGCAAACAAAGAGGGTACTGTGCTAATGAGAGAGAAAACAACTTATTTCTTCAAAGTCAGGTTACCATTTACGTGAGACCTTTTTATAGTAATTATTTTAATTGTGATTCCAGTGATGACATAGTCTAATTACAGTGCTGCCCAAAGATAATATGGGAGTGTGTAATTACCACAGTTTTAAGTGGAACTGTGCTATATTGATTGCATAACTTATATAAAATATGTGACAAATCCTTGTGCTTACTGTGTGCCTGGAACATCCAAATGATAAGGAAAAATATTTTGCCTCTGTCTAATTTGACAGCTAAAAAGCTAAAAAACAAGCAACAACAACAAAACTCCTCTTATCTCTCCAGTCCTTGCCACTATATCAGGGGCATACTTCAGAATTCCTAAAAGTAGTTAAGCAGAGATTCCCAGGAAATGTTATGACATACCTAGATCATCTAAGGAGACATGGTATCTTTTACCTTATCCAGTGCATGATCTCAGCTCATCAAACATTTGCTAACCAGTTTGCTTATCTTGCACATATGTTAATAATTTTGTAGCCTATTAGCATTAACAGGAAAAAAAAGTACCAACTCATTGTTTTACAAAAATCTCCCATTCTACTAAGAAATTATTGCTACTTACTGAATGTGATAGGATGGGAACTTCCCTGTAGTTGAGAACCACATTTTGCCTCTGAGTGTCGCAGAGTGCCACTGATGTCACTAGATGGACAATGATGAAATTTTGTTTTATTCTTTAGAGAAAGTTAACAAAAAACTGTTGTGTTAAGATTAGCCAGGCTACTTTATACTGGAACTGTAGTGCACAGTTATTGTAAACTGTAATAATTTTAGATTTCTGGTGCAACTTTCTAATATGAGTTGCTACCAAATAAAGAATTTAACATGTGTTTCTTTCAGTGTCCATCTTGTCCAGTTCAGAAAGCCATGGAAAATACATATATCATTATATATAATTTCCTTTAATAAAATGATAACATCCATACTAACCATAGAACTGTGTGGATAGTGTCATTATATAGTTTACTCACCACATGGTACTGGACTTGAATATTTGTGAGGGGAGTTGCAAATTTCCAGATTTCTCAATGTTTTTAAACCGAGGAAATTAAGAGGGAAGATTCTAAAATTCCCAGAAGCATAGAAACTGAAGAAAGCCTCACCTACCTATTCCAGTCCAAATTGTTGTTAATACAAAAGGCTCCACCCAAAGACAAAAGCCTCAAGGAAAGCCATACAAATAGTCTTTATTTCTAGAAAATATTTTGCTGACCTTTGATGCAACACTGTAGTTCACAGAGCAGGATTAGCTGAAAAACCTGAAACATCCTCTACTATGTATAATAAAACCACTAGTACTTGGGAACTTTATCTTAGAAGTTGAGAACTTTATGGGTGAGAACAGCATAGTCATCTGGGGCCATTTGTCTGCACTGTAAGACAAACATTCAAAACTCTTGTACCATCTGTAATATTTGCTGTTATAAACTTCATAAAAAGTATATTATAGAAACCAGAACTCAAGAACAGGTTCTGCTGAATACTGCAAATATTATTACAATTGTGTTCAACTGACTAGATAAAGCTCCTTTATAGTGGTTGTGGGCCTGCTGAATCCCTTTTTTATAACAGGCTTGGTTCACATTCTCTTTTTTTTATACTGGTTTAGAAATTTCTATTATCTGTTGTTCAGGTATGTTGACTAATATTTATACTATATTTCCTATACTATATTTACCATATTAGTAAGTTGACTAATATTTATACTATATATCCTCATGTCATGTTTGTTCATTGGTTTGTTTTCTCCCTCCCTCCACTATGAGGAAATTGTTTACTTCATGTTATTAATTATTACAAGGATACAGGTAGTCCTCGTTTAACGACTGTTCGTTTAATGAGGGTTTGAAGTTATGGCCTCAGAAAGGGTGCTTTACGGCCTGTAAAGCTCTTCCAACCATCAGAAAACGTCCCCCGTCCCCCCAGAGTTATGTGGCCGCGTTTTGGGCATTTAGTAACCGGTTCGCATTTATGATCGGTTTCCAAGTGCCCTGCAATCATATGTTTGCCATTTGCAATATTCTCTGCCAGCTTCTTCAGAAAATCAGTGGGGAAGCCGACAGGGAAGGTTGGAAGTGGAGGGGAGAGAGGGGAGCTGAAATCCTTCTGCAATCTGCAGGAACGGAGCTCAAATCCTGAAGATTTGAGCTCTGTTCCTCCAGCCCCATGAAGGTTTTCCCCTCTGTGCCCAGAGGGGAAGGGAAATCCTTTGGTGGACTGCAGGAACATTTGAGAGCAAAAAGGCTGCCTGCCAGATGGATGTCAGCTCTACGTGTAGCTGAAATCCTTTAGCAGGCAGCTCTTTTTGCTCTGTCCACTTAAGGACCCGGGAGATTGCTTAGCAACCACAACCAGGAGTGCCCAGATTGCAGTCGTTGAGCAAAGTAGTCACATGGGCATCTTGCTTAATGACCACTCAGCAATTGAGATTCTTGTGATGGTTAAGCAAGGACTACCTGTGGTCCTAAATGAGAGAGTCATAGTTTATACACAGATGAAAATCAGGGGAAATATGTGTATATAACTTACATAATAATATTAGTACTTAATAATCAGTAGCATGGTTCTAGAAATGTTATGCTAATTAATATAATGGAAATTCTTTCTTCTTTTGTGGCAATTACTCATCTGGAAGTAATTTGTAAAAAGGCATTAGTAAAAATCTGTAAAGAACCAAAGACTATCAAGGACTTTGCCATTTCCTTTAATGATATGTGTACTCTATATCATGCCAACATGAGTATTAGGGTTGTGAAAATCATTCCTGAAAGTTTGATGCAGCTATTTCAAGGCTTGTTCTAGTCTTCTTAGCATTTATGTACATGTGTACCTGCCAAGATCCCTTCACAAATTGTGAATCAGCTGTAATGAGTATGTTGCTGCTCTGAGTATTAGATGGGGACTAGAAAACCTGGGAGAGTTTGACAGCATATTTCTTGCTTTCCTTGGAAAATACGTACAGTTCTGTACAAATTTCTGAATGTGTTCCACAGAATTTAAAAAAAATTAAAGCAGTTGTAGCTATTACTCTTACTAGCTCAAATGCATTATCATTAAAGGATTTAAAATCCCAGAATTTGGAGTTCTTTGTAATTTAAAAGTGTACAGACTTTTCAGTAGTAATTTAAGATGGCACCACTTTTGGTAAGACACACACACACACACAAAGGACAAAAAGCATCCATGGGAGTATAGAAATGAAAGGATTATTTTCCAAAGAAGTGGATATGTACCTAAGGATTTGTTCCTGTGGGAGGTAAAAAAAAGCCCTGTTTATCTATAAAAGCCTTTTTAGAGATGAAACATGAAAATTCATGACATGAAGCTGGATCTAACCTAATGTTTTATAACTCTGCAGAGCATTTAAAAGAGGTATTTCGCAATGAAAAGTCCCTCCTTGAAGTATTAAAGTAACTGCATCCTTTGGAAGCTTCAAAGCCTATCCCATACTGTCTGTGCATTTGTGAGTGTGGACAGCTTTGCTGGCAGTTCTGGAGGAAGTGTATGAAGTGCACACTTATGCACATACAGACATCTGGGGAGAGTCTTTGAAGCAGCCAAGTGAGTGTTCCAAAATCTGCTCTAGTGCTTTCAAGGCAGTGCTTTATGTCTACTTTGGAAACACCTCTTTCAGATTCTTTCCACAGAATACTGTATTGTACTTCCCAAAGCCTCTGCCTTTTCAAAAACCAGCATTTGGATAGGCTAAACAAATATAAAATCTAGAAGTGCTTCTGTAATTGTACTGCTGAACTAATCTCCAGTTACTCAGGTTTGTTGCCGCAGCTTAATTTTTAATTTACGTTTTCTTTTACCTTATAGATAGCACCATGTAATATCTTAATCATCTCTTGGATTTTAATTAAATTTTATCTAACCCTATAACAATTCAGTTGTTAGTTTTATAGCAATTTTGCAGCTTTCTTCTTACCATCTTTTAAAACTATAGTCACTTCCTTATGGGTTCTTGGGTTTTTTATGGTATAGTTGCTAATTCCACCATCTCTACATGTTTGCCTTGTGCTGATCAGAGACAGAAATAAAAGTATGTTGTAATTATTTTTGATCAAGCAGTCACAAAATTCTGCTTTGCTCTATCTCCCAATGCGAGTGACATTATTCTTCCAGAGAAACGTATTTGAATCTAGTTCTGCTACTGAAAGCACCGGTGTTCTTGATAGCTCAGAACCTCTTCCACCAGCCTTGATCAATAAACCCGTAGAATCTCTATCTGAACAGACTACATAAATTTAGTTAACTATGCCAAATAATATTTATTTATTTATTAGATTTATATCTCACCTTTATTTTCTCCAACTCAAAATGGCATACATAATTCTTCCTCCTACTTTGCCCACAGCAACAGCCCTTTAAGTGGGTTGGACTGATCGAGAGAGCCAGCTTTTGTGCCTAAAAGAGGACTAGTCTTTCTAGTTTCTAATTCCTAGTCCATCACCTTAACCACTACACCAAACTGACTATTATTATAACATGCGAAGGGTACCTTGAATCTTGGAACAGAGCCTAGAAATTTCAATTACTCCAAAATTAGGCTGCAAGGTTATTATTTTGTATCATTGGTTTGTCAGTCTTGCTGGCTCCTGTTAAGTTTCTGGGGCTTAATTCAAAATGCTGGTTTTAGTCTTTAAACCCTAAAATGTCCTGGGATCAGATTACCTGATGGATCACCCCCCAGCCCCATTATTAACCTACTTGAATATTTAGAAAACAGTTGGGTGCTATTGTATAACAGCTTTGGCAAATAATGCTTGGCAAATGTCTACCAGGGTGAGGTTACCTTCTAGCGATAGTACCTAGATTATAGAATGCTTTCTCCCTAAACCTTATGGGGATTTGATTTGTATTCTTTGCTGGTGCTTGATAAAAATTTCATTATCTTTTTAAGGGGCCTGGTTGCATGGGGGGAGGGGGAAGGTTGAAAGGTTTTTAAAGGATTTGAAGTTGACTCATTAAGCAATTGTTAAACTTTGATTGATTTATATTTCCTTGTTGCTGTTATGTTATTCATTTACCCACCCAGTTTATATTCTGCCCATTCTTCAGTCATTCTGGATGGTTTATTCTATGTCTATATTTGTATTTATGTCTGTACTATGTAGTTGGCTAGATTAGAAAGTAAAAAAAAAAAATCTAAAAATCGGCATAGACATGTATATATGTGTATTCTTATATTTAAATTATTTATTTATTCACTTATAAGTTCCAGCTGTTAATTAATTCTGAAAAAATACCAAATGTAATTATCAATTTTAAGTATCAATTCTGAAAAAATTACCATATGTAAAGCAAAAATAGCCAGCAACAGAAAATATACATAATAATATATATAAATTTAAATAAAATATTTTAATTAGATACCTATATTGTTGCATTTGTCCAGATACTCTTGAACAGAATCACATACAGTAATTCTCTGGCCATGTTTCTAACTCTGGGTCCAACAATTAACTGGAAATTCTGATCTGGGATATGTTTTACACTTGATTCTATTTACTAATGGCACTTTCTACTCCCTGGCCAAATCCTGCTGCATTGGAATGGCTAGCACTTGGACAGTCTTCCATGTATATATGCTTATCTAAAGGAATTTAAACGTGGCCTTGAGTATGAAAGAACTGTTAAGGAGGGACTTGGACAAGAGATTACACAACCAATACACAACTGAGAGATTGAAGGAAGCATGAGAAAGACACTCAAAATGACACCACCTTGATTTTCAAGATGGGACACAGAGAAATTTGTATAGGCTGTCAAGATTCTTTTATTATACTTTACAACAATAAAGTAGCATTCCTGGAATCCTGTGGTGTCTATTTCTTGACCTGGCCTAACTCAAAGGGCTGACACCAATGTTGAAAGCCTCACTGTTCCCTCATCAGAGGGCCATTAAACCTTGTTTTTAGATTCTGAAGATGGTGACAAATCCTTGGGGCATCTTACTGTCCTCAGAACAAATTGCCAAGGCATTTTATAGCCAGTGGATATACAGATAATGAACTTGTGCAATGCCATGATACATCCTAAATTGGTAAAGAATATGGTGTTTGGGGGCATGTTTTTATAAAGGAGATATGGTGTCTTCAACAAGTATGGTTTTTACTAGAACATAATTAAATATGTCCCTGTCATTTAATTAATATTATTGACAGTCCATCAGGACAATATATCTTCTATTCTTATTAACTGGGATATGGAATATATTAGAAAAATAAATATATACACTGCATTTTAATGCACTATAAACTAAGGCACCCCTATTTCTGCAAACTCATTTTTAAAATAAATTTTCTGTATTGTCTTAGATGTCTGTTAACCTATGCACAGTGATGCACTTTTAAGCAGCTACACATTGCTGATTAAATTGCTTTTAATTTACTAACTAGGAGATAGAAGATTCCCATAGTTGGTCTTTGAATTTGGGAGAATCACTGGAATGAATCACTTGCTTCAAGATATCCATTGGGAGCTCACTTGCTACAAAGAAGCCTGTAAACAACTTAAATAAATTTAAATTTTAACACCTACATTCCCCCCCCCCTTTTTTTTTACAAGATTAACTGATCATGCTACTTTTGCATGAAATATATTCTTTGTGGAAAAATTTACAGTGAACTCACTTAGATATCAGCTGAATAAAATGTTTTGCATCCTTTCCTTGAACTTCAAGCAAGATATTTTTACAGCTGCACAGCTCCCAGATGCTTATATAACTATAGAGGAGGGTTGCTACATCCATGCTGTAGAAAAGAGCCATCATGCTAACTGGAACTTGAGAGAGAGAAAGGGATTTGGAGGGAGGGAAGAGTTGAAAGAGTGTGTAAATTAGCAGGGACCCCTTATCTGAACTAAAAAATACATCATTCATGTTTATATGGTGTGCTTGTATTTTCCTTAGTAATCATATTGAATAATGTTTCTGTTTTGGACTGTAGAGTATCACAGGATTTCATTTTGTCCCGTATACCATTTAACATTAAACCTGGAGGTGGAGGGGAAACTCTTTCCAGATTTGAGATGTAGCATCATGTAGTTTTACTTCTTATTTTCTGTTTCTAAGAGAAATAAAGGGAATCAACTAGCCTTGGATAGAAAGATATTTTAACTTTATTTCAATTTAAAGTGTTCATATATTATAAATATATTCTATTAAATATATTCTCTCTCTCTCTCTCTCTCTCTCTCTCTCTCTCTCTCTCTCTCACACACACACACACACACACACACACACACACTTTACGATAAATAACTGCTAACCATATCTTAAAATAACTGCTTTCCTATAGCAGGTCACCTAATACATTCAAAAGAACTCTATAATTTTACATTTCTTATATAATTTTACCTTGCTGGAAGCTGTGTTTATACAACTAAAAGGTGGAGTGGATATTTTTACAAGAAAGTGACCAGTGACTCTATGCCCTAGTTGGGAGATTCATATATGCACCTAGTTGAGCATTTTGTGGCATAGATTGCTAGACTAAACAGTGCTGTCAACTAATCCAGCAGACTTCTTACATTCTGATGCTACATCACTTCTTGCTTTGGAAGGTTCTCTCAAATGTAGAATTGGTTCACTATGTTTCACAAAAGTCTGTCCGAAAAGCACCAAGTTAAAAGTGGGAAAACAAAATGTCATAGTTGTTTAACTATATAGTTGCTCCTACAGATACATTAATATGGAAATTTGAAATTTCATTATTTGTATTATATACAATATTTAAAGTAAAGATTGTGCTGTCAATCATGTTTCTAGTTCTTAGAAATCCAGAATTATAAGAAGAGATTAAACAAAGAGATCTTGTTTAACATAGATTATTTTTATGGTTCATATTGTGATTGTTACTATATTGTTTATAATCATTTATATACAAGATATTAGAATAAGTTTTGCAATGCATGCTAATTAATTTTATAGGAAAAATAAGTGTTTATATGCTGATAGTGCTAAGTATGGTGCAAAAATTCTAATAATAGTTTGGATAGAAAGCCAGAGGACCCTTGTTTGTGTGAATTTTAATTAGAGAATTTAAGATAGAAATACTGTATATATTTTACATAAGAATATGCCTTCATGGGTTGAATGCGATTTCTTTCCCAAATAGAAAGGCATAGGATGGACTGTAGTTTACTTTTCTGATAAATTAAGTATTATAGCAGATACAGGACTCATGCATGTTATGCCAGCCATCTGGGGAGCTGGTTTAAATTGCTTAAACTATTCCATATTACTGAACTAATGCATACATTGGCCTATATCTGCCTTTGAGGGAAAAGTGTGGATGGGTGATAGACAGCTATAAAAGTATGCCTTGTAGAAGAATCAAGAGTTACATTTCTTCTCTTGTAATTCTAGAATCCAGAGATTCTGTTAAACCAAACGACAAGAGATTCCCAGCAGGCGAAATGATGTATACTATGTATAACACATGGTTAAACTATATAAAATTCACTGCTATAGAATGTAATGGTGGTTACTGACTTACAGTAGATGGCTTGAAAAGGGATTTAGCCTTACACTATTATAAATTTGACCGTTATTAAGAATGCTATTTATAATGGCTAGGATCCTTAGCATCAGAGTAGACATTGAATACAATTTCCTTAGAAATCTCATACCATATTTCTGAGCATCTCAAAACCAGTACAAAAAGGAATACTAGACTAAAAAGACCATTGGCCTTGTCCATGTGTCCACTAATTTTTTTTTCTCTCTCTAATTTTTATTAAGAATTTTGCTTATAATAGTAAAATCTTATACAAACTAAACTTAAGAGAATAGAAGAAAAAAGTGCAAGAAAAAAAAAGAAAGAGAAAAGTAAGAACATAATAAAGAGAAAAGAAATATATAAAGAAGTGACTTCCAACCTTCATCACAAGTATAAACAAATTTAGTGATTGTTCACTCCCTCTAAGGTTAGAGACATTTATCTCTTCGTTCTGTATCCCATCTGTTATCTATAAAGAAATCCTTAAAACATCAGCTTTTCAGTCCTGGTGTCAGCAAAAAGTCCATACAGGTTTGTCAGAAGTAACAACATATCTTGTTTTAACCTTGATCAGATAAACCAACTTTATATTCCTTCCTTTTACTTCTAAACGTCTTAATCTTTAGTTCATTCAAATATTGCCAGAGGATTTTATTTCTCTTCATTTCTTCTTTGTCCCATCATAGAGTTCTTCAAGGCTTTAACAAGCCTCTTTTGTAAGTCTAATGGGAAAAAATTATCCAGGTCACTCTCTTGGTTTGTCATTTGTATTTCTCTTTTAAATTTTAAAGCCTCAGCCAGTTTCTTTTGTAGATCCAGCAAAACATCCTTTTCTGAATCATTCTCTAGGCTTGTCAGTTGTAAATCCACTTTCGAAACCATCTCTGTTTTATCAGATAAAATTTGTTCTGCATCTGTCCTTTCTTCAGTAATATCTTTTGGACATACAGGTAGTCTTCGCTTAATGACAGTTCGTTTCATGACAGTTTGAAGTTACGACAGACTTGGAAAAAGTGCTGTATGACCTGTACTCCCACTTATGACCATAGCAAACTATCACACCACTCCCTCTGGTCACGTGATTGTGATTTGCGACCATTTTTACAATGGTTGTTAAGTGAATCAGGTGGTTGTTAAGTGAATACCAGCAAAAAAGTCCATTGGGGAAGCTGGATTCGCTTAATGACATGTGATTTGCTTAATGACCATGTGAGTTGCTTAACTGCAGTGATTCACTTAATGACCATTTTAAAAGTGGTTGTTAAATTGGGTCCAGTCATGTGATTCGCTTAACAACTACCCTGCTTAACGTCCAATTTTCCAGTCCCTATTGTGGTCGTTAAGCTAGGACTACCTGTAGTCTACCCATAGAAGCAGACAACAATGACATTGTTGATATTGTGGCTACTATTTTCTTATTCCATTCTTCAAAATACTCGTTCAGTATTTTTATTGTAATAATGTTTTGGCTTGTAAATCTTTCCTTTACCTAAAAGCTTTACTTCCCTCTAGTGTCCAGTTTTTGAAATCATGAAATTGCTTATCTTTATTATATCTTGTAAAAACCAAAACAGAATCTGTTTCCCATGAGAAGCTGTTTGTTCTTTATAATTAATTCCAAAATCTTATTCTAAAAGTTTCAATATTCCAATTTTACCTGGACCCTTAGTTTGTTTATAACTTTCTAAGATCAACATCTTACTTAGCTTTTTGCTCTTTATTTCAGATTCTTTAAATTCTTAAGTTTATGATTAATTTTTTCTTTCATTCAGAATTGAAGGCAGACTCACCTGGCATTTTCAGACTTGTCAATCCAAAGGTCTCTAATAACTTAGAAGTAGTTAATGAGCAATTCCCAAAAGTGATTAGAAAGAGAGGTTTGTGAACTTAGTGTCCTTTAAAAGTCTCTGCAGTTGTGAGCAAGATGGCTAATCCCATCATCTCCTGGTACTCAAACTCATGGAAAACAACTGTCCTGCAATCTCTTCATGAGGAACAGCTGTATAAAGCGCACGTGGGTGATTTCCCGTCTTCTCCTTATCCGAAGCGGTTCCAAGGAACCAGTCTACTCATTGGTTACTTGGTCTTTGCCACGTTGACTCTGCTTTTGCAGAGCCATTTTCAGTTCACCATGCCTCCCCTGGAAGTCCATTGTGTCCACTAATGGTGATGAAGGTTCATGGTTCATTGAGTTGTTTCACCAATTGCTTTGCGTGTTATAGCATAAAATACTAAACTTGTGGCAGCCAGACTTGAATAACATGACTTGAGTAAACAGTCACTAGAAGATAGTGGCTGAAAAGAGCAACCCAGTCTCATAATGTATTTGCTGAGGAGAGGCATTGCAGCCAATGGCCAGTGAATATTTGCTGATTAATGTTGTTTTCCAGGATGTGGAACTCTGCCTTCAGAACACTGAAGTGTGTACTATATCAGATTATTCTCCTGTGATGTGATAGTTTTAAAAACAAGTATGCGGATCTTCCATAAGAGCATACAAATTCAGCTCACTCTGAAGCCCATCCTTACGTATTATATCTTCATTTTAAATATAACAGTCTTTGCATCATTTTAACCCATTTTAATCCAATTCTCTGATACTATACTGCTTTGTACCTGCATTTCAATGTGTGTGTTTTTCCCATAGTGTCATAAGCTTTATTTTTGATAACAGTAACTGCTGTATCTTCTACTTTTTCCATTGCCATATTGTTGTTCCTGTTTGCTAAACTTCATAGTACAACAAGCAAGCTTTTCACTTTTCCAACAATTTCATACATTGTGGGAGAACAGAATTATATAGCATAGATGAAAAATGCAACAGAATGGAAAAATCAGTTCCAAGGCTACCTTCCATTTCAAATATTCATGGGCAACAGCTCGAAGTTGTCCTCTTTGAGACAAATTGTAGTTGAGATTAAATTCCAAATTGCTGGAATTGGCAAAATAATATATTAGCTAATTAAAAAAAAAAAACAGCACCTAAAGGTTCTGATAATCTTCTAATAGCTGGATTGGAGAATGTGCAACATGCTGATTCATGAGGGAGGAATGGGGAACATACTGTTTGTATTGCTGCTTATAGTGGCTTACAGGTAATTCTCAACTTGCAATGGCAATTGGGACTGGAATTACTGTCACTAAGCAATGCGGTCATAAAGTGCAACTGCATTACTTAGCGATGGCAATCCGTGCAGTCTCAGTTGGCATCATTAACCAAATCCCATCGTCATTAGATGAGGCGACTTCCTACCAGTTTTCCAGAACTAAATTCAGTGGGGAAGCCAGCAGGAAGTTGCAGGTCCCAGGACAGCAGGCAGGTAAGTGGCTGCTGCCGGGTGGGGGAGGGAGCAGGGGAGAGTCATGGAGGGTGTGAGGGGGTGTGCAAGAAGCGACGTGGGTGCATGAAGATGCAAGAGAGGTGCGGGTCAGGGAGGGTGCGCGAGGGTGTGAGGGGGTGTGTGAGAGGCATAGGTCAGGAAGGGTGCATGGGTGTGTGTGAGTGGCCAGCATGGCGTGAGTGCAGAGGGGCTAGGGAAGGGTGCATGGGTAGGGGAGACTTACCCTAGCAACATGCGACCTTCTCTGCCTGCCTGTCAATCGACTTTCTGGGGAAGCTGGCAGAGAAGGTTGCAAATGGTGATCATGTGATCGCCAGGCACTTCAACCAGTGTGTAAGCGCACACCGGATGCCAAGTGCCCAAATTGCGATCACATGACCACGGGGGTGCTGGGACGGCCGGAACTCCGAGGACCAGTCATAGCCACCATTTGTTCAGCACCATCGTAACTTCAATCAGCCGCTTAACGAATGGTCGTAGGTCAAGAACTACCTGTATTGTGAAGAACTAATGATTTCGTACATCCTTTATTCTCACAATAGTCTTGCAGAAGAAGTTCGGTAGAGAGATATCTGTCTAAAATTGACTGCTAAGCTTTCTGAGAAGCAGAGATAAGTTCCTAATTCACCCCCATTCATGTCTAACATTTTGTCCTATTCTGTTCTTATGCTGAATAGAATATAAGAGTTTAATATGCATATGAGGGATAAGATTGTACAGAGTTCCATTTGAATTCCCTGTGTTCAGCAGTGTGTCCAGCGGTAAACTTGACTGGTCAGCAGTCATGTTCGTCATGGTTCCTGGTCATGAAAGATAGGATAGCTTGCTCAACACACAGAATTGGGGATTTTAAAGGTGATACTGGGGAAGAGACTAGTACACATGGCTCTTTGCCTGATACATTTGTTTCTATAGCCTTTTTATAAGGCTAAACTTTCTTGGAAGAAAACATCTTTAGATCACTATTGTAGACATATGGCTATCTCTGTATGCCTAATATCTCATAAGATTCAGTTTTTGCTCAGATAGATAGATAGATAGATAGATAGATAGATAGATAGATAGATAGAATGATAGCTAGATATTTCTATTAGCTGAATAATATTAAACCAATGAGAAAATACTCATGATAAAAGTATGGACTTAAAGCTGAAGAGGATACCATTATATTATTAATTGAAAAGAATACAGACTTTTTTATAAGTGATTTATTAGTACTCAATCTTAGCTAGCTTTAGTAATCAAACTTAGCTAGCTTTCTCAAAACGTTTTTGGTTCTAACAGCTAAGTCGTTTTTCCATATATGCTAAGTATAAAACAACTTACATCTTTTTCAATGTATTTACTGTGTTTTGCTTTGAATCAGGAAACGTGATGTTGATGACAATGCAATATAAAATCATTGTGAGGGAGTTTGTGGGTTGTGTGTGAATTTGTAAGCTTCCCTTACTTATTTCCATACCATTACCCACAGTTCTGTCCTTTGGGAAGATAAGTTTGTAGCTTACTGATAAATTACTCATATGTGTCTAAAGCTGAAATGCATTTTTTTCTTTGCTATTTCTCAATGAATAAATCAGTTCAATTTTATGTTCCTTCAGTTGCATCCTGTAATCTGTACAGGCATCAATAGTCTTAGCTGAGGCATGAGAGCAAGCAAAACAACCAATATGACTGAAAATTATCTTTTATTCAAATTGGTAGTTAGGGATTACCAGATGTTCAGCACTTAAAAAAACCCTTTTGCTCAAATAAAATATATAATGCCATTAGCATTAGCAGTTGGTAGAAATTGAACCATTCAGCAACAAGATTGATTTCAAAGTATTTGGAGACAAAGTGGCTCTGTACATATGTGTGTATGGAAGCTTTTGAAGCAGCTGTTCAGGCCTTCTATTGAACACAGCTGCTTTGAGGAGGAGAGAGACACTGGTGGTAACATGCTTTGCAAAGAATCTCTTTTGAATTTTTACATTACTCTTATTAATCATATGCTAACTTCTGATTTAACAGGCCATCATAGCTTCTTATTACATAATCACGAGCATAACATTATAATATTGAAAAGGGCCACTTGAACAATAAATCCAATAATTTGTCCATGCAAGAATGCATATTAAATGGTAATTGAAAGATCCTCAGCAAATGTCGCTAGCCTGTGCCTGAAATACATCTAGCAAAAGGGAGTCTACTATATCCATAGATATTTGTTTTCAATATCAGTAGTATATAATTCAAGCCATGATTTCAAATCCTAGCTTGTTTAAAAAGCCTGTTTTAAAAAACCACACCTACCTTACATTTGAACATCATGGTTCTGTGATTAATTTGAAAAAGATGTGTACAAACAGTCCTCTACTTATGAACTTTTGAGTTACGAACTTTTGCCGATATGAACAAACCTGCCTGCAGTTCCAATCTAGAAGGTCCTGGAAGGTGGGAGAAGATGGGAAAGGGTTAGTTTATGGTGTGCCGCATACATATGCTTGGCAACACCATCGCATGTTGGGAAGCATGTTTTTTATACTTGGTTGGACTTATGGACAGCCTCTTGGAAAGTAACCTGTTTGTAAGTAGAGGACCATCTGTATATTTTCACTTCTGATGTAAAAAATAGGAGATGGGGAGGCTTATGTGTACCTAAGACTCATTGTGGTTCATACATACAATATACTATGTATTGTCTGAAAACACTGGCCTGTTACACACATGCATTCCTAAATATGTCGACAGTCCAATTTGCATAATGCAGTATCTGGATAAATTTTCATAACTTTTAAGATTTTATGAACTAAAAACGAGCTGTAGGCTACCATATCTAGAGGCAGAATAGCACAAAAGGTGGTGACTGTGGCTTGACGCTTGTGGTTGAAAAGTTCCTGTACATGCAAATGTTAATTGTAAAAATCCTGTCCATTTTGAGTTCTTAAAATCATATGATTTGAGTGTTAGTAAACATGAAGTATAAATGCTATATAACTTAATTCAAAACATGTCAATTACTTAAAAGTTTTGGTGCACTGATGATTTATCTATCAGACAAATATAAATATGATGTATCTATTATTGTTGCGATCTTTTCCAGACGGGTGGCTGGCAATGACCTTGCTTTTATTCATCCAAACGCATTGTCTGGGTTGAAGGAACTCAAAGTTCTGTAAGTAATCACATTTCAGCACTTCATAGTATAATTCTTCTTTCTTGTCCAGTCAGCGTGTTCACTGATAGAATGAGCAGAACGGTATGTTTTTGTTCTACTTTCCATTACATTATAGAGCCAATAATGAGAAGAAAAAAAAACTTCTATTTTTCTCATAATTCAGATGGAACATTAACCTTTCAGTTGCTGAGGGAAAGAAAAATGTACATTTGTACCTCTTTTTTCTTTAAGGGTGGATGTAAAGAACACCATGGTTTCAGCTTGAATTAAGACTGCATGGAACAACTTTGCTTTCTTTACTTTTTTATTTATTGTCTACTATATACAAAAAAACAAAACAAAACCCTGTAAGAGTGTTTAGATACAATGGCTTGGGGTGAGCTACTAAGAGTTATTTCCTGCCATGCTGATGGAGAGCTGAAAATCAACTTTGTTCTATAGGTGCTTTCTATTTACAAAATGTTTCTTGCAGAGATTTCTTGCAAGATATATCTACAAATTAGGCCAGAATTCTATCCAAGTGAACAAATATCCCATTTGTGCCTAAGACCCTCTGCTTAAGCATTAGATAAAATGTTTTGGGATAAAGAAAAAACAACTAGTCCATGAAGGATTGCTTCTCAAAGTGTTTTCTTTGGTGTTGTTTCTTTGTTTTTTATTAGAATAAGAGAAAAACAGCTATAACAAGG
The DNA here is from genome assembly GCF_059951505.1 of Python bivittatus. Classification (NCBI taxonomy): domain Eukaryota; kingdom Metazoa; phylum Chordata; class Lepidosauria; order Squamata; family Pythonidae; genus Python; species Python bivittatus. Next base: position 47,534,934 of record NW_028277075.1, on the reverse strand, counting down.
GTAGTAAAGTTTTTTTTAAGAGACACAGGCTTCAAGTTATATTACTCTGAGACATTTAATTCAGAATTCCAGAATGTGGGAAGAGGCATACATAAAAGATATAGCAGGAACAAATTGTGCTAACTCTGTGGACATCAATTTACTTCTGTCTGTCTGTCTGTCTTTCTAGCACTTTGCAGAACAATCAGCTGAAAACTATTCCTAATGAGGCCATCAGAGGACTCAGTGGATTACAGTCCTTGTAAGTATTATTGCCTGAATGCACGTTAGTTTGGTTTCCTATTTTATAATTTCATGAATTATTTTGCATTTTGGAAACCACTGACATTCTAACATGATTTTTCATACAGCACTATTAACTTTTGCAAATGTGAAACTTTTCTAATAAATGTTCAAATAAATAAAATAGAAAGGCCTAACAATATACGCAGCTCAGCTGTGGAAGCTTCAGAGAGTTTATTATAGGTTCATTTTTTTAATTAATTGATCAATTCATTTTATTACAGGATATATACACTACCATATTCAAGTAATTATAGATGATTTAATAGAATATAAAATAAACACCTAAAAGAATTTATCAAATATATATGTTTGTGTGTATATGTTTATTAGTCTTTCAGTAGTTCTTGAAGACCAAACTGTTTCAAAATGCTTCCTCTTATGTGAATGTTGCCATTTTCATTTTTCTTATTTGTATTTTATATTGTATGGGTTTTTATTTTTATATTATTTTTGCAGCTGTTTTATTCTTACCATGGATGTTTTAATCTGTATTTGTTCTATGTAAATCACCAAGAGTCCTTTTTATTATGGCAACGTAGAAATATGTTTAATAAATAAATAAATGTGTGTGTTAAAAGTATATAGATTCAGAATAAGGGCAGGATACTTGTATTTGTTTTCAAGAACCACTGAGAGGTATTGTATTTGCAAAGAATTAGGATTAACTTTGAGAGCTAACTTCATAGGTGTTTCCCATTCCCAAATTTTAAATCTCTGCTGTATTGACAATATTATGCTCCAGAGGCAGCCTGGTGAGTTATTGGAATTGTGCTCACCAGCCTGGCATGTGGGTAGATAGCCAAAAGTAAAATATAGGTGATGAGAATACCCTCATTGGGCTAGCTTCTTTTATATTAGCTGAAGTTGCAGAAGATCTGTCAAGGATAATCTTATATATAATGTAATACAGAAATCTGCCTTGGAGTTTATATGAGTAATGGTCAGAAAGTCTTCTTTTGGCAGTATGCCTTAGGGACATGATCAAGGAAATGTTGCAGAGGTTGTCAAATAGAGAGCCCAGGAGATTAACTTAAAAAGAGCATAAAATAGTTTCTTGTGACTATATTATGGTATTAACAGAATTTGACCTTTTGAGGAAGGTTTTGTTCCAAGGAAAAATGCTTTGAAGATCATTGAGGTGTGTAGTCTCAAAGTAGGTAACATTTAATATGTAAAATACTGGAAAATCTCTCTGTTACCAAGGTTCTTTTTCACTAAGAATACTTATATTGACTAAAAAATACTTAAGCTATCATCTCATTCCAGAATCTTCCAAATTAAATGTGACTTAGCTGGATGTCTGGCACCTTTCCCCTCTACATGGGAAGGGTGCTGTAGGGGGATTTTTTCTTGATGACAAAATACATTTTTCCTCCTCAGAACCTTTTGACTTTTTACCAAGGATAGTTTAATTTCCTGCCCTGAGTGTATGTTTTAGTAGCTTTTGATTTATTGAGATACACATTATCTGAAAGTCCTGCTATTTTTTTTGTTAAATTTTTCAATCTTTTTGAGCTATTATTAAAGAAGTTTGCAAAACTTTTACAGTTCCTGATATTAGCACAACTGTTTGCTAGCAAGAAACTAAAAACAGCCTGCCTGCCTGCCTGCCTGCCTGCCTGCCTGCCTGCCTGCCTGCCTGCCTGCCTGCCTGCCTGCTTACTGAAGGAAGCTGGAAGCTGTTCAGTGAACAGTTTGTGCAAATGAAAGATTGAAAATCTTCTTTTTAGATCAAAAAGCTATTATCTGAAAGGTCTGTCTGTATCATCAGGTGCTATACAACTTTCGGGCCAAACTTTAGGCTTATTTGAGGTGGCTGTGTCACACAATCCAGTTGGGTTTCCTGGACAAAGCGTAAAGTGGCTGACAAGCAATGAAATATTACTGTAAATCAGTGTTGGTTACCATGAGCAGAATAGAGGACACTATTAGGCTTGTGCCCTGTGTAATTAAAACTCTTGTTTTCTTTTTCTCTTTGCTGTATTCCATTGTGTCATTTTATTCTATTGAGTCATAGAGACTCTAATTGTGTAGAAGTATAACTTGTAAAGGAATAATGAGGCATACTCTTTTTAGAGGTTTTTGATTCATACTGCTATTTTCTTCTTGCTGCTGATTAGTTTTTATTATTGACTTAGTATTTAGTGTTTGAATTTTATTCGAACATAATTTCTGTTATGATTATAAGTTCCTTCTAAATCTCTTGACCAGAAGTAATTGGACATCCTTCAGAGAAATAATACGCTTGCTTGGCATTGCTTTCTTCACCTTGCCAGAAAAACACTTTATCAAAGGATGCTGTTATAGCCTCCTGTTGTGTTCATTGCCTATCACTTCTGACCTGTGCTCTTGGGAATAAGTTGTCAGTTTGGCAAGTTCCTGCATATCACATTCATTTGTATCCTACATTTATACAGGGCATAATTGATGCTTGGCTTGTACTGGATGCCTTTTATATGCTTTGGAAATGGTTGAGGGAGATCTGATGGGATGGTAAAAATAAAATTGACATTTTTGCCAGCTGACCACAATTTTATTGACTAGAATTTAGAATAGGTTGCTTGTGACCAGAGGTTTCAGAGAAAGCTGGAGCTTAGATAGTGAGAGGAAGTTCTTAAATTGTAATTTGACTTTATAATCATATTTTTTTCTTTCAATTTTTGTAAATACAGTTCATCATTTTGAAAAGTATGGTAAAAAGCATAAGTACTGTATATATAATAAAAGTACAATAACTATATAAGAGCCCCCCCCCCAAAAAAATTGGGAGGGTATAAAAGTCTACTGCAGTTTTAAGGAGGGAAAAAAATTAAACTTCCTTATTCGCTGTTTTTCTTCAAAAGGATATTTGTACAAGTAGAGATCATTTAGTAAGACTACTTCATTAAAGGAATGAATAATATAAGGCAAATGTTAAGGATTCAAGGATTCACTGTTACGTTAATTTTTCAGCAAATGGTATTCACTACGCTCTTAAAAATTATTGATCTAAAGAAATGTAGTGGTAAAAGGTAAAAAAAACCCCAAGAACAACTAATTTTTCAGTGCTTTGGCATAACCAAACACCATAGTGAGACTTTAGAAGCTAAACAGCTGATACAGTTGTTAGTTAAGCATGATGTTTTACTATTTGACGTAATGTTTTACTATTTTATACATCTTGAAGGAAATGCTAGAACCATGATAAAATTAATTAACAAAGGTAGTTATGTAATTTTCCAAATTTTCTCAGAAAGACCAATAAAACCCCAAACTGAATATGGACATTGCCATCTGTAATGATAAAAGTAATATGAACCTGGTTGGACCTTGTGAACAAATCTTTTCAAAACTATAATCAGCAGAAATAGGTTTCCATCTATAATCAAGCCTCTACCAGCTGAATATTTTCCTATTCCTTACTGGTAGTATATATCTATATATTTAAAACGTGAGTGACCAAGAAACGGAAGAAAGGAACAGGAATTGTTTCTGTCTTTTTCAAATGTATAAGATACATTTTAAACATAGATTTGTATAGTAGATATTAATTTCTTAATATCAAGAATGAATGATAATGCTCTAATTCATTGGGAGCATATGCAAAACCAATTAATATTCAAGGTAAGTGTTTGAAACAAGAATAGAATTTTAGGAAGAATAGTAATTTTAATTGTAGTTGTTCTACCAAGCAAAGCTATAACAAAAAATGTTGCCTTAACCACATTTTGTTTTGATATTTCACATAAAGAGAAATCATAATTATGTTCTTTAATTGGTGCCAGTCCTTTGCAATAGTTATTCCTAAAGGCAATAGTTAGCACTAAATGTATTTGTTTATTTTATTTATTTATGAATTTATAGTATACCTTTAATCTATTTTTAATTACTTTTATCGGTGTTTTTGTTTCTAATGATGGAAAACTGCTACAGATTTTTTGGCATCCATGTCACTGAAATAAAGTGTTCTTATCACTAAATAATTTAATTGAATGTTCTAGCATTAACATATTACATATCATTAAGCATAAGTGCATTCTCCTCTACCCATAGCAAAAAGATACTCAGATATCATTGCTTTTCAGCCGGCACGTTTGGGACAGTAATTTCTCCTTTATTACAGACGGAAAATGTCATAGTAAAATCAGGCTTAGGTCAGTTCAACATGCAAATGGCCCAATAAGCCTAATATTGGCAACATTCTAATAAGCATTGAATTTGGGAGAATTGGTGGAATGAAACTCAGTCAAGGCTTTAGTGATAGAAATCGGTATAGTTCACAAAATAGCCAGGACTTTAACAAGGGATCATTTCTTTATGAGTTTGACATTATTTAGTCATTTTGTATAGCCTTTATATTAAAATTCTTATTTTTGTACTTTTTTCTGCATTTCTTTATATCTTCAGTAAATTAATTTGTGAAAATTAATACATATTTGAAATGCATGAAAACCAGAGAGTTTGAGGAGACACTTGATAAGCTCAGGTTCCTGTTAGCAAAAGTAACACAGTGCCTAAAATATTCGTAAACATTTAGGTTTGTTGGAAAATGGATATATGTAGCATGGAAGCATTTTGGCCCTGGGGCATTATTTAACTTGTAGATACTAGAGTAAACAAACCTGATTCAAATTATCTCATATTGGATAGCAGTAGTTCCTGGAAGAGTTCTGTAATTGGTTGCCGCCACTGAGAATTCCAGAAAACCAGAATGATCACACTGTGGGCCACTTCCAAGGATGGAGGCACAAGCAAGCCTTATCAGCTGTTTGTGGGCTAACAGATACTGGCGAGCTAGACTGCTAAGCTGTTTAAGTCTTACAGACTAATACTGTCATCTTGAATTGGGGTGAATTGTTCACAAGTAGCCAATGCAGTTCTTTAAGGATACGTGTATTGGGATGTTTTAACTGTGATTATGATAATACACTTCCAGGAATCCTTGGTAGCATCATTGGTAAACAAATGGAATAAATAAATAATGCCAACCCAAAAGTCATTGTTCTTATCAAAAGACATAGTAATTCTAATTGTGTTTGTAAGATAAATAATATTTATCTTAAATAATTATTGAACAATTAATGGACTTCAAATATTTGGGAGCCACCTTCCTATTTTTCTTTAATAATGGAAGACTAGAACAAAAAACATTGTTTAAACCTCAAAAATGTCTAGTGCAATAAGTTTGGTTTGCTAATTGCAGAAGCAATAATTTTGCCCCTGAAGTAGTAAAACTTTTAAAGGCCAAGGTATTGCGACTTCTGCTGTATAGCACACAGTTTTGCATGTGTCAGAGTTGCAGAATTTTAGAAACAACCCAAACAAGATTTATAAGAACAATGCTTGGCATCCTCTGCTGTTTCTCAAATAGTTTTTCATATACTATATAGAAGCTGGTCTTCCATATATGACACTAGTGTGCTTCCTTGTACAGTTGGTGGTTGAACACTGTGAGAACAGACTACTGGACTAGTTGGGCCAAGGGTCTGACCCAGCAGGGTGCTGCCTATGTTGTTATGTCTTTCCTCAACACAGGCATATTTAAGAATGTGTTGGTTAAGATACTGAATAAAATTAAACTGTATGGAAGGTTCTCTTGCCTCCTTCCTCCCCCCAAATTTTCATTGCCATCTCCATCTTCTCAGAATTCAGCTTCAGTTATCATTGGTACAGAAGACAGGAAAAAGAGAAACAAGACTACGTCTCTTTAGACAGCTTCCTAAATGTCCTTGTCCAAGACATTGTAAGAAAAAGTAGAGCCGGTACACTGGCCTAACTCTTTATACATTGAAAAGTACAGGTAACCCTCATTTACTGACAGTAATTGGGACCAGAACTCCATCGCTAAGTTACATGATCGTAAAGCATGATATCACATGTGAGTTCTAGTCCTACCCTAGGCACAAAGCTAGCTGGTGACTTTGGGCCAGTCACTCTCTCTCTCAGCCCGAGGATAAAGGCAGTGGCAAACCACTTCTGAAAATGTTATCAAGAAGACTGCAGTGACTTTTCCAGGCAATGACCAGGAGTCAATAGTGATGTAAAGGCATAGCCCACCTACCCACCCAATACCTTTAAATGGGAAAATTTTAGAGTTGTTAAGACACTTACATTACTTCTTGATAATACCAGGTAGTTTGTTTTGAAAACTGAATCCATGTATGCTGAGAGGGTAGTTGCATTATGTTCTCAGGTCAGTTTTTGCTTGCACAGGTAAGCAGTGAATTATTCCTGAAGGTGGCCTTGTAGGTGCTTAAAAGGAGTATGTCACTGAATCAGTAAATAATTGGGCAATTATCTGTTTTTGTAAATAGTAGGTTATGTATTCTTCTGATAGATAAACTGTACTGTACTGTGTGTAAAACTTATTGCCTTCATTCTAGACTCTGTTGGATTGCATGTTCATTAGGCCCATGACTAAGTTTCTGGGCTGCCTTCCCCCAATTTTCAAATGTTTACTTCTTTCTAATCATTTAAAATTTTTTGAATAGTTTGCTTCTCATGTTATACACCCTCTGTTTAATGCTCATGTTCCTTTTCTTCAGGCGTTTAGATGCTAATCACATTACAGCTGTTCCAGAAGACAGTTTTGAAGGTCTAATTCAACTACGTCACCTGTGGCTGGACGATAATAGTTTGACTGAAGTTCCAGTTCTTCCACTCAGCAATCTTCCCTCACTGCAGGCTTTAACTTTGGCTCTCAATAAAATAACTGAAATCCCTGACTTTGCATTCAGAAATCTGTCAAGTCTTGTTGTTCTGTAAGTATTTGTATCCTGTCATCTCAGTGATTACTTAAGTATTCAAGGAAAAAAATGGATTTATAACTTCATTACATTTTCATAGGGGAAAAATTTCCATTCTGAGATGTTTTTGGAAGGCAGCCAGGGTGGGAGCAAACCAGGTGTTCACAGGGAGGTCACTCCAAAGGACCAAAAAGAAGCACCACAAAGCTTCAGCCCACCTCATCTCTATAAGATGGGGAACCTCTAATAGTTTCTTCCAAGTAGATCTTGCTGATCCAAGTAGATCAGGCTGATTCCAGTGAGAGAATGCAGTCCTGCAAATAATTTGGCACCAAGCCATGTAGGGCTTTGTTAGTTAGCACTAGCACTTTAAATTGCACCCAGAAGCCTAATAGTAACCAGTGTAGGGCCTGCAGTACTGGTGTAATACCCAAAATGGGTTGCTGTATTCTGAATTAACTGAAGCCTCTGAATAGTTTTTAAAAACAGCCCCATGCACAGTTCATTGCAGAAGACTAAATGGGCGGCATGACTCATTGTAGCAAGGTTCTTTTGCCCCAGGTAGTGCCACAACTGGCACACAACCAAAGCTGGCAAAAAAACCCTGGCTGCAGCTTTCATCTGCTATTCTAGCAGGAGCTGTGAATCCAGAAGGACTTCCAAATCATGGACCTGCTTCTTCAAGAGTAGTGCTACCTTATCAAGATATACCACTAGAGCAGGCAGAGAATCCCAATGGACAAGCAATAACTGTCCTCCTAGGGTTCAGTTTAAGCCTATTCTTTCCTATATAGAGCCTCACAAAACTTCAGCGGTGTCACAGACTGGCCTGGGGTAGCCATGTAAAACTGGGTATCATTAGCCTATCATTACCCCAGTCCTAGTGCCTTTATGTAAAAGTTAAATAGGAGGGGAGAGAAAGCTCATCCCTGTGGCACGCTACAGGGGAATAGCCACCAGGCGAGTCTCCCTTCCCCCCAGCCCAGACTGGAACCACCCACTGTGGAAGGAGTTTCTGGAGAACAACCCACTAAGGCAATGAGAAAAGAGTAATGGTGCCATTATTTATCTTATTGCCAGGAGTAGGCCTGAACATAGGCACATACACATGCTCAGATTTGCTTTCTGTCTTTCTTCACTGGCACTCCAGGTGTTGTTTTTGCCATTTCGCCTCTTCATCTTCTTGGCTTTCATGGGAGCAGCAACAACACGGAGTAATTTATGTAACCTTTCCTGCGATTCTTGTGGCTTGAGGAGAGTCACATTATCAAGTCAGTTTCTATGAAAATCCATTTTAAAGGTGATTTCTGGATTCCTCCATTCTCTTTGTCAGAATTGGAGAGCTGCCTTTTTCACACCTAGAAACTTCATTCTTAAAAAGAAAAATGCAGAGTGGATTTCAGAATACATAGCTTGTTTGTTTTCTACTACCTTGCTTAGCAACCAAAGGGCTTTTATATATTAATACTTTACCACTTAGGATGATCTTTCAAGTGTGATGCATTTTTTGCTCACATCTCAGCTTTTGGGAACAGTGTGGCAAAAAATGATTCACCAGGTAATGGATTCCCCTTTTCTTTTTCAGACATCTCCATAACAATAAAATAAAAACATTGGGCCGACACTGTTTTTATGGATTAAACAACCTAGAAACTTTGTAAGTATCCTGCCTTTGAGGCTGTGTAAGAGGCTATGTATTACAAAAGACTTAATCCCTTCAAATATTGACATTAGGAATTTAAACCATTTGGTTTAGAAATGTGAGGCTTATAATTAGGCATAATTATGCTGTGATTAGCCATATTTACTTACATTTACAAATGTACTTAATGCTTTGTTGTGAAACAGAACTGGTCACAACTTGGTTTGATTTTCTTTTGCAAGTTATTTTGTTGCAGGAATGAGGAAATTTCACAGTCCCTTCAATGTATCTTTTTGTTTTTGTCAGCTGGGCTGGTTTTAGCTTTGTTTTTTTCCTTGTTTTCCAGCCACATTACCAAAAAAAAAAGTATACAGTACAAAGAAAGATAAGACAAAGAGGGAGTGATAGTTGAAAAGAGAGAGGGGGAAAAAAGATACGGTTGTTGCTTTTAGGAGTACAAGCGTGCGACTGCTGACAGTTGTGATTTATGGAATCTATTTTATCTAGCTACCCAAGCATGAGGAGAAGTTATGAAAAATAGATACATATTAGTAAGGTCCAGTGAGCTGACATCAATCTACTATCAATTGGCATTACTAAAGAAGATCGGAGAGATAGAAAAGCTGTAGGTCATGCTTCAGGAACTATCTTAAAGGAATCATTACAGTCAGTCACTTTGTTGGGAAATGGAAGGAAGTAACATTCCCAACAGTAAGTAGGTAGCCCCAGTTTTCTGACTGAGGGGGGCATTCAGAGAGGGAAATGGGCATTACTCTGGAGCATGAAGATCTTTGGCTCCTACCAAGAAGAACTAGTAATTTGATAGTTGAATGTCAGCAGTAGGGTAAGGCAGGTACTGCAGCAATCAAGGACAGATGGGAGGGAGTAATTCTAGTGATTCAGTATACAGATTCTAAAATCTATTAAACTTAATGAGCTAGCTCTGGTATCCAGAGTACAGTGAAAAATTAACACTATCCTATGGGAGGATAAGGTATGTGAAACAAGTGTGTGTCAAGTATATGTGTGCGTGCGTGCATATATGGCATAGTAGGAGACACATAACAAGCTTAAACCAAGAGGATTTAAACAAATTAAAGGATATTAATTGTTTTTTCATAATGGACCACATAATGCAATTGTTTCTGTTCTTTCAAGGGACTTAAATTATAACAGCATGGTGGAATTTCCAGAAGCAATTAGGTCACTTCCAAGCATAAAGGAATTGTGAGTATTATTACATACTCTTATTTTATTTTTTCCAACAAAAAAAAAATGAGAGAGAGAGAGAGAGAGAGAAAGAAATGTTTAGTTTTAGGAATGTTGTGTTTTTCCTCTTGACAAACTAAAATGAATTAAGTTCAAATGGGAATACCATCATAGGATCAACTTAAAATAATCAGTGAGCTGGCTTTTTGGTTTCTCATATTTGGTATTGTTTAGTTGAGTGCCATACAGGTTATTTATTTTTTTAATGAATCAATGTAGCTTCCTTTGCTTTCTGTAATGTGGAGTTATTTATTCTAAATAGAATGTTAAATACAGGATAAAATGATTGGTAGGACTGTGCAGTGCTTATAAAAAATTGCTTTGGAAAGTGTGAGTTGCAAGCATATCACCTGTCTATAGCTCTTTAAAGCAGCTGTGACTTTTCCTGGGATCATGTGGCAGCAGCAACAGAGGGCAGCATCACAATCCCGGAAAAAGACACTACTGCTGTAAAATGTTACAGGCAGGTACTATATTCCAAAGTATCTTTTTGGCATGGAATCCAAAGCATTGCATGGCCTAATTATCAACAATTATGATAATTTCTTTATGGAAAATTACATCAGAGTTATAAATAGAGTTAAGGGAATTTATTGACAATATCTGTTAGAGTTGTGGTTATATCTTCAAGGAAATATAAATCTGTGCATTAAAAAAATGCATTATATTTATATTTTCCTTTAAAAACTTAAAATAGCTTAATAAATAATTTACCTTATTAATAGCTTGTTCTTAATTTTGAAAATAAGACTATAGTATACGTATATGTAATTTTTGAGATCTATGCAGCCATTGACAAAGGAATAGGATGTAGCTTAGTGGCACTGTTTTTCCAAGAATTTTCAGCTTTCTTTCTTAAAATCATCTGGGTTTTTTTGGAAAAAAACAAACAAATCTGAAATGAGTTTACCCAAAATAAATCTACAAGTCCAGTTTGCAAGATATCACATTTTTCTTTAAACAATTTAGCATCAAAATTTGGCTGCTTTTTTTAATCTTCAGATTTTCAAATTTTGCAACTTATTAGAAAATTTTAATTGTTTATTTAAATATTGTGTTCAACAATAATAGTCCTCCCCTTTCAATTTATTTATTTTTTACTCATTTATTTATTCATTCATTCATTCTTACAAATTAGATGTAGAGGGCATAGGGCCTTGAAGGACAGGAAGAAGAGCCGCTACCAAGGCAACTATCAGATAAGCGGAGCTTGAGCCCATTCCAAGAAACTAGTTTGAGTAAATGTCTCAGACAATACTGTCCCTAGTTTACACTAAGTGAAGGCAGGGGGAAGCACATTCAGGCTTGCAAGATTCTGTTACTATAGTTACAATAATAGTCCTGACCTATATGACAGTTGTTTCTTAGTCTGGTCTACCTTATAGATCTGACACTAGGTGTTATCATTTTCAAGAAAAAGGATTATTCTGTAATACTAATAAAAATGCAAGTTTAAAAGAGTGTGGAAAAATAGATGATTATAATTGAGAAAAAAGCAGTTTAAGGAATAAAATAAAATAAAATAAAATAAAATAAAATAAAATAAAATAAGAGTGTATAGCCAGTAAATATCAGAAATGCCATTAGGAACCTGGAGTATTATGAAACATTTCATGCGCAATTTCTGGTCAGAATATGTCTCTATTAAACTTTTAAAATATTTGATTGCCACAATTAGAATCAGTAAACAGGAAAAAAGAGAAATTATAAATAGTATATAATATATTAAGAAAATAATGTACATAGCATATAGACTATGTGAAATTTAGCATAAACTCTGAAGCCCAAATTTTACATATGGCATAATTCCATGTATAAAATTGTAGCCTGAAAAAGACTTATTTACATGACTTTTTTTCTGTTTAATTCTAGATAAATAGATAGCCCCCTCATCAGATCTTTACTAGCCTATCCTGAAGTGAGGATAGTTAATACTGTAGTTAATAAAGTTTCAGAAGTTAAGTTAGTCTGGAAGACACTCTCTCCTGTTAATGCGTCATTTTCTCCATATGTTCAATCTAGAATCTTCATCTGTTCACTGTACTTCATATTTTTTCCTGTCTATGCAAGGCTAGAAATTTCTGGTTTGTCTTAAAGAACAGTTCTCAGAATGTTTAGGGAAGCATCTGGTAGGATTTTAATTATAATAACTCCCATTTTCAAAGAGATTTCATTTCCTTTTAGTTTTAAAATTGCTTCTTTAGTTTTGAAATGTATACATTCTACCAGTATATCATGTTGTGGTTATCTTCATCTTGCTGTTTGAGGTAAGTCTTCTCTATCTCTTTCCAGGTCTTCCTTACCAAATTCTTCTAGTATGCTTCTAAAATTTAGATTATTTTTACACCACTTGGTTTCTAGTGGTTCCAGCTTGGCTTCCAATTGGTTCCATTCTGTTTGTTGAGTAGTTTGGCTAAAGATAATTCTGAATATTCAGTCTTTAATTTTTTAATCTCTTCCGAAATTCAGCTTGAGTTGCCAATCTGTAATACCTGTTTTCCATTTTTGCGTGGAAAATGTACTTGCATTTTCTGGGGTGATTGTTGAAATAACTTACAGAAAGATTATCTTCTAGTAGACAGATCTTGCGTATAAAGAACTTCTGGAATTGTGGAGAAAAGGAAGTGTTTTGCTGCGATTCTTCCTTGGAGAAGTTTTTACTTTGTTTTCTTTTACTCATTTTGAAAAGTAATAAAGCAAATTTAACTAATAAGAGTAAAAAATTGATAAAGGATCATTAGTATTTGATATATGATCACAAAATAGTAAACTATTAATCCAGCCTTTCAATTTGTTTTTAGGGGATTTCACAGCAATTATATTTCCATGATTCCTGATAATGCATTTAGAGGAAACCCACTTTTAAGAACAATGTAAGTTTTTAATTTTAAAAAATAAATTCTGGTTTAATGGATCAAAAAATAAATGTATGAATGATAAAGCTTGCCTTTTTTTTCTCCCTTCAGACATTTGTATGATAACCCTTTATCCTTTGTTGGGAACTCAGCCTTTCAAAATTTATCAGATTTGCATTCCCTGTAAGTAGACTTGTAATTAATCTTAAATTTATTTGTGCTAATTAGTCCTCTAATCCTAAGTGCATATATTTGGATATTCTATTAATTTCAGTAGAATTACTTCTGAGAATCTTTGCTTTAGATTTTGGCCATGGTAGGATCCCATAAATATGGGTAGTTATTTTTTGAAGCAAATGACCCCTGGAACAAGATTAAAATAAATGTATTTCAGATTGTTATGGTAGGTCCAGTTGTATGTAACAAGTTAGTTTAGTAAACAAAGGAAAACTTTTTCAAAGAAGTTGGTAATAGTTTTGCTTAATGTTGCAATACTAGAAAGAAACAAGAGAACATTCAACCTCATAATTATGATAAATGCAGATCAATAAAATCTGTTATGCAAATTGATAATGGATAGTATATTAACCATGGGGTTGCAGTTATAAAGTCATTCAGGAAAGAAAAGGTAGATAGCCCTGTCCAACAATAAAATGACTGATGGAAAAATAAACATTATTGCAGAAGATTCACAGTAGTATTTCTATACTTAAGCAGTAAGTTAGTGGCTGCGCAAAAGCTTTCAGCTGGCCAGTTTCATGAAGACCTAAGCCCTTTTCAGATGTTAAGATGTTAACACAAGGGGGACACCATTGTATCCACTAACTCACTCTCAACTTTACAAATTTAAACTTCCTAATGCTGAATAGGAATATCTTCAATAGCCTTCTTCTTGCTCAGATGAGCTCCAGTAGAAGATTCTGTGTAACTATGAACCATATTTTTCCAGTTTTTATTCATATCAAGGATTCTGCTCATGTTCACGCAGACCCAAACTGAACCCCCTTGCCAGCTTCCCCACTCAGCAGAGGAAAGTTGGAAGTGGGGGTCAGTATACTGTATGCAGTTCCATCTATTTTATTTATATTGTGTATTCTATTTAATTGTGATATAGATAGTTATGTATGTACTGACTGTCAAAATAATTGCGTTTAATTATAGTTGAAACATTTCAGAAATGCTGCAAGCGCCAAAGCAATCTCCCAAAATATTACAAGTTTTCAAGAAGTTGGAGATTTACTGCTAAGATTTACAGAACAAAAAGTCTTTTTGTATTCAATACATACATCATAAAGCTTTCAAGTACTAATTACTTTCAGAACAAGCCTTCATGGAGCAGGCTGGATGAACTTCTCTTTGAACAATACAATTTTTAGCAATTCAACTATAGAAATTCTTTTCATTGATCCCTTGTAATTATGTATTAACTTTTCAAAGGTAGTATTACTGACCATTGTTAACTGTCATTACAAACATAGGGAGATGTATTCTTTATTGTTTTTCTGTACTTCTTTGTGAAAACTCTTCTATTCTTGCTGTGTGTGGGTGTTTAATCTCGCAAAATCACACAGAAGCTGATGGTTTATATATTTTGGTATGTTTGTAAAAACTCATCTTAGTAGCTACACCCTTCAGAAACAAAACACTGAGAGCTTAATCAAGCAAATGCTTGTAATTCTTAGTTATACTGAAATTTGTTTAATTTACAGTGTCTGTTTTATATTACTACTCCATTTGGTTCCAAAATGAAATAATAAAGTGGTTTGTCTTAAACTCTCATATCTTCATTTAATTCAGGAACTGTTTTGATCTGTTACTTGAGTGTCTAAAATAAAATGTAATCATCTTTAGAAGCACTGTGTTTCTTTCATGAGTTCTCTATCCCATGCATTTATGAATAGGAGATAAATGTGTATTTTTAATTTTAGTGATAATTCCACAAAGCTTACAATAAGATGTACATAACAAGAAAATAAATGGTTTAACGGTTACATCATACATTCAGTTTTGCAATAAAGCTGACTTGGAAACTGACCACATTGTCATCTGCAGGATATTAGTATATTCTCAGGAATCCAAGTTCTGGCAAACATAAATAATTCATATTTTCATAATTCATAGTTCATTATAGTTCAATAAAAACAAATTAAAAAAAAAAATTTCCCAGTGGCTTAAATCTGGCATAAGTAAATGTTAGTGAGAAAGAGAAAACCACATCAGTACAAAACACTAACAAAAGAACACTAACAAAACTTCTGTTCCCATAGCATTGATTTTTCTATTGAATAGTGAAGCTGTTATGTATTATATTTCTGTTTCTTCCTCAGAGTCATTCGCGGGGCCAACATGGTGCAACAGTTTCCTAATTTAACGGGAACTATCAGTCTGGAGAGTCTGTAAGTATTTACTGTCAGACTACACAAATGAAATAACTAGTAAAAACAATCCATTTCAGATGCTAATAGGCCCGATTGGCAATATTTGGTTCATAAATAAAAAGCGTATTATTAGTGTGGTTTAAGTTTTGATGGATTGCTACTCCTATGATACCTGACACAATTGAACAGATTGAAAAAAAAAGCTAGATTTTTGTGTGGGTGCTTGTTCAGAAATGTGAGATTTGTAACATTCTGGAAAAGTAGCCATTTTTAAAAAATTCTGTTATCAGTGTTCTCACAGATGTCTACATTTTATTCAACAGAACTTTTACAGGTACCAAAATAAGTAATATTCCCACCAGTCTATGCCAAGAGCAAAAGATACTTCGGACTTTGTAAGTATATAACTTCTGATCCTACTCTATTTTTATAAATAAGGACCATAGTATCAGAAAATCAATTTAATGTTGGCCAGTTTGGTAATAGAGATTTCATTTGGGATATAAAAAGCACTTCAACACCAACCTGTATATAGTTAACCAGTTAAAAAACATACAGACAAACCTTAAGCACCACGTGTGTTATGCATGACTTTTATTCATTTGAATATTATAAGACTAGCTTATAAATTGTAGATTACAGCAAGTCCTGTCCAAATGATATTAGGTGTGCTAGGAAACAGCAAATATCTATGCTGTTTTTGCCATATTTTTCCAAATCTGAATAAAATTATGAGGCTCATGAAACTTAAACTTCTAATTTGTTTTCTATATTTTGCTTAATAAAGAGAGCTTTTAAGAAAATAGTTGATCCTGCAATCTATAATCCCTATTCAGTAGTACATGAATTCATTATTTAACTTATTCCCAGAAAGGATATAATATTATAAAGACTTCTTTACTGTAATCATTTTGTGAATTTCTGCTGAAAGTAACTGCTCTGTGTCTGCGCAGTCCTTCTGCATTAAGTTAAATGGAAAATAATGTCAATTTCTTAAGAAAAAACAACTAGGAAAAATAGTTATAACAATATTATAAGAGAAAAAAAGATGAGTATTAACTTGTTTTGTTGATGAACCCTGAGTCATAACCAAAAAATTTTATATAAATTAAGCTCTTTTTTTGTTGTTGTTGTTTCCCTATCTTATAAGGGATTTGTCTTACAACAATATAAAAGAACTTCCAAGTTTTAAAGGCTGCAGTTCCCTAGAAGAAATGTAAGTAAAGAACACACCAAAACTAATTCATTTGTGATTTTTTGTTTTGTTTGCATATTTGTGGTCGGTTTGGTTGAGACCCTGGTTTGCCATTAGAATAAGACAGCAAATATGGTGCTTGACCAGACTGCATCAGAGCAGCCCCTCCCTCTCACAGACCCACTGCAGCTCTTCAGTTTACTGAAATGCTCAGGGAAAAGCATTAGAGGGGATGCCTAGAGCATCAGCCATATTTGAGTCTGACCAGATACTGGTAACAGCTCATGTTTGAGCCTACACAGTGGGAATTTGCATGGCAAAAAAGAAATATGTTGCTGTTCTTATTGCTGAATTCTGCCCAGTGGCCCTTTGTAAGACAACTTGTTCCCTTTTAAGGAAAGATGATTGCCAAGAACATCAGAAGGGCCACTATGAAGGATTGTCATAGCATTTGATGGATAGAACTTTTCGGATTCAAAGAGCATTGGACTTTAGCTGGACAGTGCCAATGGTTTCACCTTGTGAAGTGATCTGGAATCAATCTGAGTCCCTTATGGGATAGGCCTTTCTGTAGTGCAGTTCCATCACCTCTCAGTTAGATTCCTTCCTCTCATGGTTGGTTAAGGCCTCTTGTGAGGTGTCAGGAGGTTGGATTCAAGCAGTAATCTATGCTTCTTTGAGTGAGGGATATTTCCATTACCTCTGGAATAAGCTGTGGTTTTCCCACTGCTCAAGACATCTTTGCTTGACCTGATTATCTTGAATAATTCTGGTTCAGGTAACCCAGCTCACAGTCACTTATGCCTTAGTCTCTTCCCACTTGGAATACTACGGGGCTGCCCTTGGAAAGCATTCAGAAGCTACAGCTGGTACAAAATTTGGTGGCCCAGGCATTTATGGATATATTCATATATACTCAAGTGACCCTTCTGTTTTGGGTATTACACTGGTTGTTGGTTGGCTTCTACATGTGATTCAAGGCACTGGTTGTCACCTTTAAGGACCTACAATGCTCAGGACCAGGGAAAGTCTTCTACTGTATTTATCTGCCTGTCCAATCAGGTCGAATAGTATCAACTCCTTCTAAGCCCTGTCTTACAGTATGTGACAATGCCATCAGATGGAACCTCAGAAATGGGCATTTTAGATAATTGCTCCCAAATTTTGGAATTGCCTCCCCACAGAGATTCAGTCTGCTCCTTCCCCTTCTGGGCTTCAGAAGAGCAGTTTAGATCTGGTTATAGGCATACCTTGGAGATATTGTGGGTTCAGTTCTAGACCACTGCAATAAAGCGAATACTGCAATAAAGAGAGTTACACAAATGTTTTGGTTTCCCAGTGGATATAAAAGTTATGTTTACACTATACTGTAGTCGATTAAGTGTGCAATAGTGTTATGTCTAAAAAAACAATGTACATTACCTTATTTTAAAAATTTCTTAAGACAACAATGAAGTTTGCCGCATCGGTTGACTCTTCCTTTCACGAAAGATTTTTCTGTAGCATGCAACGCTGTTTGATAAACATAATATCTGCGAAGGGCAATAAAGCTAAGCGCAATAAAACGTATACCTCTATCGTAGCAAGTAAAAGAAGAAGGTATGCTATGGTTGAAAATTTGAATCTTGAGAATATATGTATTCTGGGAGAAGGTTTATCTATCTGGTCACTAAGGGTCAACACAGACTTGACCACATATAATTAATCAAAATTTTTGTTTTAGCGTTTTCTGTAATTTTGATAGTGATTTGATTTATTTTGTGGAAGGTTTTATTTATTTTTGAAGGGCTTTAGTATTAGTGTGGGGGGGGGCGGCTTGGTGATATTTCTGATTGTTAGCTACCCAGAGCTTTGACAAATAAAGAAATAAACATTAATTGGTCTATAATTCATAGCACATGGTTGTACTTAAAACTGCATTCTTTGTTCTTGTGGAAGCTAATGTATTGTAACTATAGTAGTGTTGGAAGCACACAGTACCTTGCATTTTATTTATGTTTCCTAAGTGAAGAACTTCACATATGTCTCTCTTAAATTTAATTCTTTCATTTTCAAACTTTTTCTTTATCTTCAGCAGTCATGTAAGCCATCAAGAGTTGTTAGATTGCAATTGGATATAAATGTAATAAATAAAATAAACAGCTGTTGTTCTAATTATTTTTCCTTTATTTTATTTTGAATGTAACTAAAAAGCCTTTATCATCATTCTTAGCACTCTTCACCAACCTAAGCTTATTCCAAACTGCTGCCTTTCTGACACCACCTCTATACATACAATCTGTGTGCATTCTTCCTTGATGACCTGTCCCTCTTTCCCCCCTTCTGCATATGTCCTTTGATTTTCAGATCCTCACTAAGCTTTTTGGCTTCTTCTGCTGTCTTCCACTTATTACCCATTGTAACTGTTTGTCATTGTGCTTTTAGTATCTCCTTTTTTTTAGGAACTCCTACCTGTTTTGAGCTGCTTTTCCCATTAACTTCTCCTGCCATGGAATCTTACTAAATAAAGAATATATTGATTTGCATATATTAAAATCTACTTTTTAGAAAGTCCAATATATGTATTTAATTACACACAACTTTAGTCTAATGTAAAATGTGAGCCTAGAGTAACTTGTATACTGAGATGGGTGGCATACAAGTTTGATTTAGAAATTAAAAAATAAAATAAAAATCAATAATTTCATCATTACTCGGTGACTATCCTTCAGTGCTCCTGCTATTTCTGCTTCTTCTACTGTTCTTTTCTACTGGTTAATATCAAATCAAGGATCATGTACCTTCCTTAACCCCCAAAGGAGAAAATTATCAGCCACGTAAGTCAGGAATTCCTTGGAAAATGCCACGTTTGCCAGAGTTTCTCTTCCAACAGATAATTAAAAGCTCATCACTGCTGTTTCATACCTCCTTCAGTGACCTGCAGTTTGCTTTTAGAAAGCAGCATGCACATCTTTTTGGTCAAATGGGCAACTGAAGACTAAAAGTAATATTGCTTTTATTTGTTGCTCCAATTATTTTAACCTAGACATTGTCCATAGTATCACCCAAGTTCATTCACTTCAATTTCTGAGCAGATGTGGATACTATTAACATAAAGCACAAGTACTATTCCTTTTCTATAGCTTCTGCTCCACTTGAACAAATTGTACCCTTCAGTTGCTGCATTTCATCCCACTGGATCTGTGTTTTAGGTATCATATTTGCCTTAGTAAGACCAATCTTGTTTATTTCCTATACTGTGAGCATTATGATACAAACATAAAAAACTATGAATTTTGGGAGGCACTTTTTTTTTAATTGAATGATTTAGTAGGACTCAAAACAGCAATGTCTCTACTTCTTTCTACTGTGTAAAATGTATATTTGAGGCACTTACTTCAGGATTTTTATCCCCAACCTCCCACAAGATTCAATTTAAAACCTTCCTAATAAAACTTACCATGTTTTGATCAACTACATTTTATCAGTCCTTGTGAAATGCAACCTCTCTTTTGCCAGCAGTCCATGATCAAGATAACTCAGACAGTAGTCCAGAAAGCAGAATTTTCTTATGAATACCATTTGCAAAGCCACTTGTTAATCTGAAGTATTTTTCTTTCCTGTTTCAATCCCCTTCCATAGACTGGAAGGATGGATGAGAACATGATCTGAGCTACCAGTCCTTGAGCTTCCTCCTCAGGTCTTCATGATAATACAGCTGTAGCTGCTCTTTGTAGTATTATTTCTCCCCACATGGATTAGCAAGAAGCAGTAATTATTAGTGGATTTTATAAGTCTTGAAAATTCCATAAGATCCTTAGTCCATGCTCCTGGAAGACAACAAACTCTATGAGATGATGGGTCCGGTTGGTACATGTTTAGTGGGAAGTAACCACTAGTCACAACTCTTTTCTTTTTCTACTTGTAGGACATAGCTGCATTATTTTGGTTCTTCAGGAATCACTTCATGTCTCCTACTCATTACTGCCTCTTTTTCTTCCTCTGAACGTTCAGAGCCTGTTTCTTCTGCAAAGGCCTCAAAGACGTTTCTGAGTTCCAGGGGCGCAGAATATTTTATGTATTTATTACTTCTGGTTGTCATTATTCACGACATGTTCTCCTTTGTTTGAGTCTGGAGAGTTACTTCTTCTGTCAGTTCCTGTTATAGCACATTCTTTGCTTGATCTAATGATTGTTCATATTCTCTTATTGAGGTGAGGTATTACCTCTCAATGCTCCAGTCTTTGTTCTTTGTTTTTAGGTACTGCTACAAGCGTGCACTGGATGCAAATGTATGCTAAGTTGTTTTCAGGCAGGAACAGAAACTTGCCAAAAGCACTGCAGGTCATGATTACAGAATCATTTCCATTCATTTTCAGTTATGTTACTGAAGCCTCACAAATAAAAGGGTTTTTGTCTTGTTCTCTTTCTCTCTCAGAGATCATTCTTTTGGTTTTTCATGCTGTTTTATAAGCAGTAATTAGTGATAAGTTAATATGTTAAATGGAATGGGAGTCTGTTTCACCAGAATAGAATGCAGTGACACAAATATGCCCTTTCTTGATGAAAATCCTCCCCCATAACTAATTTCTGTATTTCAGATCTTTGCAGCATAATCAGATTGAGGAAATCAAAGAAGATACATTCCAAGGACTAACATCTTTGCATACTCTGTGAGTATACTCTCTTTACAAATGCCTTAATGTTAAGAGAAGTTTGAATGTGAACAGTTGTATTCAGTTTTGGAAGGCAAGCTGCTTATCCAAAGCAAAGCAAAAATCAGTAAAATGGCTGTGGGCTACCTGTCTCAGACTTGGGATGGTACCCACAATACCAGTCAAAATGTACATAAATACTCCCTTTTTTCCACCTTAATATTTTGAATATGTATGTAAGTGCATTTGAATGAAGAAAAAAGAAGTAATAATAGAAAAAAAATCAGATTAGATATTGTCATCTGGATCTATAAAATTTTGTAAATAAGACAGAACAGAAACAAAAGCCTCATTCAGAATCAATCTAAATCCAGACCAGCTCTCCTTACTTGTCTGTTGTCTGTCTGTCTGTCTATCTGTCTATCTAATCTAATCTGTCTAAGTACAACCTTCTTCTTATGCTTTCCTCCCGTTAAAAGTTTTACCTCAGTGCAAATGAATAATCAGTAAACAATATGATATTGTAAAACGTTTTCTTGGACAGGTGGGATCCTAGAGATGTATCTTGTGCAACATATGAGTCCTGATGTTATAGTTCCATGATTTGGTTTCCTTTTAAAAGAAAGTGATTATTATTTGAAATACTACTTCATAAATCACTTTTAACATATTTTGGAATTATGGTAAACACAAATATTTACTTATATTAATTTTAGTATTAATGCACTGGTAGTAGACAAGGTGAGGCTTCTCAGAATAAAGAATAAAAAGCAGCACAGTGCAGAAATTTAAGGCTGAAAGAACTCATATAAGGTGCTGCAAGTTTTTGACAAGTCATTGCAAAACTGGATTATCATTTGGGAGTAAAGATGCTAGATCACAACATGTTAGTTAGTACACAAGCACATGAAAAAATAAACTGCTTTAAGCTTGGCTTTCATCTTTTTGATTATATATTACACATTTTACATGCTGGAAGCCATACTATATATGGTCTTTATAAAAGTTCAAATTTTGGCTTATGTTATAGGTAACTAACCTGCAGGAATATGTGTAATTCTGTATTCTGATCATGGAATATTCTGGTGTGCCCAAGAATGTTCTTTTATGTCCTGGAACTACATCCAGAACACCACAAACATCTTCCTGTTCTAGAAGACTTACTTCCAAAACTGACAAATTATCCCTGGAACATTTGAACTGGCCAAATGTGTCCAAAATAGCTATTTTTTGGCTCACATTTAAAAGCCAGGTCAGGTATTCTGAAACTAAATTTAATTAGCTAAGTGAAATCTGCAAAATAAGTCCAATACACAGAAAACCTATGTTGACTTCTCATGGAATTAGTAAATAATCATTGCTTCTTGACAGAGATTTAAAATGAAAATGGCCCTTGATGCATTTGAATTATAGATTTCTGCACTGAGTGGCCACAGAGAGTCCCAGAGTGCAGGCTTGGAGCAAAAATGCTGAAGCTGATAGGCTTTCCTGACTTTGTAAAGATTAATAACACACACACACACACTTGGGAATCAGGCTCTACAGTATCGATTTCTGTAGAGCAGTGTAGACTAAGATAATATGCAGATGTTACAGGCAAGTTGTTCCATTAAACTAGTAGCATATGGCTTAACCCAATGATGGGAGGCAACCAGCTGAATTAACTTTTTTGTAATCTAACATGTCATGTGAAAAGGAATCTGAATATAAGGATAAACCATGTCCATGAAGGCATTTTCATATACAGAGTGGAGTCTTTTCTAGCAATGACAGCAGCTATTTATATCCCAGGCTTCAAGGTGTAATTCCCTTCTGCTTTAGGCAAGCTGGTGTCCTAGAGAAAAGAGAACAAATAGAATATTACAGCTTCATACTATATGGAACTTAAACGTTTATAGTCCCTAAACTGAAAAGCTTTCCAGTGAATGAAATGTCCTTAAAAGAATTAGGTAAAGAAAATGGTCATGATGACATTGTAAAATATAGATAAGCTCAAGTTATTTATCTGTTAGAAATTTAGTGTGACCTAAAACATAATGTAATCACTGAATTGCAAGCAATGACCATTTGAAAGTGTCAGTGTAAATCACTAACACAATAGTTCTTTTTAAAATTGCAGTGATCTCAGCAGAAACTTGATCCACCAGGTTAACTTGGAAGCATTTACTACGCTGGGTGCTATTACCAACCTGTAAGTAGGCCACTTAGCATAGTGCACATTTCCAGTCTTAAAATATTATAACCCCTTGTTGAAAACCTCTTTTCCACAACATGTTAAAACTATTCATCCTGCATTTAGAAGAAACAAAAATACTATGAAAAGTAGCACCTCATCACATACTTTACTGCACTTTACTGAAAAAGCCCATGGAAACCTAGACTAATATTGGTACCCCCACTTCCTGATCTCATGCAAAGGGAATCTGGATCTCTCGGCGCCTTACAATACCATTGACCATTGTATCCTTCTGCACCGGCTGTGCGAATTGGAAGTGGGAGGCACGGTTTTCCAGTGTTTCTCTCCTTCTCCCACAGCCAGTACCAGTTTGTGTTGGAGATGGAGGGAGAGGTCCAGCCCTAGGCCTCTACAGTGTAGGGTGCCTCAGGACTCTTGACACTCTTCTTTAACATCTATATGAAACTGCTGAGTAAGGTTATCTGTCAGCACAGGGTGTGGTATCATCAGTGTACTGATGATACCCATTTATACATCTCCACTCCTGGCCTGGTAGGTGATGCCATTTCCGTGTTCCCCAGTGCTGGAGGAATGTGTTATGTACCAACTATGCCCATTCCTGGACTGGGAAACCTTGCTCACTGTCACTCATGCCTTGGTCACTTCCCAGTTAAACTATTGCAACAAGCTCTACATAGGGCTGTAGAGTTACAGCTGGTTCAAAATGAGGTAGCTCATGCAGAATTGGGCGCCTCTCGGTTTGCCATGTTACACCATTGCTGTGCAAGCTGCGCTTGGCTCCCAGTTTCTTTCCAGGTGTAATTCAAGGTGCTGGTTATCACCTTTAAAGCCCTACATGGCAGAGGACCAGGTTATTTGCGCGATTGCCTTTCCCTGAAAGTATATGCCCATTCCATTAGATCAGATACACTGGGCATGCTCCAGGTCCCTTCCCTTGAATGTTGCCATCTACTGGGACCTAGGAAGTGTGCTTTTTCAATAGCGTCTCCTGCCCTGGGAAACACCTTTCCCCTTGAGATCCGGTTACCTTCTTAACCTTCCGTAAAGATATGAAGAGCTGGCTTTTCCCCCAGGCCCTGGGACAGTGAAGTCAGAGTCCAGGGATTGAAGAGATTAATAGGCTTAGATATGGATTGGACACCTAGTTTTCCTTCCTTCCTTCCTTCCTTCCTTCCTTCCTTCCTTCCTTCCTTCCTTCCTTCCTTCCTTCCTTCCTTCCTTCCTTCCTTCCTTCGAGTTCTAACTTCTTACTCAAGTTCTTCAGTCTCTAGCAGTTATAAAACTCACATTTTACATTAATTATATACCTCATCCAATATTTGACATTTCCAATTAAATGGTATCTATCTTTTTATTGCTTGTGGTTTGGTTATTGTTGTTAGCTGCCCAGAATTGTGTGCCAAGAGATGGGCAGCCATATAAATCTTTTAAACAATTGAAGCTGTGCAGCTTTTAGTTTTGCAGTGAATTAGGAAGCATACAAAATATTTTCAGTTGTGGTTCCTCTGTAGCATTTTTTGCCCCACGGAATTTCCAGAGCCATCCAGAGTAGATTCTTTATTCTGCATATGGGACAACAAGCTATAAGATTTCTAATGGAAAACTCTAATCGAGTTCTTTCTAATGGAGAATTTTAATCAGCCCATATACAATAGACTTTCCCTTTTTCTCTAAACTACCTATGTGATATCCTCTTATAGTCCTTTTCATACTCCTTACATCCCCATCTAGTGACTGCTGTATTTAGCTGACTGGCTGCATGGGACAGTTATACTTTGCCAGGTTGGCAACACCTGCTGTGTTGTCAGAAATGACAGCCTTTGCTAGCATGGGAAAGCAAAGGAGACTGGTAAATATCATCTGGCTTTGCCTGTTGGATAAGATGCTTGTTGGACAAAATGAATGTATTCATGTTAATGGCAACAGGAAATTTAAAGTCAGTGGAATCCAGTAAAAGAGATCAGGTCCCAATCCTTTCTCAGCCATGCAACTAGGTAGTCTTGTGCTAGCCTTAATCTCTCACCTAAACTTTTTTTTTTGTTATACATATGCCCTTGTAAGCTTCTGGGGGACTACAAATACTATAAACAAAAATTTAGATTGCTGCTTTTAGGATCAGCAGTAGAACCTTTCTCTTATCTAGCCAGTAGAATTGCTTGCTATTTCTTTCATTTTTGTTTTGCATGTTCAACTATTTAGTATCTCCTTTTCCCCTCATATTTATTTTTTTCTCACCATCCTTTTAGAGACTTAAGCTTCAATGCATTGACTTCATTTCCAACTGGAGGTCTGAGTAGATTAAAGCAACTTAAACTGATAGGCAATGGTGAACTCAAAGAAAAATTATCACCAAAGGACTTCATGAATCTCAGGTAAGTCAATAATTAAGTTGGAACCCTCATATTTTAACTATACAGTTGTTCCCTTTAGGTTACACTTGTTTTCCCCAAATCTTGGCTGTTCAGTTAAGATGACAGTGTTTCTTGGCAAGCACTCTTCTTGCATTTTTCATGTTTAGAGGTATGCTGTACAAACCAAATTAATTGAATTGCCACACCAGGAACTGTGACTTAACATAGATTTAGCAACTTGGGGCCACATATGCTTCCCAGCATCTTATTGGGGCTCTTGTAGCATCCTAAGGTCATGGTGCTGAAATTAGGAGGTAAGAAATGGGCAAATTTGGATAGCTCAGGTTTTGGCTAAAAAAAGTGAAAAAATAAGTTGAGAATGGAAATGCAAGCCATCTAGGAGATAAACTCTTCCAATTTCTACCCTTAAAATCCCTGCAGAACTCAGAATCGCCCCCAAACCACTATTCTTTTTTAGTGATGTATCACTGTAAGGCTTCCCATGTTCTGCTTACTAGTAGGAAACTAATCTAATGCTCAATCTGTTGTGAAGTTAAATTGGGGCAAAACTCTTTATCCTTCCATATATATCAAAATTTAAATATAGGCTCATACTGTTTCTGCCTTTCCCAAATCAAACTTTGCCAGCTTAACCCTTCTCCATTGCTTATCCAGCAGCAAGGGAATGAAAGGCTAAATCACCAAATAAATGTGATAAGTATATTTGTGTCTTAAAATATGTATCTCTGAGAAGGGCTGGGATATGGCCTGTTCCAGAAAATATATCCATCTTTTAATAGAACTCATTTTGTGGTTTTAGAAAACTCACCTCTGTTTAGCTGCAAAGAAAGAGAGAAAAATTAGTGGAAAACCATACAGTGAGGAATACTGCAATTAGATTTTGCATTCTTGTTCTTGATTCAGATTGATTATATATGCACAATATTTTGTATACTTAGTGTCCTGTATGGAAAGGAATGTATCTCAGCAGTACCATGCTTGCTTTGCATTTTTTGTCTGTGCGCTTAATTCTTCTCATTTCCAAATTGGGCTGCAAAAGACCTCTGAATTTTTGGGGAGTTGGTGCCAGTGACTAAATTACAATGAACTAGATTGTTATAGGCTGAATTACAAGAAAGCCCTTCCCTCCTTCCTTCCTCCCTCCCTCCCTCCCTCCTCCCTTTTTTAAGAGTTCTAACTTCTTATTCAAGTTCTTCAGTCTCTAGCAGTTATAAAACTCACATTTTACATTAATTATATACCTCATCCAATATTTGACATTTCCAATTAAATGGTATCTATCGGTGAGACTTTTGGTTTGGACATAGAGAAGTGATGCCAGACCAGTATGACCAGTATGAATGGTTTAGCTGTGTCAAAAGGTCTACTACATAACTGACATTTATAATTCACTTTACCTATGTTTCATATTGAAAATCTTAAGATAATATTTATCAGTTTTACCTTCCAAATATAGAGGGAGCAAGTAGGAATCTGTAAACAAATTCCCAGTATATTTTTGGGGAAGTTTGTAATCTACGTATGCTCATAGAACAGTACTCAAAACTGAGTTCTGGCTGATAAAGTAGTACCTGGCATTATAAAGTATTGGCACCAGTATACTCTACTGAGTAGAGCTGCATATTGACTCTGATGTAGTTAAGCTTCTGACCTGTGTGTCCATCATGAAGAAAAAAAAATTACATTTTCCAGTTGGTACTGTATGTAGAATAGGAATGTACAATATATTGGAGAAGGTATCTGGGTGTAGGAGATCACAACTGTTACGATTCTTCAGCTTTTCATCAGGTCTTCATTATTTTAGAGCAAGAAATAATGTATTTTTAATCATGCTTTAATATTTTCCTTATCTTTTTCCTTCATTTCTTACTCAGGGTAAGAAAGAACAATGGTTGACTATAAATATTTAACACTGACATTGTCAGCACAATTATTGGATGCAATGAGGTTACCTACTTTCAAAAGTACAGTGTGACTCCCAACATCCATTGTTTCTGCTCAATCTACTATGGCAAGAAAATAGTATGACAAGTATACACAAGTATATTATACCAAATACATGAACATTCTCAGAAAACAACTTGTATTGAGTTCTCTCCTTGATTAAGGTTGGTTCAGAAGAAATAAAGGATAAGGCTCTGTTGTTAATACCTTTTGTCAGCCCTCCAAGGTAGGCCAGACTTGGAAACCAAAGATACACAAGCTAATACAACTTTTATTATAAGATTATAGTAACAGAATCTTGCAAGTCTGAATGTGCTTCCCCCTTTCCTCCCTTTATCTTCAGGAGAACTAGGGAGGGTTGTGTCTGAGAGACTTTCTCAAATTACACTTCTGCCTCAGATTTCTTTTATTTGATTGTTGTCTTGGTTGTGGCTCTTCTTTTTATTCCTCAAGATTATTCCTTCTGCCCATTATACCTTTTCTATGGAAGACTCATTTTGGAGAAGCCCAGCAGGCTAGATGTATTCACACTATTTGGAAACTGGTCAATGGATTTTTATTCCAGCTAACAGAGAAAGAGGGATTTATTAGCTGATCTAATATCCTATTTCTTTTAGCAGTGATAACTTTTTACTGTTCTAATAGTGGTGTTTTTCATTGTTATATGTTTAAGGTTAATTGGAATTATTAGTTTTTTATAGCTGTAAGCAATATGACAGGACATAATTAAAAATAATATAAAATATGGGTCTAACCTGTTCTGAATGCATAAATATTTCTGGCATTCCTTGAATTAGTTAAGAGAGAGGCACATTGTAGGAAATCCAGACTTGCAGCATGCAGAATTTCATGTAACCTGAGAGAACAATAAGGATGACAGATGTGGGCTTAGTGTTGTGCTTTCCTGGGAATTCACTTGCGCAAGGGTGTTGCTCTCCAGCCAACTTGATGAATGTTCATTTCAATGTGCACAGGTAACAACATGATTTCACAAAACACCTTGCTTGCCTAAAGATAACAACATTGTAACATAATGTTGGATTACAATCAGATGAGTTTTTCTTAACTTTTAGCTTATATAAATCTGGATTCTATCCTTTTTCTTTAACATAAAATCAACCTTTAGGAAATCTCAACATTAATTTTAACCTCAAGATTTTCTTAGAACATATTTTGAAACACAAAAACAAATCTCTGCTTCAAGAAATGCTGCTGCTTAAAGAGGAGAGGGGGGAAACCCATATCAGTTAGTTCTCCTGTTAAAAGCCAAATTGGTGGTGAATAAGACCTACCTTGTCAGTTATGTGATCTGGGGTGAAAATATGGACCTGGTATGTGTGACAGATACCTGGTTGGGTGAGCTGGACAGTGTAATCTAATCCCAGATATTCCTACCTGGTTTCTGTGTTCTAAAGCAGAACTGTGAAGTGGGTCTGGGGGAGGGGGGAGTTGCCATCATTGTAAAGGATTCCCATTCCATTCTCATGACAAGGCCTAAAGTGACATAGGCTAAGGGTTCTTTGAGTGTGTGTACCTAGAGCAGAGTGAGCAAAACAGGACAGGAATCCTGATGGTGTACTAGATATCCTGCTGCTCGGAAGCTTTCCTATTTGAGCTAGTAGTGCTGGTCTTAGAGGTGGTGTTGAGTCTCAACTTGGTACTCAAGAGATTTCAATTTTCAGCCTGTTGAATGCAGCTTAGTTCATGGTCACTGTGACTTCCCTTGGCCTATTTCAGATAATATCTGTCCCCACTTCTCTGTCAGGGAACATTTTGGACTAGGTCTTCTGCACTGAGGAAGGTATTCCATGGGTGGATGAGCCTGTAGTTACCCCCTTGTCATGAACCCCTTTATCATGGATGGACTAATTATAAGGGCCCATCAGTTATGGCTTTCGGATCCTATGGCATTCCAGAATTTGCTCATTATTCCATAGCTTTCAGTTGAGGCCTTTGGTAGCAGGCTGGAATGACCAACTAAGGCTATTGACTAACTGACTCCTAAATACTTTGTGACTCTTCATCATAACTGCTAATCTCCTTGGTTTAGTGAAGAACTGTGGGTGGTGAAGCAGACAAGCATATGGCTAGGCTACCAGTGGCAGAAATCTAAAAGCTAATATGACCAATTGCAGTATAACATGTTTTGGAAGGCCTACACTATGCAAGGAGGGAGGGAAAAAAAGGTTTTTCTTTGCTACTGTTGAGTTGCAGAAAATCACCCAAGGAAGCTCTTCTGGTGGTATGGGTGCTGACATAACCCAAGAGGGTTGTGGAAGACCTCTTAGAGTCTTTGGTGGCTAACCATGAAAACCTCATGATTTTTTTTCTCTGAGAATATTATTCACATCTGCCAGCAGTTTGGCAACGTGACTAGTGGAAGCATGAGGGAGGAGGTCCGCATACTTGATTGTCCAGTTTTATTGAACCTATTTAACTCTTGTGCATCTTCTGGCCGTGATTAGCATGCTTGGAGGAGTTTTGGGCCACCACATGTTCTATAAATCTAGCTTCTCCTTGGCTACTGGCCAGAACAGATCTATGGAGGAAATGTTACGATTTATTATTAAAACCTTCCTCAATTGAGATGATGCCATTTATTTTGAAGCAGGCAGTGATACACTTTCTGTTGAAAAAACAAGTCAGTAGACCCCCCTCTTTTTAAAATTATGGGCCAGGTTTTAACTTATTTTTTCTGGCCAAGGTGGCGTGAGTAGGTGTTGGTGAACATCTCCAGGCATTTCAGATGAAACTGACTTTCCAGATCTTTTTCAGTCTGGTTTCACTCTTGTTTGTTTATTATAACAATTTGTTTAGTGCCTACTCATTGGATCCTAAGCAGCTTACAGTATTAAAATTATAACATTGCAATGTAGTAGTAAATGAGAGAGAAACTCCTTCCTCTACTGCTGTTGATTACTGAGAACCCTCCCTTCTGAAGACCCAAAAAAACCCTTGTTTTTATCCTCTTCCCCATTAACAAAAGTGTGGAAGTCATCTGACTGCAGAGGCAGAGTATTCCATAGTGAGGGGGCTGCTGTTAAGAGGGCCATCTTATGAACCCCTTGCTCTTTTGATCTTGGGGTGGAACTGTTACTTACATGTCTTCTCTGGCTGGATTCCCCTTGTAGCAGATGGTCCCAAAGGTAATGAGGGTGCAAACTATATAAGCTAATGGATGGGCTGTTAATGCAACTGTGCCACTGGATAATGTACCCTTTGTGCTCTGGAATCGTTTGGCAGCTTTTGGCACCATTGATATTATGCTACCATAGTGTCCTTATAGATCACCTTCATGACCTGAGAATCAGGGGCACAGCTTTTCACTTCCTATCTTGAGGGTAGGTTCCAGAAGGTAGTCTTAGATGATTGCTACCCAACCCATCAGTCTTTGAGTATGGGAAGCTACAAGGTTCCATTCTGTGAGTCCCCCCACCCACTTCTGTCCCCCACTTTTAATATCTTTCACTAAACTGCAAAGTGTGGTAGAGGAAGCAAAGTATCTGGATCTTTTTCAGTCAAATTCAGACCTGAGCATGGGACAGTACCCAGACTGGTTGTGCTGGTAGATTATATGTTTCTTCTCTTCACACATTTCCTATTACTAGTTTTGTATCATTGTATGAAGGAGCTGAACATGTACACACGAACTTTTCAAGTCTTGGAAGCAGTCAAAAACAGTTTAAATTGCTTTGAGGAAGTAAGATGGGCAAAATATGCATTCTCAAAATGTGCACATAACCATATTTAAGTGCATATGTCATCACATAATTAAGGTAAAAATACCAAATTATCTAAATTGGACAGCCTGTTAGCTGAGTCTTTTGCCTTCAAATTCTCCATTTTGTTAGAGATTGGTTGACCCTTGGTATCAGGAAAAAGAACACTGCAGCAAATTCTCTCCGGTTATGTTGTGTTTTTACTGGGTTTGGTAGAAATTCTACAACAGTATCTACAGTATCTTGATGATACCCAGCTATACATGTATACCCTGGGTTTGCAGTAGAAGTCCTGACATGATGCATGGAGGGTGTCAGGATCTGGATGGGAGAAAAAAGTTAAAAGATGAATTCCAGCAGGACAGAGGTACTGTTTGTCCAGAAACTGTCTAGCATCCTATCTTCTCCAGTGGTGACTCTGAATGGATAGCACACTACCTGAAGGAGCAGGTTCACAACTTGGAGGTTCTCCTAGGCCCACAGCTAGTGCTAGACAGGCAGGTGGAAGCTGTATCCAGGGAGGCCTTTGCCCAACTTTAGCCGATGTACCAGTTGTGGGTTTTCCTGAAGAGGGAGGTCCAAGTGACATTGACTCACACCCTTATCACCTCTTGTATAGACTAGTGCAACAGTCTGTACATGAGATTATTGGGAAATTAAGATCTTGGTTGTTGTTATTATTTGATAGCTTATATTTTAATGATATTATCACTGAATATATGATGTGTGTGTGTGTGAATATATTATATATAATGCTATTTAAAGTAGTGCTTGTTGATGATTGGTGTTTTAAGTGTTATCCATCACAAGTCCTTTCAGAGTGTGGCAGCATAGAAATATAGTAGTGAAATAAATAATTAGTTAAGCTTTTTTTTCCTATTGGGAAGACTTCAACCAGATGGAAGAGACTCTGCTCTAAATGTGGTTATATTCTCCCAAAGGGCCAGGTATGCAGTTTGGAGGTTCTCTTTGACCTTGCATTGTCTCTGAATGTCTATGCTAGTGTGATTTTAAGCAGCCCCTATTTTTAGCTGTGATTGATTTACCACCCACATCTCTTACTGGAAAAGTCTGGCCCAGCCACTATGACCATCAATGGCTACTTTCCTGATAAGTTACTATAATGTACTGTACTGGGGGATGCCCTCAAAGGAACCTCAGGAATTGCAGCAGGTTCGGAATGTGACAGCCAGGTCCTGGTCAGATATCCTGGCTCGAGCATATTATTTGGGCAAAATTGTACTGGCTTCCTGTAGATTTTTGAGTCAAATTCAGGATGCTTCTTTTAACATATAAACAGCTTTGGCCATTTACCTGCGTGGGGAGCTTTCCAGTATATTAGAGACTGGGAACGATGATCATTCTCAAAGATTTTATTTCCAGGTGCTGACACAGAAGGAGGTATGCCTGGTAACAATTAGGTTGGGGCCTTTTCAGTGATGGCACCAGCCTCATGGGACACTTTCACATTAGAAGTTTGGTCCACTTCCTCTTTAGTCATCTTCAATAATTAGTTAAGAACATATTTTTCAATATTAATCTTCCTCCCCTAATAATGTTTTGTGTTTTAACTGTAGTTGGGTTTTTTTATTCTATAAAATTGAAATTATGCCTTTTATTGTGGGCATATAGCTATGAAGTCCTTGTTGTTGTTTTATTTTTATTACTGTGATTTTATTGTAACTTGAATGTATACTGCTATGTGCCACAAGATACAACTATGTTAAATTATATATATATATATATATATATATATATATATATATATGTATATTGTTCTCTTCAAACTTCCAGATCTCTGTCTGTTCCTTATGCCTACCAATGTTGTCCTTTCTGGGGTTGTGACTCTTATTTGAATTCCAATATTGAAGATCCCAGCCTCCAGAATCAGAGTCGAACAATTTTAAATAATCAGGGTGAGTGCTCCAATACAGTCATAGCATATGCAGATTGTTTAAATTTAAAGGGATGTAACTGTGCTAGCACAGTATGTGCTAAGTATCCTATTTGATCAATACATGCAGAAGATTTTGTTTCTATATCATTTAATGGTTGAGATCAGTTAGGGCTATGTACCGTATTTTTCTGTCAATAAGACGCCTCCATGTACAAGATGCCCCCCACTTTTCCAACCCAAAATTAAGAATATTTTAAAGATAGTGCAGAATACATTTTTATTTAGTAATTAGGTAACATTTACCTGATACACTCGGTGGGAGGAGGTCCAAACCGTCTCTCTGCAGCTCTATTTCCATGCTCTTTTGCATAACTGATTACATTCAAGCACGAGTGAAACTGCCGATAGCTTGTCTCTGCAAACAGACTTCCTCCAATTGGTTTGTTCAGCATCAGCTGACATCAGTTACATAAGGCTCGTGATTGGAGGAAGTCTGTTTGCAGAGACAGTATGGGCAGTTTCACTCGTGATTGGAGGCTCGTGATTGGAGGAAGCCTGTTTGCAGAGTCAAGCTATTTCACTCATGACTGGAGGCTAGAAATAGGAGGAAGCCTGTTTGCAGAGACAAAGTATGGGCAGTTTTGCAACCGCGCGGTTCTCTCCTCGGCTTACTTCCTTGAATAAGATGCCCTTCAATTTTTAGTGTAAGGATTTTAGAAAAAAGTATCGTCTTATTGTCGGAAAAATACGGTAATCCATGTGTTTGCTTGCCATGATTAGGGGATAGATGTGTATAATACTTCTGTTCTGAAATACTGAAGCAAAAGCATGTAAGTAGCATATCAGGGCCTGGTCAGAATTCTTTTTATTACATGGAATAATTGAATTACATCTTTGAAGGAGGATAACTACTTAACAATACGCATATGTTTGAATATATTTCCATGTTGTGTCGTGATTTATGCCAGCTTTTCCCAACCTGGCTCCCTCCAAACCTGTATGATTTCAGCTCCCAAATGTCTCTGTTAGCATGGGTTTTGGCTGTGCTGAGTGAAACAGAGCGATTCAAATCTATCATATCTGGAAGGAACTAAATAGGAAAAAATTCATGATTTTCCACGGTGCAAATCATGAGGGAAATTGTTTTCCATTATATAACTGTTTTGGAAGACACTGGTAGCCTTTCTACATGTAAGTTACTGAGAATTTTGAATCTTATGTAACTGAATTTTTCAAGTTTTCTTCCTCACCTCTTCAAGTAGTAAAATGTTTGGCTAGTTAAAAATCATTCATTTGCCAGAATGCAAACAGGTAAGGTTATCCCTTGCTGCGCTCTACTATGATACTTCCTGTCATTCCAGATTATTTTTGTCATTTTTTTTTCTGGCAGGAGCCTAGAAGCAAGGGTCATGGGGTGTAGCACCCATCGCCTTTATTTTTTAAAGAATACTAGTAGGATCTGAGTGGCCCAAACACATTCTTGTAAATAAAGAATATGCTGAAGCCTGATACTTCATTTTACAGAATGTTAGCTTCTCATTGCTTATCTTTTTACAAATTTCTAATGAGGGCTTGATAGGTGTTTATGGCAATGCCCCTGAACACTCTGTTGCTTACTCCTGCTTTAAGGAATCCTAATTTAATGTGAGAGAGGCAGTTTGGTGTAGTGGTTAAAGGCACAGGTCTAGAAACTAGGAGACCATGAGTTCTAATCCTGCCTTAGGCACAAAGCCAGTTGGGTGACCTTGGGGCAAGTCACTCTGTCTCAGTCCTAGGAAGGAGGCGGCAATGGCAAACCACCTCTGAAAATCTTGCCAAGAAAACTGCTGGGACTTTTCCAGGCAGTCAAGATTGACTTGAAGGAAAAAAATGTTAGTGTCTTAAGTTGCATTTTTTAAAAAATGAAATACATCAAGCATGACAGAATTCAACCTGATTTTCTGTCCTTTTAATCTAGGTGTACCAGATGTAGATGACTTAAGCAGTGTTGAAAAGAAAGAACCAGGCCAAACAGTAATTCACTGTACCCCCACAACAGGTAAAGATGCTATGTCCATTTCACCTTCTGTGTCTGATAAATTTATCTCACATTATAGATGCTTGCTTTAATTATGTATATAATTAATTGCGTGATAAAGGATACAGGTAGTTTTC
The DNA here is from genome assembly GCF_059951505.1 of Python bivittatus. Taxonomy (NCBI): domain Eukaryota; kingdom Metazoa; phylum Chordata; class Lepidosauria; order Squamata; family Pythonidae; genus Python; species Python bivittatus. The sequence goes on along the minus strand of NW_028277075.1, from coordinate 47,499,668 downwards.
TTTGTTGTCCACCTTTTGTCATAGTCTCATGCATTTGAAAGGGACCTCACATGACATTTTGCCTGCTTTCCTGCACAATACAGGATGTGCAATAGAGGATGCATCTACACCATTCAGCATCTGCTTAAATATTCCTAGTGAGAGACCCTTTTACTTCTTAAAGCAATCTGTTACACTGTCTGACAACTTTCACGGTTAACATCTAATGTTTATCCAAAGTCTGCTTCCTTTCCAGTTTGCATCCATGGATACTTCTCATGCCTTCTGCATGACATTATCAGACGTTTGCAGATTGTGTTTAATGTCTCTTTAATTTTCTCTTTTTCAGTCTAAACCTATTCAGTTTATTCAATTATTCCTGTTAGAATTTGGTTTCCCAACTCTGATTTATTAATGGCCTTATTAAAATGTAGCACATAGACATGGCCATAATACTCTAGAATATAACAGGATAGAGTAATTACTTCTTCTGATGCAGACACTATCTGTTTTTGCAATGTAAGATTGGCTTTCTAAGCAGCTGCATCACATGAGCTAAGATACCTGGGTCCTTTTCACATCCCTGGGCTATATCTGTTCTCTCATATCTGTTGCTTTGATTCCTTGTACATATATGCACGGCTTTATAGGTTTTAAGTTTTGGTTGTTTTTTGTTTTTATTTGTGTTTTTATCTGTTGTTAGCTACCCAAAGTCGCTATGGCAAGATGGGTGGCCAAATAATTCTAAATAAATATAGGAGTGTCATCCAGCATACATTTTACTTCTTTACCAGCAAAGAGATAATGAGGAGCTTCTAGCTTATTATGCTGAAATCAAAATGTACTATATTCTTGGTTTTCCCACATGTATCATACTAATTTGGAAAAAAGATAAGGATTTTTCGTTGGATTAACTAATTGTTGATAAATGTAGGTTGGCTCAATAAAAAGCACATACTTTTTTCTCTAACTGATCTTTAATAATCTGTTTTGCCTTTATTAATATCCAGCTATCTAATCTTAATTTCCTATCCGTCCTTCTACACTTTTCAGAGATAACATGTCTGTGTCCTGGAATTCTCTCAGAATTCTCTGACTGACTGACTGAATTCTCAAAAATTGCAGACAAAGGCTTTGAAATAAGAAATGCAAGCTTCTTCAGCATCCCTGGGAATATCATGCTGCTGGCTTCAGAGACATTACTCATTTACAGCAATCTAAGCATCTGCCATAAGATCCTCCTTATGTTAGTTTTTTCCTACTTATCATAGATCAAAAATAATTTCCTTTGTCATTCTTCTTCTAGCAGCAATCTCATCTATTTTTTAATGAAGCAGTAGTCCAGGTACTTACTGCAAGTTTTGCATTATGCAGTTGCTTCCAGAGAGTAATGTCATCCTGTCCAGCTGTGTTTCCTGCCCTGAGGTTTCTGCTTAATCTTTTACATTCTTATCATCTTTAGATATCCAGTTCCCTTGGCCTCTGTGTATTCTAACTGAGTGCTACTGCTCAAGAGGTTTGGAAGCAGATGCAAAATAGATTTTGTAACAGAAGTATGAATATGTGCAATATCATCCCACTTTCTTCCCTGTTTTTACTAAGTGGAAGAGTAGAACTAGAGAGTTATGAAGAATTGGCAAGCAGCTTGTTTTCTAATTTTCCAAACTAAAACTAGTTTGCGAGTCTAAGTGGTATACAGAAAAACCCATAGCAAAGTCATCCCAGTATGTAAAGTAGGGGGCCCACAGCTGCTACTGTTCCTCCTCCTCCTCCTCCTCCTCCTCCTCCAGCAATACTAATTGTACTAATATTGTCTATTTTACATGTATTCATTTATGAATTTATAAACTGCTTCAGTCAAGGTTTCTTTAAGCAGGGTACAAAAGCAACAGCTTCAGCCTATGCAGTCATAACAATAACACACAATATCAGAAATGCAGGGTATAACTACAGTAAAAATTATACTAGTACTCCAGCATGAATTTCCTGGAACTCCTCAGAATGCCAAGGAGCTTTCTGGCATCTGCAAGTATGAAGAGGCTACTTGGGAGATGTCCTGTCTAGCACCCTTCCTACCTATATCTTCAGCTAGGTCAACGAAGCATTCAGCTGTCTTCAGATCATTGGGAAATTCCCCAAGCGCCATCTGGAAACTGGATCCAATCAGGCATCTGATATGAGCTATCTGACTTGGCCTGATCTCTTGTGGAGGCTAGTGTTTCCAGTCAACCTAGCTGTTCTGAGAAAATGATCTCAGGGATTAATGGAAATATTCCACAACAGCAGATCACATGTCATCTGCTCTGAGATAAAGGACATGTCCAATGTGTGACAGTTATATGGGTCGGACTCATGATGACCTGGGATGAGCTAATACTTTTTAACCAACTATTATAGTTTTCCCTTTAAAAAAGTAAACTGCATATTTTCAGATATCTTCCTGTATAATAGCTGCTGTGTTGCAAAATGACTTGTCTTTGCATTGTAATTTATCATGTTTAAAAAAAAAAAAACTAGAAAGGGAGTTTATACATTCCTTTAAATAAATGAGGAATAGTATGCCCTACTGATGACATCTAATGTGAAATACAGATATAACAGTTATACAGTTTTGATTTACTGACATTTTGCATCTGTGCAGTGAGTGTAGGGTTTGAAAAAGGAAAAAGGAAGCTCAGATATCTCCTTGGATGGCCTTGGAAGAGAGAAGTGTTGTTGGTTGTAATATTGTGCACCAACTATAACAAATGTGGAGCAAGCAAAATGCAGGTGGCTCTTCATTGGTCTTTGGACTACCCAAAATATGAAACAATTTTACAAGGAAAATATACCTTTGGGTGAAAGAAGCAAGTTTTTAGAGGCCTCAGATGAATGGGATCGCCTTAATAAAATTGAAATATAAAGGAATGTGCAGCATCCTTGAAGCTGGTATGAACTAGGCTGGTTTTAAATTCCTTATCACAAACATCCCCATAACAACTTAGGCATCTATCTTGAGGGAGGATGCCTTCTTCCTGGCATTTGGCATCTTGAACTAATTTGTTTCTTCTCTGTGACACTATTGTTTTCCTTGTAGATAGCAGATAACAGAGGGGCAGAAAGTAACTTGAGAAGTATTGCTTATTTAGGTATGCCTGCATCATCATATGAATATGTATGCATATGCGTTCTTTTCCCTTCCCCTTCTTGTAGAACTACATAAATATCAGGGCACCCATTTTGCCTCTGGGGGAGTGTCTCCCACTAACCTTTAGTGGGGTCCCCCTCCAGTACATACAGTCTAATAAACACTGCAGTGAAGCCTTGATTATTTTGCATTTGTATCCTCCATTTTGATTCCACAATTTGAGCACAAAAACTATGAGATAAACTCCTAAATTAATAATTTATCAGTGACCAGTGATAATCAGTACTATCATTGCTGCTCTTGCTATTAGTACTACTACTACAATTTTTATTCCAACATTTTGATCATAGGGCATAAAATCCATCTTGAAGATAGCCGAGTGGCTTTTTAAAAAGGTGCTTATCATAATTTATATAATTCTTTACTGCTATCTAATACCTTTTTGGGGAAGGATGTTGTTTTCATTTTTGTGTAATTTTTGGTAATCAAATGCTGTGCTAGAATCTACTTGATGAAGGGCAATTTAGAAGTGCCGTAAAGAAATATATTTTAAAAACACAATTCAGAACAGGTTGCCGGAAAAGAAACCTTCAAATCAGCATATGCCTATATGCCATATAAGTGCAAGTCGGTTGTTTAGGTGAACTTTGATCTATTTCACATTGGTCATAAAACTCAACTTTGATCTATTTCACATTGGTCATAAAAATAGCTTGTCAAGTGTGTCTTCGTTTGTTGTTACTTCAAGAATATTTTCTTACCAAATTGCTCCACCTGCATATCTTTTCCATTAATCTAATCTTGAGTGTAAAAGTTCCTTATGCTGTTTTCAGAAATGACACTTGTCTGTTATATCACACTATGCTGGCAATCTTTTTTTCTTAGCACATTTTTTTTCCACTGTTTTAGGTGCTTTCAAGCCATGTGAATACCTGCTGGGAAGTTGGATGATTCGTCTTACAGTCTGGTTCATTTTTTTGGTTGCCTTATTCTTCAATATGCTTGTCATCTTAAGTATATTTGTTGCTTCTACTTCACTTCCTTCTGTCAAATTGTTCATTGGATTGATTTCTATCTCTAATTTACTGATGGGAATCTACACGGGTATATTAACTTTCCTGGATGCAGTTTCTTGGGGACGGTTTGCTGAATTCGGTATTTGGTGGGAAACCGGCAGTGGCTGTAAGGTGGCTCGGTTTCTGGCCATATTCTCTTCAGAAGGGGCCATTTTTTTCCTTCTGTTAGCTACTATTGAGCGGAGCTTGTCTGCCAAGGAAATCATTAGAAAGGGTAAAAGCAACCATCAGAACCACTTTCGAATTGCAGCCATGTTTGCATTCTTGTGTACATTGATAGCAGCATGCTTGCCAGTCTTCCATAAAGGAGAATATTCTGGGTCACCCCTTTGCTTACCCTTTCCTACTGAAGAAGCCCCCTCTTTGGGCTTCACGGTTACACTAGTGCTGCTTAACTCATTAGCCTTTTTGCTAATGGCTGTTATTTATACAAAACTTTACTGCAAGCTAGAAAAGGAAGATCTCTCCAAGAACAATCAAGCTAGCATGATTAAACATGTTGCTTGGTTAATCTTCACCAACTGCATCTTTTTTTGCCCTGTTGCATTTTTCTCTTTCGCTCCACTCATCACTGCAATCACTATAAGCCCTGAAATTATGAAGTCTGTCACTCTGATATTTTTCCCACTGCCTGCTTGTTTGAACCCAGTTTTATATGTGTTCTTCAACCCCAAATTCAAGGAAGATTGGAAATTACTGAGATGGCACATCACCAAGAGGAATGGGACTGGAACAGTTGCTGTCAATACACAAACTGGATGTAGGACTCACGATTTCTACTATGACTGTGGCATGTACACACATTTGCAGGGCAGCTTAACCATGTGTGAATGTTGTGAGTCACTTCTTATATCCAAGCCTGCACCATGTAAACATTTAGTAAAATCTCACAGTTGTCCTGCTCTGACCATAGTGCCTTGTCAAAGGCCTGATGGCTGTTGGTCAGATTGTGGTACGCAGTCTGCCCATTCTGATTACGCTGATGAAGAAGACTCATTTGTATCGGATAGTTCAGATCAAGTACAGGCCTGTGGACGTGCTTGTTTTTATCAGAGCAGAGGCTTCCCATTAGTTCGTTATGCCTACAACACCCCGAGGATTAAAGACTGAAAGCAAACCATATGCTAAAAAGGAGGAAGCATAATGTTTCATATAGACCATGCCTGTTTCACTCTTTCATCTGAAAGCACTTTTATTAATCATTGTATGATATTAATTATAAATAAGGGATGTAGGCCTAAGTACCCTGAACTATACATTTAAAATAAGAGCTGTTGCTCTTACTGTAAATAATTAGAAAACCAAAATTTGTAATCCGGTTTTTTAAAACTTTTTGCAAGCAACTATATATTATGTTTTAGACTTATTTCCATGTTATGCAGTTGTAATTTCATTTTTCTGTTGTGATATTGATCCTGATAACTTTTATAAATAAGCACAATACAAAAGAATATTATAGATTTTTTTTGGAGCTGGGGTGGGGGGGTGTTGCTAACTTTTGTATAGCATTTTTGACTGAATCTCAGGACAATTTACTGCAGGGCCAAAAGATGGGAGTATTTTTCCCATATGCAACTGTGAGATAAATACAGACAAAACATTCTGTGTTTTCTTAAGTCAAATTATGGGCTAATTTGTCTATAATTAAAAATATTTATTTCAGTCAAATACTTATCACCCCTATAGTATATTCTGAGTAGTTTGACATAGTTACCTTTATCTAGAGAATACTGCTTGAAAACAGTTTGAAATTGATTTTTTGCATACTTACATGGACATCAAACTCAGGTTTGCTGCACTAATATTTAACCTTTGATTCAAATATATACTATTAGAACATTCCTACAATCTTGAGATTATTTTGGAGTTCTGTCATTATAATCGTTTCTAGCCTCCAAAATGGGGATGTTCTCAGCTGTATACATTGGAAAATGGGCTGCAGACATACTGTGGGTATTCTCATGCCTGCCTAACAAAGGCAACAGAATTCTCCATCATCCTTTAAACTTACATGTGTGTGTTGGGTTATATATTCTTTTGACAGCAAAAAAGAATCTAACTCTACTTTGTGTAGATGAAAATCTTTTAAGTAGACAGTATCATTTTGTGTGAAACTACAGCACATAGTATAGCTTTCCCCAGCTTGGTGCCCTCCAGATGCAGATTAGGAATTCTCAGAATGGGGGTCCTACACATCTGGAAGGTACACAGGAAGGGCTGATGTAGACTATATTAACAAGTAGAATAGGTTTTATAGGAGTAAAAGACATTGAGATGTTCAGAAATTTAGAGATAGAACAATGTAAGGTAGCTATACTTAGGATCTTCTGTTCCATTGTTATATTACAGAAATGTGAAACCAGGCTTGACCCTCCTTAAAAGGGGAAGCAAGGAGATACACAGATCATTGCATTTTAGAATTAAGAATCTTTTTCTCAATTACAAAGTATAATTTTAATTAATGCCCTTAGTTTGAAGTCTGAGCATCATAAAATTATGAATGCATAAGCTAAATCTTTTATTTTTTAGAACAAAATATTAAGTGAGAGCAATTCAACTGCCAAACCAGAAATTCTGGCACATTTTTTTTTACTAAATAATTAACATTAGAATTGCAGTTAGGAAAATTAAACTGTACATAGTGTGCATAAAAAGAATTTCTTTGTAAATTATTTGGTAGAACACTTGATGGGAAATGTGGCTTCAGTGCATATTTGTTAATTAAAGCTACCTCCTGAAATATAGAAGCTGCCAGTAGCAGAATGTTTAAATTGTGGTTTATATATATTTTTTCTATTGTAAATAAACTTCAGTTGTATATTATTATAATAAAACCAGAAGCTTTGTGTATCAAAATTACTTAACTTGTACAAAATATGAACTATTATCCTTCTTGTATACTATAATTTTGTAAGCCTAAATCGTTCATAGTAAAATCATAGAAAACTGAAAACAAGAAAGAAGTACTAGTATGTTCTGTTTTTATACTAATATCTCTTAAATTTACTTATTTAACCTAATGCTACAGGTCAATGCCATGTATCTTTACATACAGTATTACAGGCAATATTGTAGTCATGAACATTCACCAGGTCATTGTCATCAGATCAATATCTTCCTTTTTCCTGCACGTTCATAGTTGTTGGCCTGTGTGTGTTCCCCCAAACAGTAACTCCTAGTACAATTATTTGTGTTCCTGCTATTATCACAACTGGATATAAATCAATTGCAATATTCCCCCAATGGTAGGACTAAATCCAAAAAAAGTCCCATCAGGAATTTGCTATTTCATGGGAGAGTGCCAAAAAGTCTAAACTATCATGTTACACTTTGATTCATGGCTCATTTCCTTGTTCTGATCCAATGCTGCTTGGATTTCAGGGTGAAGCAGAAATTTGTGGGGCATAATTGCTTCCCTTGCACAGGGATTAGGTGTCACAGTTTCACAAATTGAATATAACAAGGTTTTAAGAGCTAGCTTTAAGCCAGGATGGGATGAGATTTTCCCCTCCTGATCTGCTGACATACTGCCCTCCTTGAAATGTATAGTGGATACATATATTTTCCCCATACCCAACAACTCTAGAAATGCTGAATCAAGTTGGAAATACATGTACTCAGGAGTTCTCAAAATTGTCTCAAGGCTCAAAATATCTCAGTATCTCCAAGTCCCAAATACATTTTGAAATCTTTCAGTCTCCAAGGAAAAATTCTGACTCTACTTATTTACTCCCATTTAACCCTTACTGGTTCAGATCATCCCCATTAGGTGTACATCATACTTCAACTATGGATTGTGAGGTGCCAATTTAATATGGTGATGTTACTGTCTTAGTAGTTAAAGCTTTAGCTTAATGAGATCCTGCTTCAGACAGCATTTCTTTCAGATCTGAACATTTTTATTTATTGAAACACACCCACACAGCGAGGAGTACTAATAATAGTTTTATTTATTAAGCACTTATAACTAAGTGCAGTATAGACAGACTAAAACAGTTGATACAATAATGTATTCCAATCAATTACAATATAAGGAGTTTCTAAACTAAATGTTTCATGATGTATAATAATACTAACCTCTATACATCCAAAGTAGCAGGTAAGCATTTGTTTATCTCAAAGCAACTTCATAGGGGTCCAGGAAAAAGCATTTTTAGGGCTTTTTAAAGTCTTTTAAGTCCAATCCTTCCAAAGAATGGAACCAGTTGAGAAGAAGCTCTTAACCATAATGTAGCAATTTTAGTGCAGGGTAGACCCAAATGACCGTGGTCTGATCATTGGGCTGTGCACTGAGGTACATGAACCACCAGGAGATTTTTCACCTAAGTGGGTGTGCCCGCGTTTGGGGCATGATATGCCAACACCATCAGTTGGTGTTGCTCCCTTTCTCAAATTTCCAACCGATGTAACAGTTGGTAATAAAAGAGGTGGGACAAAATAAGGTCCAGAATAGTATGAGCAGCAGCATTCTGGGCACTAGAGTCAGGTTGCTGTAGTGGTTAAGGTGCCAGGCTAGAAAGCAGGAGACTGGGTTTTAGTCCTGCCTTAGGCACAAAAGCCCTCTGGGTGACTGTAGGCCAGTCACTCTCAGCCCAGCTAACCTCACAGGGTGGTGGTTGTAGGGAAAATACAGGTGGAAGGAGTATTAGGTATGTTTGCTACCTTGAGTTATGTATAAAAATAATGAAGGGATAAAAAAGTCTAAAAACAAAAAATGAAGGGCAAAGGAAGGCTTCCAGTAAGCCAGCAAACAGGCTGCTACAATAATCCAAAACCATGATCCAACCACAAATTGAGAACTTGGCTGTCTCGATGGTGAGGAACCAATGGAGTAGTTCCAAAGTGTCTTCACGCTTGAGGATTGTTGCATAAGCAGGCGTAACATCTGGCTGAAAGAGGCATCCCTAACAAGGAAGCTGCTGCAGTCCTATTTAAGAAACGTACAAAAACTGCTTCCATAATGACAGAAGACCAGGGCTACCATATATGTACTGCAAAAAGATTCAGACGACCTCTAGAAGACAGCGAAGAGTGCTATCGAGTAATCGTCCAGATTTTCGAAACCTGTATAAGGGAGCTCTTAATCTCCTAAAGTTGGAGAGGCTGGAGGTACAATAGCTGCGGCCGCTTGCCTTATGCTAGCAGAGAATTTCTCTAGCAAAACAATTCTTTTTAGCCCCGTACCGATAGGTGAACGGGAGGCGGGGCTGACGCGGACTTTTTAATTCAGAACCTGAGAGAGATGCACGTGCAGCAGCGCTCGAACGCCATTGTTTCCACATTCCAAGCCCCAGCCTCGCTGAGAACCTAAGCCCTTTGGCTAAGGTTGGGCAGGTCGCGCAAAGCACTCCCGCCAGCTTGACACCCGGTAGTGAAATGAAGATTCGCCTGCAATAGTGACGGAGGCGGCGCATTGTTGAAATAACTCAGCCAGAGATAACTGGAGGGCGAGAGAAGGGCCGGGAGGATTATACAGCCCCACGTGCAATTCTGAGTACTGAACATGTATCAAAGGGCTCTGAGACACCCAGGGAAGGAAGGGTTAAATTAAGGCTTGGTGGTGGGAGGGGTACAAAAGAAGAGAGCCTGGTCCACCCGCTGCGAAAGCGGAGCGGGGACGGGGACGCTCTAGGCGGGCTCCTGATAGCTGGCAGGAGGCGTCTCCGTTGCCATGACATCCGTTGCGCCTGCTGATTGGTGGGGTCAGCTGGGCCGCAGGGACGACTGGGAGCGGAGTAGGCGCTGCGGGTTTAGAAGCGGCGGCCTCAGGTACCGGGGTGGGCCAGCGTCTTTAGAGTCGTTGTTGGGGGAAGGGAAGGCGCGGAGGCTGGGCTGTTGACGGATAAAGGGCGAGCCCCGGAGGTCGAGGCGAGAGGGGTTGAGGAGGTAGCCATAAGTAGGGCGAGGAGAGTCGAGCGTTATTCGAAGCGGAGAGGCGGGGAAGGGGGGGCCGGGAAGACCTCGCGCTCCATTCTCTCGGTCTTTCTTCGCAGGTCCCAGTTACCATCATGCCTACTTCCGAGCCCCCCAGAAGCAGGCGGGAGACAGTCTATTCCTCCCCTGCTAGCTCTGACGACGAGGGGGCCGGGAAGTCTTCCACTTTCTCCCTGATCTCTGAAAGTTTCCATCCAGAGTTATCAGATTTCCACCACGAGGGGCAAGAGGGAGACACAACACCAACTAGCAGGGGGTCGAGCATCCCTCAGAAGATGAAACACGATAGGTAATGTGTCACCCACAGTGCAACTTTCTACTTTTATTAGGCAGTTTCTGGTTAAGCCGTTGGGGGCCCAAGTACTTTGGAAGCCACTGGGATTTATTTATTTATTTATAAACCAAATTTATATCACCGCCCAACTCCCCCACAAGGAGGGACTCTGGACGGTTCACAACCAACAATTTAAAACCAATAAAAACATAAATACAGCATAAAATACAATTATTAAATATGATAAAATCCAAGTGCAGCCTGTGACCAGATAATTATGTTTAATATTTGTGGAAAGCATCTTGTTTATCCAGATGTCCTAAGTGCCACAAACTGCAACGAGGAGTTGTATCACTACTGGCAAAGGCCTAAAAGTCTGCAAAGCTGCTAAATTTTCCCTTGGTTCTTCTCTCTTGTGCAGTGTTGCTGTTTATTGTTGCCCTAATAAAGTGTAAGCAAAGGTACACCAAAGCACTGGAAGTAGCATGTATTATACTCCAAAGTGCATCATAATATTCTTAAATAGCTTGGCTTTGTTTGTGGCATATTTGCCCCCAAGACTAATCTTCACTATTTTACACAGAGATTAGATATTAATTTCTAGAAAAAAATGGTTTCTACTTTATATACTGCATAGGGCCATATTGGACTGAATATGTACATCTTTCAGGTAAATAAAGCTTGGAAATCAAACTTCTTCCCTAGAAATATATTTCTATTTCGTTGTATATTCCTTTTCTATAGAGAAGATGTGTCAAGTTAGAACGTTAAAATGGTCATACCAGTAAATGATAATTGAAAAAAGGCTTAGCGATTACTAAGTATTTTAGGAAATGTCAAAAATGTTATATGCATGTCCTTCACATCCAAGAAAGGTACACACATTAGGTTTTTTGAAAATTGGTCTGGAGGATTGAGTATCCTCCATACTAGACTGCGATACATAAATTGGGATTGAACAAAAGCAGATAACATTGCATGAGTGGTTTGCATAACATTGAAAGTAAATAGTTTTATAAAGATAATTTTGTCCATTTTAGTTACTTGTTAAATATCCATGTTTGGGCTTTTAGTAAATCAAATGAGCCTGGATTAAATAAATACTATTATAAAGACAGTGCTTAGATTAAACAAGCAGGGTTATAAAGGTAAGGAAAACAAAGCTGTTGAGTAACCAGAGCTAAACTGCAAAAATAATAGTCCTGGGATATGGACCACTTTCCTTAAACTGATACTGTACAGTTGTATTGAGACTGCACCTCCAAGAATTCCTGGATAGTTTGGCCAATGGGCCTCTGAAAGGGAGCAGGTTGGGAAGGCTGAAGAAACAGTTGCCTAAAATAGTAATATTTGACAATACTTATCTTTACTATAAGAGGAGAGAGCTTGATATATATTCCTAATGCTTGTAGCAAATGTATGTGTATTAAAAAGAAATAGAAAAATAAATGTACTTGAATTACATTATATTTAACTATATATTATTTTTTTTATCATTTTTAATTTATTTTTAATGTATTTGATGAATTATAGTTACTCATTAACATCATTCATCTAAACTCATTTATTTAAAAACAAGCTCTGTATAGCATTTTTAACTAATTTCCCAACCAAAAAAAAGATGGACAGAAACTTCACTCTTCTTCCTCTCCCCACCCTAAACTGATAACTATTATACTTTTTTAATGATTTAGGGAAACAAATGTTGGTATTCTAACACAAGGCTGCCTCATTTGAAATAGTGTCATGGTGTCATAGTAATGTAATAATTTTATGATCTTCAGTATATTCCTCAAATTAAAATACTGCTTCAGTAGCCATCATGTGTTGACATCATATGCTGCTAATTAATATTTATCTACCATTAAGTCCCAACTTCTATCATGATATTCAGTAGGTCTCTTATCCATACACTGAGAAAACTCAGATATGTTTTACTTTAGCAAGATAGCTATGTTATGTGCTCTGAAACACTTTATCCTTGAACAATTTGCTTCACTGGATATTCCTTTAATAAACTATTAAATGTAGACTTTAATTAACTTAATGCATATGTTGTGGCATCTTTAAAAAGCAAAAGCATACATCTGAATATTGTGGCTGTTTCAAAAAATCCAGGGAACTATGGTAATTATTACATATTCAAGACTAGCAAACAATGTGACATGATAAGATCAGAGCTCATTTTACTATATCATAAAGACCTGTTTAGTAAGTTATAGATCAAATATCCTGATTATTTTTTATAATAATATATATTATTTTAACTAAAATTGAATTTAGGGACCTAGCAATCATTTTCACATATATTGAAAATACGTATTTAGATCAAATCATGAATTTAACAGGTTATATCACTCCTCCCTTCCACCCACTTTAATTATTCATGAAAAATCTATAATCCTGAAATACATGGGCTTGGACTTCTGATATTCTTTGGCATATATTTGAGTATTCTATGTGTGCATTGACTATATTCTAAATTATAGTTTACAGTATATTAATGCAATTCAGAAAAGCCATAACTTCTGTGACCAGTATACACTGAAATAGTTTATTGGAGGAAAGCATTTTCATTTTAACTGAATTTATTAACTATTTATTTAGAAACTATATATTTCTATACACATAGGGAAGAGGAAAGAGAAATCCTGCTGTATGAGTGGAAGTCTGTATAACATTGGATGAAATCTACTAAGGTTACACCAACTTCCGCTCATTCAATAGGATTTCTCACTCTTCCTCCCTGTGTACCACTCAAATCTATTTCCAGAGTCTTCATCCTTCAAAGCAGATTTGTAGGATTGCATGGTGAATGTTGGAGGGAGAGAAACCTGCTCATAAGCAATCAGATCTTTGTATACAGTCCTATAATTATACTAATATTCTAAAGAATTGTTTACGATATTACTTTTGTTTTATTTGAAAACAAAGATTTGTTTTAAAATGGTATTCACAAGCACTACTGCATCTAATTTCTTGTTTGTCAATTCACAGTACGGAACAAATTAAAAATACAAATAAAAAAAATCAGTCGCCTGTTCATACTAATCTCTCACCATGGGAAGAATGGTTCCTTTGCAAAGAGCGAGAACTACGTGCTCGTTTACAAACAAAAGCTCTGGAGGTGAATACATAGCTTATTTTCTTTGTAGTTAACAGACTGTCAGGCATCAAAATGCATATTCCCCCTTTTTTTAAAGACAGATTGTTCTTTATATTTTAGTGACTTTATATTTGTTTTGCTTTTTATTTGCTGACTGTGTCTTGATTCACTTGCTTATTGTGCATATTTTGCTCTGTTGTATTTTATGCTTGATTGAAGCCGGTGCCTACATTTTACTTATCCAACTCCCTCATAATCATTTAAATTTAAAATATTTTTTGTGTAATTAATGCTTTTATTTTATTTTTTTAATGGTTACCTACATCGGTATTTAAGCTTTAATGCATGAAAGAATGTGTGCTATTCACAGGCAAGCCAAAGTATATGATCCAGGATAAGAGATGATTGGCTTTAAGACATGGATATGCTATGCTTTGTTATTGTCATTAAACTGAATTTAGGATTTCAACAATACATTTGTATCCCATTATGACATAACCCCATATCTTCAACTTTACTTTGGGAAAGAGAAAAAAAGGTATATCATGCTAGTTCCCTCCACACTAATTGGTTATCAGTTTAGCTCCTGACTTATTTATTTCTGCTGTGAAGATACTACTTGTTTGAGGTTATTCATATCTTTTATCACTGAGATATGATTGGTTGAACCAAGACATGCTGCTTTATTAACTAACAAAGCTGCATTTTGACACAAATGAAACTTTAAATGCAACCCTTTGCATGAGAAGTAAAAGTATGTTACGGCTGATATATGTTGTGATAAATTGAAGCTTATTACATGACTGAGGTATATGTTGAGCTTTTATCCCTTTCAAAATTCAATTTATTTCTGAAAAGTTTTGTATTAGTACCCTTTTTGCTTATGAATTTACCTTATTCTCTAGTAATATTCAGAACGGTCCCACTTGATTTTTGGAGATAATACAATTCATTTTATTCTCAATATTGTTTCCACTACCTGCATTTCACGATGATTATGTCATCTCAACACCATCTGTGCTCATGGACATTTTTAACTAATCAGTGATTTTTGTATGACTGGGGAAGGGATTTATTGTCATAACTATTATTTTATCTACTTAGTGTAAACCCTCCTGCAGTTTGCCAATTTCTAATTCTAGTCACAGAAGAAAACAAACAGGATTTTTTGGCAAAAAAATGTTGCTTTAAATATTCAGTTCATTATAAAACATACTGAGTAGTCTTTAGCAAGACAGTTTGGCCTAAGCTCAAGCAATAATCTTCCCTAAGTCCAAACCATTGTCGGTAAAGAAATGAGGGTATTGTGGTTCATATGTTTTCTTTGATTTTGTTAAAAATGCTATATGAACTAAGCTACAGTTGGTGAGATCAAACATTGCAGTAAGCCATAAATCATGTTTACAAATCTTAAGGGCTGGGTTCACACAATATGCTAAGCAAAAACCAATTACATTATGACTCAATGTATTATGAAACCCAATCAGTGTCTGCCTCAGTGAGATCTTCATTAGGTCATAATGTTTGAATATAGTCTGTTAATATAGCCAGTAATTGTACAAAGTTTATGATATCACTAAATAATTTCCATTTCACTAGTGTACATGTGTTGGACATTATGCATGCATGCCTCATTCACATATCCTGAGCAGGAATATGGGAAAGAGCAGAAATATTAGATTAGTGGAATGGGCATGCAGAATCTTGCATCCCTCCACACAGGGAACTTGAGCAGGAGATTAACAACAGCAACAACAACTTATTTATGTGGCCACCCATATTGCAGTCAACTCTGGGTGGTGAACAAGCATAACACCTTACATAAAAACAATGCAAAAACAAAGATACCAGGTAAACACTGTGGGGTAATGAGATTAACAGGAGACAAGATATATAAATATCAACCTTTATACTATTTAAAATATACAGAAGGAAAACTTAAATATAAAATATATCTTCAACAATACAAAAGTGACAACAAAGAATATAAATAATATAAATATACCAGACAGCAAGGAATAAGTAGTGAGCCTAAAAAGGTAAAATCAGGAAAGCAGCAAAACAAGTAAGAGGAAGGATACTTCTCTTATACAGAGTTTGCCACCTGTTTCTAATAGTTCACAGCCAAAAACAATCTCTATAGTTAATACTGTTAAAGGTGTAGATCTTGCAAATGTCCAACAAAAACTCAGTCAGGCAAACCAAACACAGATTGGAGTAATAATATCCTGGCCCTAAGGCCTGAAGAAAGAGTAAGTTTTTTAAAGTCTTCAGAAAAGCTAACAGAGCCAGGGTCATCCAAATCTCATCAGGGAGGCTCTTCCACAGGGCAGACATCACAGCAGAGAAGGCATGCCTCCAAGGTCCCATAAGTTGAGGCTTTCACAATAGGGACCTGGAACACTGTAGATTTTGCAGGTTTGCTTACAGAAAGAAGTTTCAATTCAAGGCCCTTCCAGTTGATCAAACATCAGCATCCACAGTGTTCACAAAGGTAATGGCAGCAGTGGTCAGATACCTGAGTATCTGTGGGAACCTTATCTATACTTATCCTGGTGATTTGTTGTGCTCTTCTTGAAAGAAGAAGCAATCAGGAGTTTGATCTGACTATTCAGTGCCTGCACAAACAGGTTTCTGATAGAATTTCGAGGAGAGTTCATCTATCTCAATAGGGGGCATTGATGCCAATATGAGTCCTTGCTCCCCATCAGTCAGAACTAAAGGTAGTATGGCTGGTGTGGGTCTTCTGGGCTGTGTGGCCGTGGTCTTGAAGTCTTGTTTCCTAACGTTTCGCCAGCACCTGTGACCGGCATCTTCAGAGTATGCCGGCCGTGAAAGCCTTCGACAATACACTAAAGGTAGTATGTTTGGCATTGAGGGCTATGGCTCACCTCATGTTCAGTATGTGTATGCACACATTGTATTTTGCAGCTTAAGTCAGTGGGATGACTGAGAAGAAAGGTCAGGGCATTTCCACAGTTTGCAAAAGTTTAGCCCTGCCTTCTGACAAGAAAATGAGGTTAATCTTTTCCTACTGAGTACATTTTTGGGTATCTAGGAGAATGGAACTTCATAGAAAGTCCAGGTGTTCTGAAGAGAAAAAGCATTTGGACATGTGCCTCAAAACATGAATTTCAGCCTGTGGATATTATCTAGAAATGACTGACTTCAATATTTATTGCTTTCACCAAGACAAGCTTAAATTATAGGTTTAGAAGGACAAGGTATTGAAGACACTCATTAACTCTTTTCATTCATGCATCCTCTTACACAACTGTACACTTGTTATTCATCAGAGAAAACTTTATGATAAATTAAACACAGACACCATAACACACACACCATAACAAAACATCTTGTAGCAAAAAGAGATTTCTGGAAGCTATTACTTTCTTACTATAAAATGAATATGTTATGTACTTTGCAGTGAGAACTGTATTTGGATCCAACTTGGCTGTACTTTATGCAAAGCAATCAAGAAGCAAAGAATAATTTCCATCTCTTTTAACAGGAAATGAATCACCAAATGGAGGAAACAAAGGAAAAGCAAGAACGAGAAAGAAAAAGATTAATTGCTGAAGAGAAACACAAGGAGTGGGTCCAGAGAAAAAATGAAGAGGTGAAAAGGGTGAAGAACTTTTTTCTTTCAGTTGTATTTTACATTTGTGACTTGGCAATTAGTATCTGTTTTAATGTGGACCAACATAATATTTTAGTTACCAACCTGTTAAAAACCACTGGAGATTTTTAGTTAGATTTTATTTTAGTAATTCAGCAGGAGTTAATGTTTTCATTCCTCATAGGGTGAAAACATGACCTCTCTTATTCTGTTAATAACAGTAATTAAGATCAATTAATTAACAGTAGACAAACATATATGTGTATTGTATTGTCGAAGGCTTTCACGGCCGGCATACGATGGCTGGTGTGGGTCTTCCGGGCTGTGTGGCCGTGTTCTGGAAGTTTTGTTTCCTAACGTTTCGCCAGCACCTGTGACCGGCATCTTCAGAGTGCAGGAGCACAGACAGGAGCAGTTCTCTCTGTGCCCAGGGTGATGTGACCCTTTTGTGGGTATTTATAGAGATCTGAAGGGGTGGGGTGGGGGGGTTTGGCTGACACCAAAACAAGCAGCCACTCAGTAACCCAACCCCCCCACCCCCCCAATACCCACACAGGTGCTGGCGAAACGTTAGGAAACAAAACTTCCAGAACACGGCCACACAGCCTGGAAGACTCACACCAGCCACCATATATGTGTATTCTCAGAATTAAGTCCCATTTGGTATTGTGAGGACTTTTTTCTAGATAGGATTTCATTCTTAAGGGTTGTCCTTTCCTCTCCCTTTTCTTTTTTATTAAATTATTCTTGTATAATGAAAAGCATATTATTTGATATAGCAGGCTAGAGCTGAGATAGAAAGAAGGAAACAGGAAATAGAATGGAATGGAGTGATTGAAGAAGAGGGACCTTCTTTAGCAGCTTGCTCAGCTTCTGTGCCACAAATGAAGTAAATTCCTAATGGTTAAATAGAAATTCCTGTGGTTTTTTTTTTTTTTTTTTTAACTGTTCTCTTAAGAATACTTGCTTTCTGCTAATGTAATGTTAAAGGTTGTTTAAATTCTGTTATCTGTTGCTTTGAGTTTTAGGTAGGAACAGAGATGAGACTTAAACATAATTTACATAGCTCATAACCAAATAAAAATGATTTGGATTAAATTTTTTATACACTTGCAACTAGTTCAGAATACTCTTCACTGTATATCAGTGTTTCCTAGTCTAAGCAATTTCCAGATGAGTGGAGTTTCAGCCCGCAGAATGCCCCAACCAATTTGGCCATTGCTAAGAATTCTGGGACATGTAGAAGTTGCAAAGTTGGGAAACACGCACTAGATATTGGATATCACTTAAAAATAGGCCAGCTTTCCTCTAGTTATCTGGAACATACATTTATTCAAACTATATGATGGAATTGATCTATTGTGATAACCCATGGTGTAAAATTACCAGAATTTAGAAGTTATAATAGGAATAACAGATTTTTAGGATTTAGGATGAATTTTTTTAAATGTAATACTTATTTTTAGTGCCTAAATCATTTTGTTGATTTAGGAGCATAAATTCTATTCCACATAATATGCTTTGCTCATCAAATTAACAAGTAAGTGATGTAAACATTTAGATTATTCAGAAAATTTCAAAATTACTAATTGAATTTTCTGTTAAATAGCTATGTTTACATTTGTTACAGACATAAGTTGCTGAGCAGTAAGAATTTTTTTTATTTCTTAATTTTTACTAGTATATGAGAAACAGGCAAAAAGAAAATTGAAAATAGAAGGAACCACAGAGGCTATTAATGTGTTTAACTTAGTCTCCTCAGTAGTGTCAAACAGCTAGAAAGAGAGAAACAAACCAGATTAATTGCTTCAAATGTTAACAAGAAAGACTCCACAAAGAAAGCACAGAATTCTTTACTTTTGTGAGAATGGTTGTTGCCTCTGTTGGATCACAAGTGCATTTTGCTTTTGCATTACATTGTATTGCTTATCCTCAGTGTACAAAACCTGAAATGACCTGCTACTCTAATTATCTTATATTAGTGTATTCTTATTGCACATATATTAGAAATCAATGGGTGAGGTGGGGAGCAAACACCATGTCTTGAACATTTTATGTATTCTAAAGAGTAATATTAAATAATTCAAAATGTTCTGTTTTTAGAGAAAAATGCTACATAATACCTACTGATTTTTCTCCAGATGTCATATTTTATAATTAAATTATTAACTTTTAAGTCTGTTGGGTTACAGTAAAAAAATTAATAAACTTCTGAAATGTATCAATAATCCTCTAAATGGAATTCTTAGCAGTAAAATCCTTCCTCAGATTTAGGAAGGTGAGTTCTACAGAGCGTTATATAATTGACAGAGAATGAATGTCCTTCCAGCCTTGTAGTATCAGGTGGTTTGTAATCATAAAAATGCAGTATTCATTACTGTAGTCCTCCCTATCAGTTTATAAACCATGAATATACAACTCAGCATAGTATATATCTATAAAAAATTAGTAAGTCTTGCAAAATAAAATTAATATATGAAATAACTGTTATCAAAACAGGAGCCATTATAGCATGTGAACACATCTAATGAAATAGCATTGCATTTTGAGCATTATATCTCCAGTAATTAGCTGAACACACTAGTTTCTTCCTAATGTCTCACATAGTTTTCCATCGGTGTGAGATAATATTTTGTTGAATTAATTGTATTTTAAATATATAAAAATGTGACATAGAATGCCAAAATGATATTCTATTCATTTATATTAATTCATGACTATTCCAGTTCCTTAACTTAGTGTTATCTTTAACATCTAATTATTTTATCAACACTTTATAAATAGCTGTAATAGTCTTATGTCATTAAGAACATATGAATTTTTCTACTATCATAGGACGTTTTGTGGTACTTAGGACTACCAGCTAACATTTAGGTTTCAGCAAAAGATACTAATATTGCAATTTCTCAAATAATACATCAGACATAAAAATTCATCTGTTGAGTCTACATTCCACATTCTACCCAGGTTGTCCAACAAAAAGGCTGCCTTGCTTTTCTCAAATTTCCCCATTATAATAATTTAGCATGATTATAGGATCAAATTTTACTTTTTGTTTTATCTGATAATAACTCATTTTGAGCTTTGAGAATGGCCCATAGAAGTTGTCCATAAAAAGCTGATATGGACAGTTTAGAAGTCCCTGAAGGCATACTCTGAGATTTAGACCAATATATATTATACCCAGAAAGACTCCAAAACCATCAATTAACTTATTACAGATGTGTAAAATGCCAGCTCTTTTCCAGATCATGCTATCCTTGGGGTAGCTTAGCAGTTTGTGGAAGTAAATCCTTTAAAATAGGTGCAGTTTGAGGTGTCCCAGACATGACATTCCAGATAAAACAGATCTGTTTTAGGGCTCAATCATTCCTGGGACATGTCCATTCACTTCTGGTTCACAGAATTACCTTCCAGAACCTGCTGGACCACCCCAGAATGGCATGGTCCAGAGGGGATTTGGCAGCCAGGCTAAAATTCCAAATGCAAATTTAACAATAAAAAAGAAAAAATTGCTATGTATCTAGTAAACTGTTTTAGGTAAATATACAGCATTTTTAAATTATTTATTTTGGGGAAATTTAATAAAATAAAGAAATAAAGTTCTTCTCACTGTTACATTGTAATTTTGTTGTTTGCTGCCTGTGTGTTGCTGTATTTTCTTTCTGTGGAGGCACTGTAGGTAGACAAATGGAAAAATCAGTTTTGTTAACTGAGGTTTCAGGCTGCTCTTGCTAAATACAAAACACAAACTATGTGCTAGTTTTGGCATGTTCATATGTGCAAAGTTGATGTTTTGGAAAGTAAAAAATATGTGGTGCTGCTGCTGCTTGGTGTTTTACTTTAGAGGCAGTTTACCTCATACATAGGCTGTTTTGGTCTGATGTCAACAGACCAGGTTAATAATCCAAAAAATATATATACATGTCAATTAGGAACAAGCCTCTCAGAAGCCTGTGGCTGAAACTATTGTTGTTATTATCTTCTGTTTCACATGAGTTGTATTGAAATCAATCCAGTGGCAGTTGTTTTTGCTTAGCATAGTAATGTTGTTGTGTTGCAAATACCATGTTTTAATTACTTCAAGTGCAAATTTAATGTTCTCCTTTGTTTAAAAGAGTCATCATTTAGGGCAATCTTGCTGCAGATTGATATAGCGTGGACTACT
The DNA here is from genome assembly GCF_059951505.1 of Python bivittatus. NCBI lineage: Eukaryota > Metazoa > Chordata > Lepidosauria > Squamata > Pythonidae > Python > Python bivittatus. Next base: position 47,478,385 of record NW_028277075.1, on the reverse strand, counting down.
GGGTATGGGGATTTGTTTTGAGTTCCCATTATTTGTTATGGTAGAATCTTTAAAATGGTTTGAGTGCTTGTTTCTTTTTTTGAAGAGTTATTAAAAGTTTTAACCATAATAGTAAAAGATAATACAAACAAAAAAGAAAAATAAAGAGAGTAAAAGGTGCAAGAAAGAAAAAAAAAGAAAAAAACCACCCTCATCATGACAAGTATAAACAGTTTCACTATCTCTTCACCTCCTCTTAATTAACAGATATAAAACTCTTCATCCAGTAACTCATCTCTTAACTATAGGCAAGTTCAATAAACATCTTTTCCAATCCAGGTATCAGCAAAAAGTCCAAACAGAGCCTCAAGATAATAACATTAGTTAACAAATATAAAACTCATCATTCCATATCTCAACTCTTAACTGTAAGCAAATCTAGTGCACGTTTTTCCAGTCCAGATGTCAACAAGCCCAGAAAGAACAACCCAAAATAACATGTCCCATTTTAACCCTGATCAAATAAGCCAACTATGTTCCTTCCTTTTGCATAAAACAATCTTGCTCTTTAATCCATTCAAATGATTATTGATCCTTGTCTCGAATTTCTTCAGAACTTTAACAAGCATCTTTTGTAAGTCCAGCAAGAAGAAATTATTTCAACTGCTTTCTGGGATTGGCATTTTTATTTCCTTCTTAATTTTTAAAGCCTCATCCAATTTTTTTTTTTTTTTGGTATATTCAATGGCAAATTCTTGTTCACTTTGTTCTCCACAATCATGTCAGATAAGGTTTGTTGCAAATCTTTTTTTCTGTAATAGCTTCTTCTGGGAACAAACTGTACATAAGAACACACAATATAGCTGATATTGTTGATTCAAGGTCCTGGTGCAATTCCTCAAAAATATCTTTGAACACTATTTTAAATTGCTTATCTTGTTATGTCTCCAATATCGAAAATAATTTTTCTTTCCCACAAAAATGCATTTATTCTTTAAAATTAATTTCTAAGTCTTAATATTCAAAGTTAAATATTCCAACATTTACTGAGCCCTTAATCCGTTTAAAACTTTCTATAGCCAAAACCTTGTCTTGCTTTTTGCTGATTATTTTAAATTCTTAAAGCTTATAAAGATATAGTTTCATTTTCTTATATTAAGGATTGAAGGCACTCACCTGGTGTTTCCAACCTTTTCATTTTGAAGGTATCTAACTTCTTTAAAGCAATTAATAGGCAATTTCCTAAAGTGGTTAGCAAAGGAAGTGCTTAGTGTCCTTTGAAGGCTCTGACTCTGGCTGGAGCAAGAATGAAAATTCCCTCGTCTCCCGGTTCTCCCACCCTCCGGAGACCACTGCCTTGCAGTCTTCTCATGAGAAGCAACCATATGGAGCACAATGTGGACAATCTGGCATCTGCTCTTTCTCTAGAGAGGGTTAAAGAAGCTGATATACTTGTCAGCTCTTTGTTCTTAGCAGCAATCATCAGCTCCACTTTTTGCAGAGCCATCTTCAGTTTGCATTATTGAATACCTAAGACATCAAGAACATATATTTTTTTCTGACTAATAATATTTTCTAAAATAATTAATACTGTCTGCAGGAAAAGAAAGAAAGACAGCGTAAGCTCAAAAGAGAAATGAGAGAAAAAGCAATGAAAGAGCTTGAGAGAGTACAGTCAAAGGAAAGAGCAAAAGTAATGTATCAGGAATGGTTGAAGAAAAAGAACACTGAAGATCTTCAAAAAAAGAAAGAAGAAAAAGTAAGTTTAACTTAACTTTTATTTGAAGAGAACCTATAGCTGAACTTTCTTTTTTGATGTAAGTTATTAACATAAAAAAAATGAATGCGTTTCTTCCTGTTCATACTGGCTAATGACAATTGGATCTTGTTTCTTAGGCTTTACCATTTGGCGTAACTTGTGGTGCCTTTATCTCAATAATATTAGTCATTTTTTTCTTGCAACATGCAGATACTGCTAACATAGTGCATGATCTCTTCTCATATTTGTGCAAAATTGCTATCTGGCTGACTTTGCAACAGAAGTAATGAGTGATAAATGTGTGTGTGTGTGTGTGTGTGTGTAGATAATCCACATCCTACAAATCCAGCCATGCATGGAATAAGGAACAAATACAGTTAGATTTAATGAGTTGCATCTGTTCATTTTCCAGCTACCCTACATAATTCAATTGTTACCAGCAGTTACATAAAAATAGCAGGATTTTTAAAAACAGATATATTTTTTTGCTCAGTTGTAACAATTCTGATCAATTATTATTCCTAAATTTTGAAGATACACTCTGTAAATATTGATATTGGTAGAGTGGTATGTAGTTCGGAAGAATACACAAGGGTACAGTGATTTATACACTGGTTTTACCGAGTTGTATCCAAGTTGCAGAGATATATAGCTGGAAGAAGCAAACTTTTGGGTGGTTTGAAATGTTGTGATATGCAGTATGCCATTGGGCAGCTTGCCTTTTCACAAAAAGCTGCTATTGTGGTCACAGTAGTTTTTTGGGGGGGAGGGGGAACTACCACAAAACAAATAGGTGAGGCTGCTGTCTACCAACCAGTTTACTTTTAATTTTTTTCTGAGCAGGGGAATATTTCCGAAGTATGTTAAAGCTATTTTTTAAGAATGCCTATGAGACCTATAAATAAAAATGTTAGAGTATTCAATTTACTTTGAAATATACCAGCTTCCCATTTCAGGAATCTTTTAAAACATAGGACAGGTGAGGCACTTGTAAGGAGCAAGAGAAATATCTGGATATTGGGTCCCATATCCCTGTTATGTCATATTCTTCTTACAACCCCCTCTTTATATACATCATGTTCACTGAACCCAATTTACACTCCTGACTTTGGCTTTTAATCTCTTTTCAAACCTAAGACTGAAGCACATAAAAATCTCCTCTCTCCACAGTTGTGAGGTATGGGGAAAGGATGTTTTCAGTGATGACGTAACACTTGTAGAATATTTTTCCCACAACAATTCATTTTGCATATTTGTCAGTATCATTTTAGCACCGAGAAGGGGTTTTATATACATGTTAATCTAGGCTTTCTAATATGAGTTGCCTTTGAGGTCTTTTTACGCTATATTCATTTATTACTGAATTTTAAATTGTTATTGTATATTTTGTCCTGAAATATCTGTTACAGTGTGGCCAATAACTAATGTGAGTAAAATGACTAACCAGTTAAGTAAAAGAGTAGCTGAAATAATAATTTTATATACATGTACACACATTCATTATGCTATTCCCTCTCAGACAAATTGGTGAAAAGACCAAAAAGATTATAGCTGGGTGGAGTTGAATTACTCAGAAAGGGATGAGAAGTTTAAAGAACATAAGGTAGTGCGTGGTCATGGAAGAAACAAGGATTTTTTGCAAGGATTCATGTATTCATCAACTCTACTCCAGAAGATCAGACCACCTTCTTTTAGACTTAGCTTTTCCTTCCCTATTCTGTTATTTTTGCAAACACAGTATCATGTTTTTAAAAATTCCATTCATTAAGTTATGCTTTTTACTTTATATTCTTCTTACATTCCAAATTGCAGTATTTCATATGCCATGCTCATCATCAATACATGCAGCCATGAATATTAACCTCCACTGAGGCTTTCACAAAACTTTGTTTATCTATAAAAAGTATATGGCTGCCCAACTTGAACAGTGCAGCTCTGGGTAGCTTATAATAGAAAACAAACCAAGATAAAAACAAAAGTGAGTTAATCAATTTTTAATAAGAAAAAGAAAAGGTAGACTGGGTTGTTAGGGTAAGTTACACCCATGGCACACACAGGATTCCCTGCTAGTATGTAAGGACAAAATACTGATAGGTTTTGGCAGATTTTGCTAGCACGTCATAGACCAACTAAGCCCAATTCTATCCTAAGCTTGCTCACATGTTATGCAAGCCAGCATCTCTAATCTAAAGATTACCTCAGCATACTGCTGCCTTTGTCCCACCAGCTAGAAGGTAGATCCTGTGTATTGATATACTCAGAATAATGATTAAATTGTAAATGTATTGCTGAATTTAGATCTGGTCTGGAAGATTTAAGCTCACTATAGTATATTCTGTTACAAACACCTTTAAACCTTTTTAATTTCAATGTGAGAATTAAACATGTGCTTAAATATCCAGTTCAGGTCAGCATGACTTAAAAATGTAACTATAATCAGATTGTTCCTAGAGCAGTCAATTGCCTTGGTGAAGGAAATTTTTGCAAGTTGCTAGTAGAAGGCACTTTGTATTTAGACTTTGTTACATACCTGTTACCTTTCCTTTTGCAGGACAAGGAAAAGCTACGGGAAGCTGAATTACAGGAGAAAAAGGAAAAATCAGAGAGGATGTTCAAAGAATGGCTGCACAATTCTAAAAACAAGCCCCGCCCAGCATCAGCTGGCTATGCCTATGTTAATGGGAAACTTGCAAGTTTGTATCAGTAACTAGTCAACTATAGCACAATAGCTCCTCAACTTGTATAGAAATGTTGATTTTCAGAAGTTTTCTTTAAAATGTTAATGAGCTAGGTGGTAAATGTTTTGGATGTGAAGATGCATTAAATGCCAAGGCAGGCCTTCAGGGCACACTTAACTGCAAACAGGTGACCTCATATGTACCCATACCATACTTACATACATTTTCACACACAAATATATCCTTGACTTCAGCATTCATATATATGCACACAAATCATTTCCCAGCATATACTTTGCATATACATGAATACTACAACTCCACAGCCGTACCAAGATAGGATCATACAATAACATATGCCTACAGTTATAGAAAGCTTTGCTTCCTTGTTGAAAGTAGATTAAAATATGTCATTGTATTGCTGTTGCCAGTGAAAACATTTTTTTATCCTCCTGGTCTAAGAAGAAAAAGGGAACCGTAGAGGTTTCTTTCTCATTCCAGTGAAGAACACTAGATAGTATCATGCAGCCTATCAATTAAATGATTAGTGGATTGCCTGGGACCAACCAGGCTAGGGGTGGAGATATATTACAAAATCTCAGAGAAAGGACAGATGCAGCTGAAGAAGATATGATGGTTTCTTGTTTGCTAAACAATATAAAAATGTGTGTACATATTATAAGTGCTGCTGCCATGAAAGTAAATCCTGATTAATATTGGAAAGGAATTGTGCAACTTATAGACTAGTGCTGAAAGGAGTATTAATGGCTTTAGGTAAATAAGACTTTTTTTTTAAAGTGCAATTTTATGCAAAATAATACAGTCAAGAAAAGCTCTTTAAATCTTCAAGTTATCATGTCTTAGTATCAAATAATTTATAATTCATTATTTTCTTCAGTTTGAAGATAAAGTTTAGCATACATACTAGTTCTTAACTGTGTTGCTTTCTAAACATTTCAGCATATCCAGATGGAAATGCCTATCCAGCTCCAGCCTTTTACAACCCCATACCTTGGAAACCAATTCCTGTGCCTCCTCCTAAGGAAGAGAAGTATGTTTCAGTGAAGAAAAATAAGAGGCCTATATCCAGTCAAACATGTAGATCTTCTTCAATGCTTTTTCAGAAATCCAGGAATAATATTTATCTTGGGTCATTATACAGAATTCAGAAATAGCATAGGGATATTGTAAATAATATTACTGAAGTTTAAAGTGTTATTAAGTGTGACATGTAAGCATCTATGATTTCTTAGCTTTTGATATTTTTTTTTTCATTGTTAAAATAAGGCGCCTAGTAGAAAATAAATATTATAATATTTGCATTTTAGATATAATGTCCTGTGAGCCATATCTTAATATTAAATACCTTAAATATTATATTTACATATACAACTTCTCTAGCTTTTGTGCTTTTTTTGAGCTAGATAATGTTAGGAGGTCACCACAGTGCAGTGGAAAAGTAAGTTGTGACTCAAAGCTAACAATAAGGTTTTGCATTTTAAATCCATTTGGGCCTATAAAGCCAATTCACTGAGTTGGGTTTTATCTAGCTATGCTTATAAAACTAATTTGCGGAGTATGGAGTTTGAGAATATTTTAATACCGCTTTATTGCTTTGTGAAATGTGTCCCTTTACTATGAAATAATTGACATGTGTTATATTGCAGCTGTAGTACATTTTCTGTTCGTTTTAGTTTTTCTGATAATACTATTCCTTTATGGTAGCTAAATGTATAAGTAATAGAATATTTATTTTAAACCTTAAGCTAACAGAAGGAATAGGATTTCTTTATAAACTTTATTTGCACTTGCCAGTAAATACAATTTGTAATTTCTAAATAAAGGTTTTATTTTCTGTTTCATGTTTTAAAAACAATTATATAAGGAATAAAATAAACTGTTACAAGACTAATGATTCTCATTAATGGCTTATAAAATATAATACATTTCAAAGGATAAAGTTGTTGATAATAGATAAGCAGTAACTACATCTTCTATATATACATTTTAAAGTAAGGAGAAAGCTTATAATAATAATATAATACACAACCGAAGTAGATTTAGCTATAATGTATTTATCAGTACCGAGGAGAAACTATGGTATAGTCATAATTTAAAAGCAAGGGCTGTTTATCCAGACATGCTTTCCAAATATTCTATAGAGAAGAAGTCACTGCAACAGTGCCTGATAAATAAGATGAAAATTGTTTTATAGAACGTTTTCACACATTTTAAAAACTTGTGATGGAAATAGATACAAAAGGAATCAAACATCTATGAACAGAAAGAAATACAATTTCTGATACAATTGGGTGACGCCAACATTACTAGAAAATTGATTATATTTACAATTATATCCCATTTGGCATTAGCCAGAAATCCTCCTTTGCATGCATATTTGGAGATTTTGAATATTACAGTATGTCTGTTCAAACATTTACACAGAAACCTTGGCGAGCCAGGCCATTTTTATAATGTCTGAAGAATAATTTTAGCAATCTTTTTTTTCTTAATGACCTGAAAGAGGCTTATTTCATCATATTTTGAGTAACCAAACAAGTATAATTTTTGAAATTACTAGAGCTATAATCCTTTTTCTACACATTTTCTGTTCTTATAGAAGATATTGCATCAGTCATTTAAACAGAGACTCTTGTAGAGAAAATACTTAGAAATGAATCATGGATGAATTCAGTTTGAATCTCATCAGCATACCCAGTTTTTTAATTGCATCAGACATCAAGTTTGACAGAGTTGAATCTATTCACAAATGTTTATGCTCTGTGTTGTCTCCAGATGTTATGGGTATTTTTTAAATTGCCTTGAAGAACATGGTGAATGGCTGCATCCAAATTGCCCTTTTGTAAACACAGCTGACGGCAGTAATTCCAGTGGTGTTGGGTGGTTGGGTCAAACATGATTTCCCACAATGCCTCTAAAATCAAATAACTTCAGGCTATTGTGGAAACTGCTCAGCTATCAAATGCTCTTTTCAGGACTACAGAACTAAATAAGACAGGCAATGCAAAATGTTACGCCTCAAGCAGTTGCTCAAGAGTGCCTCACATTGGCATAGGCCCTAAATGTATGCATTACCTCTGCATCTTTTACTGCTTTTCCTTGACTGTTTACTGGGTGATTTCAAATATGTCAAGATGTATAACCTTTTTATTTTAATAAATACCTGTAATTGTAAGGTAATGACTATTTTCAGAGAAAACTACAATTGCTGAAGTTATTAGCTTCTTTGTATTGAACTGATGTACCTCATTCATCTTATATCCTATGAATTCTGAGGAAGATTATGCTGACAATATAGCATACCACACTCAGCTCAACAGTGCTCTGGCATTCTATTAAAGAAGCATGATTGTGCTATGGAAAAAAATGGGCATAAAGAGCTTGTAAACCAGGCTCCCAAACACTGTGGGCATAAGCACTCCCAGCAGATCTTCAAGGGCCAATCCAATCTATAATACATGGCTTGCTTAGGTAGTGTTACTGGTAATTATTGTAAAATAATTTTAAGTGATACTTTTATCATATATGTTAAGTGGGGATTGTTATGCTTATTCTCTTATCTTACTCACTGAATCTGGTCTTTGTAATTGCAGAGTTTCAACCCAAGTCCGTCTGTTTGGGAATGGTGAAGACAAGAACAGTGAACCTAAGGCTGTTAGTCATTAATTCCTCTGCTTTCCTTTCCTAGCATTCATGAAATGCATGAAATAAACAGAAGGCATAGCACAGCATTACTGTGAGAGGTAGTATTGATGGGAATGTAGATGGGGGGTGCAAAGTTAGAGACAATATTAGTTATTCTTTTCCATTGAGTACAACTTAAGAAGGAAATACTTTGTTCATCCGAGTTATTTCTTCCCCATGTCTGAAGCTATGAAACAGTTTCTCCTTTGTTTTAGTATTACTGAGTCTGGGAGGAAGCAAAATAACCATGAACCATGTGATCTAACCAATCAGTATATGTATGAAATATGCATGCATCTGCATTGTATGCTAATTGTGGCTAAAGGGATATGTTTTTCTGCATTGCATAATGTATAATTAGCAATTCTCTCTAAAGCTTCCTTTCAAATCACTGAAGGGCTTAGGAGAATGCTGCAAAATGCCAAGATGAATAAGAATGAAAATGTTAAAAGGAAGCTTATGTACAGGATTAAGAATTATCAGTTAGTCCTTTATTAATTCTATTGCCAGTGGCTTTAGTTGAAAAAATGCATCACAAAATTCTAGCCCAAATTTATTCTGTTAATGTCTTTTCATGCTTTCAGTGATAATTTATTTCAGGTTAAAACATTTAAAATAAGAGTATCAAGAGGAACGTAATCTTAGATAAGAGATTAGTGATTAAGACAGCAGCTGAATCAGTCAGTTACATTAAACGCTATTAAGAGCTAAAGAAAAAGATTGTTTTGGCTTCTAAAAACCAATGGAATTTGCTTAGAATAGTGGTCATGAAGAATGAATGCCACAGATGGAGTAGCCGTGCCATAACAGCTGTATTTCTGAGAGCCCACAGAAATTTTAACCTTCTTATACTGTTCCTACTGAGCATATAAGTGCACATAATCCTTCCACTGTAGCCCTGTTCCCATTTTCATTATGAGAAATGCTGAACATGGGAGTACTCGGAATAACTCCCCATGAATATCAGCCAAATTAGATCAGATGCTGCAGATGTGTACATTTAACGAGAACAGATGCAAAAGCCAAATTGGGTTGGCTTGCATGGGAGCTAAAATTGTTATGATGCAGGATTGTGGCTCAAATGAAAGCTAATGATGAATAAGTTTCTGTGCTGCAAATATTTACACTCAACACATGGGTGCCTGAAGCAGTTGGTATTATTATGATGATTTTGGCAGTAGGGTTATGCACTGAATATTCATGACTGTTCAAATAGGGCTTATAACATCAGGTAATTTCCTCTGGATGGAGAGAAAACTGGATTTACAGCACCTTTTATATGGCTATGGCTGCTTTATTTGGCATTTATTGATTTTTTGAATCTATTTACACATTTGTAAGCTTTATATCCTACTTTTTCTCTAAAAGTTCATGTCAGTGTACTTGCTCCAATTTTCCTTACAGCAATAACCCTGTGGAGTAGGTTGGGCTGAGAGCAGTGATTAGCCCAAAGCCACATAGCTTCTCTGATATAAGACAGATTTGAACATGGGTCTCCGCAGGCCTATTCCAATACATTTAACTCCACAGTAAAAAGCAAACAAACAAAAATGAAGAAGGGAATAAGGTATTTTGGAAGGTGTAGGAAATTTTCAAATGGTAGACTGAATTATATAGGAGAGAAATTTCAGACACAAAAGGTTATACTTTGCCTTTTCAAGATAGCCTCCCACATCACTTTCCCAGGAGTTGCAGTATACGAAATACAATATTGTATGAAATGGTTGAGACATATTTAAAATTAAGTAAAACACACATTATTTCAAATTCCCACACATCTAACAAGAAATAAGTTAGAAATCATCACATATTGAACACCGTATTCCTCAGGCTATGTTTGTTGGTAACATAATATAGGGTCTGGATTCTCAGGAACCCAGAAAATGTGATTAAGCCAGTAAGCAGGCTAATGTCATTTGCCCACTAGCAACTGTGAGTATCTTCTACAGTCACACAACTATCACTGTGCCAAAATAACTAACGAAGAACAGGTTTTATACCACTTCAGTGATGGCTGGGTGATGTCATGAAGATGGTATAAGTCATTAGTGAAGAACAGTCCTCCGTGGGCTCTGTGAATGTAGCCCATCTTTACTTTGGCAAGTGTCGGGTAGCGTAGGGGGGAAAAAAAAAAACAACCACCTTGATTGCTTGAATTACAATCAAGTCTTGTCTAGAAGTGACTATAAAGTCCCTAAATTTGTCTATATTCACAATCTCTAAGAATTATATATATATAAATAACATATATATATCCCACTCTAGATATGTTTAGCATAGTAATCATGACTCCTATATTTTTTAAATATAAGGAGCTAATGTATTAGTCCTCCTACAATTAAGCCTACAGTAATTTGTTTAGAAATTACTGAGCATAGCAAGGTTGTGGTCCTAATAAAACCTATCACTGACAGTTTTGAAATATCTCTTGGTGCTATTTTAAAGACTATATCTTTAAATCTTACCTTGACAGTTTAATTTGCACTATCCAAAATATAATAGGTGTTTATTCTTAAACAAACAACCCTATGTTGATGCAAACACACTTTAAAATTAGAGAAGGCAGTACTAAGATACCACACTATCTGAGATTTTCTCTGCTCCAACAATTCTATACCAGTAGAGGAGGGGAGAGGAGGGCCAGGTTAAAAATGGATCTTTTTCTGCATATTTAATGTTATCTTTGCCTTCAAATGTCCTTGGGAGAGAGGTATTATTCTGCTTTGCTTGTCGAATGTGTTGCATCTAGAAAGATAAATCTCTAAAAATAGCAACTTCAAAATGAAAGCTCTTGAACAATCTTATCTATGGCATTACAAATGCAGTTTTATACCTTCCTGAATAAGGTTTTAGGCAAGATTGGTCATGAGTGTACATGTTAGTTTCAGTTCAGTCAACATAATGTTCTGATGAATAGAAGAAGAAAAGTATTACTTAGTTGGCTTCCAAAATGATACAAGGCATACATCTGAAACTTTGTTTTAAGATGAAATATTGAAAAAAGTGTTGTTGGTTTAAAATAAAGTAATCCAAATAATTCTAAATTCTAGCTAAAAGAAATTGTTTAAACAGGCAGAAATTTTGGAAGTGTGATATTGGTGTAATGCTACCATAAGATTTGTTGAAAGTCTTCCTGTTTGCCCAGAATCTTCAGTCTTAAACATGTATTTAAAGACTGGAAAAAAGGATATGTCTTTATAATTATTAACTGTCATATGCAAGTGGCAGTATCTCCCAGCTTTGTCAGTGGGTAGGATAGCAGGCTTTTACTCTTGATTTTATTTTATTTTATTTTTATTTATTTATTTTATTTATTATTAAATTTATTTTTGCTTTGCACATAGCCTTTAAAGAGGGAGGTAAAGACAAGAAAGATCCAGCTGCAAACCTGCTTTGTGAGGAATCTAACAGAAGTCAAAGTCCCCATAGAAGAGAATATATGTAGCTCAGGATTGAACTGTGGCATCCTTGGCACTCTCTTAAGCTTGGTTGTTTGCTTGCAGATGTTTCATTACCCAACTAGGTAACATCATCTGTGCTAGTGATGTTTGCTCCCTATTTATATACAATAGCTTGCCCTGCCAGTGTTGGTGGGGGTGTGGTTTTCTCCTTGGTAGTTCCTTGATTAGGGTATTGTGTAAGGACTGTAACAGTCACTATGTAGGACAGACAGAAGACTAGCAGAGCGCATCCATGAATACCAACTGGCAGTCAGAAGACACAATGAAAAGCAAACCCAATTTCAACTGGGAAACTGAGCATCCTAGATCAAACCAAATCCAAAAATCTTAGGGAATTCCTGGAAGCTTGGCATTCAGACAGATCAGCCATCAGTAGACACATAGAAATAAACCATATTTACACATATTCAAAAAGCTAAGAAGGAAACAAAAAGACCAGAACACATCCTCTCTAGCAGCCAACACCCATATAATCAGGGATTAACACCAGGCAAACAAGGAGAAAACAATACCCTAATCAAGGGACTGCCAAAGAAAAAACCATACCTCCACCAACATTGGCAGGGGAAGCTACTGTATATAAACAGGGAGCAAACCCCACACTTGCTAGCACTGATGATGTTACCTAGTTGGGTAATGAAATGTCTGCAAGCAAACAACCAAGCTCAGAGAGCCTGAAGGACTCCAAATGTCAAAGTGCAGCTCTCCCCTGTTGCATCCTAATGTCACTCCTCCAGAGTACTGTGTGGGTTTGCACCAGTTGCTGTTTTATGGAATTGCATGGGATTTTTTTTTACATTGCTGGTCTCTTGGCATTGAGACTAGCGAAGGGAGGTGCAGTGGTTGTTGGTGAGCTGCTTGTAAGATAGTAGCCTTTGTTAGACAAGTTTGTCAGATGCATTTAAAGGAAGAAAAATCAACTAATGATTAACTGAGCATGTCTTGCACAGACTTGCCCATTTCAAGCCAATGAGACTGGAGATGCGGACAAGCCTCCCACTTGGGATCTTGTTGTCAGAATTGGAAATGGGGAGGGGATAGATCATCTTGGCTTTATAAATAGCAAGGGACCCTGGGTTGATACAAGGGAAAGTTGCCCCAAAGATTGTGGTATAAGGATCAAAGCTCCTGCTAAACAAAAGTTGGCTACAGAATGTGTAACATTGGCCCAGCAGCCTGCCAGAAGCAATGAGTATACACCTTATTTTCTCTGCCTGATAAGGGTATCAACAGATGGTTGGAGGGTATATCTACAACATAAGACACCAAGCTTGTCATTGTCATCATTCATATATATATATGAAAGAGGGAATGTGTATATGTGCTGACTTCAGCAGCTGCCAAAAGAGTTAATGGAGTGTGTCAGTGTGGCTGCTCCCACTTCCCAAAATTGTTCACATCTGCTTTGAGGCTTAAAGTCAAAACAAAATCAACAGTTGTTCCCATATCTCTAGCCTATCAGTTTAAAAAATACTATTAATAATCATTACTAGTGGAGACCCAATAGACGCCTATAGACACAGGAAGGGGTACAAATGACAAAACATGCACCATGGCACAAACTTCACCCCTTATATACTTGTGTGTGCCTTTGTGACACAAGTATGAAAAGGCAGAGCTTCTATTATGACAATGCAATGCCATGTCAACATTTTGTCATTATCGTAGTTAGAAACATACTTATAAAAGTCCCTCTTCCACACATAATTAAATGTCACAAATCAATGTATTTCTTGGTTGCCGCTTCCTTTTGGTTAAATTTCACAGTCAAAGCCCTAGGCTCAAACTTACAACCAGTTCTTTTAGTTTAAGTAACAATAAAATAAAGGAATCTGAATCTTGGTGTTCTCACTGTTCTCTGTTAAGAACATAGTGAAAAAAATATATATAAATATTGGTCTATTATTCTTTGTAGACATGTAGGAAGAACCATTTTAAACGGAATGGTGATAGGTGAAGAGTCATCTCCATAATACTGTATTCCAAAAGCATTTACTTTGTTCTGATAAAATTAAGTGAACTGAATAGGACCCTATATGGGAATTAGGAAAATGGTCCTAACAGATGCTTTGCCTTTACTATGATGCAAATGCTTACATACTGTATGTATATTACATAATGGCAACTGAACATGTATATTCACCAAGGAGAATATTTTAAATGTGCCTATATGCTTCTCCCAACTGAAGAGCACATGTATAGAATTTTACCCACAAGAGCCACCAACAGAGCAGTAATCAATGGAATAAATAAATGAAAAATTACAGACTTGAGAGAATACATTTTTTAAAAAAAATTAGGCTGCAAGAGTTGCCAACTGCTGCAAGTTAAGCAATTCAAGTCTTACTTTCCATTTCGTTTCTAAAAAATAATATATTTTAAAATAAAAATAATAAATTAGCATCTTAACTATCAATAAGCAAGTATAACCAAAAAAAAAAAAAGATGTTGAGGCACCATCAGGTTGGTGTGTCCTAGCAAGTCTTTGTCAGCTGACCTTTCATGCCAGATCTGTTTGCTGACCATGGTGGTCATTTACCCTTCGCTGGATGCCAGGACCTGAACTTCAGCCATGAAAATTATGTCAAGCAAATAGCTGACAGACTCTCTTGGGTAATCAGAGTCAATAGGAGGGAGTGACCTACCTTCACAAAGCATGAAACATCTTTGGTTACAGAGTGAGAGACTTCAAGTTAGCCTATCTGCTTGAACTATAAACGCCTTATGGGGTTCAAATTCATCCATATACAGATTTTGCCCCAGTGGAGATAATGCAGAGTAATTACTTAAATTTTTGGTGGGATTTTTTTTTTTTTTAGCATTTTAAAGTTTTTCAAACTCAGCACACTTTGCCTAAAATCTAGTAGGCCTTTAATTAAGACCTACTAGATTAATTAAAGGACTACTATTAATTAAAGGATCTTACACTTTAATTATTGAATAGATTTAACATTATCTTCAGATTCCTTAGCATCCCTAGTCTTGATTGACTACTTTTACTTTCAGTGGAGGAAGAAATTTTAATACAAGATCTTAATGACTGAGGTTTCTTGCCTCAGTGTGTAGCTTCTCTAAGGATAGCTGAAAGGGTTCCAAAACAAGGATTAAGGGATACTGAGCTTCAAATGATTCTGAGTTGTTTACATTATTTAAATCATTAATCACAACAAGAATTTATATTCCAGGTCTATATCCATGTCTCCTTATCTCAGGATTGTGGAAGATATTAGAGAGCAGATGTTGCCATATCTCAGTTAAAATCTGTCTTTCTTCATGTGGCATGGGGAAAATAGAATCCATTAATCATACCTGATGTTACATTACATTACATAACATTACATATTTGGTGTTGGAGAATGCTTCTGAGAAGACCATAGGTAGCCAAGAAAACAAATGAATTATTGAACAAATCAACCCAAAGCTCTCATTCAAGGCACATATGACCAGACTCAAATGATCCTACTTTGGACACTAATGCAAAAACCTAGCTTTCTAGAGAAGTCTATAATGCTGGGAAAGGTGGATAGACTCAATTACTGTGGCAATTGAGGGTTGGGAATAGATCATCCTGGAGAATATCTATCTACAGTATGCAGCAGATAAGAGTCAACACTGACTTGATGGTACATAATTAGTCAAGACAGATGCTAATATGATTTCGATATATAGACTCACAAGAGAGGTACCTTAGACCGTTTTTGAGGAAAGGATCTGCAGTCATAGAATAGTATAAAATCAATGTTTTCCAATCAAATCAGAAGGACTCAGTTACAGACAATGTAGCAAGAGGTTGTTTTTTTTTAACAGCAATGAAGGTGAGGCAATATTTTGTATTGGAATGTCAGAAAGAAGCAATGGAGTGAGCTGTTCATGTTTATGTTAACACTGCACAAGTATTATTTTTCTTTTGTGTAAGCTGCTCTCTGACTAAGCTGAACAGAAATTAACCAATTAGAGTAAGGAGAGTTAGTATGGAAGAAGGAAGAATGGACCATTTTGGTGTAGTAGAACGGTTTCCGTGACTGCATACACTTAGAGGTCTCCTAAACATTGTAAGATTATACATGCTTTTAGAAAGTATATTTATTTACATTATCAACATTGCAATTATATCAGCTACTTCATTTGTACAACAAAAACACAGCATTTTAAATTAAGCAAGCTAGAGTTAATATGAATTCTAAGCCCCTTTAAAAAAATTTCTTCCCAACATTCTGTTGAGTTGGAAAGAATAAATAAGAAACAGAATCTTCATTTTTCTCATATGAAGGAGAAATACATTTTATAATTAGATCATCACTTGGGAATACTTGGGAATACTCAAAGTTAAATAGCTGTGCACCTACTGCCTATAGTCATATAGTCTATAGTCATTAGAATGAGACATAGTGTGGCTTGTATAACACACCAAACCTCAAAGTATTCAACCATAATTTCACCCCCCCCATGTGATTAGTTTATGGTTCAATATGTCATTTTTAATATAATTCTAGTATACTAAATTAATTAACAGAAGTAAAATATGAATGCATACAATAGTATTAATTAAGTAATAAAGTTTCAAATATCATTGAAGAAAGGAGGAAAAATGTCTGGAAAACTGATATAGACAGAACTCCCCAAACCTAGAAAATCTTCCTTACCCCAATGTAAAGAAACAAAACAAGAAACAAAAACCCAACCCAACCCTAATTCAAATGTTGACAGAAAGCAATCCATTGCTGCAAATCAGGTATAGGTTTTTGCTTCCAATACATTTCTTTTAGCCAGTCCCCATATTTGAAAAAGCTTGAAATCTTAATAGATTCCAAATACTGGGATATAGCCAAGAAGAATGTATCTTTGACATATAGTGTTTGATGCAGAGTAATATTAACAATCCTACTGATGGTTCAATAAGATACCAAACCCAGAAAATTGGAGTGGGTAAACTGATTTAACTCAAACATGGGTGAGCATGCTATGTGAAAATACCTAATATATGTTTGCTTGTGCTCACTGCATTATTTATGTAGAAAAAAATTATATGGCCTCCCACTTAAATAAATAACTCTGGGTGGCTAACAGCCAATACACAAGAAAACAATATGATAAACCCTCTAAAAACAAAACAAAAAATACAATTAGAAATACAATACAATACAATAATACAATAACTGATATATTACATAACTATATTGTGGAGTCCTTGGGGTTCTCTGAGCTTGGTTCTTTTCTTCCAAGCGTTTCATTACCCGGCTAGGTAACATCTTCAGTGCTTGAATGGGATGGAGTTTGCTCTCTGTTTATATACTGTGGCATGCCCTGCCAGTGTCGGTGGGGGTTTTGTTTTGTTCCTCTGGTAGTTTCTTGTTTAGGGTATTGTTCACTGCTTCATTGTGTGCCTGGTGTTAATCTCTGCTTATCTGGGTGATGATTGCTGGTGAGGAGATGTTCTTTTGTTTTCTATTGTCTCTTTTGAATAGTGTGTAGATGCTGCCTTGCCTGAATACCAAGCTTCCTGTATTGGGTTTCTCTAACATCCTGGCCTTAATGTCCAAGTGAAAAGCCAGGTCTTCATGGCCTTCCAGAAAGCCAGGAGGGTGTTAATTGAAGGGCGGTGAAGGACAGGAAGGCCTGGCGCAATATGGTTCATGGGGTCATGAAGAGTTGGACAAACTTAACTACCGAACATCAACAAATTAATTAAATACCTGTGAAATTTCACAAACAACTGTCAGGCCTAGCCCAAAGAACTCCTGGAGACCATGTAGGTTCAATCAGCAAGTTTTATTAGCCAGCGCCTGTTTACAGAAATCTTCTCAGACTGACCACTAGTTCCCAGGCACAGCTATTCACTATCTTCTGGAATGTTTAGGAATGCGCCAGCTTTCTCCGCTTATCTCCAGAGCGTTGCTCTGGAGACGAGAGCACCATTTTCACCCCTCTTCCTCCATTCCAGTCCATCACATCAACAAGCATTAATATCTGAAGGAAGGGCTCTTCTGTTCGTCATCTCATAATTTCTTAACCTTTCGTTTTTCTTTTGTTTCACTCCTCTCCTCTCCTCTACCCCTATCTTGAAGGACCTCTATCCTCATCTTGAACCAAATCCAGATTACTTGCCACCAGTGCTGTCCCTTTATGTCAAACCTCAGGAAGTAATAAAGTTGCAGAGCTGCTATATTCATGGCCATGTTTGCAATAACAGATAAGAGCCAAAGGAGGGGATCATGACCCAATGGTGTGCTGGAGATGGGGAGGTCTGGATATGTCTATCACAAAGATGGAGAAAAGCAGAGCCATTTAGATATGAATAAACAGCATATTATCAACTGTACCTCAAGATAAAACAGGAATGGTTTGTTGGAATTCCATTTGTTAAGTTATGTGGTTGCAACCAATTTTACAGCAATGTATGCTTCTCAAAAATCATAATTTCTGGATGGTCAGTAGTATAAGTGTATACCAAATTTCTATGGAAGGTAGCCCCCCCGCGGAAAAGAGTGGGCCGGAAGTGACATCATGGCCACGCCCCTCCCGTGTTTGCAAATGGGGAAACCCCTCAAGTGCGCTGAGCCCCAAAGCTCCGCCGCCCCGCCATCTCTCCCGTACAATAAAGTCAGCCGGCAGCCGCCCGCCCCGAGCCCCAAAGCCAGTCTCTCACCGCCCACCGCCCGCCCCGCCGACTCTCCCACGCAATAAAGCCAGCCGGCAGCCGCCCGCCCCCAAGCCCAAAAGCCAGTCTCTTGCCACCCGCCGCCGGCCCTGCCGTCTCCCCCGCGCAATAAAGCCAGCCGGCAGCCGCCCGCCCCAAGCCCCAAAGCCAGTCTCTCGCCGCCCCCGCCCGCCCCGCCAACTCTCCCATGCAATAAAGGCTACCGCCCGCCGTCCCGGGTCCCCAAGCCTTTCCCCTCCCCCCGCCGGGGTTTTCCAAAGGCAGGAGGGAACCGCTGGGGTGGGGGGGCATGTCCGGGCATGTTCCAGACACGCCCGGGGCAGAGTTGCGCCAAGGCCAATGGGGAGCCACGGGTGGGACACGTGTGGCGGAAGGCGGGGCCATGAGTGAATTTGGAGCCGGGTACGTCTGTCTCGAAAACAGAACGCCATGTTTTTAAGATGGCAAGTACGCCGGATTCCTCGTTCACCGGGACCACAGAGCCCCAGAAAAGAAAACCCCGTCCCAGGAAACTAGCCATCAGACCCGGGCCGTATGAAAGTGGCCAGGACAAGCTGGCCGTGGCGTGTCGTTGCACACAATGCAGGATTGCACAGGGTAAGCAACCATCGAGCTTTTGAATAACCAACGGCTATGGTTCACAGGGAGGGTAGTTTTATGTTCTTTTTTCCTTTTGTCACAGAAACAAGAGGGCCTGACGGTGTTGTGCCTGTTCTGAAAGTCTGCATCCTAAAATTTTTACACAGAGGGTTAGCAGTCAGTCAGCAAGAAGGCAGCGAGACAGAGATCATCCAAAAAGTGTGCACCTTCCTAACCGGATCTGAGGGGCTTTGGAACCTTATTAACATGTCCATCAGGTTGGACAAACTACTTTTCGCACAGCAAGCCGTGGATCAGCTTGAGGATTTTAGAGAATGTGTCGAGGGCACTGATTCACTGCCGGAAATGGACAAAATTATAAGCAGTCTCTCCAGTAAACTAGGCGCCCTGTATTTTTCACGAGACACCCTAGTCAACCGTTGGTCTTTGATAAAAAGTATTGAGATGGCCTCTGATCTGCAGTCAGTCATGGCAAGAATCGAGGCCGAGTTACCGGAACCTCTGAAAAAAATCGTCAGGGGGGGACGCGATGGGGTTTAATGACAAGAAACTGTTTAATGATAATAATAAATAAATAAAAAAAGGAAAAATACCTACATCTTGTGCCTGGTTATTTATTCAAAAACCTCCTAGGACAGGGGCGGGGTTAGGGAACATGTAGAGACGAGCGCATGTGCGGGGGCGGGAGTGTCCAGGCATGTTCAGACAAAACCCGCAGCAGCCGGGTTAGGTATATGGACTCTGACTTTTGCACGGTTTATATTTGGACACATCTGACAAGCCCGAGAGAGAGGAACATGACTACAGAAGATTCTAAAGGGGCCTCCGGCAGTGCGTGGGCTATGTCAAGGCCATTGCCGGAAGATTGCACCAAACTCTGTGGCCGGGGTTTTGACAAAGAAGACTTTTTATTCAGACCCATTTTATTTGGTTGCTGTAACACTTGTTGCCATCTTAACGGCGAAGCAACGAGCAAAACAGGAGAAGGAGAAGGAGGAGGAGGAGGAGGAGGAGGAAGAGGAGGAGAAGAAGAAGAAGAAGAAGAAGAAGAAGAAGAAGAAGAAGAAGAAGAAGAAGAAGAAGAAGAAGAAGAAGAAGAAGAAGAAGAAGAAGGGCAACCTGCGAAATGGTGAGCGATACATCTACACCCCTCAAAACGAACGTAGACGGTAAGTAAATAGGCATATTTTCACAGTGTAAACGGGTGGGCCGCGTATCGCTTTCTAACAGGGCACCATGTATTTTTGCAGTACCTGACCTAGAGCCGGCTAATGGGCAAAGATGTGGAAGAAAGCCCTTGGCAGAACTCGACATCAGCCCGCCGTCTTGCGACTCATCTGACTCGGACAGCGACATTCCCTTCCCCGTTTATGACGTGGTATTTACTGGTGGTAGCTGGAGTAGCTCGGAGGGTACAGACGAATCAGATGGGAACGTCGGTTTACCTGCTGAAGAGGCTACTGGTGATACTGATGATGATGATGTGGGTTATTTCTCCAATGACACAGATGATCAATAAAAAAGTTGTAATAAAAGACAAAAGCGTCATTATTCGGGGTTAGAACCAGTCAGCATGCAGTATGAAAAGGTTCTAAGGGACATTTATTACACGCCAGGGAGGACGGGCAGTTATGGGGGCATGAACGCGCTTTTTCAGGAGGGGAGAAAACATGATAAGGACCTGAGCTTGAAGCAGGTCAAGACGTGGCTCTCGGGGCAAGAGACTTACATGCTACATAAACTGGCAAGAATTAATTTTCGTAGAAATAAAACAGTGGTGTCGGGCATAGATCAACAGTGGCAGGCAGATCTCATAGATGTCTCCAAATTTTATAAGGAAAACCATGGAAAAAGTTTGTTTCAACAGTTATAGACGTATTGTCTAAATATGCCTGAGCATGCCCATTGGATGACAAGACGGGGAGAGAGGTTGCTGCGGCCTTCCAGAGAATCTTCGAAACAGGCCGAGCGCCCCGGAAAATACAGATGGATGCCGGTAAAGAGTTCTTAAATAGGCCGTTGAAGAAACTTTTAGAGCATTACGGTATTCAACATTTTGTAACCCATAGCGACACTAAAGCAGCCGTTATAGAGAGGTTCAACCCCACCCTAAAGAACAAACTCTGGCGGTATTTTACGGCTAGAAACACCCGCTGGTACGTGGACATTTTGCCAGCCATTTTTCAGGGGTCCAACGGTACTTACCACCGTAGCATACGGACCGCTCCTAACGCTGTAGACTTGTCAAATGAGAGGGATGTATGGTTAAGACTGTATGGACACATGTTAAAAAATAAAAGAAAGGAAAAACGTCTCAAGGTCGGGGACCACGTTCGGGTATCCAGAGTGAAAGGGAAATTTGAAAAAGGCTATCAGCAAACCTATACAGATGAAATATTCATCATCACCGAACTGTGTTCGAGGGGCGAGAGAACGGTGTATAGATTAAAAGATTACGCCAACGAGCCTGTCAAGGGGTCTTTTTACCCTGAGGAGCTCCAGAAGGTACCAGATGACCAACAGCGTGTATACAGAATTGAGAAAGTGATCAGAAAAAGAGGGCGGGGAAAACACCGAGAGATTCTTGTCAAATGGTTGGGGTGGCCGGAGAAATTCAACAGTTGGGTTAGGGAGAGCGAAGCACGCCGTCTTTGACATGGCCGGCTTTTACATCACCCTGCCCAACAATGCGTCGGCTGCGACTTTTCCCAAAAACAAAAGCTGTAATTTTACTATTCAATTAGCAAGGGCGCTAGATCTTCCAGGACCGTGGGAAGTCGGTCTAGTAGAGATACAGTACCCGCACAGCTGGGACACATTAACTTCAGATGTATATTTTGAAATCCGTGCCGGGGAAAGGAGGTGGCATTTTCGCTTGGGAGCCGGCTACTATGCCAGCATCGAGCAGCTGGTAGAGATAATGAACAAGCAGATGACGGCCATCGAGGATGGTCCTGAGACGACCCTGCAGTATGACCCTGTGGTTTGAAAAATTAATCTTACCGGAGACGGGTCGCATGCCATTCTAGCCGGTGACCAACTTGCACATATATTAGGTTTGTTCCCGGGTTTCCACGCCAAAAAATTCCCCTTTGCCGCGGATGTGACCGGAGGATTCAACACGTTATATATTTATACAGACATTGTGGAACCTCAGGTAGTTGGTGACTTTTATGTTCCGTTACTGCGCTGTGTGCCTGTGAGGGGACAAGACAAAGAATTCATAACGGTAACCTATGATAACCCCCATTATGTCCCGGTCTGCAAACGTTTCATCCCTAACATCACGGTCGAAATCAAAACAGATCAGAATGAATACGTCCGTTTTAACCATGGGAAGGTCATCGTCAAGCTTCATTTCAGACCACAGAAAAGCGAAGGATGGTTGTGATCAAGGAGTACGGGAGACCTCAAGACTACGTAGCCTACGATTGGGATCAAGCGGGTAGCGGTCTTACGGGCTTCCGCGGAACCCCCGTCATGTATGGGACAGGTTTAGGAGGATTGTTTCGGGGTCTTTTTCGAAAAGCCATGCCTCTTCTAAAGAAAGGGTTAGAAATCATCAAGCCGCATGTGAAAACCGCAGCCAAGAACATTGTCAAAGACGTGGCTGGTCAGATTGTATCCCGCGTTATAGGGAGAGGCCAAGAGGACCGCCTACCCCCTTTAAAAAGAGAAGAGTTGTGAAAAAACGCGCTCATACAAAGAGGAAGCGGGCACAGAAGAGGAAGCGCTGTGACAGCCGAGATATATTCTAATACAAAATGTCTTTTATCCACGAGGCTTCACAGGAGTGTGTGAAGTCGGAACTGGATCTTTTTCAACTGCCACCTACACAAACCAGTGTTGAAAACAGCATGTATGTCGAGATACCTCCTTTATCTGCGCTAACGCCCAATGCCCCCCTGGAATTTTTTGTCACGGGACACGGTGATCATTACATGGATTTAAACAACACATTGCTGCACATGACTTGCAAGATTGTAAATGCGGACGGCACAGACATCGCCGACGCACGGGTAGCCCTGGTCAACTATCCTATAGCATCGCTGTTTAACCAACTGGATGTGACCCTGGGAGATCGTCTCATTATGCAGAGCCATCATTGCTATCCTTATAGGGCCATGATCGAACTGATTCTGAATTATGGCGCTGATACTCTAGGAACCCAATTTACAGCTGGGGGGTTTTACAAAGACGTGTCAAGCCGCATGGAGAACACTTTACTGTCACAGGCAGGCAATGCTGGGTTCATGGCGAGAGCGAGACATACAGCCGGGAGCCGTAAATGGGACCTAATCGGACCGTTGCATAGCAATCTTTTTTTTCAAGACAAGCTGTTAATTAACGGTGTTGATGTGAAAATCAAACTCGCAAGAAGCAGAAATGAATTTTGTCTAATGAGGGACGGCAACGAGAATTACAAAGTGCAGCTGGTGTCAGCCTCTCTTTTTGTGAAACGTGTAAAAATATCAGCCGGAGTGCATTTGGGCCACGCGGAAGCTTTGCTGACCAGCAATGCCAAGTACCCTGTTGATCGAGTGGGGATGAAGGTTTACAGCATTCCGGCAGGCAGCCTTGTGTGTAATCAGGAAAACCTTTTTCTGGGCCAGCTACCTAAACAACTAGTGATTGGTTTTGTGGACAACGCGTCTTTCAGTGGCGAATATGACAGTAACCCGTTCAATTTTAAGAACTTCAATGTCAATTTTTGTGCCCTGTATTGCGGCGGCGAACAGATCCCCGCTAAGCCTCTTCAGCCTGATTATGAACACGACCTTTATGTGAGAGAGTACATGCAGATGGGTAAGGGTATCAAAGACAGACCTCTCTTGATCAACCGGGGAGAATTTAAGACAAGATATAACTTGTATTGTTTTGATCTTTGCCCCGATGACGGGTGTGCCGAGCACTATTCTTTGATCAGAAACGGCAACCTCAGAGCGGAAATTAGATTCGCACAGCCCCTGGCCCACACCGTCAACATGATACTCTACGCCATCTTTGAAAACGTTATTGAAATAAGCCACACCAGGAACGTGCTTTTTGATTATATGTGAGAATGGACACCCTACAGATCCTACGTCTCTTCTCTGGTAACCCTGATTTTTTAGGGGTTTACCCCTGCGATCTGCTACCCAAGACGCCGATCTCCAAAAGACCTTTCGGATTAATCGTAAACACCCACCCTCAGAATTTACCCTGAGAACACTGGTTAGTCCTCTACTTCCCGGCTCCCGGACACGGGGAATTTTTTGATTCTTACGGAAGACCTCCAGGCAGCCCGGACTTTCCCAGAGCCATAGCGAGGTTATTAGAGTGGTAGTCTAAGACGCACACGTTTCATCGGCAGTGGCTGCAACACCCCGGAGCCACGACCTGCGGGCTGTAAGGTTTGCCCCGTTCGACAGAGAAACTCCCGTGACACGTGTGGTTCACAAAAGAGGTTTACTCATGCGTAACGTAGCAGTCACAAGCAAAGCCAGGACTGGCTTGGTACATTTGCATCACTTGTTATATTCCCCCCTTCCCGCGCTTTTTTCGCTCCGCGATCGCGTTACCGCTGCGGATTATCGGCCCCCAATAATCCCTCTTAATTGTCCATGATGGCAGGTTCGGCCAGGGTCCACTGTCCTTGATTGACAGTCCCCCCCCGGCTTGGGTTGGTCCCCCCCGTTACGTGCAAGCCCGAGGGTTCTGCGTTGTGCGGCGATCTTGTTTCGCTGCCTGCAGCCCCGTTCATTGTTGGCTCGCGCCGTTATCAGTGTAGAGTTAAAACTTCCGCTGTGGTTTTCCTGTTTGGCTGGGCGCAGGTGGCCCATTAATTAGCGGCACTTTCAGTTCCTCTTTCCCTCGCTAGCTACCGCCGGTGGAGTTCGCGTGCTCTGGCTGCGAGCTTCCCTGAAGCCCCGTGCTGACCGAACCTGACATACCGCCCCCCTGAAAACAAATCCCCCCCCCGACTTTATTTCGGTTTCCCGGGGTATTTGTTGTAAAAGTCCCGCACTAGGTCCGGCGCTCTTATGTGGGTTTTGCTTACCCATTCACTGTGGGACTTGGGAAAATGTTTCCATTGCACCAGGAGCTGGACCTGCCCCTTGTGCCTCCTGGCATCCAGTATCTGGTTGATCTCGAAATGCTGCTCCCCACCGACCATGATGGGTGGTGGCACCCCCTCTGCCTTGTGCCAGGCGTTCCCCAGCTGGTGCAGCTTTAGCAGGTTGTAGTGGAATACCGGGTGGATCTTCCCGAGGCTTTTCAGGAGCGTCAGCCTGACGGTTACTGGATTGATGACCTCTGCGATGGGGAACGGCCCCACAAATCTCAGGCTGAGTTTCTTCGATGTCTGGTGTGTCTTTAGGTTTTTGGTTGACAAATACACCTGGTCCCCCACTTTCCACTGCCCCTCGGGGAGTCTCTTGCGGTCCGCGTGTTTTTTGTAGTCGGCTTTGGCTCTTTGCAATGCCGCATGCGCTGCTTGCCGGATGGCGTCGATTTGGGCGACCCAGGCGTCCAGGGAGTTGATTTGGGATTCCAGCTGAGGCAACTCTGGAATGGGGACGAAGTCTCTCCCGGTGGCTACTTTGAATGGAGAAAAGCCAGTACTTTTGTGGACGGCGTTATTGTATGTTACTTCTGCGAATGGCAGTAGCTCCACCCAATCGTCCTGTTGGTGTCCCACATAGCAGCGCAGGTACTGTTCGAGCCCCCCGTTCAGGCGTTCCGTGGCTCCGTCTGTCTGCAGGTGCACCGTGGAGGAAAGGGCTTGCTTCGTCCCCACCCGCTTCAGGAACTCCCTCCAGAACCGCGCGATGAAGTTGCTGCCCCGATCGCTGACGACCCGTCGGGGCACACCGTGCAGCCGGTAAACATGGTGCACGAACAGCCTCGCCAACCTCTCCGCCGTGGGGACTCGCCAGCACGCTACAAAGTGCGCTTGTTTGGAGAATAAGTCCATAACCACCCAAATGGCGGTCTTCCCCTTACTCTCCGGGAGCTCTACTATGAAGTCCATGGTGATCTCTTGCCATGGGCCGTCGGGCTCCGCTACCGACTGGAGTAACCCCCTAGGCTTGCCTTTAGCCCCTTTCGCCATCGCGCACACCGGGTAACCCCCCGAGTATGCCTCCACGTCCTTCCGGAGCGTTGGACACCAGAACTGCCGCCGAATTAAGTGGAGCGTCTTCACGAAGCCGTAATGCCCTGCGTTCCAGCTGTCGTGGGCTCTTTCCATGACCCCCCGTCGGCACCCCTCGGGCATGTACAACTTCCCTTGGTGCCACCACAAACTCTCTTGGCTGGTTAGCACTTCTCGGTTTTGCCTGAGCCAAGCATCCCGCTCTGCCGCCTCCACAAACCCTTGCTTTACCTCAGGCGCCGCGTCCCGCCGCTCCCCCTTGGTCTGGCTCCGGGTCACCGCCTTTGCAGCCAGCCTGCTGGCAGGGATGATGGAGTCCACGATCTCCTCTCGTAGGCTGGCGTGCTGGGGCATGCGAGACAACCCGTCTGCTAGGAAGTTGCGCTTCTTGGGGATGTGTTTTAGGGTGAACCTGAACCTCCCGAAGTATTGGGACCAACGCGCCTGTTTGGGGGATAGCTTACGCGGGGCCTTCAGGGCCTTGAGGTTTTTGTGGTCCGTCCACACCTCGAATGGTTCGGCTGCCCCCTCCAATAGATGCCTCCACGTGGCTAGCGCCCACTTGACCGCATACACCTCTTTCTCCCACACCATCCACCTTCTCTCTGTCTCCGTGAATTTGCGGGAGGTGTAGGCGCATGGGTGGATGGCCCCCTCCGGGCTGGGCTGGAGCAGGACTGCCCCCGTTGTCACATCTGACGCGTCTACTTGTATGATAAACCACCGATCTGGGTCGGGATGGTGCAGGATCGGCTCCGCTGTGAACCGCCGTTTTAGCTCCTCAAATGCCCCCTGGCATTCCGCAGTCCACGCGAGTGCCATGCTGGGCTTGGGGAGCTTTCCACTGCCCTTGGTTTTTAGTAAGTCTGTCAGGGGAAGAGCGATTTGGGCGAAGTTCGGGATGAACTGTCTATAGAAGTTCGGAAACCCCAAGAAGCTTTGGAGTTGCCTCCGGGTTCGCAGTGCTTCCCAGCCCAGAACATCTTTTACTTTCGCCAGGTCCATCTCAATTCCCTGACTGGATATCCGGTAGCCGAGGTAGTCCAGCTGCTCCCGATGAAACTCGCATTTTGATAGCTTCGCGTACAGCTGCGCCTTCAGCAGTCTCTGGAGCACCGTGCGCACCAGGCTCACGTGCTCCGCCAGGGTTTTGGTGTAGATGAGGATGTCGTCCAGGTAGACCAGGACGCCCCGGAAAACTAGGTTGTGCAGCACCTCGTTTATTAGCTGCATAAACACCCCCGGGGCCCCTTTTAACCCGAACGGCATCACGGAAAATTGGTAGCTTCCGAGCGGCATGTTGAACGCCGTCTTCCACTCATCTTTTGCGCGGATCCTGACCCTAAAGTAAGCTTCGCGCAAGTCCAGTTTTGTGAACACCCTCCCCTTGGATAGGTGCGACATTAGGTCCTTCATCAGGGGGAGGGGGTATTTGTATTCGGTGCTGATTGCGTTCAGCCCCCGGTAGTCCACGCACATCCGGAGCAAGCCATCCGTCTTCTCCCGGAATAGTACTTGGACCGCTAATGGTGACTTCGCGGGTTGGATGAATCCCCACGCTAGGTTCTTGTCTATGAACTCCCGCAGGGCCCCATCTCCCTCATTGAGAGGGAGTACATTTTCGGTTTGGGCAGCTTTGCACCTGGCTCTAGCTCGATGGTGCAGTCACTGGGTCGCTGTGGAGGGAGCTGGTTGGACTCCTTCTCCCCGAACGCCGCCGTCAGGTCTCGATATTGCCTCGGGATTCTGCTGCTCGTCGTGGGTTCCCCGGACTCTGGCCCTCGTTTTGCAGTTGTCCCGCTAGTCGCTGCTGCCTTCCCACGCCTCGGGATCATTGCGAGTCTCTGGGTCTCCGGCGCTGCTGTTGCTGCTGTCGCTGCCTGGGTCTCGAACTTCGTCTGCTCTCGTCTGGTCTCCCCGTGCCTCGGATCCTCCACTTGCCCATCTGTGGTTGCAGTCGCGTCCGTCGCCACGGACCGGTCCCGCCTGCTCTCGCGCTCCGCCGGCCCCTCGACCCCGAATCGCACCGCCTCCGCCGTCCAGTCGACCCGTGGGTTCCGTCGCCGCAGCCACGCCAAGCCGAGTACCACCGCGTAGTCTGCCACCGGGACCACCACAAATCTTAGTTCTTCCCGGTGACTCCCGATCGTCATCTGGACCGGCTCGGTGTAATACTGAGCTGCCCCCCCCCTGCCAGCGAGCCATCTAGCTGGCTGAATGCAATGGGTTCCCGGAGGCGCCTCAGCTGTAGGCCGAGTCCCGAGACCACAGCTGGGTGCATCAAGCAGTGGGTGCAGCCTGAATCCAGCAGCGCCCGCAGTTGTGCCTCCCCTCTGGATCTTACCCCCCGGATGTGTATCCTCA
This sequence comes from Python bivittatus, assembly GCF_059951505.1. Lineage (NCBI taxonomy): Eukaryota > Metazoa > Chordata > Lepidosauria > Squamata > Pythonidae > Python > Python bivittatus. The sequence goes on along the minus strand of NW_028277075.1, from coordinate 47,450,043 downwards.
CCCGGAACGGAGGGCAGTCCTCATCCCCGATTGGGTCCGCGTGCCTCGGTTCCCCTGCTTGCACTGGGACGCCGTTCAGTGCGAGCGCACCTCGTTTCCCGCCGGCTCCGAATCCTCCCCGGAGGACACCGTCTCCGGGGTCGACCACCCCATTCGGCCTCTTTTGGTCACTGCTGCCACTGCACTCTTCCGCGGCCGGTTGCCGGCCCTTTTCCCGGTAGGATGCGGGGGCTTGACTTCGGGCCGTGGTGAGGCTCCTTCCCACTCCGTCGGGCACTGCGCCGCTCGGTGGCCTCTGCCTCCGCACCAGAAGCACAGGTTCGGGGTTTTGGTTGCCTCTCGCCCCCCGGTGGTCTGCCACCGACTGCTCCGCCTCTCCTCTGGGGGTCTCTCCCTCGGCCGGTCCCTCATCTGGTCCCGTCGCCTCGCACTTTGTTGAATCTGCCGCCACGCTGATTTCGCCGTTCCAGCCAGCCAGATCCAATCTTTCACTGTGGACGGGTCACCCCGCCCCAGTGCCCGCTCCAGGATCTCCGGATTGAGCCCCCTCTTAAAATACTTCACCCTCAGGGACTCCAGCCAGTCTGTGAGCTTCTCTACTAACCTCCAGAACTCCAGGGCGTACTCCGACACCGACTTGTCCCGCTGTCTGAACTGCAGGATGTCGTCCTCAGCCCGCTTGGCGCTCAATGTGTCCTCAAATCTGTCCCGGAACGTCTGCATGAAGTCCGGGAAACTCCGCAGTTCCACCGCGTTGGCGTCGTACAGTCTGATCACCCAGCTAGCCGCTTGGCCATCTAACAGCTCGGCCACGTAGGATACTCTATCTTCGTCCCTAGCGAATAGGTGACCACCCCTCTGCATGAAACCCCTGACATGCGTCAAGAAGTGCGGCAGCTGTTCAGGATCCCCTGAGAACTTCCCGGTGATGCCTCGAAGTCTCAGGGCGTCCGCCGCCCATCGGTCCACCGACCGGGGCATCGTGGGCGGTGCCAGCTGGGGTGCTGGGCTGCCACCCCTGTTGCTCGTGCCATCGCTCACCGCCGATGGCCCCGCTCTCCATAGCAAGGTCTGGAGCATCGCCTCCACGGCGTCTAGGTGCTGCTCGATCCTCTCCTCTAGTCGGGCGAACTTTTCATCCCACTCGCGGTTCCGGGCCCCCGAACCCCAGAACACCCTGAGCTATCTGGCCCTTGGTTCACGCACATCGACCATCTCTCCGTTGGAGGGTCCCCGGCCCTGGCCGCTGCCCCGTCGCTCCCGGGTAGCTCTGACCGTCCCTCCTCGAGCCTGGGTTCCTCGTGCTCCAGCTGACCCACGGATTCCTCATCGCTGGTCATGCCTGTATTAGAAAGGGAAACGCTCCTCGGTGGCACCGGGTAGCGCTAACGGTGAGTCCTGGCTTTATGTAAGGTTTGCCCCGTTCGACAGAGAAACTCCCGTGACACGTGTGGTTCACAAAAGAGGTTTACTCATGCATAACGTAGCAGTCACAAGCAAAGCCAGGACTGGCTTGGTACATTTGCATCACTCGTTATATTCCCCCCTTCCCGCGCTTTTTTCGCCCTGCGATCGTGTTACCGCTGCGGATTATCGGCCCCCCAATAATCCCTCTTAATTGTCCATGATGGCAGGTTCAGCCAGGGTCCATTGTCCTTGATTGACAATCCCCCACCCCGGCTTGGGTTGGTCCCCCCCCGTTACGTGCAAGCCCGAGGGTTTGTTTCGATCTTGTTTCGCTGCCTGCAGCCCCGTCATTGTTGGCTCACGCCGTTATCAGTGTAGAGTTAAAACTTCTGCTGCAGTTTTCCTGTTTGGCTGGGCGCAGGTGGCCCATTCATTAGCGCCGCTTTCAGTTCCTCTTTCCCTTGCTAGCTACCGCCCGTGGAGTTCACGTGGTCTGGCTGCGAGCTTCCCCGAAGCCCCGTGCTGACCGAACCTGACACGGGCAACATTGTGTGTTTTTTCTACAGAACCGGTTCAAAGGCGTAGTCTATGAGGATATTTTAAAGATGTACGGCGATGTCAATATTAAAAATGATCAAATGGTCCGACGGCATGTTAAAAACATAAAGGGGGGAAGGGGGCCTGGGACCTGTATCCGTCACCAATGTATGCAATCGTGCATGGCTTTCTGTAAAATAAAGAGAAAGACTTAAACAGATTTACTGGTTTCACAGTGTATTTATTTATAACACATGACATACATCGTTTTCTACAAATTTAGCCAGTCACCAAATCCGGGTCTACTTCTAGGACTTAGCAACCAGGATCTAGAGGGCGAATCGGTAACCAGAGGAGCTGTTTGCCCCATCATGGCAGAATCGGGGCTAATAGCCCTTTCGTTCTTAGTGGACGGGGGATCTTTCAACCTTTCTAATTTTTCTTTAACCGCCATAGACCCCAACAAGGAGGTTGGAACATTTGTCTCGGCCATAGCGTTCATAAATTCGCCCCAACCTTTAGGTTTCCGCTTCTCAGTAAGGTAGTGACGTTGCGCGGCCCCTTTCACCAGATCTAAAATGTTAGTGCCGGGGATAGGTACGCCCTTGTACAAAAAGGTGCCACGGTCATCCCAGGATGAGATGTCCCGGTGCTGTTTCATTTTGTTAAGCAAAAGTTCTGCATTTTTCCTGTAACGCGTGCTCACGCCGCTTAGGATGTCGTGTAGCGCTGTGTCCTGGGGGGATGTCTGTGGGGGTTGAGGCTGGTGGATCTCTTCTGAGGGGCAAATGAGAGCCAGGCTGTCTTTCTCAGAATCATTTTGTCTGTTCAGTCTGAGAAACCTCTGCAGCATGGAATTATAGAGTTTAATCTTTTCTTCCTCCCGCAGATCAGGTCTCTGAAGAATAGTCCGCATCTCATCATCCAAACGGTTAGCAGCCACAACCCCCATTGTCGATGGTCTGGCCTGTAGCTGCTCCATCTGCCGGCGCGACACCAAAAACATTTTCTCCGCATGTTCCATGGATTAACGGGCGAACAGACTGGCCAGTAGCGGTATAGCCGCCCCCAGTAATGATCCAACGAAGCCCCCCGACTGGCGGATGAGCAGCCTCTTCTTTTTGAGTGACACCTTTCTATCACTCAATGTTTTGATGGCGCCTTTCTTTCTCTTTAAAACTCTATATTGTGAGGGTTTCAGCGGGAGGTTGCCTTTTAAGGTGTTCAGCGCTATTTCGGCTATTGCCCCCACTAGGTCATTATTTGCATTGCACAAGATGGCTTTTCTCTGTCTTGGACCGGCCCTTACTAAGATTTTTAAGATCCCCCAATTTCTGCACACCCTCTCCGACATCCTGTATATACTAACACCAAGACGTTCGAGCTTATGCTCTTTTATTCTTCTTTTTCATAGTGTAAACAGCCGGCCAATCAGGTGGAAAGATACCAGTTCGCAGTCTGTAGTCCTCTGTTGTAGTGGCGGCCAAATCAACCAAAAGATAGCCGTAGGGCCTGCTCGTGGCGTCTTGGAACACTTCTAAAAAGTAACGGATGTTAGTGGGGTACATCTGTCGGGCCAACGTGACAATTTGCACCTGGTCACGCGGGCTGCAGAATAAAACTAGGTATTTTGAATTCAGAGCTATCATGCGCATTTTTTTACCTTGAAAAAACAGATTTTGAAGTATGAGAATAATGCTCAGGTTCCTGTGATGTACGTACTGCGTAAAAGCCTTCTGTATTTGGTCACTGTCACCGGCCGAGGCCATAAGATCGTCCACCACGGCTAGATTGGTTTGGTTTGGCGGGAACAAATCATCATCTTCAAAGGAAGCCGGAAGGCCCTCCATAAACTTAATATAGGAGATTTTATTAAGCAGTTCTTTGTAGAGAGGTTGCCAGCAGCTATAAAACTATACAATATTTTGAGGCATTTGAGACATCACGGCGGGGCTGTTTTCTAACATTTGTTTGATAAAATAAGATTTGCCGGAATTGGACGGCCCGCTTATAATACAAGAGAAAGGGTGTACAAACTGCGCGCTATTTTCCATAACACTTAATAGCCGTACGGCAGCGTGCAGTAATCCTCGCTCTTTAGAGCTCTTTTATTATACACCACCTTGAGGGTCTTTCTGAGGACCCTCGTTTCTAGGGCCCACTGTTTCTTAACTCTGATGATCCCGAGCTGTTCTACCCTGATTTCTTTTTTTCTCTCCACGCCGGGCAGGCAGTAATCGTCCACCAGGTCTTTCAAGCTGTCAAAATTGATCTTCTCACAGTTTCCGCTGTTTAGCGTAACCCCCTTCACCTTCAGCACTGCTTCCCCATTCAACAAGGCGTAAGCGTACGTTTTGGGGCCGGCCGCCACAAACTCGGTGATCACGGTGTTTGGAGGGATCTCGCTCGTCAGCTGACCTAAATAGTCGCCCAAAGGAGGTGTCCACGCTCCCTCTTTACTTACAAAAATGACCGAGTCAGTGTCATGGTACAGACATCTATCGCCCAGCCTGTCCAGGAGCTTGTAGAGTTCCAGCCGGGCGTAAGCCGTGGTAAAGGTGGCGATGAAAACATTGGTACACGTGGCTTTGGTGGGGTGGTTCTTGGCCGTTTTCCACGTCACGACAGCTGTCTCATCATCCACAAACTCGCAGGAAGAAACGTCGTAATAGGGCACAAAAAGATATTTGAATAATTCCTCAGGCTTTGTCACCACAGACGTCGTCAGGTGATTGGTGCTCTGGCCAAACTTACCCCACAGAGAGTTTAGAAAGAGTTTGGCTATCTGCCTTTTAGCGGGGTTGACCTCAATGTGCTCACGCCGTAAGCGGATGCCTTCCATCTTTTCATAATCCCGGATATACCGCTCTTTATCCTGTTCTGTTTTGCACCAAGCCGGATAGCCGCTGGCCTCCTGTTTTTGCCTGAGATGTGTATTCATATAGCCTGAAAACAGCTCGTCTGATTTCTTGTCAAAATGCCAGACCTCGTAGATTTCAGCAATTCTGTACCCCTTTTCTACCGCCACTTTCAATTCAACGGTGCACCACGTCCCGGTCAGTGCTCTTTCTTCATTGGTGTGCATGCAGGGGGTGGCTTGTGGTTTTTCTGTGCAGGCCGAGCACAAGCTAAACATTAGTTTGCCCCTTGTTTTGTGGGGTAGGACTGGGAAATAGAGGTTCCTCGGGGGGTACACCTTGACTTTGGCTATCCCGAAATACTGGCTGATGTCCCCAAAGTTTTGATAGACGATTTGAGGGTGACCAACCGGGTATTCCTTGTTCTTGTTCACAAACGGATACAAACTGGTAAAATCATAATACAGGATTTCTTCGCCGGGCTTTGGTTTGTAGTACAGACATGTAGCGTTTGTTCTACCCCCCAAAAAAGCATCTCGCGGGTTCAAAGGGGTTGGGAGCTTCTTCTCAACTAGAAACTGCTTCAATGCTGGTTCTGTCTCCAGCATGCCCCGCCACTCGTGTTCCCAGATGCTGCGCACGGCGTAACCCCGACCCCTGAGGTACTCTTCTTTGGCCAGAGTGCAGCTGTGCAACCCTCCGTAGGTTGAATCAAGTAATTTGTTGAAGTCTTTTTCAGAGTAGCAGACGGGACACCCGTGAAAAAAACAGCTGTTAAATTCAAAAGCGGTGGGGACCCCGTTTATTACAGCGAAGCCGTCCAAAGAATATTTGCCTACTTGCTTTTCGCACCCCTGCAGAGCGTGTTGAATGCTGATATTCTCAGTGTGTTCTATATGCATCAGCCATTGGATACCCGGGGTCGAATACCTTTTCTGTGCCCTCTGATAGGAGTCCAGGGGGGCTAAAGCAATGGTTTTACTCTTCAAATACATGAACAGGTACTGGGCCATGCAGACCGAGGCAAGGGTTATGTATTGGAAGGGGTCAATGCAGCGAATCTCTACCTCCTCAACAATATCCCCGCCTTGATCTGTGAGGCACTCGCGCTCTGTCATTTCCATCACCTGCGCCCTAAACCGAAGACAAGCCTCCCTCAGTATCTCCACATCTTGTCTGCAGTAGTAAGCCAACTCCTTCTTTAGTTTAAACACGGTGCCTGCATTAGCGGCGTGCCACTTCAGGAAGGCTTCTCTCTCGCCGGGCATCATGGTCTCGGGGCCGTAATATCTGGCTTCAGGGAGAGGCCCCTCGTAGTCTTGATTATCCGTTGTATTGAACAAGTGGGGGAAGTACCCTTTGCACCCCTGAAACCCCATGGCTTTCGGAAGTTTGCTTAATTTAAGCGGCAAAAAAGAGAGGCTGTCGATAAACCGGATCTTATAATCCGGGAAGGTGATACTCAGCAATTTGCCGCCCTGGCTTATCAAGTCAACGTGCACTTTTTCACAGATCAGCTGTCTCAACACTAGGTACCCATCGTATCCTTTGGCGTTGTGGGCTATAAAGGTGCATCCTTTAAATGTGAGGTCTATAAATTTCTTCACAAACTGCTCCAGACAGTCCTCTCCATAACGACTCCACCTCATGATCTTTTTGCCATTGCCGGGCTCCAGCATGTCCATCGCATACATAAAATTCGGGATGTGCAAACCCGTCTCTTGGCGACATTCAAAATCGTATACGATGTATCTTTCTCCATTTCGCGGGCGATCCACCCCCTTCATAAAACACAGGTGCCCATCCAGGCTTTCAACCTTCTCGGAGCATTGCTCGCACACCGTCTTCTTGCATTTATTGTGGGGTGTGAGAACATAAACACCACACATCTCACAAAACACCTTGGCCTTACAGACAACCTTTCCTTCCCCCGCCAGCCACGTGTGTCTTTCAAGACATGCGTTAGAGCGGCAAACCAGCTTGCACCTACAGCATCTTGGCTTCTCCCCCGGCGCCTCCTGACAGTCTTGGTTCAGGCACGCCGTGCAGAGGTATTGGCAGCCATGGCTAAATTTGTGGTGGTAGCCCGTGTGACAGAATTCACAGAAGTAACGCTTGCCCAGGAAGCCCTTGATGTTTTTGATTCCGTAGTAATGTTCGTCATGCAGCAATATAAACACCAGTTTTTCTTGGCGTTGTCTGCCGGTGACAAAAAACCTCCAACCGCAGTGGGTATAAAACAAAATTTTTATCATGACCCCTAAATGCTCTTCGAAGAGGTGTATCTGTGAAAAGCCAACCCTGTGTTCTGTGGAAATGCCCAGGAGGGGGTGTATGTCCCTGGCCGCTCTAGTAACGTCTTCACGTCTCATGCCACCCCTGCTATCTAACAAGCTCAGTAGACACCCGGCAAAACACAGAAATTCACCTTCCACATTGAAATCAATCAGGTGCTGCCTTTTTGTCTGCAGGACCCTGGTGAAAATGATCGTGCTTAACTTTCTGTGGCCTCCCCCTTCCCTGTTCCTCACGACGGTGAACACTAATTGTAAATTGCCCACCCACACCAGCTCTGCTTTGCTCTGCAGAAGATTTTCTACACGTGTTAGGAAATCATCGGCATTTAAATTCTCCATATGCCTCCTAACAGAAAACAAAGGTCTCTGCAGACCGTCCGCTTCTAAATGGAGCTGCGCAAAATCATTTTGACCTACATCCCTAGAGGCTTCATTCAAAAAGGTCTGTATGACATTATGGACGGCATCAACCGCCTCTACAAAGGAGCATACGTTGTCAAGATTAGCAAACCTATACCGCCGATAGTGCTCTACGGCTGCATAATGACGGATGGGCCTCTCCCACGACTGCACCAGCTCCATACGCACATTCCCAGAGTTTACAGAGTCAGGGGTCTGTAGCCACGACACAGAACCCTCCATCTCCTCTTCCGGTTGAGATTCTGACATAGACATGTTTGCTGGGGGTGTGGGGTTCTTCCCTTCAGACTTCTTTTGTTTTTTTCCAGGCGGCCCTGGATTAAAAAACAAAGGAGAGGTGGTCGTAGTAATGTCATGACCCTCCTTACATTCTAAAAGCAGTCTGTGTCTGGGTAAAACAGCAGGCCATTTCACCTTCTAGCAGCATTCGTGTTGCATGGCTTGTACACGGCTGTGGTGTAGAACTTACGCTCTCACCCCTCATGTCAGGCAATGGCATCGGGAAAGAGGCAAATCCTTGGTCGGTTCCCCATTCTGAAGCCAAAAAAAAAAAAAGGAAAGAAACACACCATAGTTTACTCCTGCAGAAGCTAACAACCCTTGCCTGCAGAGGGTGGTTGTAAACAGGCTAAAGCCATACCTTCCTGAGACTTCTGATGGTCTCCCCTGTCCAGAGAACCCTGGGGGTCTGTGGGGAGCATAAAAGTAGCAAACAGTTGATCTTCTTCCCATTCTCAAACCAAAAAGAAAAAGAATTACCTTCCTGAGACTTCTGATGCTCTCCCCTGTCCAGAGAACCCTGGGGGTCTGTGGGGAGCGTAAAAGTAGCAAACAGTTGATCCTCTTCCCATTCTAAAACCAAAAAGAAAAAGAAGCATGCCATAGATTACACCTGCTGAAGCTAACACCCCTTGCTTGCTGTGTGGAGCAGTAAACAGTACCTTGCTGGGAGACCTGGTGATCTCTGTGCAGAGACCTCTGAGGATCTGTAGGGAGCGTAAAGGTTGCAAACAGCTGATCCTCTTCCCATTCTAAAATCAAAGAGAGACATAAGACCCCTACTCTCAGTGCCTGGAGAAGCATGATAAAGTGTCTAGACCACCTACCCAAAAGCGCTCTCATGCACTGTGAATCACTGGGGTCCTCCTAAGCCAAAATAAAACAATGAAATAAAAGTTATAACTGCTAGGTCTCCACTGTGCAGAGACCCCTGGGGATCTGTGGGGAGTGTAAAGGCTGCAAACAGCTGATCCTCTTCCCATTCTAAAATCAAAAAGAGACATAAGACCCTGTTCTCAGTGCCTGGAGAAGCATGGTAAAGTGTCTAGACCACCTACCCAAAATAAAACAACGAAATAAAAGTTATAACTGCTAAACACCCCCTGCCATGCACCCCCCTCTGCCTCAAGATTTTCATGCTGTACTTACATTTGCAGGGTCCATCGCGATCTGTCCCTCTTTGCAGGCTGTCTGCTTGGTCTGTGGAATCTAGATAAGGCATCGGCCAGACACTGCAGGCGCCTCGCCCACCCCTGTTTGCATCACACTTTTGACCCCCTCCCCACAACCGGTCAAGCTCATGTTAGCAAAAGAGACACAGACTTCGCTTTATTTGCAAAATATTTTATTATGCCATTCCACAGGCTTTCATTAAGTTTCTTGTCAGGCCTTGGTTAGCAGTTTCCTGTAATTAATTCCTAACACATTCTGACATATTAGCCTCTTTAGAGCCACCGGTAAGTCAGACCCAATTTTGGGCAGGCTGCCCACTCTTTGCAGGCGGAAGGGTTGGGCTGTGGGGTGTAGATAAGGTGTTGCCTGCACACTTAAGGCGCCTCGCCCACCCCTGTTTGCATCACACTTTTGACCCCCTCCCCACAACCGGTCAAGCTGATGTTAGCAAAAGAGACACAGACATTGCTTTCTTTTGAAAAACATTTTATTATTCCGTTCAACAGGATCTTGGTAATACTTTATTGTCAGGCTTTGGTTAGCAGTTTCTTGTAGTCAACCCCTGTCACATTCTGACATATAAGCCTCTTTAGAGCCACCGGTAATTCAGACCCTATTTTTGTCATGATACCCATGGGGCTGGGGTTTTTCTCAATACATTGTATGAATTCCATAAGCTCATCAAGGGTGTCACATGAGACATAGAATTTGTCCAGTTTGGCGGCGATGGTCATAATGACCCAGAGAGTCTCAGGCCTTGAGATTCTAGAACATAGGGATTTCATCATTTCTTCTTCGCTGGGTGGTGACCCATCCATTTGGTCTCCATCGTCTTGCAGGCACCCCGCAGAGCAATGAAGTAATATTTTGATCACACAGGCCTTTAGAATTTGAATCACCATGGCATGGTAGGGATAGGATATTTCTTTAAAAAAAAAAAAAAGGAAATAAGATTGGTTTAAACGATGGGTTTCAAATACTAAAAACTCTGCTTTCTAAAGATTACAAAGCCACCCACCATCTGTGCTGCAGAATCTGCAGTTACAAGGAACTACGGTCTCAGCTTGCAAGTTTTCAACAGCTGATACAGTGGCCAGTTTGTCCCGGCCGCTTTCAAACGGCGCCAATCTGGCGGGTTTTTTCCTGGGGCGGGGTTTTCTTTTCGGGGGCTCTGTGGTCCCGGTGAACGAGGAATCCGGCGTACTTGCCATCTTAAAAACATGGCGTTCTGTTTTTGAGACAGACGTACCCGGCTCCAAATTCACTCACGGCCCCGCCTTCCGCCACACATGTCCCGCCCGCGGCTCCCCATTGGCCTCGGCGCGACTCTGCCCCGGGCGTGTCTGGAACATGCCCGGACATGCCCCCCCACCCTGGCGGTCCCCTCCTGCCTTTGGAAAACCCCAGTGGGGGGAGGGGAAAGGCTCGGGGCCCCGGGACGGCGGGCGATAGCCTTTATTGCGCGGGAGAGTCGGCAGGATGGGCGGCGGGCGGTGAGAGACTGGCTTTGGGGCTCGGGGCAGGCGGCTGCTGGCTGACTTTATTGCACGGGAGAGACGGCGGGGCGGCGGAGCTTTGGGGCTTGGCGCACTTGAGGGGCTTCCCCATTTGCAAACACGCGGTCTTTTGTCGTTTTTTTTTGACACTGAACCGCTCGCCTAAAACGGTTTGTTGTTTTTTAAAAACCCCCGGCGCTTCCTGGAAAACACCGCGGCGCATGCCGGGAGGACGTCCGCTTCCGGCGCAGACCGCGCGAGGCATGGCGGGAGGACGGGGAAATGGCAGCACTTCCGGTTTCGCCTGTGCGAGGCATGGCAGGAGGACGGGGAAATGGCGGCACTTCCGGTTCCACCCGCGCAAGGCATGACGGGAGGAGGGACAATGACGTCACTTCCAGTTACGCCCGCGCAAGGGATTCTGGGAGGGGTGTGGCCATGACGTCACTTCCGGCCCACTCTTTTCCACGGGGGGGCTACCTTCCATAGAAATTTGGTATACACTTATACTACTATGGTCTGTAGAAGTAACATTAATAAAAATGGAAAGCAACTAAAGCAATACACAATGATATGTCACATCACTAAATGTACACAAGATACACAGAAACTTCCTCTGGTATTGAAAATAGTATATCTTGTTTATTTAAAATGTCTACTGTTTGTGGCCTGAAGCATTTGGGAAAAATGATTCCAGAAAGAGATTTCATAACATCGATCCAAGAATACTCATTCCTCAGTCACATTTTACTTGACTGGAATATCTGGAGGTATCTGAGGGAGTGCTTCAGACAACGCTTTCAGAGGCTCAGTGGATCTATGTGGGAGAAAACAATTCTCTAGGAAACATGTTCCTGAGATACTGGGTTAGGCCCAGGCATGGCCTGGGAGTTGGTACAGATAAAACTCTGCCATAACATAATCAAATGGTCAACACTTTTCCATACCTCTTCAGTAGTTCCTTCTCCCCCCCCCCCGATTTCTAAATTTAGGAAAACCATTAGCTTAAATGATATTTTTTCATGAAATGTGCAATGTTGAATTTTTAAAAAGTTTTATCATTTTTAAATTTGATTGCAAATGACCTCCAAGTAGTTTATGGAAACTGGTATATAAGTTTTTTCATAAATAAAACACTAAGTAAAAGGCATAGGCATATAGGAGAAACAGTGATGATGAAAACATGATAAAACATTCACAAGGCAAGTACATAAATGGCATGGTTTGTTTGATAATGCTTGACTTTTCTAGCCTACCCTCCTACAGATGCCTATAGTAAAATGGATCCTCCCCACAATATATGATTAGCCCTTGGAACAAGTTAAATATTATGTTTAAAGACATTAAAGCCAGTCACATCTGCAGTGTGGCTCTACTAACAAGCCAAGGTCACCTTCCTGGGAGCTTTTACTTGCAGGGTGCAAAGGTCAATATTCAGGAGGAGATACCAGAGTTGTGTGGCCGGCCTTTTACAGTACAATATAGCAAACAAGTGGTACAATATCAGTGATTACTAGCATGTGGATCACTCAGCTTGGTCCTGTAGTACTAATCCACTACTACATCCTCCAGGAGATCCCTGTTTGAAAAGAACGGCATATAATTTGGAAATCAGGACTGTGAATTCTTCAAAAATGATTTGGAAGAAAAGCACTTGTCTCCTATTTATTAAAGCAGCCTGACTTTTTAAAGACTTTCCCAGAAGAGATGCTGTTGCCTTAAGGAGTCAACTCATTAAACTTAATGCAATACTTAAAATAGCAACATCTTTTTTCAGGCATGTGCAGAGGCCTAGTTGGGCTGCTTGAACAATATCCTGTGCCAGAGTAAGGGTGTAAAGTTTACCTTTTGGGGGGAAAAAGTGCAAATCCTTGGAAATAGGGATTTGTATTTCCATAGTGTCTCTCACAATAGCTTCTTGTACTGTGTGGAAAATACAAGTTGTTAATTATCTGAAGCTCTACCCTGATTACTATGGTGGCTTTGATTAACAATCCTTTTTCAAAGAAAGAACTGGCTCTGTAAACAGTAGATTACCATTTTCTCTTAGGGTTACCATATTCAGGCTGCAAAGCTCCTAATAGCCATTAGAGAGTTTCCTGGCAGCAGAGAGTGTCCTTGATGCCATCCAGTGGTCATCAGGATTTTTGCAGCACAGATATAATAGCCTTATTTTGTGCCTCTCACAGATCTTGTGCCCTAAAGGTAGACACCCTAATAACACAATGTATTCTCTGCCCATGCTTACTTTATGGGTTAGTTCAAAGATTGGCTTTGGTGCACTTGTATGGGAAGCAGAACTGGGCCTCAGGAATGTACACACCTATCACCGTTCAAATGCCTTAAGGCAGTGTTGTCCAAACTTGGCCACTTTAAGATGAGTGGACTTCAACTCCCAGAATTCCCCAGCCAGCCTGCTGGCTGGGGAATTCTGGGAGTTGAAGTCCACTCATCTTAAAGTGGCCAAGTTTGGACAACACTGCCTTAAGGCGTCAGGGCATGCATGCTCTTGGGGGACTGGTCTTCACTTGTACTCAGAGAATCCCACCTACATTTCTTATGCATGTAACTGGCTTACAAGAACTCATGTGGTGGTAAATGGGTCCATTTCTGAAGAACTGCCTTGCTTCCCACCACAGATTTATAGCATGGTGTGTGTGTGTGTGTGTGTGTGTGTGTGTCTCAACTGCCTCAAAATGATGGACAACTACATTTTGATAAAACACAACTATACTTAATCACTGTTGTTCAGATGAAAGATATCCCTGGGATGATGGATCAGATCCGAACCTAAAGTATTTGATGAAAGAAAGGGATCTTGCTCTTCAACAAAGAGTTGAATTTTAAAAGTCATCTCTTTTAAAAACCAGAGCTGCTTTTTCTAGCATTTATTTCATTTTCCGTTCTGTTTGTTACACTGGAATCTGGTTCTGCTTTGAAAAGAATTCCTACTGATTTGAAAATAGTTTCAATGGATGGTTTGAATAGAAAGGTACAACCTCCTTCCAAGTTAGCAACTGTCTTTGAGAACAATCCAAGTAAAAGTATCATTTTTTATTAAAAATAATAATGTTGTTATTGCAGGTGGGCCTGTTAATGCTGCTATAACATAACGCTGGAAAAGCTCTTGAAAACAGCTTTTCTTGGGGATATAATATTTCAGGATTAAAGAGTTCAAAATATTACATCATTATCATCCATCATAATTCAGGAAAATGAACTGTATTTTTACTGTTCCTTTTAGGAATGCTCCCATGTGAGATATAATTGCACAAAACTTTGTCCCTAAAAAAAGAAAGAAGAAACACAAAAGACTGCAGTACTGAACAGAACGCCAGCAAGGATAATGGCTGTTTACCCCTATACGACTAATCACAGATGCCTCTACCTGCTGCTTTTCTCTCTGTGGATGAAAATATACAGCTCCTTTCAGTTGCCAGGGAGAAAATCAGCTTGATAGTTGCTTGCGCTCAGTACCAAAGGCAGGGTTATTACTAAAAGGTTTTGCTGCAACCTTCAGTATCTTCTTCAGTCCTTCTTACTTTGCATAAGTTGGGCTTTGGATCCCATGCAGAAGGAACTAATCTGCACGTGGGCCCCTGCACTTGACAGAAGGATAAAAAAGGGAATAGGGCTTGCTCAAAACTTGGGCTACTTGATGATAAGCATACTGAAAGAGTACAAAAGATTTTTTTTTTTACTCAGCCTTATGATGCAATCTCAGTCTAGCAGCCCATCAATCCAGTACTGGTCAGCTTGCTGATGGAAGTTTGTGCTCATGCTGAGACCTTAGTTGCTGCTTATGTTTGCCACAGCAGTCCCCATTTGTCCTCATGAGCTGGAGCTGGGCAAAATTTTACTTTTTTGTCGTACGAACACATGCTAATTAATTAATTAATGTCTCTGATACAGATCTTCAGATCTAGCAGCTTTATCCTTTTCAGTATTAAAATGCTACTCCTCCTTGCCTCAGGCTTTAAAAAAAAAACTCAACTCATGTCAGTTTTGAAACAGGCAGCAGGGTCTTTTTAAAAAAATTGGAGAAGTAAAATGTCTAAGCAGTGTTTCTCAACCTCAGCCACTTTAAGATGTGAAGACTTCAACTTCCAGAATTCCCTAGCCAGCAAGCTCAGATTTCCCCAGATAGAGATGAGGAAAGGGTTAAGTTTCCATTTGGCTTGTACACTAGTTGTGATCTGAACCAGACCACCATATTCTTACACTGGAATAAGGACCCCAGTGTGATATACTTTCTTCATATCTACATTACGCTTAATCTTAGCCCAAAGGCTAAGAAGTGGTACATACCTCTACATTTGTCCTGTGCCTGCAGCCCTACATACCTCTACATTTGTCCTGTGCCTGCAGCCCTCAACCTGTCACAACTAGCCACAGACATAAGCAAATTCTGCGTTCTTAAATCAGTCTTCTTTTAGAGGAGCCCTCTTCTAAAATGCAAATCTTCTATTTTTTTAAAAAAATCCAAGATTACTGACACATAATGACACATCTAAATTGTCCCTAAAGCCACCAACTCTGGGCTGCAAACGTTCATTCATTCATTCATTCATTCATTCATTCATTCATTCATTCATTCATTCATTCATTCATTCATTCTATTTAGAAAGGCGCCCAACTCTGTATGACTATGGGTGGCATACAACATTAAAAGATAATTAAAAAGACAATTTGGATGACACTTGATGACATCAGGGTTAAGAGTTTTCTGTATCTCTTTGCTGCCATCTATTGTTCATCCAGATTTTTGAGGCCCAGAGATGATAGTCTTGCTAACTCTATCACCATGGGAATGGTAAAGTAAAGAATGTTTTATTAGTTTTTAAATTCTACTTAGCTTAATGTTTTGAACCAACATCAAGTATGTCAGAAAAATTACCTTTCAGAGAAAGAGTTCTCCTGTTGCACTTGCTTATGATTTGTTTGCGCATAATATGTTGACTAAGATTAAATTGTTAGATCTGCATAAATAAACCATGGTTTATATGCCCACAGTGTCTGGGTTCACAGAAGCCACAAGGTAGCTTGATTTGTTTTGGCTTAGGATATTGCCTGGAACCAGCCAAAGAGCATAAGGAGTTAGAAGGAACTTTGAAAACTACAAGTAACACTTAAGAAGCATAAGCCAAAAGTGGTGATGTGAAATGCAGTGGGTTTGTTCAGAGGAAATAATGCATTGACAGGGGGATGGCTGGGAGTTTGTGTGCATTTCCCTAGACAGTATCACTCCCAGGGTCCTCTTCATGCTGTCTGGTTTAGCCTCTCTCTATTCAGAGGTGCCAAAGGCTGATCTCTTTTCATGAACATCACAGTTGATGTGAAAAAACACAGTGCTACATTTTTGCCAGATAAATTAGGGAAGATTGTCACCTTTAATGAGAACTTTTTTTAGTGACAAACAGTTCAGTTTGTGTCAAATAGTGAAATGAGTAGAGTTAATGCCACAGCCTTCACAATTTAATATCTGCTGTATGTGCAAGGACTGGGTACATCTTCTGAAGTTTTGGATTAGTGGACAACAAATTGCTTATTTAATGAAAATGCTCTAAAGAACGGAGTTACTAGAAGTATATTAATTATGGTACTGTCTCAGATGGGAAATTAAAACAATAGGTCTATAGTTAGAAACAGATCTCCACAGATCTAAAAGTGGGGGAAAAAGAACAGAAACAAGCAGGCAATTCTCTCTCTCTCTCTCTCTCCTTTCCAGATTTTCTTTTCACTGTACAACTTTGAGAGTGGTATGTGGGGGTATTGCCATATAGCTTTCTTTCAGTTCCATCTAGGAAGATACTTTTTTTCTCTGAGGAAAATGTATTTCAGGCCTTAATGCATGGGTTATGACCATTGACCCTAGAAGGTGTTTTTTTTTTTTTTTAATTCTAACATTTTTCATGTGCAAAAATGTTCTCAAATTGTCCTTCTAATGTACATTTTCAGCTCAGACTTCAACACACACTGGTAAAGGAGATACTAGGAAAAAGAAATATGAGTACGTAGAAATTTGGATCTTAGTGTGGTTATTTCATGGGGTAAGTAGGAGATAGCTTTTTCTCTGCAGTAAAAGTCCGAGATGACTTTCCTTCACACCACTTGTGTTTTGAGATGAATTGGACAAAGCAATGTTGAGGGAGTTACATTTCAAGAGGATATCCTCAGTCGATTGGAAGCACGTGTCCAGAGCACATCCAAACTGTACGAACCCCCTGTGAGCCAGTAATAGGCCACACTAGTCCTCAATTGCTCACTAAAGTACATTTGTCCATTCAGTGGACAACCATCAAACTAACCAACATTATTAAATGGTTAATGCACACTTGCACTTACTGCACATTCAAAGGGAAATAGCTGAGATGGAATAAATAATAAGGTTTGATTCTGTTTGGGCTTGAATAGAATTTATCATTTTCTTTGCCTCTACAAGTATTGTTATATTTCACCCACTTGCTTATTTCCTGCAGCAACCCTCACATCCTTTTTATGTGAACAGCTTCACGGGCAAAATTATCAGGTGTGCAATGGAAAGAATGAGATAAACTCTATTATCAACCCTTGTTTATGGTTCCAATTCTTTATGGATGTTTGTTGTTTGTTAAATGTTTGAAGATGTTTGTTGCAATTTGAGGACATATTTAGCAATGTATTTAGTTTGGTTCTGAAAAGAATGCTAACTATATTGTCAAACATGGTGTTTCTTATTTATATTTATTGGCATATTTCTGAAGTATCAATATCACTATTGATAGGAAAGCAAATGGCCTAAAATAAAGATTTAACCCTTACCCTGTAGCAGTCTGTTTTCTGCAGAACTGCCCACAGGAGCAACAACATGTTAAGATTGGGAGGTTCAAGGGCCACATTTTCACATACACTTGCTATTCTTAATCCTACTGAAATATATCCACTCATTGTTGTGGGCTGAATTGTATCTACTGGCTTTATTACACCCATGGGCTTCCACTGGGGAAGATAAGGAGTGCAAATGATGTCATGCCCATTATGATATCACTATCCAAATGACATGAATTATGTAACATACGTCATAATTACATAGTTATGTAATTCACATCATTGGCGTGTAGTGTCATCATGCTTCATCTGGATGCCTATGCTTTCATCTCCATCTCCATTGTGTTGCAATAATCATGAGAGGGGATCACAGTAAAGGTTAATTTCTTTGTTGTGCCTTAAAATATGATATAAGGGTTACAGATGTCATTAACTACTCTGTATATATTTGCTTAGTGACCAAATGGAGCCAAGTATGTTTGTTTTATGACATGGGAGTCTCCTTAGTATATTGTTCTGCTTTTATGATGCTATCAAACTCTGATCTTGAGATTTGTGGATTTCTAAGGGATTTTGATTAAAACTGATTTTCCTTTGAATCTGTTAGTGTGTTATTTTTCAAAACCAAATAACATTTGCTAATAACATTTCCAGAGATACTCTGTGGGCATATTCTCCCATAATACTGTACTGATGTTACCCTTAATCCTTATCTGGAACTGAAGTACTATTCAAACTAAATGGACTTACATGTACATAAATTATGACCTATTGTCTATATGTGTTATTGTAGTTATCACAATTTCTAATCGCAAGTTCTTCCAATCATATGAAATATTTCAAGATACAGTTACTGATATTTTTGCAGAAAATTAGAGGCTGTTGTTCAGACTGTAACCGTTGATTAGAATTACTATGTGCTGTAAGCTCTTCATTCTGTTTCTTCTCCTTGCTTAAATGGTACACTTAAAATGACGTAAACCTTCCTGCACACTGGATGAAAATTAATACTAATTTTTAAATGCAAAGCAGATCTTTTCTCTTTTTGGTATTTCAAATTATGTTTGTCTTTTTGAATGATAATGAATCTGTTGAAGTGTCATATGAAAAATATGAAATAATTTGGGATAATCAAGTTTTAAAGAAAAAGTTGCTTTAGTATATTAAAAAAATTAGAATATACTCACCTGAGTTTTGTGATGGAGGGAGAAAAATTACTGGCATATGAGAAATCCAGATTCAAATTCTTTGGTTCAGGAGATATTGAGGATACGCTTCACATGTGACAGACATGATTGGGTATCCCAAAATCATAGGAGAATAAAATAATTTGTCACGTTGCCCAATTACAAAACTACATTATGTAATTAAATTTAAGTAATGTAATTATTAAATTAAAACTAATTACATTACATACTTACTTATTACATAAATAACAAACTACATGGGATAAATTGGAGAAACAAAACCCAGGAGCAACAAACTATTGGCCACTATTAGGAACTGAATTCTGGGACAAGATGTCAATGTCAACAAGTATAAATGCAGCCCCACATTTTTATCTTAAATACTTAGGACACCTTCCATTGTGTTCAGTGAAAAGTATTTCCATGGAAGTATGCCTAAGCTAAGAGTTAAGAATTGCAGGCTTTGGTCTCTGCTATTGACGCCATTGTACATAATGACATAGTTTCTGGAAAAAGAACTTTCTAGACCTGGGTTAGCCTTGCGGTTTTAAATGATAGCTTTAGAAATGCTGAGGTTTAGCTAACCCTTTAGAAACCTAGTAAAAATATTTTTAGCAAGGAAAAGAGGATCTCAGCTGATGTTTCACTCTCTGTCTTTCTCTTTCTCTCTACACACATTCATATGTTCCACAAATAATGCATATATTTTTGTAAAAAATTATCCAGTCTTTAAGGTTACAGAGGAGAAACAATACAAAAAGAAATAATCAGGAGTGTTTGAAAAGGAAACAATCGCCTGTATGAATTCTGAAAAGGTCCACATTTATTTCATATACATAAACAACATTCAACAATTCAACTCATTTTAAAGAATGATGTCACTTCTGGCATCTGAAAGCAACTCCCTGAAATTTTCAAGGCATGGCTTTATAAAAATGGGTCTGGTACATTCCAAACCAACTTTTAAGATGTTTTCAGATGTGAATCAACATGCCTGTTTATTTACTTGATTTGATTTGTGTGCTTGATTGGGAATTTTCCATGACTTTGGCTTGAATGTCAAGCCTACAAGATGGCATTTGATTGAACAAGGACTCTTCCCTACTTATCCAGATTTGCTCCATTGTTGATATGCTCAGTAAAATCAAGTGATTGCACTTACTATGTGGGCTGCACTACTTTAGCCTTCAGGTAAGAGTTACACATTGTTGAATAATGCTTCTCACATACAATAACCTTCCCTGCACATTGAAAATAGCAGCAGTATTGTTATCCTACACAGTTGGAGGGAGCTGCTATTTCTCCTCCTTCTTTTTTCACTTGCAAACATTCAAAAGTATGATCCTTTGCTTTCACTCCCAAAAGGTATGATCCCAGAAAAGCTTTATCCTATAATATTTCTGCATCTCTAATAAACAGGCTTTGGGAGTCACTTGTGCGACCAGTGATGCAGGCAGTGTGTGGTTGAGAAGGTCAAGCATTACCACAATATCTCTGCTGTTATTTTAGGACTTCCATATGCTATGGTTGGACCCAATACAGTGGCATTTGGTTTCAGGTTTTTTTTTCCCCCCTCTTGGGTTTGGCTTTTTAAGAATAGATGAACATATTTCAAGCAAAATCCAACAAAATGTAACATTCACAGCAATTTAGGACCAAGGTTGGTTTCAAGCTGGAAACAGACTTTTCTCCTCTGGTTTTAAAAGATGTTTAGCGGCTGATCCTTAAAACACTGATTCTAAATTATTGCATAGAAGTAGGGTGGGGGAGAAAAGAGAATATGAGCATCAACATCATAATCCTTAGCAGATAATCATTATGCCTTTCTTGTGCATAATTAATAAGTTTAAACCCAGTGAAATAAAAAATCATCTTCTGAGTTATTGTGATATTGCTGTCTTTTTGGGGTTATTTTTTCCATTACAGTGATTTTCCAGCATATTGGTCACCATATGGAAATACACAAAACCTTTCCTGTTTACCAGGATCTTACTACCTATCTCACTAGCTGTCTGGCTGGAACCAGTAAGACAACTATCAACTATTTGTAGTTTTTAGTTGTTGTTTGGATTATCAAAAGGAAAAAAGAAAAAGA
The DNA here is from genome assembly GCF_059951505.1 of Python bivittatus. Lineage (NCBI taxonomy): Eukaryota > Metazoa > Chordata > Lepidosauria > Squamata > Pythonidae > Python > Python bivittatus. Next base: position 47,429,487 of record NW_028277075.1, on the reverse strand, counting down.
AAAACCAACCAACTAACCAAAAACACTTAGTGAGGCCAATTTAGGATCTAATATGCTGTAATCTGAGCTATTATTTATACTTTTTAAATTAAGAATTCAGTCTGAAAGGTTAATCCAATTAATAATATTTAATTAGCTAGAATAATTAAATAAAATATTATGAATTTGCTTCTGTGTATATTCTATTGTATTGCCAATTATTAATAAATTTAAATAAAAGGAAACAAAATGCCACAACTGTTTTCATATTATAGAGATGTTGTATTTTTGTAAGTGCAATGGACCTTAAAACACCCCCTCCCCGTGTGTGTGTGTGTGTGTGTGTGTGTGTGAAGTGGATTCATCACTCAACAGAGCACAGTACCACTTTCTTGACATGAATTGAAAAGATCATTGGTTACAAAGAAAGGCATGCTAGTTTGGAACAAGGGGGGCTATCTGGATTAAAAATGCCCTTTTGTTCCTCAGCATATAATCTGAAAACCTTCTGGTTACTCTGGCTGACACTCCAAACCATTAAACATTGTGGGGATAGAATTAATGCTGCTGTTTTACAAAGAACAGCAACAACATGTTTATTAGTCTTATTTAAAATCACACCAGCCTTCCACAACCAGGTAGTGATCTTCAGAATATTTGTGCTATAAGAACTGACTCTGGGTGACAGAATTTGTAACCTAACCATTGGGGGTGCACCTGGTTCATGAGAACTTTTATGAGTCATTCCAGCACCAAGAGAAAAGTCCATTTTCTAATCTTTGGGTTTCCTGATGTGGTTGGAGAGCCTGCCCAGGATAGCAAATGGAATGACTCCAATGCTGGATCCACACATAAATCTCAATCTGTTGCCTTGAGCCAAATGATTTTTTTTTAAACTTACTTGTCTTGGAAGGCAAAGACAAGGGGATGAAGAAAGAAGCATGAATGGCAGAAGGTGGCAAATTCCAGGATCCAACTTACTTCCTGTTACAGCCCAAGGTTTGCCATTTACAGCCGGGTGGAAAAGAATGTTTATTTAGGTATAGATATATAATGTACTTGTCCAGGACCAAGATGGAGTTCAGGAATAGAAATAATCAGTTATGTCAAGTAAGAAAACCTGAGCATGTTCAAAGTGCTTTTTCTAATAAAGTTCCTCTGTGGCACTGTCACATTGCATTGCTGTATAAAAGATCAGACTTTTTTGAATTTAAGCTCAGCTGATCCTTTCTTTTCATTTGTAAAGACGTTCTGCACATGTTCAGAGTTTCCCATTTCAAATGTTTTTATCACTAAACCAGTTCTTGTCTCTGAACAAGTGAACAGACACACAGTGCTTGAGGAATCAATATGAATTTTTGATTTAGACTCTTGTTTCACTGTAGCCCCTAATTAATGGAGGACTTAAACAGCTCTGTTAGTTCTGTCTCATGCTTACCCCCTTTGGGCATGCAATCTTTTTCATGATCCATGGGTAACCAAATAACTCTGAAATATGAAAGAATTCAGTTGAGAGGATGCCACTTTCTTGATTTAGCAGAAACTGAGTGGTGTCTCTTCTGCCTCTCCCATATTCTGCTGCATCTCTTCCCATAAGCTTAGTTCTATAGAGAGGCTCAGATGTAAAGGAAGATGCCCAGTCCTGCCTGCCTTAACTTTGGCCACCTAGTGCCTCTTGCAACCAGGGTTCCCAACTGCTTTGTTGATTGAACGGTGGCTATTCTGGCAGAGTAACATTTGGAAAGATCCCATCTTAAGTCGGTGGGGATAAAAGAATAGTTTCCTCTTTTCAACAGCCCATGGATTGCCATGTGACTCCAAGCTCGAAAGAAAAATATAAATATGTGCTTAAAATATATATATATATATATATGTGTGTGTGTGTGTGTGTGTGTGTGTGTGTGTGTGTGTGTGTATGTATATTTATATATATCTGCAGCATTCTGCTGCCCAGCTAAACAAAAACTCAGATGACTTTTTTAACTGAGGCCCCATTAAAACAGATTTCACTCTGGGTCACCTGGAGTTTAAAAAGTCCAGGAAGAGTGCAGAGGAAATATTTTGTTATGCGCTTCTAGCAGATCTCTACAGGGGCTTAGGAGTACATGAACTATTTTACACAAAGGGCTGGACTTCCTGGATAAAATCATAGATATGGGGAGAATTGTTTTTTTTTTGGCGGGGGGAATCTGTTCTTTATTGTCTCAGACAAATCAGCAAATCATGTGCAAAGCTCCTGGGAAATGGGGGATTCAGAAGGAGCATTTTTTTTTTTTTGGCTCATTTTATATCAGAATTTGAGCAACTTAACTTTAACAGTTTAACTCCCCCTTTCCCAGTTCCAATATCCCATCTTTCTTCAAATAAGTTCAATAAATTTGTACCTGCATTAATTCCAGAATAATTCAGTGAGATGGTTAGACTATGTAATGGTAATCAGCACAACTTTTGTATCTGACTCAAGCCTTCCTGGTCCAGCCACTTGTATTTCCCCCTGTTTTTATGTACTGTAATAATAGTAAATAGTAGTAGTAGAAGTAGGTGTTCTTACTCCCGAAGAAGACTCTTGATCTAAATGACTTCCTATCTCTGAGAATCAGGACTGGAAACATATGAGAAAATGAATTTAGCTGTCTTATATGGAGTTGTATAATTGCTAACACTTAATGGGAAAACAATGAAAAAGCAAAACAAAGTAAAAAAAAATGGAAAAAAGTAAAGAAACTTGCAAGAACACATACAAGATGACTTACACCAGAATTATATAAAGCTTTTATGAGTGCTAAACAGGAATTTAATCCCTTCTACAGTATTCATTTGAAACAGAATATTTAACGAATCACACAAAGCCCAGCTATTGTTCTGGAGCAAGGTGAAAGCTTCTTGGGTGAAACAGTTGCAACAATATAATACTATCTCTGCTCTTAAAGCTGTCCAAGACAAAGTAGATCAAGATTCTGACTCAATAAATCAACAATTTTTAATTTTTTTGCTCTCAATTTCAGAGGCAATCAAGGAAGACATTAAGATTATGCATGCCCAAACTACTTACTTAGCTACATTTTAAAGAAATAATAAATGACATACAACCTATGAAAACAGGAAAATCTGAACAATATATTGAGTTCTTTTCCCCAATATTATTGAAAGACTATTATTATGCCATTTTACAGTATACACAGTTTTTCCAGCCTCCTTCTGTACGACACATATAACTGGGATTATGAAGGCTAGTAAAGATCCTACAGACTGTGCAAGCTAATGCCTGATTTGGTTATTAAATATTGTTACAAAAATATTGATAGTGGCTAGAAACAATATTACCTTCTGCAAAATCTGGTTTTATAAAAGCATCTGATATTCGATAACTAATTGATATTCCGGATATACATTCAGAAAAATCAGCACCACTGGCTGCATTGGGTGTAAAAAAGACCTTTGATACAGTGAAGTAGAAACACTTGAAACATTTGTCTGACTATGGATTTCCTCCTTTTTTATTAATTGGATCAATATGTGGTATTCAATTACGGTAGAGTTATTATAAAAGGAATTAAACCTTCATCTATCAAATGTCATAGAAATTGTCAAAGATCTCCTTTATCTCTTCTTATTTTTTAATTTAATACAATGGTACCTCGGGATATGAACTTAATGTGTTCCGTGACTCTGGGCGTATCCCGAGTTGGTCGTAACCCGAGGCAAATTTCCCCATAGGGTTCAATGTAAATCCAGTTAATCCGTTCCGCCCTCCGAATTTGATCGCAACCCGAAGCAAATTTTCCCATAAGGTTCAATGTAATTACCGTTAATCCATTCTGGCGTCTGCAGACCACGTGTCAGGGGCAGGAGAACGGCCGGGCGTGGTGCGGCGGGGCGGGAGAATGGCCGGGCGCGGCGGGAGAACACCCGGGCGCCGTGCGGCGCGGTGGGAAAACAGCCACAGACCACGTGTCAGGGCGGAAAAATGACCGTACCCCGAGGCGGAGTTCCCACATCGAGGTAAATTTTTGTGGCTGGAGCTGGTCGTAACCCAAAAAGTTCATTAGTAGAGGCGTTCGTATCCCGAGGTACCACTGTATTAGAACTATTGGTCCGCTATATCAGACAAATAAGAGACACTTTGGGTAGAATGTGGCTGGAGTTGAATGCAAACTATTATTATATGCCAATGATATGATGCCTTATGGAGAATTAAGTATTTTCTGTACCAAAAATTATTGATATTATGCAACAGTTTGAAATAGTCTCATATACTTCCTGTAGGCTCCAATGTTTTTAAGGAAATATTTTACTTTCTGCTTGAATACTTCTAAATATCAGGGAACACTTATTCCAAGGAAACTGCTTTCATTTGTGGCTGTAAATATCCCAACTATCTTATTTCATATAAAAAATAAACTTATATGGATATTTAAAATTTTTATTGAGTTTATGAAGGAAGATAAATCTTATAAAAGATTAATACATTTGCGTGGATGTATTGCTATGGTCATTCCTTTAAGCATATTGACAAGATGTTAGTATATTTTTATATGGAAGGATAAGCCCTAGAATTTTTGCCTATTGTATGATGATAGGAGTTTTAAATTTTCCTGAGTTTCAGTTGAATCATTAAACATATTTTGACTTCAGTTCCTCCATGGAATGCAAGCATTCCAGTCCAGAAACCCCTATGGCCACAATCAGAAAGTTATACTATTATGTATTCAACATGTTGAATGTTTCATTATGTGAAGAATCATATCAAACATGGGCTACAGCAAAAAAGATTACTTTTCAATGCTGAAAAGACAGTGTGATATCAGATTTACAACCTTGGATCAATGGTATGTGTTTGCTTACTTTGGCTTTATTGATGTAATGGAAAGACTGATAAATATTATTTTGTTTGGTCAAGGTTTAATTATGTATTTAAAAATGGGATTGAAAGATTTTCTCAATATGTAACATGTATTCTTGTTTCTTTTTTTTCTTCTTAACGGTGTGTCCATTATTTTGTTCTTTTCTTTTTTCCATTTTTCTCTTTAGTGTAATGTATAGAGATTTTGTGATGTTTTATAAAACATATAAGCAGACAAAGTCTTATGTCTTCTTCTTACCTTCCTCCTCTTCTTCTCTTCCAAATCTAGTTTCATAACTAGATAATAATTTCATACAATTTTTGGTTATGTATGTTGGATCATACCAGGAGTGGAAACTTGGAAACATTTCTCCTTGCACCAATGAACTATTTCATTTTCTATTGTGCAGGTTAGCAAACAAACAAACAAATACTGTCCAAATTTCCTACCATATTTATCTTTTCATAAGGTAGTTGGAATCATGAATATATATTTGTCTGTAAATATGTGCAAATCAGTAAGAATACTGTCTGCACTGATAGGACAAGTGTCTGATGGATTTTCCTATAAAGTGAAAAAAATATATTAAATTTTACACCTACTTACATTTCCAATATAGGGAGGTTTTGAACATATATTAATCTAAATTATGTCACATGTAAAATGCAAAATACTCTGCATTTGTTATGCAGATTTCCTGAAAACCACTTTAATACAATTCCCCTCAAGCAGGCTCTTTTTAAAAAAATTATCTACAACTGTTTGTGAGCAATTTTCAGCAGCGTATCTTTTCTCTGACTACTTGTTGGTGTGTGAGGATTTGTGATTGGGAAAATAGGGACAGTAGCCATATTTTGTTTATCCAAGTACTGTAATTTCCAATGGAGCATGTATCCCTTGTTGTTAAGCCTATACCAACCCTAAAACTCCTGTACCTGGGCTGTAAGAACTTACATGATCGCTAGATGGCAGGAATGAGATAACCTTTTTTGTATATTTTTGCTTCCATCTACTGGCTGTTCAGAGTTTTGCAGCCCACATACAGCAGCCTTAACCAAGACAGTAAGATTTTCTGATTAGAGACCTGAAAAGCATATGCATACCTGGCTATCCAGACTTTTTTTTAAAAAAATGTACAAATGATCATCTGGGCTATCAGTATTCCCAGAGTGACCAGGAAAGTGTACTAAGTGTATAACACATATAACATGCATTCTCCGCAGGGTCGATGTTTGCGTGTTCACCTTCTCAGTTATAGTCTCCGCATCCCCCCACCCTTGCCCCACATTCCTTGCTATTACATGGATTTGGAATCCAATATCCAAACAGGAAAAACGATCTGCAAGGGGGGAACACCTCAAAAAGCAGTCATAACTGCCACCACCCACTCATATTTTTTTGTTTTATTTAGGGCAAAAGAATAGCTAGAACTACCCTTGTTAATGGCTCACTGTTTTGATGAAAGCATAGAAACCTAGTGTGTGAGTGTGTGTGTGTGTGTATGAATCATAGACTCATAGATTTGAAAAGGGCCATTTAGACCACTGAATCCAACACCCTGGAGTAGGGAGGTAGTAAACCACCTCCTCCACTTTGATTTTCAAACTTGTCTCATCATCTACCTTCCTCCTCTCCTTGGAGTGATGTGCATGAGCCCCTAGTCTGACCAAAAAGGCTACAGTCCTTCTACTGGATTGATCTTCAGAAGATGCTCCAGGAAGGGAGTAGCTATTCCTGATCTCAAGGACTAGCAATTGTTTTATGGCTTCGAGCTGCACTTCCATTTTATTTCCCCTCCCTTAGGATCTGAGGGCTGCAGGCAGAGTGTGATAGACATGATGATGAAATGAGGTAGGGACAAGGCTCAACTTTTAGGGGGGGGGGTGTGCCTGAGTGAGAATTAGAGGGAGTTATATTATTTTGCACCTTATCTTTGGTGGTGTGATCTGGGAGGTGCAAACAAAAAGGTGCTTGCAGCTTCTGAGTCACCTGTTGCTGCCTTATCTGATGCTGAAGGGGATTCTGGACAATCTCTGTATTTAGGCAGTGTCAGCATCAGAGGGCAAGCTGTCTGTAGACTGTCTGCAGGCTATGGATCAAAAAAGTCCAGATAGTGATTTCAGTCATGCGGTTAGGTCTGCCATCTTTACTTTTTTGACTTCCCTGTGGTTGTCCCTAGCAAAGGTTAAAAGTCCAGGGAGTGACCCAGTACTGCATCTCTACTTAAGAACCTAGATGCAGAGGGACTTTTCCTCAGAAATAGAAATCTACTTAAAGGTAAAAGATGTTCCTATATGCAGGACTTTCTAGAAAATTGGGGATCATTTCCAAAAGAGATTCTGGAAGCTTCAAGCTCTAGAAATTCTCTAGCACATAGCAATGCCTGAATCCATTCTCTGCAAAACCTGGTCTCTTGGCCTTATTCTGGGCCTCTCTTGAACTTTGCTTCCCACAGGGGTGTGCACAGGATAAGGTAAAAAAAAAGTCAAGATGGTGGCCATGATGGTGCGGTCAACACTCTTGTACACTTGCCAGAGATAAAAAACAGGCAAAGGCTTGATTGTTCTATCACAACTGTCATATTGACTTTTTTTTTGGTTTTGTTTTACCATACTTGGCTTCCAAGATCATACTTATCTTTTACTGTAATTGGTCCTTGACTCTTGACCTGAGTTGTGCTTGACAGCTTTATTGATTTTTTAGACCTGGTTCCTTTGATCCTGATTTTTAAGCCAACCAGAAAGCCTTTTAGCAGGCCAATGTGTAGTTCACACGTAGCTCTGAGGAAAGCAGGGCAGAATGGCCCTTAAGATGCTATCATGTGCAAATTATAACATAGATTTTATTATCCATTCAGGTGGTAGTGCTGGCTCAGACTTCACAATTACGTGAGAACTGAACCTTGAGCCTGGTAACAGGTGTTCCAAGTCAATCACCTCTAAGTTAGCATGACCTGTCAATAAGATCTTAGAAATTTTTGTTATTATTTATTAGATTTACATCCTACCTTCCCTGTCTGTTCTTCAAACCCTTAGGAACAGAAGATCTGTCATCACAGAACCAAGAGAGAATTCACAGATTTTCTTCCTTTTTTGGTGGCCTTTTTCTTAACCTACAGATCATCTGCAACAATATCCCTTCCACCATCTTGTCCCATCAGGATAAGCCTTACCTAATTTACTGTCTGAGATAAATATAGGCAAGGTACAAAATTGCTAGGCAAACATCTGGTACTTTTTTAGTATAGCCAGGCAATGGGTACACCACCTCATTGGCATTTATAGGACATAATTATTTTGCAATTTCTTTTCCGCTGTGGTCACTGGAAAAGCAGGAAATATTTTGGAATTAAGAGGAAAGAAAAACAAACAGCAGCATTAGCAACAGTGGTAGTTCTTGCACTAAGTTACCATAGACATTTATAAGTGTGTAATATTCTATATCAATCTTCCTCAAGCTGCTGCCCTATAAATGTGTTGGACTTCAGGTCCCATAATCGTTGGACAGCATTGAGTTTTGATTATTTTGTTCAGGGATGAGGAACTTGGAGGAGGAATGGGTCTGTGGAAAGGGAAGCCAACCCTCTGGACCTCACAGGGCTTTTTTTGGGGGGGGGGGAGAATTGGAGAGAGTACCATTCAGAATGTAGTTTAATATGGGAAATAATCAGATGGATATCAATATGTTTCATTCAAGCTGTGGTCAACCCTGAAATGGCTGAAACAGCTGTGCTGTATCTGATGGAGCTTTAACCAGGTCTGAACCACCCTAGCTATTGTGGTTCCTGTGGGAGGAAACGGAAATGGGGTGTGGAGACCACGTTTAAGCTAAGGAACATTTTCTGTCCCCTAAAATATATGCTACAGATGTCAGATGTGTACTCTTTCTGCATATAGCAGGAGCTGAATACGGTGTCTTGGGTGGTCTCCAAGGTCTGAGTTAACCACCAGATCATGTCTTGTAATGTAATCCTGAACTGCACCACAGGGTCAAACCGTGCATGCATTTCTCATGAGCAGTCTGATCCATTTGTAAGCTAATAACCAATGAAACTATCTGACTTTGATTCAAGATTTTCAAGCAGAACATTATAAAATGCCTCTGTTCAGCCATTAGTGGAATGCAAACCCCCATAAAGGGACAACAGCTGTTTTAGCACTGCAGAACCCCTGCTTCCAAGAGGAAGTGGAAATATGCATCACTTCCACAATGAGGAAGGGAGGGGGCAGATAAGTTCTCATTATATTTAGCTGGAAACTAGTTCAACAGCTGAAAGAAATGCCTCTGTTAAAGAAAGGTATACTGAAAACTATTAAGAAGCTTCCTTCTTCTCAGTTCCACAGCTGGGCCGATTTACTGCTACAGTGTCTTTGAAATTATGGTGAAATTTGGGTTTGTTTCTTTCTGTTTGGGTTTTTTGGGACACAGTGGTTTTGTGGCACTTTGTGGAACCCGTGGCCTTGACCTGGCTCCTGGACTGCAGCTCTGCTACAGATCTTTTAAGGAGAAAGGTGACTTTCAGCTTTCTACTCATAAGAACCGTTGGATTTCCTTTTTTCCTTTTTTTGCACATGTCCAGACAAATAAATTTATAGCAAGAAAGTGGGGGGGGAAGGGGGTGCATGCAAGCAGTTTATATTATGCCTTTTAGCATGGAGGGAGATTGAGAGTTTTGTTGTATTCTTTACAGGCCTGGAGCAACTTGGGGTAAAGAAGTGAATTTTGCTTCTTCTCAACATATGACTCAGCAAAAATAAGGGGTCCACAACTAATTTTGACAAATCAAGGGGCAAACATGGTGGCAGTGTGGATGTACCTCTAGTTTGGCCCTTCTACAAGAATAATTACACATATTGTAATAGTGAAATTCCTCAATTGAAAATAACATTACAAGTAGTCTTTGGGTTATGATGGCAACTGGGACCAGAATTTCCATCGCAAAGCAATGTGGTAGTAAAATGTGACATCATGTGACTGCATTGCTTAGTGATGGGACCACATGGGTCATTAAGTGGGAAGTGGAAGGAGTCCCAGGTAAGAAGCGTGCAGGTAGGCGCTACTCAGTTGGGCAGGCCGGTGGAGGTTGCATGTAGGTTGGTGGGGTCACAGGTGGGCCAGCGAGATCTGTGGGCACTATAGAGCAAAGACCAGCTGGCGGGGGCCACAGATGGGTGCTTTTGAGTGCAGGTGGGCCAGAGGGGTCCACGGACAGGCTGGGGGGCTGCTACAGAGTGCGGACAGGCAGAGGGGGTGCTATGGAGTACAAGATCCCAGGGATTTCATACTCCACAATGGGGCTCCTTGGGAGGAAAAGGGGTGGGAGCAACTTACTGGAGCAGTTTGCAACCTTCTGTGCTGGCTTCCCCATTGACTTTGCTTGATCACGTGACTATGACTCGTTGCAATATTGTAATTGTGAGCTGGGCACCTAAGCGGCTGGATTGCAATCACATGACTGCAGGGACACTGTAACAGCTGCAATTTTGCAGTCCCCCTCATTCAGCACCATCGTAATTTTGAATGGTCGCTGAATGAGTAGGTGTAACCTGAGGACTACCTGCACTTATATCTTGGCTTCCCCTGAAAAAAAAATTATGACCGTGAGACAGCACCTATAATATTTTAGTTGGTTTTGAAATACAAGTTGCAACAGTGCCAGAATGGCCAATCTTATTAACTATAGCAGGAGTTTTCCAGGAAGAGGGGGGAAGGATAAAAAAGTCACAATGGTAGCCACCAAGTAACTTGTACAGCATCTTGAGCATTTTGGTTTGAATTAGCAGGATCAACACATGGACTTAACTGCCCCTTAAAGGAGTTAAGCAAGCACTTTGGCCTCAAATAATTTTAGAGCTGCTGAAAGATATTCTAAACCTTTAGTGGAGAAGAAGAAATGCGAACCAATACATTTCTTTGGGTGCTGGGGTAACATGTTATTGGGCAAGGAGGTGACAATCTATTGAGGAGACATTGAGTCTCCAAAGGATTTCCATAGATGTTGAATCAAAAACCTATTTAAAGTCAACAAAGGTAGTATGCAAAGCTGCTTTAGGTAACTGAGTGTTATTTTTCAATCAGATGGTAAAGTGCTAAGCTCTGGCCCAGACTGGATCCACCTGATCTAAAGCCTACCTCCCTGCTTGTGTGCCAAGAAATTCTCCCCCTCCAGGCAACCTAGCAGCTTTCAGTACAAATGCTTGGCACAAAGCTTGCAAATAATATTTAGTAGGCTGATAGAGCAATAGTTAACTAACTCATCTTTCCTGTCCTTCTTGAAAATGGGGATAATTATGGCCAAGTCTCACTCTTTAGAGAAAGAAGCTGATTTATCAGTATAAGTAAACAGTGAGGCCAAGTTTGGTGCCCACCTGTAAGAATGATTTTACATCTATTTGGAATGGATTAAATCCTCTCTTGGGGCCTTTCTGGATTTTAGTTGCCTTGCCTAATTAGTTTGTCTACCTTCCAAAAATTGCCTGATAGTGAACCAGGCAGCTGCTTATCCCTTAACTCCAGCCCAGGGGAACACAGGCTTGCTCATGCATATGTTGGAAATGCTGCTGGGATGTGGCAATCCAAAAGGAAGGGTGAATGTTCATTCCCACTGCTGCAATTCTCCAAAATTTGGCCAGGTCATTTACTGTTGTGGAGGTTATTAATTGCTTGTATATCCATTATCTCAGTGGCTCTCAACCTTGGCAACTTTAAGATGTCTGGACTTCAACTTACAGAATTCCCCAGCCTGCTGGCTGGGGAATTCTGGAAGTTGAAGTCCAGACATTTCAAAGTTGCCAAGGTTGGGAAACACTGCATTTTCTTCAGTGTAAGATGATAATGAGGCAACATGCAGCTCAAAGTGTTCACTGGATACTAATTCCCAACAAAGTCTATTCTAGTGCCCAAACTCAGCACTGAAATCCCTCTGTGGATTTTGATAAGTTGTTGAACTATTGGGGGAAACATCCATATATTCTTCAATTGTATACATTACTTTTTCAGGCAAGGCAGACCAAATGTACTCCTTGATTCCTTCACAGAGTAACTGTTTTCTACTTTTTACTCACCGCCTCAGAAACTTTCCTGCTCTTTTATCCTCACATTAATGTGCACACAAGCTTTCTCAAGTCATTTCTTTGCATTTGTGTGACCTGTATTTGCTTTACTATTCTCCTTTTCAGAAAACTGTTTTCTTTTACCTGTAACATTTTAGAGACAGAAAGTTCATTTCAATTTTAAAATGCCAAGCCTATGAAGCTAGAATTAATCCAGAATCAGTGATTCATGGCAAATTCACACAGCTTTCTCTACTGAGTAAGCAGGTGACCCCCTGATCATTTGCTGAGCACACGTTCACTTGCCTCTCAGTATTCTTCCATTTCAGTGGAAGAGAATATATGTAGCTCAAGACTGAACTGTGGAGTTCTTGATGCTCTCTGAGCTTGGTTGTTTGCTTACAGATGTTTAATTACCCAGCTAGGTAACATCTTCAGTGCAACTGAGTGTGGAGTTTGCTGCCTGTTTATATATAGTAGCTTCCCCTGCCAGTGTTGATGGGGGTGTGGTTTTCTCCTTGGTAGTTCCTTGATTAGAGTATTGATTAGAAATCAAGTATTTCTGCTTGATTGTTTGTCTGGTGTTAATCCCTGCTTATCTGAGTGTTGGCTGCTGGAGAGAATATGTTCTGGTCTTTTTGTTTCCTTCTTAGCTTTTTTATTGTTTCTTTTGAATGGTATGTAAATATGGCTTCATTCTATGTGTCTATTGATGGCTGATTTGTCTCAATGCTAAACTTCTAGGAATTCCCTAGCATTTTTGGATTTGGCTTGGACTAGGATGCTGATAGTTTCCCAGATGAAACTATGGTTGAGTCTGCCCATGTGTTGTGAGATTAAGGAGTTTTCATTGGGTCTTCTGACTTCTAGTTGGTGTTCATGGATGCGCTCTGCTAGCCTTTTGCCTGTCAGTCCTATATAGTGGCTGTTATGATCCTTATACTGTATATTGTAGATGACTCCTGTTTTTTCTTCTCGGGTTACTGGGTCTTTTGATTTACTTAGGATGCTTTGGAGGGCTTTAGTTGGCTTGTGTGCTATGGTGATGCCATGTGGTTGTAATAGTCTGTTGGTTTTTCTGAGATGTTTCTGATGTATGGCAGGGTTATCCTTTTCATAGCTTTTGTTAGTTGTGTTATAGTGGGTTGAGTGGTCAGGCACTTTTTGATAAAATTGCGTGGGTATCCATTTTGTTGGAAGATGTTGTATAGGTGGTCTGTTTCCTTTTTCTGCTGTTCTGGGTTGCTGCAGTGCATTTGTGCTCATCTGAATAATGTTCTTACACAGCTCCTCTTGTGGGAGGTCAGGTTGTTACTTTGGCAATGGAGCACTTGGTTAGTGTGGATTGTTTTTTGATAGACTTGCATTTCTAATTTGTCATCATTTCCTCTGCTGATGGGGATTTCCAGGAAGGGTAGTGTGTTGTTTTTTTCTTCCCTTATGAATTTTATTCCTCTGAAGATGTTGTTGATAGTTTCATGTGTCTTTTCTAGTTGTTCCTTTATCATTATCACAGCTGAGATAGCCTAAGCACAGCTGAAGATGCTACACTGTGGAAATGGTGTTTTCCCTCTTATCCTGCCTCCTGATGCTATGTGCAGCCAATGAGAGGTACCTTGATATGCATCAGGAAGGTGGCCTGAAATGACATGCTTTGTGCTGACATGCTGCCTGGAGAATTCTGGGAGTTGAAGTCCATACATCTTGAAGTTGCCAAGGTTGAGAACCACTGATCTAGAAGACAACCAGGTTGGAAAAGGCTGAGATCAGGTATTCTGTTTTGTTTTTTTTGGGGGGGGGGGGACTGAGGGGCATTCCGTAGGATGCAAGTAAGAGAGATGATCCTTGGGCATTACTGTGGGAAGTGAGGCGAGACAGTTGTTAAACAAAAGCTAAATTCTAAATACAGTAACAACTATGCCAAGGCTTGGGAGGAAAGCAGCAACCACTCATAAGGACAGTAATCTGATATATTGCAATTGGATTTTGTCTGCCCACACTGGAAAGGCTGTGATTCTGTTTTAAGTTCTTTTTTACTGGCATAGCTTGAAGTTGTACAGAGGGATTACTCAGGTAACACTGGGATGAAAGTGGATATCACCACCAGTGAAGGAAAACAATCTCTCACAAAACAACTAATGTGGAACCCCCCCCCCCACCTTACTATTGATTAGCATGGCACCCTCTGCTTTTTGTACTCTACTTTCTGCACTTTTTGCAGTCTGCCTTTTTGGATAGAAAGCACAGAGGGAATCCAACAGCTGTGGGAAAGGAGAAAAGAGGCCTGGCACCAGCTGTATAGACCAAAAGAGTATCTGTAATCCCCTAGGAGTGTGGAACACAGTCTTTCTCAAGGGAAAAATTACCTAAAGTAAGACAGTTGGAATTCCATTCTGTCCTGAATCTTCTGTCAATGATATTTTTCAAACTTTTATCTGCAGAAGCATTTTATTTGTTCAAAAGCAGGGTAACTGTTCAGACAGGTTCCATAAACACCTTACTGGATTACCATTGGTTGGTGTTCATCATACAATGGAAATGCAGTAGAAATGCAGATCTTTGTAATGTGTCTTGCTTTGATGAAAGCTGAAATGACTCACTCGCTTGAAACTGTGTTATGGAGCAGTATGGCTCCTTCATTTTTAAGAGTAAAGTGAAGTTCCTCCAACCAGAATGAACAGCCAGTAGAAGTTTCTGCAGCTGTATAATGTGTGCACTGAAAATCTCTGCCTGCTATCATGAGTGCTGATCCAGGATGCAGGGCAACCCAAAATGTCTTGCTGGTGCAAATCCCTTTGCCTTGACAAAGAGAGCTGCATCACCACTGTCACATGAAACCCATGGTAAAGGTCAATTCAAGCCACCTTAGGCAAGCCGATTAAACATAAACCTCTGGGTAAACAAGTAGGCTTTATAAGGCCCACTGGTTTTCCAGCTCTCTTTTCCAGCTCTCAAATTGAATAGGACTACTCATAATCTCACTTGGTCCTGAGGTGGGCTTCTGCACTGTTCCATCTCTAAAGATATTCTTGCAATACCTCTATTCCATTAATAACATCTATTTTTTCCCAGAATTGGGAGAAAATTGCATTGGCATTGAGATATGTAACCAGTTACAAAAATACAAGTATCTGAGATAACAGTTATTCCTGGTGAGAATAAGAGAGGCTGGATCCTGTGGTGCCTGCAGGAAGTCAAAAAACTCAAGATGGTGACGGTGACCATGACTGTGCAAACCAAGTACTGTCCCTTTTATTATATTATCACAAAAGGGCAGGCTTCAAACAGCTGCTATCTTTTCTGACCCCCTACTCCTCATCCCAAAGTGGGCACCCCAGTCCAACCACAGGAACCTGTAGTAAGAAACTGTCTCTGTGCATTTCTAAGTAATGTATCTGTCAAGGATGATTACATGCAATGTAATTCCCATTTTACATGAGTAGACCCTCTAGCAATCTGCCAAAACCAAATAATTGTGCAGATTCAACATTGTGTTTTCCTAATAACACAGACCTCATATATTTGCTTTGGGTTGTTTGTGAATAATTGATTGCAAATATTTAGTAATGTTTGTTCCTCCATCCACCTCTTAAGCTGCTGTCATAGACTTCCTGTCTTTTCTCTGTCAAGGAAAATTCAGCATGAGGCCTAAATTGGGAATGAGTTTTCCATGTGCAGCTATTTTACCTTTCATCCCCTGGATGTACAGTATTTTTCCTATAAGATGAAATGCCTGGCCTTTTAGATGGGACTATAGTCAGTTAGCACCAGATTAGTAGTAATTTGATTAACTGCAAAACCATCCGATTTTATTTGGATGAATCTGCCTCGTTTTTCATTCCCACATCTGCTCAACAGCTGCAGGCACACCGTTCCCATGGGCTTGGCCTAATTTGTAGAATTACAAGGGTTGTGCCTGGCAATAGAAAAGGTCTATTAGTGCTGCTCATGTTAAAAATTGTAAACTTGATGCCTTCCACATGCTTCTGTTTTATTTTCATTAGCTTGTACATGCTGGATCCATAATTAACCTTTCAGAGTCATTTCTCAGAGTGCATAATTCAGTTATTCAATAACCACTTCCAGTTGTTTTAATGTTTTTGAATGAATAATGGGAGTAGTGTGAGATTGATTCTTCCAAAAACATCAATGTCATTTGGTTAAATTGCCAGCCTTGTTCAGGCATTTCCATATTCAATGAACATTCAGTGGAGTATGTTCAGTGATGCACTGTAGCATCAGAGTCCAGTCCTCCCTTATCCCACTCATTAAATGCCTACACAGAGCCCTGTACGTTCATGGGCTCTGAACACTGAATATGGAGATTTTCCCTAACCAGGCAATTGTCCAGAGCTGTGGACTTTAGTTCTCAAACTCTTCAGCAATTGTCTTTGTTTATACCATTCAATCTCCCAGGGGCTCCTGCTGATTTATAATCATAATTCAACATTCAGAACATTGATGCAAGGTAATTAACCATTAAACAACTAAAACATTCACAGTACACATATGGTAATAGACAAATTAATAACATAAACCAATAATAATAATAATAATGCAATCGTAATGAATGATAACCAATGTTTCAAAATTACGTAATGCTCTCAGAAGAGCTCTGTCTTTACTAAAGTTTTGGCATATAGTAATAGATAGGGCAAGCCTGTTCCATAATCTCACATGGTCTGTACAGGCCCCTCAATTGCCCACTAACCCCCTTTTTTCCCCAATATTTCTATACATTTGTCTTTTCAACTCTAAGTGCAATCAGATCAACACACTGGCTGCTGTATTAGGCTGTATGCTCTTTGCTTAGTGTTATTAACACATGTTGACTGTTAACTTCCTGAGTTAACTTCCTGTTGTAGGTTGCAGACTGTGATTGGAGTAATGGAAGATTAAACAATTATTTCAATGCCTTATGTAAATAATCCTGTTTAATAACTTTTAGTGTCTAGTACTGATAGAATTGGGGCTGTGGGAGACTCCAGTTTGTTACAATGAATATGAAAGAATCACAAATCTGTTTCAGTCTGGGCAAAAGATTAGGCAATTTTAAGACTATTGATTAAGGTTCTGAGATTTTTTTTTCCCATTTGGAGGGAATGATAAAGACAGAGGGTCAATCTCAAAGATATTCATGCACAAAGAAGGCAGGCAGATTGTCATGTTATTGCATTTTTAAAATATTTTTGGTGAACAATGAGAAGAGGAAAAAGAAAGTATAAACAGGAATGAAAGTATAAAGGAAAGTATAAACAGGGATTATCAAACCATTTTTTACCTTGGTAAAAATTCTTAGGGTTTTTATGAAGTAAGAAAATAGACACAATAGAATTTGTATACAGTGGTACCTCGGGTTACGAATGCCTCTGTTAACAAACTTTTCGGGTTACAACCAGCTCCGGCCACAAAAATTTATCTCGGTTTGCGAACTCCGCCTCGGGGTACGAACAGGTAATACGCAGCCATTTTCCTGCCCCTGACACATGGTCCGCGGCCATTTTTCCGCCCCTGACACGTGGTCTGCGGCCATTTTTCCACCCCTGACACGTGGTCTGCGGCCATTTTCCACCCGACACATGGTCCGCGGCCATTTTCCGCCCCTGACACGTGGTCCGCGGCCATTTTTCCGCCCCTGACATGTGGTCCGCGGCCATTTTTCCGCCCCTGACAAGTGGTCCGCGGCCATTTTTCTGCCCCTGACACGTGGTCCACAGCCATTTTCCGCCCCTGACACGTGGTCGTAGGGAGGGGGATTCTCCCTCCAAGCAATAGCCGCCTCCCTGTCCTCCACGCCAGAATGGATTAACGGTAATTACATTGAACCTTATGGGGAAATTTGCTTCGGGTTGCGACCAATTCGGGGTGCGACCAGAGTCATGGAACGAATTAAGTTCGTAAACCGAGGTTCCACTGTACTTGGCCTTTCAAAAAAGCTTTTGAACAAGTTATTTCTGTCTCTGTCATCTTTGAACCTCTTTAAATGTTCTTAATGAAATTCAGCAAACATGGAAAAAAGGGGACAGATATTCTTTTTGACTGATAAGTAGTTAATGATCAGGAAAGAGGGAGTAGGAATAAGAGGATAACTTATAAATAGGAGAGTTGAACTGGTCTTTTTAAATTTGTTATAAATCATCTGGAATTAGAATGAGGTGGCTCAACTTGTTAGTGATACTAAAGAGTCAAATAAAAAGGGGATTGTAATGAGCATCAAAAGGATCTCCCCAGGCTGGGTGAATGGGCTGCTTCCTCATCATGGCAAGGTTAGTTCAATACAAGTAAATGCAAAGTGATGTATTTAAAAATCCAACCTTCCAAGCAAGTAGGGACTGACCTGGAAAGAGATCTTGGAGTCATGGTGAATAATTCAAAGAAATATCAGCAACACAATGTGTGGCTGCTATTTAAAAAAAGAACAAATCCTATGTGTTTGGAATCATTAGGAAGAGTACTGAAAAACAGCCAATATTTCAATGTTTTTATATAAACTACAGGAAGATTATATAGTGGGATTGCAGTTGTCAACACATGTGAAAAATTATGCCATAGAACTGTGAAAGAGGGGAGAGAGAGAGAGAGAGAGAGAGAGAGAATAAGGACAATCAATTTAAATATTGTTATAAGGTATCACTATTCATTAGAACATATTTGTCCTCTCAACCTTCAGGGGTATTTTCTGAGTCTGCCATATAAACATGAGGGAAATCCATCTATAGACAATATGAGGTAGTTCCTATAAGTCAAAAGTAACTTTCCAACCTCAACACATTGTTTAGTGTTATGGAGCAGGCACTAAAAATAGGAGAGCATTCCAAATATGCTTGAGCCTAGATGTTTGCAAAAATGAAAACTAGGCCAAGCTGGGTAATATTTATGGACCAAAGGTGGTCAAGGCACACGTCTGCTCATACCTCCCTTTCTCCTACTCACTTAGAAAAGAAACATATAGGCCAGCTCCAAGTGTTCTGAGCAGGCTCATTGGAAAAAAGGAGAAAATCTATGTTCTTATTAACCTGCTTCAGATTGTAAAAAGGCAGCAGTCTTCTTCCTAAGTTCCCAGAGGGCACTCATTAGCTGTGCAAAGGACACTTCTGTGCTGGAAGAATTTTCTAGGCAGCCTGTTGTTCAGCTGCATAGAGTGCTTAAGGGGGGCCATATGCAGTTCAGGGGCTACAGGTTGCCATCCTTGCCCATCCTTATCTGGACTATGGATAAGGTTTCACTGCTGGGCTGAGCAATGAAGAAGGGGAAAGAAGATCTCAAGCATGGCTTGGAATAAGAATGTCAGTTTTTACAGGATAGACAGGCTCTACTTGTATCAAAATGGGACCAAACTGCTGACGCTTAAAATTAAAAAGATGGCAGATCAGCTGTTAAACTGAGGGTGATGGGAAAACCAACAGGAGCTGAGGAGCATCCAGTTCAGAAACAATAATTGTGGAGGGATGGATTTGAAAAGAATGATGACTGTTCTAAAAGAGAAGTGATAGAAATAGGAGAAGATAATGAAGTCAGATGTGGTGACTATTTAACAAGGCCAAATGAAACAAAGAAATATGACACAAACCAACAGAATCAAAAGAATCCAGTGAAAGATGTTGTGTACCAGTGTTTGTACTGTATATGAATGATACAAGCCTGCAGGCCAAAATGGGTGAATTGGAATGCCTGGTTTTAGAAGAGAATATAGATATAGTGGGTGTAACTGAAGCCTGATAGACTAGAGAAAATCAGTGGGACATGGTTATTCCTGGTTACAACTCTATAGGAAAGGCAGAGATGGATATAGTAGAGGAGATGTTGCTTTGTATGTAAAAGAGACCATTGAATCAAATTATCTTGACATCCCCAAAAGGGCAGATCATTCAATGGTATCACTCTGGATGGAAATGTCAGGCCATAAAAGTAGGTTATCACTGGGGGGGTACTATTGTCCCCATAAGCAAGATGCTCAAAGAGATCTGGAAGTGGAGCAGGAAATCAGAGACGCATCCCAAAAAGGAAAACTGGTAATTATGGGAGATGATTATGGGTGAAAGTAGGTTCAAATTATGATAGGTAAAATTCTTAGATACTACAAATGACTGTCGCTGGAGCAGTTGGTTGTGGAACTGACCCGGGGGGGGGGCAAGACTAAACCTACTCTTAAGTAGTGCTCAGGACTTGGTGAGAGAACTTTATTTATTTATTAAATATGTGCAATCAAATCAACTGGGAATAGTGACCTTAATGCAATAAAATTCAACATTCAAAGGAATGATAATCTACATAGCAAGTCCCACACAGTCATATTTGATTTCAGAAAATGGAACTTCTCAAAACCAAGAAGGCTGGTGAAAAGGAAACTCAACTAGTAGATTCCCCCAGGGTTCTGTCCTAGGACCAGTGCTTTTTAACATATTTAAAAATTATCTGGAATTGGGTATGACTAAAGGAATAGCCAGATTCCATGACACTAAATTTTCAGAGTGGTAATAACAATAAGGGACTGCAAAGAGCTCCAAAGGGATTTATTATTGTTATTGTTATTACTATTATTTCAAATTTATTATAGCCATCCAACTCCAACAGACTCTGGGTGGTTTACAAAACCAAAAAGCAGAAAAATAAATAAATAAATAAATAGGGGAGTGGGCATCAAAATGGCAGATGTCGTTCAATGTGAGCAAGTGTAAAGTGATGGAGGTTGGTGCCAAAAATCTTAACTACTCATACAAACTAATGGGATCAGAGCTAGCAGTGCCTAATACAGAAAGAGATCTTGCACTCACGATAAACAGCTCAAGAAAGGTGTCAACACAGTGTGCATCTGCTGCAAAAAAGGCCCACTGCATGTTAGGGATAATAAGAAATGGTACTGAACATAGAGATGCCAATATCATAATGCTTTTGAATCAGTGGTGCAACCACATCTGGAATATTGTGTACAGTTCTGGTCACTGCACCTCACAAAGGATATAGTGGAACCACAGAAGGTTCTGAGGAGAGCAACTAATATGATCAAGGGTTGGAGCAGCTTCCCTATGAGGAAAGGTTGCAATATTTTGTGGCTTTTAGTCTAGAAAGAAGGCAAATGAGAGGGGACGTGATTGAAATGTAGAAAATTATGCATGGTATGGATAAAGTGGATAAGGAGAAGCTATTTTCCTGTTCCCAAAATAGTGGAACCCGAAGTCACCCACTGAAATTGAATCTTCAGATTCAAGACCAGACAAAAATAAATATTTTTTTTACACAATGTGTAACTGAACTTTGGAATTCACTACCATGAGATGTGGCACTGGCTACCAGCTTGGCTGGCTTCAGAAAATGGTTGGACCAATTCATGGAAGTCATGGAGATCAATGGTCATTAGTTTGATGGCACTGTGTCTCCCTCTGAAGGCCATCTGCTGGGAGACTAGTGGGCTTCCTTGTGCAGTGGCTTGGCTACTGTGAGAACAGACTGCTGGACTAGGTGAGCCAGGGGTCTGATCCAGCAAGGCACTGCTTATATTCATATGCTGTTTATGGCAAATGATGGAAAGAGGAAAAGCGTATAAGTCATGACAGAGGCAGAATGCATCAGAAATACAGTGGTACCTCGGTTCACGAACTTAATTCGTTCCACGATTCTGGTTGTGAACCGAATTGGTCGCAAACCGAATCAAATTTCCCCATAAGGTTCATTGTAAATAAGGTTAATCCATTCTGACCCCTACGAACGTGATCGTGAACCAAATTGGTCGCCAACCAAATCAAATTTTCCCATAAGGTTCAGTGTAAATAAGGTTAATCCGTTCTGAACCATATGTATTTATTTTTTTTAACCACAAAAATATGAAACAAAGTACAGGCGATCTCACCTAGAGGAAGCCACGACCACGTGTCAGAGCAGGAAAGATGGCCGCGGGTCGTGTTTGTCACCTGATGCGGAGTTCGCGAATGGAAGCAAACTTTTGCGAACGCTGCTGTTTGCAAACCGAATTGTTCGTGAACAGAAGCGTTCGTGAACCGAGGTATTACTGTACTTGTCACTCTTTTGGGATCTTGGATTTTATTCTTTTCCAGTAATCTTCATTTTGCATATTAGGGTGTGTTTTAGGATGACAACCTTGAGCATGTTTGCATAGTGGTTCTCATTTTAGGACACAGAGGCCTTCTTTGGCTTTCTTCTCCACTACAACCTTAATTTTTATTTCAGGCAAAGAACTGAAAGGCCTCCATCTGAAATGCATTACTGGAGCTAGTTCACTTCTCAAATACAATGTCAGTGCCAAACACTTATTATAATGACTTCAAACAAAAAACAGATGCAGCCTTCTAGTCCAGGGAAGATGTGGGGGCAGCCGCTGCACTAGAAGGCTGTGTAAGGAGGCAGCAGTGGGTGCCAGCTGCAAATATGCATTAGACCTGCCTCAATCAACGCATAACCTGGCATTAGGCAGGAAGAGAAAGATTCACCTGAGTAAGAAGCAGGATAGTCTTGTCAGCCAGGCATAACTCCAGAATATGAAAGAACTATGCTAGAATATCAAAGGTTACATAGGG
Source organism: Python bivittatus (assembly GCF_059951505.1). Lineage (NCBI taxonomy): Eukaryota > Metazoa > Chordata > Lepidosauria > Squamata > Pythonidae > Python > Python bivittatus. Next base: position 47,407,080 of record NW_028277075.1, on the reverse strand, counting down.
AGTACAGCAGAATGGGGAGTAAGCAAGAGGGGATAGCAATGGAGGAAGCCAGGTGAAGAGGCAGCGCCAGAGACAACCATGCCTTGGGCCCATAGGAGGGCTGCCTTCAGCCTGGGCCCCGCCAAAATCTGCTACTTCATCCTCAGATAAGCAGCTCAGTAAATTAAGAAACGTTTTTACTGACACCCATGTTTTAGCATAGGGATACTGTGTGTTGTGCACAAAGAACATCTCAGGGGTCAGGGCTGAGCTGCTACGCTTACCGAGCAGCTAAGAGTTATAGTTCCGTCCTTCCTTCCTCCCTTCCTTCCATGGCACTACTCCCCTCTGCTTCATTTTGCAATTTTTCTCCACGCGCACTGACATCAGTGGAAGGTTTTCCTTTCTTATGGCTTGAAAGGGCGAGAGAAAGAAGGTTTAAATCTCATCTACCCACATCCAGTGGCTCTCTTCCAGGTCAAGATCCTGGGCTCATACAGAAAAATATTCCTTTAAATACTGAGTTTGATTCAAAGATGCAACATTTCTTCAGCAGAACCCTATGAATGGAGAGCCTTGGATAAATTGTCCCCTATGTTTTAAAACAAGATCTGTCCATCCCATTTCTACTCCTTCTTGGTAGCAAAAACAAAATAACAGGGTTATTATTCTTTCCAAACCAATGGAATGTTACAAAGAAATTGTGCAAAGGGGTGTGAATCTCCACTGATCAGCAGGATAACTCTCGGAAAACAGAGCAAAATGGTAACACATTTGGTGTGAAGATAAATATTGAGTTAAAAATGAATGGGATCAGGCTAGGGGATTCAGAGAACGAAATTTTAAAAAATCCTACTGTATTCCTATGGCAAAGGCAATTGATCAGTGGCTCAGAATGGTGCCAGATCTTGTGTCCCTTCGCTCTTAGGTCATGAGATCCAGGATGGAGCTGCTTTTGAGGGGTTGGAAAAACTTCCAGAAGCCATTCTTTGCATGCTTTTCCTAACTTGTTTCTCCCCCAGCAGTGGGATTCCCTGGAACTTGCGGTTTTCATCGTTCTGATGGAAGCAGCACCACAGTGCAAGCTACAGCTCCCTGGGGTGGCCTATGATGGTACAACTCATATAGAAAAGGAGCAGGACGTGCACTTTGTCAGTCTGACTCCCCCAACCCTGTGGATGCTGCTTCCTCCCAGAAAGATTCTTTGCCTTTCTCCTGCTTGCCAAAAACCCATTGACTCTCAGACTATTGGAATTAATTTCTAATCATTTCAGAGGAAACTCCATGCCAGCTCAGAGAGGCACAAAATCTTTCTTAAGTAGCCTAGTTTCACCAAGTATTTTGGTGAACTTGTCTAGTTTAAAGACCTCTCCTCAGTTATACTGAACGTTGAACATAACAACTTAGAACCATTTAAAATTCTTAACACCCTAATGATTTAATCAACGTAGAAGAAGCCGTCATCCATTTTTATAACAGAAAAGGGGATTTGTATCTGTAGTGTATATAGCTGGCAAATAGGCTCGTTTACTATAATTGATTGTAATATTCACTTCCAAGTCAGTAACTTAACTGAAGAATAGAAAATGAATCCTGGCATTGGCTACTTATATTTCATTCTTTTTTGGTACTTATGGGTTTCAACAAGCAGTTTAACATTTCATAATTGTCTTTGATTGGTATGATGACTGTTTCACTTTCCTTTGGCTCAGTGTATCTAGGCAAAGCTGCATTGATTTCTCTCTTATGATCTCAGATATCTATTTGTGCAAATAAACTGATCTGGATAAAATCCACCAATAGCAAAAATGGCTGAACATAATGCATAGCATCACAACATGTATCAAAAGGTTCATTAAGAAAACTGTATTGGAATGCCCTTTTCTTACAAACGTCCAACCTGCCACTCATTATTTTTCAGTTCTTAATTAATTGTCTATCTCTGTCCATCTGTCTATCCCTGCTAATTCAATCGGCTGGATTACTGTTTATCTACAGATTTTTTTAAAAAAACAAAAAGCACTGGAATGATAAATGAGTTTTTAATAGCTTGCAAGCCAGTCTCTTAGAATGTGATGTCATCTTTGTTTAACCAAATTGATATATGTGTAAAAAATGAATGTGAAGTACTGAGATCAGGCCCAAACCAGTCATAAGAAGTATGGAAAATTTTAATTCATTCTGGTTTAGACAGCAGTCAGAAAAAATAGCAGAACTGTGAGGAACTTCAAAAATTTGGGAGTGTGTGAGAATGTGTATGTATCTAATACTTTCTTTGATCTATGCTGTTTTACTTCTTCCATTCCAGCTGTTAACTACACAATGTGAAACAAGTGTCAACACAATCCATAGTTTTGAATATATTAGGATGCAAATATGCAAAAAAAAATTAAAAATCCACTCATGTTAAAAATGCAATTTAGTAGCAAGTGCTGGCAACTTGTGGGGACTGCACCAAGATTTCTTATCTTCTCCTTCTCCTTCTCCTTCTCCTTCTCCTTCTCCTTCTCCTTCTCCTTCTTCTCCTTCTCCTTCTCCTTCTCCTTCTCCTTCTCCTTCTCCTTCTCCTTCTCCTTCTCCTTCTCCTTCTCCTTCTCCTTCCTTCCTTCCTTCCTTCCTTCCTTCCTTCCTTCCTTCCTTCCTTCCTTCCTTCCTTCCTTCCTTCTTTTTTTCTAAAAAAAGGCTTGTTATTTTACTTGTAGTGAGATTTGGGGAAGAGTCTGAAATACCTTTACTTCCTTTCAAATCTATAAATCTGAAGAGATAAGCAGACACCTAAGTTTACTAGTTTTAAGATCTGACAAGTCAGCAATGGGGAGCAGTGATGGTGGCCCATGGAGGTGGTTGATAGCCATAATTACTATGGCCACAGGTTGCAATAGGAGCTGGAATGTCTGCTAATGATGGCGATGAAGTGTGTTGGGGTAGCAAAAATTAGGGGGTAGATAGGAACTGAAAAAGAAAACAGTGATATGACTTCATTTTCTGTAGGAAAATCTGTGTCAGGAGAAAAACAACTGATGTAGAATATATTTGGAGTGTTAATCATATGGATGCCTCATCAGCTTGTATATGTAAGGGTCAACATTTTTTTAAACAATTTATATGTCCACCCATCTCACAGCAGTGACTCTATTGATGCTGCTGTTATTATTTAAATTACAATATAGAAATACTACATCAGTGTCTAGTTTCCTGACAGTGTCTAGAAGCTGGAAGTATGCACATATTAGTATTTCTAGGTTATTGTAGGCCTCCTTGTGAGAAGTATATCCCCAAGGCAATATATAGCTATATTTAATTAAAATAACAATAACGTATTCTTTCTTTCTCTTTCTGCCAGTTTTCCCAATGTTTGGTTGCATCCCCCCTCCCCCTAGTTGTTGGGCTGATTACACCTTCAAAACAAGGGGTCTGAGCTCAGGATCAGCTTGGAGACAAAGGGTACACGGAGAGAAGCTGATCTGAAAGATCTGGACCACCCTACTGCCTAAACCAGAATGCTAGAAGAGATGGGACATTTTATTTATTTGTTTGTTCAATTTACATGGCTGCCTATCTCAACAAATGACTCTGGGTGGCAAACAGAATTAAAATAAAAACAGTTACAAACATTACAAAAATTAAAATACAAAGCAGCCAAGAAACATCAAACTCAAATCACTAATAAAACCAAGAACGGGTCCCTGCACCCACTCAGGACCCCATCTTCTAGGAGTCATTTGACTGTACCACTGACAGAATGTTAGATAAAGCATGTCAGATTGTATCTACAGCAAAAATGTGTTGGGATGGGAAAACACTACTGTAATTCATTGCTGGTCCCACCTGTTAGTATCCTAACATTCAACAGTTAAGGGTGACTCAAGGCTGCCTCATATATGGTGTGGGGATGAGATGAAGGTAAAATCACAAGGACAAAACAGAAAGAAGAGCTTGTTGGGTCATATTAATATTGTAATTAGATACAAATAAAGAAAGCCTCGTCAAGCGGGATGGTGAAAGCAATAATTTTAATAAAGGGTTGATTCTTAAGTGGTTGAAAAATCACTTTGAACTGCACACATAAAATGATCCTGTCTAAAATATGTCACTTTCCACTTAGGATTTTTGCATCAGTTCAGAATCAGCTCTACATCTGTATCTGGGAACAATTAATTGCTGGCTCAGCTGTGGTGTATCAAAAGCAGGATTCCCCTTAATGATTTATAATGTCTTCTAGAATCATTCAGCCATCATTATGTTAATGAAACAGTGATGAGAACAGCTTTTATATAACCTCAGCAAGGCACTGGTGATGCTAGAAGATGCTTTTAGCCTCTAGTAATGGGGTAATGGCCTGAAATTACAGAAGAGATTATTCTTTTTCCCATTGGCTGGAATTCTTGTCCTCTCCCAGATCTCCTTCTCCTGCACAAATCCAGCTGCCACAGTGTTGTTCCTACTATTTCCATGTCTGCAGAAGTGAAAATGATTATACATTAGTTTCAGACTGTTTTTAAGGAACCGGGAAATGGAAACACTGATGGTGAAGAAATGTCATATGAATTTGACAGATCAGTTAGACCAATGTTTTTCCTTCAAGGCAGTACAAATTAATTGATTAAATAGAATTCCAATAATTATTTCAATATTAGGTTTTCAGAGAATGGGGCTACCATTTGGCTGTAGTAAAACAAAAATAAAATAAGAGACTGGTAAATAGCCTTTAAAGTGGCACAAGAGTGTTGGGATATAGTTCCCTAATGTTTTGGATATCCCAACATTTTCCTTTTAATTTATTGAGCAATTAACTTCCATGAACAAAAAGTAAAACATTACATGGACATCAGATGTCCTTTGAAGAGGCTCAAATGGAGATTTTCTCACTGGGTCTTTCATAGACTTATGTTTTGGTTCCCTCCCTCCCTCTCCCTCTCCCTCTCCCTCTGCATTGGTTGTGATTCCTAGCAAGTCCCTGCAGTTTTCTTGGCCACATTTTTGGAAATGGTTTGCCATTGCTGCCTTCTTCCTAGGACTAAGAGAGAGCAACTGGCCCAAAGTCACTCAACTTGCTTTATGCCTAAGAAAGGATTACAACTCACAGCAATGATTCACAAAGAAAGCATAATGCTTTCAGAAATGACTTAGAACTATGAGATGACATTATTTTATTTATTTATATTTCAAATTTGAACACTGCCCATCTCATGAGGAAGTGATTCTGGGTGGGCACTGATGTGTTACTCAGAACAACACATTTATTCTGGTCGCATTTATGCTATTGAGAATCAGAACTAAAACATGGAACAGGTAAGCCTTCAGAAAGTTGTATTTTCTCCCCAGTGTATACAGGATAACATGCAGAATATGAGATGTTATATGCTCAGTGTAAACATGATTTTCAGAGTTAAAAGTAGCATTTAGATCTTGGAAGCCCTAGAATGGCTTATGAATTAGGCCAAAGGCAGTCAGGAAAAAAACATGGAAAGCCTCTGGGTTTCTGAAGCAGGGATAGAAAGATAAGTCAGTTTAATTTATGCTCAGCCAAGTGTGGAAATCATGTATTTTAAATTTGGTTTTCACCCTGTTTCATTTCTGGACCTGGGAGAAGTCAGGCCTCAGGAAGTACTGAAAGTATTCTGTAAATCAGATTGCAATCAAGATTCCAGATATTAACTGGCAGTCCTTGCTGGGAACTCTGCAGCATGTTTTAACAGGTAGTCATTAAACAACCTCAGTCATTTATAGGACTTCTTTCTAAAGCCTTTACATTTCCAAGGATTGATCCCCAAATATATATTTTACAAGCCTATGTGTCCACATTCAATTGCACAAACAAAATGTCCTGTGACCAAAATGTTAAGTAAACATTGAATTGTGCTAATTCAAAGTAAAAGTGTAATTTTAATTTAGAAATGTCTTATTTAAAACAGAGCTTAAGGCAGTGCCAGTTCAGATATTCTGAACTCCTCAGTACAGAGCAAGCCTATAGAAAAAGTAGGCAACATTTGCTACTCAGCAGCCACATTCACAGACTCCATTCCCAGCACCACGGTGGGCTCGGTGACAAAAAAATTCATTCATTCGAAATGGACCACTGAACTGGCATTTGGCAAAATGATCACAGCAAGTTACACAGCATTATTTCTTCTGTGGAGGAGAATATATGCACAAGTAAATTTGTTTAGAACTAAGATACAAGCTGGTTTTGAAGACCAAGCTTAAATTCAGACTGTGTCTATCTTGTGCCAAATATATATCAAGGCTGCACACAGGGTATGGTCTAAACTGATGTACATCAATAAAGTATATGTTGGTGCTGATGTTTGACATAAGAGTGCTTGCACTATGTCTGGAGAGAGCTGGCATCTGCCTGTACTGCTCCATTCTTGGTTGATGAACTATAACTAATCGACACCATGACCATTCTTCTTTGGTGGCCTCAAAGCAATCAGTAATATGATCCTTGGGTGGAGAATTTCTTTGCCTGAGTTTATGCCTCCACATTTTCATTGTTTTTGCAAAGTTTAGGGATTTAATTTTATGTAATACTTGATGGCACGGTGTAAGTTCTATGGAAAATAAACATAATTAGACCCAATGTTATTTCTTCACTACAGCCCACCCTTGGATAAATTTAAACATCACTGTAAGCAATTACAAATGTTGGAATCCACTGTGTGGGGGGAAAAGGGGGTGAACCCAACCTAGTAAAAAATTTGTTCCCAGTGAAAGTTTCTTAATGATCTTTTGGAAACTGCCCTTTGGGTTGAAAACAAACTTTAAAAAAAAAATTGAGTTTGCATGACAGGATTGATTGAGTCTGATTTTTGTTATTACATGCAGCATTTCTGCACTCACTGGATGCCATGTACTTCAGAACAAAATAAATCCAATTACAGTCCCATTCATAAGGTCAGCCTCATCAGAAAAAGAGCCTGAACAAGTAGTGGGACATGTTTTACTGATTCCCAGAGTAACTACATGTACAATTAGCTGAAACAAATGTGTGATTTTTCTTTCCTTCGGGCAAAATGTGTTAAAAGCACCATGTTATTTTCCTCCTTCCTCACAGAGCATTCTCTTTATTCAACACATTGGTATCCCCACATTTTTCTCATAGGTACGGAGATCTGTGCATTTTGTTTTCTCTACTCCATTTTCCTCTCTGCAAAGTAAATTACAGAAAGAGGTACCAATGGGCCCAAAATCACTTAATGAAGGCTTAAATCAAGATCTGAAATTCTTATCTCTGCGGAAACAAATCATCAGAATATACTTCAAGGTGTATAAATCTTTGAGCCAACTGATGTTGAAGTAAAGGAGCTAAAAACAGAACACGTGTAGCCTTCGTATACCCTTTTGTGAGGACTCAAATGGCAAATCTGAGGACTCAAACCCACACTACACCTTAGCTGGGCTAGGACAACGGACTTGGATCAAAAGTGGTTGGCTGGTGTAGGGTTCAAGGGATTATGCAAACCTGGGCAACTGGGCTCATTCCATAAACCCTAACTGTGGATTATCATGCTGTATGCTAATGCTTGGAGTGTGTAATAAGAAAAGCATTTGAGTTAAAGGGATCTACTCTGGTGGCCATTTGGCGTTTAAACAGTATGCAGAAAGCATTCTGCGGAAGACATTTTAAATCTAGCCCACCCAACACATCTTGATCAGATCTTTGTTAGGGGAAACAATTATATAATGGTAAAATTATTACAAAACACCACTAATATTTTTCCATTGGCTTAAATTGAAAAAATCCAGCCGAGTACAAACTGATCCAAGAACTAATTCATATGACAAAACTGAGAATAATTAAACAAATACATACTGGACCGATCAGCACATAACACCTCATTTATTTTTGGCTTTGCATGATATCCCAATCCATCCATTACAATTTAACTTAATTCGGGTCACTCTGCTTTGACAACAAACCATGCTTAAAAAAAACCCAGTTAGAGTGGATTCACACCCTAAGAAATTCACAAACTGGATGTCTTCCCTCTACAACTTTTGGCTATATCCACACAGTTGATGGAGAATGATACTGTGGGTGTGAGGCCAAGTCCACTTCAACTGAACGTAGCTATTAAGACTCCAGAATGCTATTTTCCCATACAGATCACCTTCTGGCCCAACCCTTACTTATAAATGAGCTAGCAAAGAGTTAAAAATTAGTCTTTAAGAAAAGGGTTTGTGATACCTGATTAGTTTATTTTTCCAGCTGAGGATTTTTCCCTCCTGTGACGCCAACTTGGCGGGGCAGAGCTCCATTGGCAGAAAGTTCATTTACAGTGGCATGCTAGCAGCTGTGCGCTCAGCTCTATTTTGCTTACCTTGTGATTGATGACTTCAATGAGGGATGTGAAGATTGACTTAACAGCTTTAGTTAAAAACACATGGAATTGTCTCTCCATTTGTTCTTTTATCAGGGAACCCCATCTTGCTGTCATGCCTTCAGGAGAAACAGTCATGTTTAGTTTATCCTACCTGGGCAAGGCTCAGTTTCTTCTTTGGCTTTTCTGATCAAGGAGCTGTCTTAAATATTCCTTTCATGTTCAATAGGAGAAAAGCCTTACAGAGGGAAAACAGTATTAAGCATCTCCTTTGTGAGAAATAGCTGCCACTAAGTAATTACAGGTCAGTCATCAGCAAAGCTGGACCACATACAACCGGAAACAGGCAGAGGAGAAAGTCTGGACTTCAGTCTTCATTTAAGCTTTTGTCAGTACTACTTTATCAGTCCAAAGTGGACAGATTGGAATTGAAATGATATTTTAAATGATAAGTCAGAACTGATAACAACAAGAGAACAACACTCAAAACTGTAGAATATAATTAAAAGCAACAGTATCTGGTTCTCCCTGAAGCATGACTGCAGAGAAGACAGGCAGCTTCAGTCAAAGCATCTAGGATTACTCCAATCTATGCATGAAATTTCCCTGTTTTAAATATGCATCCCTGAGTAATTCATTCTGCTGTTAGCTATTGAGGAAGAAACTAGCCCTCCAGCAAGTTCAACCTAAAAGAAGCCTCAGGGAGGAAATGCATCCTTTTGGCACCTCAGCTTTCATCAACATTATCCCCTACTTTTCATTGGCTTTAAACAAACAAACAAAAAATACATTAGGAAACCCATCTTCATCATAGGGTCTTCTCAGTCCCCTAATAAATCAAACAGCATGGGAGGAACTATGTCAGCATATTTCTTTGGTAAGAACCAATTGTATTATGTTTACTCTGAAGGATATATGAGTACAGTACCCCACGGAGAGATTTTACCTGTTCTAGGCATTCTGGCTCCACATACAGAAAAATATGCTACAATTTTAAACTATTTTAAAAGTTTTCCATTTTAAAAACATACAGCTGATTAAGAGGCTGGCATGCTATTGGCCTCAGTGTTGCTCCCATGGCATGGAAGAACAATGGCTGTTGCTGCAAGATCAAGGGAAATGTGGAAGGTTGGAAGCTCAGCTATGCATAAGCAGAACATGGGAATCTACTTTCTTTAATATATTTGTATCCTCCTTAGAGACCATTCCTTAGATGATAGGAGATTAATAGCTGTCAAGATGATAGGTTGGAGAGAACAGTATAATGAAATACTCAGGAGATCACTGCTGGCAAGATGACTGATTCTGTGAGAATAGCCCAGCTAGATCATATCAAAGGATCTATATAGTTCAGTATTTGGTTCCCTCAATGGTCAAGTATGCACACAATCAGAATAAAGAAGCAAAATTCCTCTCCTGTCATATTTCCCATCAAATGGTAGTTAAAGAGAGAGATGGCAGTTTTGATAGTAGGGATAATGTAGCAATGATTATCAATAGAGCAATAGATATTGGTAAATTTACCTTCCATCAATTTTTCTCATCTTCTCTTACAGCTGTTCAGGTTTGACTCTATATGTTCAGGTATTGAATTCCAATACTTAAATATGTATTGTGCAAAAAGGTACTTCTAGTTCATTGGTGGACCAGTGTTTGAGAGTTGTAAAAATGGCACAGAAAAGTTTATCCAGCTTTTCTATTGTCCATAATTCCATACACATCTTTCTCTAAGCCAGTATTTCACAACCCAGGGCAACTTCCAGATGTGTGCTCTTCAACTTCCAGAATTCTCAGCAATGGTCTTGCTGTCTGAAGAGATCCACCCGTCTGGAAGCAGCTTGCATTAGGGAAACACTGAAAATTGTAATCTTTCCTCAAAGAAGATTTGCTTTTGTTTCTTTGGTTGCCTTTTTTTCCCTTTTCCCTTTTATACTTCTTCAGCATATTTTTTCAGGTGTTGTGACCATAGCTATTCATAAGATTCCATACATTATAGATCTGTATAATATCATGATAATATTCATGTTTTTCTGTGCTATTATTATTACTATTACTGAATGTATACACTGCAATGCATATGGACCCATTGTTTACAATAAAAATAAGCATTTACAATAATTAAAACTAATACTATAAAAGAGTAAAAGCAACCAGCAGAAAATACGATGAGCATAAACCAAAGGCATGGGTAAAGAGGACTATCTTCAGCAATTGGCAAAATTGTAAAGCTAAAGATCTCAGATATAGCTTAAAAGGCAGGGAATTTCATATCAAGAGCACAACAACAAGGAAGGATCTGGCTCAGGTACCTGTCCTTGTGCTGTTGCTGATCAGCAGGACCACAAGTAGAGCTTACTTAGAATATCTAAAAGCCCATGCTAACATATCCCAAAAGAGAATTTTTTCAGCTCTTCAGAATAAGCAATAGTGAATGGTTATTAGGGCTCTGAAATGCATTTCAAAGGATGTTGCATAAAGTGGCACTAGTTCCCCTCCAGACCACTGATGCAACTGCAACTCTTGAAGACTCCAAGTTGCCCCTTGAAATCCTTTCTCCATCTTCTGAACATTTGTGTGCATGCGCAGAAGACAACTCCATGGGGATTGACATCAAAGCTGTAGAATGATCCCAAGAGATCCACTGGAGGTTTTGAATTCTTCCCATAATCCCTTCTGGAACTGTAAGGTGATGCATAGCATCATAAGAAACCTGTTTCTGAAAGGTTGTAGTTGTACTTACTAGTTGTAAGTTGGCAATTTTAGTTCCAAATTTGTATTTAACTGATATTTCCTCCCTTCAGTGCTCTCTGGCACTATCTGAGACACAAAGTGACTTATCCCAAATCATGACATAGTACTCCTTGCAAACTACCTGATGGAGAAAGAATGTTTTTATACAATGAGGAGCCAGTCAGTCTGGGGAGGTTCAGAAGGGAGAATAGGCCTTGATGACTAAACTCTGAAAAGTGGAAGGGAGAATGTCAGGTTGTTAGGAAAGGAGAAAATAGAGAAGGAGCCAGCATGACTTCAGCCAGTGCCAAGGCACAAAAACACACAAACTTCATGCTTGTGTTGAGATTGCATGGAACTTTTTCTGTTTCTGTTCTGGCTTTAAAAGGAACTTACGCTAAATGGGGCCTTTGATTTGTCCTAGATATGATCATTTTGAGCCAGCAGGGGCAGGAACAGTTTCCTATAGTTATCCATCAAACACATGGAAAATAAAAATGCACATCTACTACTTGGGCTTTGCTTATGGTTCTGTATGCAAACATCACCAAATTGATGATTAGTTCTCAAAACAGTGGCTGCTGATAAAGGAGAGGCCAGAAGAAGCATAGTTTGATTTCTTAGGCAGTCATTTCACAAGGAGACTTTTTGCTCCCTGGGTTGCAGGGTATCAGATGCTGGAGACTTAGAAGGCTCCAGTCAAAGCTGCAATTCCATTACCATAAGGGGGAAAATAAGGTTGTATTGTTAGATCGTGTTTCAGAATACTTGGAAACTTATTTCCCAGTATTTAGGTAGCCTTTGAACAGAACCCGTTAGATTTCTTTGAACCAATAGAAGAAGTTAGAGCAAAAATTAGAGCAGACCAAAAGCCTAACAGTACATTTTTAGCACAAACCCCTTTCGGGAACAAAGGAAGGGAGATTATGCAGTTAAACTAGCTGTTTAAGATACAAGAATTGCTTCCATATGTAATATGGTCTCCCCAAACCTGTCCATCTCAGAGTTCTTTGTAACTGGTGGGAGAGAAAGCAAATCCCATAATAATCAGGGACATTGAACCCAGGACAGGAGGTGCCTTAGGAGGAGACAAATATACTATATGTGATATTTAATTTTTTCCCCCTGACTCCCAGAAAAGAATAAGCCTCTGTTTTTTTCATTTATCTTAATGTATTCTGATGCAATTAGAAGGACACAGAAATAACACACTGGCTCACTTTATAAAATATTTGTAACTTCATTGGTTCATTAGTAGAATAAAAAATAAATCAAAGCATTGATGGTTCCATGATTGTATTAGAAACAACTAAAAAGTTGTGTAACAGTCAAGAAACACTGTAAAATTCTTCAAACTGGTTCTCCGACCAACCAACAAAAGGAAAAGGAAAATAGGATATAGGAATGCTTGAGAGTGTGGTAGAAAAGTCACTTTGTCAGCTAAAGTATACTTTTAAAAATGTACAGAAGTAAAGATTTAAAGTAGAAACATTTTTTCACAAATCCTGAGGATAATATGCCTGGGATTGGGCTGTGATATGTATAAGGGAAATGGTCCATGTTACACATTTGTATTGCCATCCTCTGCTCTCCCCAAAGATTCCTGGGATCAGTTTTCTTACTGATTCTGTGAACCTCTGCCCCTTCTGCAGAGGACCGAAATCTATGGGATTAGATTCCAGACACATGCTCCTCCCTTGACAAGGATTGGAGTAGTTCTTTCCTCAACAAAAGCTGCTCAGGCTGGTAGAAAACCCCTCTGTTTGTAGAGAGAACCTTACATGTATGTCTTTTACCCCTAGAAGCAGAGCTATATGAGATCTTTGGTTAAGAACTACTGTACATTACACTTGGTAGCCTACTGCTCGACTGAGCCAGCCTAGCACTGCCTTCCAGTAACATCTAATCAGAAGACCAAGGTGATCTTTACATGCTATGTTCTCTGCAATGAATTCGTATACTTTGAAACCCAAGAAGCTAATGAAGCAAGGGAAACGATTATAGTTTTAGTTTCTTAACTGCTGCTTTAAATAGTTATGTTATTATTTCATGGCTTATTTCATTTATGTTATGCTTTTAATGTTTTTGTCAATTGTTTTAATCTACTATAATTTATGTTTTGAATTTTATTATAACCACTTTGAATTTTTTTAAAATAAGAGGTGCTGTACAATTTTAAATAAATAAAATTGAAAATATTGATTATCTGGAACTGTGTATGTCTTTTGTGATTGTTTTGTCTTCTTCCTAATAAACTCCTATATATATCTGTCTGTTTTACTGTATCTTTTTAAATTACCACTAACATTTTTAACACATGCAAGATTGAACCATCACAAAGCTTCTTGTTGTTTTCCAAGGATATACTTCACAAAGTTTTGACAAGTTCTTGAATAAGCCAGTCCAAACCATCTTTCTTTTTATTTTTTTTCCAAAAGCTGAGATGGAGGACTAGAGTTTCTTGATAATGCAATTTAAGGTTCTTAACTGAGCAGACTAAATCAGGATTAGCTTGCAATGAGGCCCTGTAGGTAGTTCTTTTTTTTTTCACATTTGGAAGATGTAGAAAAGGAGAAAGTAAGCAAATTTTTTTAAAATGTGTTAATTTGGGATTGGCATTACTGATCATTTCCTAAAATAGTCTGTTTTATCACATATCTCAAAAGTAGAGGTGTCCAAAAATCAATCATTCAGTCTGTTCTCATTCTGGACATTGTAGTGCAACCTTCCAAATATCCTTAACACTGTTTAAAAAGGAAACAGAAAGAGAAAATGTTGCTAAGGGTAGTCTACACCCTACAAAGGCTTGCTTATACATTATCTAACAGTGCCTCTTCAACTTGCTCAGTTTCATGTGAATTTGAACCATCTTCTTCCTAATATTCTGGATCCATTTATTTCTGCTTCTGACTTCATGCTTTCTGTGTGGTCTATCATATGATTAATTGTTAGCAGTCCATGAACTGTCCATCCATAAAGGTAAATTGGATAAAGTTTAGGTAAATTGGATAAAGTTTAGCAGCCAGATTTTGGAAAGCTGCCTCTGACCTTCTTTTATTTTTATTTTTTAATAGCAATAGCTTCAAAACTATACAAGCATGGCTGGTCTAGATACTGATGGCAGTGCTGTTAATTGCTGTTTCATCAGGGAGTTCTCTCTGGATAGGCATCTGGGGACTCCTGATCTACAAAATCCTGTATTTCAGCTGCAGTTACACCTTTGGCTAAGTGTTTCTTCTGGCTATACAACAAAGTCCAGTATTATCTTAAGAGCAGGTGGGTGGATTTTTATGGGGGATACAACTCAGGTCCTGATCTTCTGGAGGTCCTCAGAAGTCTATCCAATAATAGAATTACTTCACCAAAAGTGTAAAAATTGAAGCTGGTGAGGTGGACATCTCCAATTCTGATATCAGGGAAAACCATTTTATAGACAAGGGACAGGTGGCTTCCTGATTTGCCACAATTCATTTATTTTCCCTTCCTGAATCTGCTTAGGAATGTGGAGTAGGAGAAGAACCTAGTCACCACACCTAGTTCAAAGCCTTGACAGAGTACACAGCCATTTTGAGGATGTCTACTAAGAAAATTAGAGAGCTGGTTTGGTGTAGTGGTTAAGGCACCAGGCTAGAAACCAGGAAACCATGAGTTCTAGTCCCACTGTAGGCATAAAGCCAGCTGGATGACCTTGGGCCAGTCACTCTCTCTCTCAGCCCAGGGAAGGAGGCAATGGCAAACTACTTCTGCTAAGAAAACTGGAGGAACTTGTCCAAGCAGTCACCAGGAGTCAACACTGACTCAGAGGCAGGCGCACGCGCACACACACACACACACACACACACAATGAAAATTACAGGGAGATGTCCATGACAACAACAGTCAAGCTCAGCTTAAGAGAGGCTTTACATAAAGAAGAGGATGAGAGTGGAAATCCCCTCAGAAACAAATTGTTACTATTCTGATTTTAAGCCTGTTCCCCCAGCTTGAAAGGGCCTGAAATCAGGCTATTTTGTCATGGAAATAGGTCATCCACTCTGTTAACTTCTGGTCAGTATCACGGGTCAGGTATTGTTGGCTACAAATGGGGCACTGGGAGGGTCATAGGTTGTCCTCTGTTGCTTTAAACAAAAATAGAAATGCCACACTCATTTTGTTCAGTAAGAGAAGCAGTCTAGGCTAGCATGTTGGCCGCTAGGAACATTTGTTTCTCTGGGGGTATTTGAAGAGAAAACTCTTATGCTTTACTTTTCAGTTAATGAAATGTTTGTCCTTGAATAAGCAAGCAGCTGCAAGCAGACTATCTTGTTTTCAGTAAAAACAAAACCAAAGCCAGGCTCCTTGAGAAGTTCTGTTTGAAATAAAGGGCAGCTAAAACCTTAAACATGTAAGCTTGGAAACAAGCACAATATTCACGACTAAAGGCGTGGCAGGAATTTTTACAACACCCTTCTATGAAGCACATATGACATTTCATTGGTGTTTCCACGAATAACCAGAGCAGTGACTCGGCCTATGTTCTGTGGCCATCTCCATATTCTGATCATACGTTGTCTCTCCAGTCGAAATAATGCCGCACACTCCTTTTTAATATGATATTATAAAAATGCCTAAAGAGTCATTAGATGGAAGGGGTGATGCTTGTCTGTTTTTCATGTATAGAATATCTATCCTACTGGATCTGGTAGAAAGAAGCTGGTGGAAATGTGTCCAGCACTCCATACACTCCATTATTCTCGCAATAACCATTCAAACCAGTGGCCAGCCAAAGATCACCTAGTAAATATTTCCATGGCTGAATGAGGATTTAGATTTGCAGCTCCTCTGATCTAGATCAACCCTCTAGCACCATGATGCAATCTCTCTTTTTCTTAAGCTGTGGGGAAAATGATAAATATTACTTACATGAGGGTGTACATTAACATTTCACTGCGTACTGTTTCATAATACAGAATAATAGGAACATAGCAAGCTGCCTTATACTCAGATCATGAGGTACTATCGTCAATTAAATATGTTCTAGAAGATTCCAAATCCACAAGTTGCCTTATATTCAGATTATGAGATACTATCATCAATCAAAGGGTATTGTTAAGGTAGATACTGGTTAATAGTGAGAATTTTGGAATAAAGAGTTACAGTACTCCATGCTAGCAAATTAAATACTTAAAGATCTTGAAGAACGTTAAGTGTTTCTTGTGATTTTAAAATGAGATTAATTCAATCAAATATTTTTTCATGTTTATTGGACACTTTGTAGAATGTTAAAAAAGAATTTACTGTACTGTTGACATGAACCAGAATAAATCACTGTTTATAATCATCCCTGTGTGGAACATATTTTGGTACTTTTTAAAAATTATTGCAATACATTATTTCATTATCTTTTTTGTTTCTTGATGCAATCCAGTATACATGTAATTGTTTTGTGTGCTTATTTATATGGCAATGTTTTGTTTTCCTGCAAAGAGCCAACTATTTGTGAAGTTTCAACCTCTTTCCATTGCAGGTGTTTTTTTGTTTCTCCTCTAGAATTTAAATTTTTCACTGACTGACAGGTAGGAATAAGTAGGGCTACCATACAGTACCTAGGATGCAAAAATCAGGATAATTGCTGGATGGCAACAAAGAGAGACAGAAAAACTATGCTACTCTCTAGTGGTCATCTGGAACTTTACCGTCCAGATATGGTACCTCTATCTTAAATAAAAAGCAATTAAAGTGACTTGGGAAAGACAACATGCTTTTTATACTCAAGACAATTAAAGTTGCAGTGGGTCATTCCATCTCGGAATATAGATCTGGTAAAAATGTAGCTGTTGTGATGCCTAATAAAGCTTAGGACTGCATTGGGGGATAATAAATGAAATCTCCTCTCATTTTGCTGTAGTATTAATTTAGGCATCCACTCTCTTATTTTACAATTAAAATGCAAATAAGCAATCAGTCATGCAATGGCTAGTTGCTTCATTTTCAACTCACTTAATTTGGTCCTGTGTCAAATCATTGTTTCATCTCACTTGCAACAGTTCTTCAAAGATGTTGGTATAGATTTTCCCAGCTCAGCCATCCAAAATTCCTTTGCTTGTAAATGCCAGAGCTTGACTTTGAGGTCTCATGTACTGTATATATAAAATGTGCCACAGCCTAATGAGCTGTGGCCATTCCTCAATCAGCTATCCCTAACCCTAGGGCACGGGCTTCCGTTTTGAATAATCCCAGCTTTCAGGTATTGTATCTACCTGAGATTTTGCTTTACAGAAAGTCTGCTTTGGAATTGCTTCACTTTACTTAATAATCTTATTTTCTTTGTTATCATTCTTGTTCATGCTGCTTCTTTTGAAATTTCTCATTAACATGGCTCAACAGACACATTTTCATATGCAAGGTATTTAAACTGGTTGCACATTTATGTGATATCACATGTGGGATTGTTTATATTAACTACATGTTACCAGCAAAAAGCCTACTCAGCAAAACTGTAAAACTTTAATCAGCTTTAATCAGCATGAGTCAGCAGGTCTTCATGAGTCACTTTTCCTGTTCCAAAGATAGCATTTCATTTGTTCTAGGTCCTATTAAGTATGATGAAGTATATGTATAATATTAATGATCAAATAAAATCAGTCTCTTTCCTTCAATAATTCAGAGAAAGGAAGGAATTACAAAGAGCTGTTCTCAACATACAGTATATTGGTTGTTTATGTTTATATATTCCTTTAGCTGTTGTCGCTTCTCCTTACAATCTTGGGAATTTGGACAAGACCATGAATGTCTTTGTACAAACCAGTGCAGTGTATTTCTACATCACTGGGGGCCAATTTATATAATGCCTGAATGGGGGCTTAAATGATGCTCCTGTTCATTTTCACTTACTAATTGTGCAAGTGAAAATAGATGAAAAATATCTGAAATATTTATCCCCCCCCTCCCCCCAGGAAACAATCAGCGTTCTCAGCACTGCTCATCTTTTGAGAATAGGTATATGTTTAATAGATCAAGTGTCTTACACTGCATATTTTCTGTTTGGTCAAAGAATAATATGGCAAATCAGACTCATATTTTTGTTGGATACTCCTCCATCGAATGTAGTGCTAGTCTACCTTCCAGTGTTACATTTTTTTTTTCTTGAATGTTGTTTTCAAATGCAAGAACAATATATTAAATATTAGCTCAAGGGAAGTTCTATTTTCAAGGGCTGCAATCCTTGGGGACAATTTGTTGATACAGTGGGGGTGGGGGGTCAAAACTAAAAGTGGATAAAGCTACTCCTTCTGACCATCCTGTTTCTTTCTCTGGTCATGTCCTGACTAGTGAGTTATATTGCCTTCTTGCACCATCTAAAACAGTTGTGCAGATTTAACAACAATTTGGGTGATACTGCAAAGATGCTTTAAGTCTCCCTTAAGAGGAAAATCTCTTTCTTGCTACGCAGCTCTTTTTCTCCCCCTCTTCCTCTCCACCTAGTGGGATGCCGAGGGAGATGCCAGGGATCTATACTAATAATCCCTTGCAGAAAATGTGTTTGTTTCTTTTAAAAAAAGAAGAAAACCCCAAGTACTATGTAAACTTAATCTAAAGACAACCTGTCAGGTTATCCAATGAGATTTCTATCTTGTCTTTTCTTTATTTTTCTTTTCTAGCTTTAAATAATAGAATTGATTGGTCTATTTCCAAAACAGAGCAGCTAGTAAAGATTTGCTGCTAGTAAAGAAAAGGAAAAGATCTGATATGACCATGCACGTACGCAGGGCTGCCAGCTTAGTTGCATTTTACTTTTCACTGCTGCTTTGTTCTTAATGTCTCTCTCCCCTGCTATATTCTACGTTAACTACACCTTGATTTTTATGTGAGTTAATTATCAGTGGGATCAGACAGTGCTTCGATGTGGTGTCATAGTTGTTAACCTTTCCATCAAAGGAGGCAGACTCGATATAAATTGGCAAGATTCAATTACATCAAAAGGCATTCAACCCTCTGAAGTTGAATGAACAAACATGCCTGTAATGGCCAGAGAGTCACTATGTCAAAGAAGAAACGTTGACCTAAAAAATCCCAATTTGAGTTCTCACCTCATCCCTAATGGTTCTTTGTTAACATTTAGAAATGATCCATCCCTCCTATGTATGAACTAATTAGATGTGATACAAAGGCTAACGGAGGCATCCAAGGTAAATCTTTATCCATTATGTTCATACTATGTTCAGTTTTGAGCATATAAATGCTTGTGCGTAATAATGCTGGAAATATCTAAGTGTCTTATTGGTTGGTTACACTTGCCTCACTTTCTGTCTCAATGAAAGACATGTCCAGGTGGCATCATCATCCAGGCATACTAATTTAGACAACACAGAAGTCACCCAACCCAGGACTACAGAATTTAAGACAAATTAATGCTTACCTCTTACTATTAATTTTTTTTCTTTTGCACAGGCCAACCTGCTGGTGCTACAGCACATAGAATGTTATTGCAAGCAATGTTGTGGGCTTGTGCACTTAGTAGACAAGCCAAAAGCATATATCTATTTGCTTTACAGCAATTTACCTTGCATATAAAACAAAATATATGCCAACTGCTCTTAATGCACATTTAGTACATATCTGCATCTCTATTTTTAATTCTGAATGTATCTAACATTTTTGAGCTTCTGGGACCAGTTATTCTGATAATTTTTTTACATTCTGTTATCATTATTGTTGTTAGATGTTCTGGATGCCTTCTAATTAAAAAAATATTGAAGCATTATAGGTCTCACATAAATTTCACAACAGGAACAGTGGTTTTAGATTGTTTCATTTAACCATTTTAGACACAAACTGAGAATAGTCTTGCTTTCTTGTGGCCTCCCTCTTTTAAACACACACTTAGATTTTTCAAATCAAAGATCTAGATGTATATAATTACTTCCTCCTGTTTACTGTATCTTCCAAAAATGCAACAGTAGCAGGATTATTTCATTATGTGCATCTAAGGATCTTCCCCACTTAAGTTTAACTACGTCACAAACATAACCTTCAAAAGGAGTGTCAGATATGTCAAGCTGGTGGCTGCCACCGTGCAATTAAAGCCTCAGCCCTTTTCTATGTGTTACATGTGTGTGGCACACAAAAAAAGGGGTGGGGCTTCAATTGTGCAGTTACAACTGCCATCTTGACTTTGTTGACAACCCCCCATGGATGCCCCTGCTCTAGCAAGATCCTTTTCTACAATACTCCTATGCCATTGCCTCTATCTTTTACCCAACCCAGGAGTATCCCCCATAACATTTCAAGAAAATAATGAAACTTGAGTGACTTGAAAGAGAGGCAGTAGGAGCAGGAGAGAGGTTGTCAGTGGAGACAGCAAACATCATGTCAATATAGTTTTCAGTCAGCTCAAGAATGGATTGATAGTTGGAAAAGCAGCACGGAAAAGCCCTAAAACTTGAAAAGAGGGAAAATGTAACCGAAGCAGTGGTTAAATGAGGCTATAGATCCATGCTCTGCCATGAGCAAGGATGATAGGAATGGAATCGTATTGAAGACACTGTTGTGAGAGGGGATGGTTTTGTATCAGTGGCAGAGTACAAACTTTACATGCAGAAAATCCCACATTCATTCCCCGACACCTGCCATAGAAAGTATTTACTCTTGCAGGGCCAAGATACATTTTGACCCTCTTGGGTAGCTCCTGCCAGTTCTGGGTAGATAAAATTAGATTAGAAAGGCAAAAAAGTTTGCTCACTTTGGCAGGACTGCCTTAGCACATTGTAGCATGTTTTGAATAGATCAGGCCCACTCCCAAAAGGAAATCCATGTGTGGAACTGTTAACTGGGTCCTGTTAGCCAATAAAATATTCCCTTCCCTAGTTCAGAAAAATGTGGAGAAATTAATTTTGACATCTGTCATCACAATGCTCAGAAATGAAAAGCTAGTTCCAACATGCAGACTGTCTGTTTTTAATCTCCCCCAAATCTCACTCAATTATCTTTGGGATTCCACAGAAACAGGTCAAACTGAACCAGGCTGATATACCTGGTTTCCAAACAATAGTGATAGTTTTGATAAGGGCTATTTCAAATAATCCTTGCTTGTTGGTGCTTGTGTTTTGCACAAAATAAAATACATTTCTTACTTGTAGAAAGTATTTGGTTAAGGAGAGGACGCACTCATAAAGCAACTTTAATTAAAGAAGGCCCCTGTTTTATCTAGCTGTGTTCCAGTTCAAGCAATTAGAAATTTTAAATTCAGGAGGAGTTTTAGTAGTACATATCAGTGCACATAAAATGCTCAGCTTTGCAACTGTCTATCTTTAGATGTAACCCAGATTTCAGTCAACATATCTCAGAATTTTATTTTGTGCCTTTGAGCCTGTGTTGACTCTTGGCAACTGCCTGGACAAGTCTCTGCAGTTTTTTTGGCAACTTTTTTGGAAGTGGTTTGCCATTGCCTGCTTCTTCCTAGGGCTGAGAGAGAGTGACTGGCCCAAGGTCACCCAGCTGGTTTTATGCCTAAGGCAGGACTAGAATTCACCAGCTCCTGCTTTCTAGACTGGTGCCTTAACCACTATACCAAACTGGCTGTTTTTCAGAACTTTAGGGGAGGTGAATATTACTATTGTCTTTCTGAGTATTAGACTGGACTTGCTCCTGGGTGGTTAAAACTTCTGATGGAGAGGTGAAAAATGTGGGCAACTGCCATAAGTGGTTTGGATGGAAATATTGATACCAGAATCCTACTGTATTCCTGTTGCTTTTAGCTGAGCTCAGTTCTGTTTTAGAGCTTTGTGGCTTTACTGCATGGTCTACAAGCCACCTGAGCAAATATATGTGTATACAAGGTGGCTAAGATGGGAATGGACTTACTGCAGTTGAAATGCAAAAAGAGCACAAGTAATCCTGAACTAGAGAGCTTGTGTTTGATTGCAACTGAGCATTAGCACATATAGGTTTCATTAATTCAGTAAATTATCCTTGGCCTTGTTGTAAGTGGGGATGACAAGATTATTATGCAGGTGATTCATCAATATTAATTGAAGATATGTATCGAAATATATACAGTGATGATATAAGATTAGCATGCAGTTTACTTGGTTTTAGAATACCAGTGCTGAATTTACAGACCTGTGTGCAGTGCAGCTTTCACAGTGAAACCTTGAACCTTATTAACCAACCTTTTTTGTTTTTTTTTAGTAATGTAACTGGAGAGCAGATATCAAATCAACTTGGAACCCTGCGGCCACATGTTCACTTTATTACGCTTTATTATATTCTGTGAGTTCTGTTTTCTCCCACCACAAAGGCTTTCAGGATGAGCACGTGCTAAATGTACAATGAGGTTAGGGTTACCAGGTATCTGAACAGGCAAAGGAGGACACACTCACTGTTTCAACTTTCTGGGCATCTGCAACAAATATTACAATGAAAAATTGCAAAAAATGTACTTAGGCCTACATGTATATTAAATTACATTTTCCAGCATCAGAAAGACTGGTTTTTCAATTGCAATATTTTTCCAACAAATCTTTATTTCACATATACTAGTAATAATATAGAATTGACGACAACATGCTTTCCAAATTTCATCATAGAAATGTGTGATGAGTCATGTGATATAGACACTGTACACACTACAGTGATCATATATTTGAAGGGGTTGGATTGAAGCCGATTGCTGGAATCAGGAAATAAATTAATTAACATAAATCTAGGCTGTCAAACTGTCAATGGATGAGGGAAAGAAAGAAGCAGACAATTTGCAAGGTCATAGTACACAAAAGTTTGAGTGGCTGCTGTTGTGAAAACAGTCCAACATAAAACAAAATAAAATAATCTAGAAACTCAAAAAAACGGACAATATTTGATTTTAAGACTATGCCTGCCAGAGAAAGGAGAGGAGGACAAAAAGGAGGACTTGTCCTCCTTTGGCCGGATGTCTGGTAACCCTAGATGAGGTGGTATTTTGAAGGCTAAACTTGAGTGCCCATCTTGGGGTTCCTAGGTGGCTTATTTCATATGTAGCATTATTCTATTTTATTCAGATGCAAACATTGCATGGAGAATCACTTTACCAACCACAAATGGAGCTTTGTTTGCTTTTAAGATTAACATTCTTACAGTCCTTGCTCAGCAAAAGTATTGTTACTGAAAGGATGAGGAATGACTAAGAATAACCAAAGAGTGACTGTTAGGAACATACATGCTTTAAAAATGAGTCAAGAGTGCTTCAGATTTTGCACAAGCCTAGCTTCTCTTTGCTATTTCTTAAAGCTCCCTGACTTTTTCAGCCTCTTAGTCTGAAATTACCATTGATCTGTAATAGGAGTGATAAGTGGATAGAAGATGGAGGGCTAGGGAACAGACGGTCTTCCCCATTAATTTTCGAATACACAGGGAAAGAAAAGGAGAAAGAACAGCCATAGATGGGGATGTATTTGATGATAAAGGCAGCCATTCATGCAAAGTATGAATGCAAGGTATGCTAGTGGAGTTTGTACACATATTCTTTGACTGGAAAACATTGACCTTTGGAAACAGCAGATGTGTATTAAAAAGCCAGTTTCCATGCTGGCTGGGAGTGATGGTTACCTAGTTGGAGAAGGCTGTTTTAGAAGGCCCATCATCACCCAAAGGAGTTTTACCTCTGGAACAGGCTTGGTCTGACTGGGGTGATACATCTCCGCCATGTTTCAAACTCATGCCTTTATGGCAGCCTGGAGCATTATACTCTGACAGTACACTAACCTGATTCTTGTTTAAAATAATTAACTCTCTGACTCTGCATGGCCTTGGTTTAAATCCTCTTGTTGAGACATAATTATACTGTTGATAACAAAAGAAGGCATGAGGAATTTTAATGCCATAACCTGGCTTGTCATCACTTCAAATGCCTCAGGTGAACTTTACTGATCAAGGATCATGTGTTGACAAGAAAGGCTAACAGGATTTTTTTTTTTTGTCCCCAGTTGCCAGAATTAGTTTTATACAATGGAGGATTTTAAAATCATACACGGGACAATAACACAAGATACCATGGCATGCTATATAAATTGATACCAGTTTCAATTAAATAATGGTGTTTGAGATAGTGCCATTAAGTAGAAACCCTCTTGTTCAGAGTCATTCCTTCACTTCTTTGTGCCTTTTCATTTTGATGACCTTTTAGGGAGGGGATGGGTGAATCTCTTTGGAAGGATATGTTTCTTTGCATCTCAGCCCTCTGCCCTTCACTGATTCCTGCTTGTGTTCAGAATCAGAGCCATTACTTCTAAATGTTCACTTTAAAACAAAGACAGAATTTTGAGGTGTATTAACATATTTTCTCAGTAACCATCACCACCATCCATAAAAACTTAGAAAAGCAAATAATGAGGAAAGTAACACGAAATTCTGTAACACATTTCATTAAAAAGTGTGTGTGTGTGTGTGTGTGTGTGTGTGTTGGAGAGAGAGAGAGAGAGAGAGAGAGAGAGAGAGAGAGAGAGAGAGAGAGAGAATGAGAGAGAGAAGAAAACTCTTTGCAGAATACTTCCATGCCATATGCCTAATGTTTCAAAATGGACTTACCTGGTATATTCAGTGTTTGGCCACAGCACATAGCACCTCCTAGGGGAACTTAGCTGATCCTGAAGAAGACTAAACAAGGTTGGATCTGTTAGTACTTGACTGTCTCATCACTAGGAAGCTGCAAGCCTGTAAATAGATGGGGAAGTTGGGGGGGGGGGCTGGGGGGGGCACAGACAAACCACTGACTTGTTCCTGCCAAGAAAACTATCTGGACATATCCATGCAGTCACCAAGAGTGAAGCTTGGCTTGAGAGTTTTCACCTTGTTGGTTTTCACCTCCTGTTCTTAGGGTGTGGATTTCTAAAATCTGTACATGGATCAATGTTCTTATCCCAGGGTTATGCTGTGTCATCACACCTAGGTTTTGAGCCATAATCCATCTATTTAGCCTATTATTGTGCCATTGTCATTTAAAGCTTTTAAATATTTTTTAAATGAATGAATTCATGCATAATATTTGTTCAGATTAATTGATTCAGGACGTAGCTAGTTTTTTAGACCTGTAAAACCTTTATTTATTTATTTAATCAATCTTCAGGGCAATACCACAGGGCAGAACAGAAAATGGTAAGTACTTTTCTGCTAGTTTTACTTAGCATTCAGACAGATCAACTTTCTTTTCCCCAAATTTCTTCTCAAAATATAGCTTCTGATTTAGATTTGAAAAAATAGACGTTTGTAAATGATGCCTCCAGTTCTCAGGGAATCATATTTTAAATAGAATGGTGGAATAGAAATGTCAAGGGGATTAATAATCATAGATTAAGCAGTTTTGCAACTTTATCATTCAATCCTATGCTTTCTTTATAATGGTTCCATGATTAGTATATCCATTTCTCCCCCAAATTTCATTGTACTAAATATTGTAAGAGAAGAAACAGTGGTACTTACTTGGTATAGACTGCCTTACTACAACAGTTGGTCAGATCATAGAATCATTAGCTGAGACGGAAGGGACAAATGGTCCACCTGTGTTCCTTTTTATCTTGACTTGACAGACCACCAACCTACCAATTTTTTATTGATCAAGTCAAACATTTTGAGTGCAAAGAGGGTTATGATTTTAACTGGAAAAGTAACACACTACATTTGCAAACTGGGACACAGTCTTTCTTTCACTGACTGTGCTGATGTCTTTTAATAGAAATGAACATCACAGATATTATCTTGCACCAAGTGTATATATTAGTGGAAAAGTCAGTTTAGCTCTTGCTTTCTACTGGATATGAAACAGATGCTTGTGGCCAAATCATAGTTAAGATCAACCACTGGTTGTCAGGCTTCGATTTATCATGAAGCGCAGTTTTATCCAAACAGAAGCAAAAACTTACATATTTCTTGCAAGTTCACTAGTGGAAAAGAACGAAGTGCACAGATTTCCTTGGTGGTTGGAAAAGTTAGGTTCTTGATTTAATGCACTGACCAAAAGAGGAGGCCATAATAGGAAGAGCAGTGGCTGAATGAGATGGTTGTGCTAAATTTATTACTTGGGCTTTTGGAGAAGACTTCACTTTTGCCTGTCCCTATGAAATACTTGAATATGCCACCTTTTGCAAGCCATTCATTCAGCCCCTGTACAAAAAGTCACTGTCAAACTTGCTTGTTTATCTTCGCCCTCCACCATACATTTATTATGTCAACTGACACCTTTCCTTCAGTCTGGCTCATGAATAACTTTTTTGGTAAAGAGATGGTAATACAGAAGGGGGAACAAAATCTTTCTTCATACATATTTTCAGTGTGATTGGTTTAGCTTTTGTTTTTAGAAGTCCTAACTGCTACTCCTAAACTGAAGGAGAAAAAAATCACATGCAACTTTGGATTCATTTACTTTTAATTATGTAAAATTAATTCAAGATTATATCCTATTTGAGTAAGCAGATAAATAAATGTTATTCTTTAGGACTATAGAGAAAACTGATCTAATGTTTATAGTTAATTCTGTGGTTAACACACATAGTAAAAGCTAAATTTTCACTACACATTTATTAAACTGAAAAAAACCTTCTGCATTATGTCATTATATTTATAGATTTAGGATGGAACTGGGTCATTGCAGAAGATAGTGGCTGCAGTCAAAATAGCTCTGCATGACCTCATTCAGTAGTACCAAATATGTTTAATGTTGCCACACTGGAAGTTTCCCTTGCCCCAAAGTGATAGTTAAGTGACATCCCTTCAGGCACTTAACAAGTGCTCTCATATTTCATTTTATTTTTCTATAGGCTAAATATATCCAGTTCTCTAAATTTCTCCTTATAAAACTTAGTTTTGAGTCCCTCAATAAATAGGCACAGGTTCAGTAGCACCACCACGGCCACCATCTTTACTGTTTTGACCATACCCTGAATCCATTCCAGTTTATCTGAAACTCTCTAAAAATTTTTGCTTTTGATGTCCAAACCAGGTAGGACATTCAAGATGTAGCCTGAGGAATGTAGAATATAGTGGAATTTCCCCTGATTTGGAAACTATACTACTACTTACGCACCCTAAAATTGCATTTGCGTTTTTAGTCAGATTGCAGTGCTGACTTGTATTCAGCTTGTAATCAGCCATGGTTCTTATTTGCAAGAATCTCCACCCTGCCTCTGTATCTTCTCCTTGGGAGCTGCACAGTGTTATCAGCCAGGATCTTCTCTGAAATTCTTTTTATGCCCTGCCTGTTTTAAGCCAGTTGGTAAAATGTAGGCTCCCTGGTATTCATTTGTGGTTCATGATAACATCACTCTGGGTTGACTGACAGGCTGTGTGCAGTGCACAGCCCAACCACGTTTTCTTACTTTCCCAAGGGATTGGTTCAGGCTGCAACATTTTAAAGTATACCAAAGAAAAGAGTATCATAAACAGGAAGGTATTTCAAAGAAATATAGTCTATAGGACCAAATTTATAGCAATGTTTCCCAATCAGGTGATTTCCCAGGATATTTCAATTAATGTAGGTGCAGGTACCAAAGTAAAAATACAAATAAAAACTTGTAATTTTTCAGGACTCAGAATCTGGCAGGGTCATCAAATATAATGAGATGTTCATATTCTCACTTGAAATCTTGTGACATTTTAGTGCTCTTGCCCAACACTAAGCTATTATGAGATTTAGTGATCTCACAAAATTTGGGCCATTTATTTTTTAAAAAGGAATTGATTTTATCTTTTTAAATTTAATTTTGGAGTCCCATAGTTACCATCCTGTACGAGGTGCTGCTGCTATGGTGCTCACAGGCACTGCAGCCCTGAATTTTGCCCCTCAAAAGGTCTCACTGGCAATGTCTTTGCTTAAAAGAAAAGGTTGGGAACTGCCAATTTACATGGCAAAATTTAATCTAGGGGAGTCAAAACAAAAGTGGGCAGAAGAATCATGACACCTGTAAAGAAGGGGCTTTGATCACATGGTTATGGCTGCCATCTTTAATTTTTCCCCTCTTCCTGCAGGCACCCTGATATAATCCAAACAAATTCTAGTGAAATTCAAATTACAAACTGAAAATTTAAACAACAGCAAAATCCCTGCCATGTTATAACAGTTATTTCAAATTAATGAATGGGAACAAAGTTCATGGTCACATTCACCTCTGGAACATATACTGTTACAAAATGTACAAACTATTTCTGAGAAACTGGAAAATTTGAGGGATATATCCAGAATGTTATAATCTTGCTGGGTGACATTGAACAGTTTGTAGACTGTTCTTATTTGTACTGACTAGGCTGTGGAAAGAGGGAAATATTAAAAAGGAAATTTTAATGAAACATTACTCTTCCTCCTGTTCATTTATTTGACATGATACTCAACTAACCAGTATTGAAGCTTTTCAGCATGTTTCAGTCTTGTATAATTAACTTAATTAGCATCAAGTGCATTTCAGTGCAGTCATCAGGGAAAATGTATAAAACACATAATTATTCTATACTTAGGAAAACATGTTAATCATCATTATTATTAAAACCAATAATCAAAAGGCTGTTAGTGTTTGCCTGAAACAATGAAATTAATCAGAATTCTGTTCTTCGGTTTATCTGTACTAAGTTAGATGCAACTGAAAAATTCTACTACCAAAGTATTGGGTGAAAAACTCCCTGTTTCCAAACCTAAACTAGTAACATAATTAATGGCTACTTCTGTAATAAAGTCAGTAAGTTTCATAATTACAGTTTTCTTAATGTTATACCAATGTCTTTTGCTCTTATACCCACAGTGTACAGTATTTATTTGTATAAGGTGGTAAATCATGGGAGGAAACATATTAAAATAAAAACCAAAGATAAATTCAGATGTACTATAAGTATTGAAGATGCCTTGAATCAGTTTTGCTTAGAGAACTCATCATTTTTTGTATTTCATGACAACTCTGGCTTGGATCTAGTGTTCCTGTTAATCCAGTCTTTAGTTGGATTGGTTGTTGTTAATTGTTCCTGTTAATCCAATAGGACAATCTTTACAAATGATAGTGAGACAAGAGTACATGGGAACAATTGAATTGGTAGAAGTCATCCCTTTTCCACTATTGGATTACCATCTTTCCATAACAAGAAGTAATCCTTAGGGACACTCTCATCCTGAACCTCTTATTATGGATAACAATGTACATCTAAGTATGTCCATTCTCTGGAGGAGATACACATTTTAAGAACCACCTTGTGATGTTAAGTATCCTGGAATATTACAGTCTTCAGGATCTTTCTGCAGCACAGACTGCCCCATGCATTTAGTTCCTGTGCCTTTAAAAAAAAAAAAATAGAACACTTTCTTTGGATGTGTTTTTGGTTTTGTTCTTTTGATTTCACAACATTGCTGGATGCTGTTCCATATGCCAGATTCTGTTCAACATAAGTCTCTGAGCAGGTGACAGATGTAGAAATACAGTGGTGCTGCAAATGAGTAGGGAGACCTGAGACAGCACTAAAGCCTTTGTGGGGCTGGATGAAGCCCATAGACCAGTTTTTCTCAGCCTTGGCAACTTTAAGACATGTGGAGTTCAACTCCCAGAGTTCCCCAGTCCACATGTCTTAAAGTTGCCAAGGCTGAGAAACATTGTCATAGACCATTTGATTGCCCATCCCTGTTGGAATACATAGCTATGACCATTACAATAAAATCTGCAAAACAACCTTGGAGAGGTTGGGTAAGAGGACTCTTAAGAGAAGGAAATCTGGGACTGGATTCTCCCTTGCAGTTTGCTGCCAAGCCCTTTTGCTGGTCCTTTCTAACGCTGGGGATCCTTGACATCAGAAAAGGCTTGTGGCAAGTGGCAGAGGAGACTCATAGACTAAGTAGAAATGAAGAAAGCCATGGAAGAGCTTTTACTCTGCATTTTCCCATATTGCAAATATTATTCACACAAATGTACGAGTATAGTATCTACAACATATCCATATTTTCATTTTGGCATATTATTAGTCCATTTCTATTAAACAGGACCAAATTATAAATACGTCTATACTTTCAAAATGAAACAATCTGACTGATTTGTAGTTCAGTGTATATAATAATGTTTGGATAAAAAATTGGCATAACTACTCTTTTTTCTTCCAGGGATTTGAAAACCCTGAGTTTGAGCACACACATAGACCTTTCCATCTGTGTATAAGAAAATTAACATGAATGAATAAATATGAATGAACCTTTGAAAGGATATTTATTTAAATCTAATCCCATCCATGTTAAATTTTGCCATGCCCTCTAAAAGGAAAATAAAAATCCTATATTCTTTATCCAAATACCCAGATATTTCATATATTTCCTATGGATTTTTTTCCTTTTCTATCTTTAATTCTCTTCATTATAGCTATACCTTTACATTCTGATTTACAACATTTGCTTTGTTTGACAGTTTTGTGTATTCTAATAATATCTTTTATAATATCCTAAGTATCTCTAATATAGACACTTCACATTCTTTTACTGTAAGCTCCACATTGTTAATATAGGACAGCACTTTCAACAATTTCTGTTTACCTGCACAGCCTTAATAATATTTTTTTCCTCCCTGGACAATGGAGCAACGCCTGAAAGATTAAAGCCAGATGATAACAGATAAAGAAGTTTCCCCTATTGTTACAAGCTATTTATTATGGATTTTAATACCATAAATCAGCCTACTGAAATCTGATAATGGAGAAAAGGGTGTGTGTGTGGGGGGGGAGGCAAATAAAGACACATGCTTGAAAGACCAAAGCCAATTCACTATTGGTAGTAAAGCCCTATTGTGTTCTACTTGGTGAGTTCTCTAACTCAAGATAAAGCCAGCAGGAGGTCAGCTTTAAGGTACAGTAAATATCCACATTTGCTTGTCTATTGTCACACTGTATCTATGTTATATTCCACTGGAAGGGAGAAACCACCTGTACTTTGAATCTAGCTAGTCTTCTTTCTTGTAAGATTCAATTTGGATAACTTCATAAGACCTGTTAAGCCAGTTCATATTTCATTGCCTATCATCTGAACAAATGAAAGGATACTGTATATTCCATGAAATATGCACTGCTATTTGATAACTGCAAGGTCCTTCCATTGAGGTCCCAAAGTTACAACAAAAATTCACATCACATCAACCTGCAATATTTGCAATATTCACTTGCTTTTACACATAATTCTTTTCTTCTTCTTATTATTATTATTATTTTTAAAAAATCTTATTAAAAATAGACAGTCATACTTGTCAATGGAAAGATAAAGACTCCCAAACCATCAGCTTTATTAGAACCAACCCAAATGCTGCAAACTTTTTGAGTCCTGTAGAAGTCTTCATCAGGTGAGGTGGTAATTAAGAGACATGAAGGGGATGAATCAGAGCATTTAAAAAGATTAGGTCAGATGTTGTATCCAGGAGGCCTATAGTTAAGAGTCTGCAAACACAGATTACAGATACTGTTACCCAGTATGTATCTGGGATTCAAATTTCATAGTAGGTTTTACCTGGAGATAATTTTTCCTTTGGGCAATGTTCTTTAACACTTCAGTTTAAGACTTTCCATCACTTTATAAACTTGTCTGAGGAAATCCTGGTATTGTACAATTTGAATTAATTGTACTAAACTAATGATTTGACTTTGTGCCTTTCCCCATTTGCACCAAACCATGGCATAAACATGCCTTGGCAGCTTCTTTTATATACCTGTGATGTTGCCTTTCTTATCCCCAACACATGCGTGAGACAGGCTTAAGTCAGCCCAACTGGTGATAAAGTAGCATTCTGTAATGGACTATAGGAATAACCTTGAGAGGAAGAACCACAACCAAGAAGATGGTCAGATAAAAGAAGTTTGAGTCCAAGGCAGAAATGTAATTTGAGAAAGCATCTTAGGCTTGACCCTCCCTGGTTCTCTCTCCCTGGGGAGGGAGGGGGTACATTCAGACTTTCAAGATTCTGTTACTGTAACCTTATAATAAAAGTAGGGTTAGCTTTCAAAACTTTGGTTTTCTAGTTCAGTCTACCTTGAACAGCTAACATATTCCCCCCAATCTACAGCAGCCTCACAGTATATAAAATCTATTCAACTCAGTCACTCATTACCTTGGAGAGAAGTCAGGTGACTACAGTGACTTGAAATGGAGGTGGCAGAGGTAGGATAGAAACTAGAAAAAGTGACAGTAAGGAATAAGTGATAATACTTCAGCTCAGCAGTAGAGAAAGGTCCTTCACATAAGATATCTACATCTGTCTCTATGTTGTGTACTGTCACTTTTTATAACCCAATTCATCATTCTTTGGGCTACCATCTTTGTTGCCATCTTACAGGACCTAGGAAGCATGCCTCTTCTGTGGCAACCTCTGCTTTCTGGAACACCCTACTCCCTGAGGTTCATCAGGCCCCCATCCCACTCATTCAAAGGACCTGGCTTTTCCTCCAAACACTGGGGTAGGGTGAGATTGGTGGGATGAACTTCTTGTGGGCTGCATGGGAAAGTTCAGCTGTGGGGTCAGGTCTTCTTTGTTTTAATTTTATTTCACTGTAGATAGATATTGTTTTATTTTGGGGTTGTGAGACACCCAGAGATTGGTTCAAGATGCACAGCTATATAAATGTTTTAAATAAATCAATACTTTATTTCTAAAAATATGTAGTAAAAAAAGGCAGTTCGTGGTTGGTAGAATCGCAGTTGAGCCATAGCTATTCTTTGGTGCAAAGAGAAGTATTGCTCTTACAAGTCTTCCAGGTTTCCCCATCTCTCAGGATGTGATTGCCCAGTGCAAGAAGAGAGAATTTTGGGAAAGGAATGGTGTGAGGAAGGGTCAGCTCTGTAAGCCAATTCTCCATTTCTCTCAGCTATCGCGGGCGCAGAAGTTCTATTTGTATAT
This sequence comes from Python bivittatus, assembly GCF_059951505.1. Lineage (NCBI taxonomy): Eukaryota > Metazoa > Chordata > Lepidosauria > Squamata > Pythonidae > Python > Python bivittatus. The sequence continues at coordinate 47,374,205 of NW_028277075.1, read as the reverse complement.
TTAATCTGGCAGCCTTATATTAGAGGATTAATTAATTTTTAGATGTATTTTATCATTTTATGGGCTTTACAGTTCAAACATAGCCTTGAGAATTTAAAGATTATAATGGCAATGCCATAGACTGGTACACAGAAAAAAGAACCATGCAACTTCATAAAACTTATTTCTGCTTAAGAATGCTTAAATATGTTCCTGAATCATTTGGCACAACTATCAGATCTTACAATATTATGACAATAATATACAGCTATCATTCAAAAAGATGAAAGAGATAAATGTGTTGATCCTAAGCATATCACATTGAAATATATCTTACTCTTCCTTAACATTCTGTGTGGGTGATTTAGAGGGTGGGTTGCCCTATTTGATCATAGTTTACTCTACCTGTTGCTGCCAAATGAAACATTTTATACACTTGTTTTTAGAGCTAATATCTATCTATGTATACTTTATTTTTATAATAATAACAGCAATAGAATCAGTATGTTTCTGTGGAAAAATGAGAGACACTCACAGAGAGATACAGAAAATAAATACATTTTCATTTGTCTTTTGGTATTGCATGCTTTGAAACTAAACCACTTTCTAAAAATGAAATAAGTGAAGCTATAATTAGGCTGTACAATGCTGCAGTTGACAAGGTTGCCTTAATAGGTTATCAAGAGATGCTGTAGTCACATGTGCTCTAAAGGAAATTTTCATGATGACTCCAAAACAGCCCTAGTTATAATGTAGTTGAGGCCTACTTTGGGTAATTTTTGCTTTTCCCAACCTGAGAATCAACCTCCAGAATTCTTAGAATGGCCACACTGCCTGGAGAATTCTGAGTGTTGAAATCTGCATGTGCAGGGTATACCCCGTGTGTCTTGGATACCTTGGACAAGATATAGAAGGGAATTATCAATTTCAACATGTCTTAAAATAGTAAAGTACACCTTCGACTGGCAGTGAGTCAACACAGTTGGATTGCTTCTTAAAAGATACCGATTAGTCAGATGCTGTGGTCAGGATTTAAAAAGCATTGAAGGAAAATACCTGTTTGATGGAGAGTTTCAGGTGAAAACACACAGACTACTTAGTAAATTATAGCTAAGGACTTGGTTTTATGGCTGCAATGAAGAGACCTCAGACTAAGACTTCCACTCTGAGGGAATCTTGTGGGAAAAAGACTTAGGAGACTAAAATTGGCCTGAAGCTGCACTGGGAGGAGCCAGTAGGCAGCAGTGCTCTAGTAGGCAGCAGTGCTCAGCATCAAAAGAAACCCAGACATTAAATCATGATGAAATCTGAAGGCAACAGAAATGGGTGAAAGCTGGGGAAGACTACTCAACACATCTCTCTTGGTTGTGTGGCATTTGACAGGGACAGAGTTTAGGTAAACCTTGCCTGAAGAAAAAGCCATTAAGAGGTTGTTTACTGGAAAGACTTGTAGTAATAGGAGTAGTAATCATGTATATATACAAAGTAACAGAAGATACAGTATCTGATTCCAGTCTACTATCTGAAAACAAACCTTCCACAATTCCCTTTTTAAGCTGACAGGAATGTATGCTTATTTATTAAAAGTAATGGCAGGATGCTTCATGGATCCTAGTTGTAAAGCTTCCTCTCCTCTCCTCTCCTCTCCTCTCCTCTCCTCTCCTCTCCTCTCCTCTCCTCTCCTCTCCTCTCCTCTCCTCTCCTCTCCTCTCCCCTCCCCCTCCTCCCCCTCTCCTTCTCCTTCTCCTTCTCCTTCTCCTTCTCCTTCTCCTTCTCCTTCTCCTTCTCCTTCTCTGCCATACCTCTGATCCTGATCAGGTGATCAGGCTGCTCCAGAAACCATGGTCTCTTAAAATCTCAGCATTGTAACATTCCTCAACATTCCTATCTATGTCCACTTTATTTTTAACAGAAAAACTTAGGTTCCAAAAGTAAAAATTTAAAAGGCCAGATTTATGCTCTGGCTATTCCTCATGGCTTTTATTACACAACTCAGATCTCAACAATTTGAGGAATTGCTATTAGCTATATTAAAGTGGAAAAAATCCCAGATAGTGTTTGTCTGATTTTAAAATATTACAATTAAAATTAAAGTTAATTTTTCATGTAACAGAACAATATGAACTGTCTTTAGCTCTTACCTTTTACATGAGATCACACATGCATATCTACATTCCCATATACACATACTCTTTTTCTTTCAAGAGTTTGCTTGCTAACACATCTTTTGACTGAAATGAGGAAGGGGAAGATATTTTTACTTCCTATTTTAAAATGCAGAATTCTCCTTCTCCTTCTGCAGTTTATATATGAACAACATTAATGTTATTCTTAAAGGATACTATGCTTAATTGAGGCATGAAGAGTATGCATGTAACCTGCAGTATTGTGTTGGATAATATTGTTCATAATGAGCAGCCAGCTTCACAGTGCATAAGCAAGTGCATGAATGCCCTCCTGTGGTGAAAAATATTCCTCTCATTTTGCCTAGGGCTGGCAAGGCCAGCTGCTGAGGTGTAGATGCTAAAAGAGGACTAATTTTGCCCACTCATTGACTATAGGGTTTTCACTTGAACACTTGAAGTGTTCATGGACTGAAGGCAGTTTGGCTTAGCATAAGAAATGCTAATGAGAAGTCAGGAAAGATGAATTTTTTTAAAAAAATTGAGGGCAAATTAATCTGGAAATAACAAAGAAGCATGAATGTTTCAGTCTCAATATTTATGTATGTATTTGTTGTGGCTCTTGGATGACCTTTTATTGGCAGGTTATCACCCAGGATGATTAGCTGAAGAGGGTTCATTGGTGTAATATATAATGGTTCTGTAAAAGAGGTTCTTCACTTAACCTAATAGGACTTTCCCCAACGTAAATATGCATAGTCTAGGTATTTTAAAACAGGCTACCTGGCTTTCTACAAATGTGTTCCATCAATACATGGCAAATGGTGAGGGATGTTGAAAACTGTTGAACATAGAGACAGTACCAGACAGGCTATCCTTGAAAGCCTTCCTTGGGATAGGGTAAAACATTATTTTTTAATCTACATTTCTCTGTAAATGGTGGTTCTAAAATCTGGATCAGCCATAACATGTTATTTTTATCATCTCTTTTTCTCCATATTGCTTATTCTGATGCCTGTGGATTGCTGACCTTAGAGGGATGACACTTCTACCAGAAAGGTGAATGGATCTGCTTAACTTTGTACATGAGGAAATTTTATTTCAGACAGTTACTTCCAAACATGATGAAGAAAATGGACAAACACTCTCTGGCGGCAGAATTCCCTTTGCTGAATATTAAACTGCTATTAAAAATGAAGAAGATTCATGACGTGTAGACTATTCCAAAGAAGGGGCAAAAAGCTAAATCCTGTGGTGAGCGTTAAGGCATACTTCATGTTCTCTGGAGTCATCATGATTCAGAATAATGGATGGTAAATTTCACCAACGTTCAAGTGTGACCTTTAGGAAATAATTCTAATGCTACCTGGTAGCTGAACTGAGTACAGTAGCCTTTCAGCTGGGACTCATTTTTTATTTATTTCTCTGCAGATCAGTATGTTTAAAAGAATTATACAGTTAAAATAAACTGGGGAAGTGGCTGTGTGTATTTCTATGGTATTGCCAGCTGACTTTCCCTAAGACATGAAAAAAGTAACTAAGAACCTAATTAAATGTTGCTTCCAATCAGTTAAATGAAATCTGATTTAAAAACAAAAAAGAGAGAGAGAAAGATGGTCTGGTGGTGATGGGCAATGATATGAGTGGAAAGGTATTAGAAGCAGACAGTATTTTTCCTTCCCCACCTGTTTTCCTCAATGTAGGATTCCAAGCAAATGTTTGTGAGAGTTACTGATGGAAAGGGGGCATCTCATCATCCCATTTCCTCTCCCCTCCTGAATCAACTTTCTCTAGAAACTGTATTTTGAAAAAAGCCGTAGTAGTTAAATCAATAATTTAACCACTCCACCACACTTGCCGTTTATGAGAAATCTGCATCTCCTCTGTCATCTGGATATAAAAGTGATAATGAAGGCATTTAGCAAGATTCCAAAAAAATAACTATCATTAACGAGCCATCAAAGAATGCCCCAAATCCTCAGGTTAGGCTTTGTGACAAACCCAAATTTATCCACTAAGAGATCAGGTAACACGATTATAGGATTTAATCATAACACATAAGCACACAACAAGAACCTTAACAGATCAGATCAAAGGCCTATATTTAGTCTAATACTTTATCCCCATAATGGCCAACCAGATGTCTATGGAAAGCCCACAAGGAGGAAATTAATAAAACAGCATCCTCACACTTGTAATTCCCAGTAACTGTTATTGGAGGACTTCTGCCTGCTACATTTTCTACTTCCGAATCAATTTGAAGACAGCTTACAATGGTGTTTTCTTCTACTGATCCCTGCAGTGCTGAGAACAAGGAATAAAAGATCACTGCCTTGCCCAGAGCTGCCATAGACATTGAGAAATAGACATTTCCTTCAGTCCACTCCATGCAAAAAACCCCCCAAAAAACAAAAACCCAAATCCTAACATAAACCACTTCTATCTTCACATTGATCAACTGATTATGTGCCATCAAGTGAGTATCAACTCTTAGTGACCATACTGATAGATCTTCTCCAGGATCACCTGTCCCCAACCTGGTCTTTCAGATCTCTCAGTGATACACCCATCACCGCCTTCATTGAGTTCTGTCCATCTTGCTGCTGGTTGTTCCCTTCTTCTCTTTCTTTGCACTTTTCCCAGCATTATAGACTTCTCAAGGGAGCTGAGTCTTGGTATAATGTCTCTGAAATATGACTGGTCATTTGTACTCAATTCTCAATTGAGTTGTTCAGTGGATCTTTTTGCTTTCTTGGCTGTTCATGGTATTCTCAGGAGTCTTCTCCAACACCCAGATTCAAAAGGATCAATACTCTTTCTATCCTGCTTCTTAAAAGCCCAACTTTCACTTTCATAGGTTGTCATGGTGAAAACCATTGTCTGCACGGTTCTGATCTGTGTAGATATAGACACAGCAAGGCATCTAAATAGCTTTCCTAAGGCCATCACCATCTTACTAAGTGTTAGTCTGAAGTGCATTTCTTCTGCTGGTTCCTTTACTGTTGATAGTTGATCCTAAAAAGCTATCCATTACTTCATGATCAGTTCTAAGGTGGTTGATGTGCCTGTTGTCATTATTTTGCTCTTTTTAACTGTAGTCCCATTTTGTCATTGTGCTCCTTGATTTTCATTACCAGGGCTTGCAGATCATTTGTATTTTCAGCTATCATCTATCCTCACATCTGCGCCCTTAAATGATATTGTGTGTATTTATCTGCTCATGTAAAACAAAACAACAACAAAAAAATCTGTATGGCTTCTATGAGGGGGAGCTGCAAATTGTCCAGATTTCGAACTATTCTTGAGTGTTGGCAACCATGCCAATTGGGTGTTTGGCCAAGATGACAGTTACCACTTGCCTCAATTGCTGGATTCCTCTGCTTCTTTTCTCCTCCACTTATGCAGAGAAAGCAAGAACCAATCACATTCCTTTCTGTGGGCAGAACTTTGAGGACATATGGTTTCCTTTTGCAGACTTTTTCCATGAGCTCACCTCTTTTGACTTCCCTAGCCCCTGAAAGGGTTGGATTTCTCCATCCTGTCTGGTGCATTCAGTAGCCTGCCCAGTATTGCTAAAGTTTGTTTGCTCATACATTGAGTGTTTCACTTGTCCATTATGGAAAAAAGGGAAAGCCTCATCAAGAATTGCATGGTACACCATTCCACCCAGAGGGAACTTGTGCTGCACATTGCAGCAATCCACCACAACATATGTCTATATTTGGACAGAGGCTTACTATCCTATAGAAGACTGGCTGACAGGTCTACCATTTTTCTTATCACTTCTGTTAGAAGAGAAAACTGGCAGAACTCCAAATACATAATTATTGCAAAAACTGGCAGGAGCAAGTCGCTGCAGCAACTGGAAATATGGACTGCACAAAATTACACTAGAGTAGGCAGAGTGGCATTACCTCATTGCATTTATGTAGGACTAGTAAAAATATAACAAAACAAAGCAAAATCCTCTTTTCTCTGGCCCTGGTAGAATGAGGGAGAAAAGATCATGTTTCTCCAGTCCTCTCTAATCAGCTATTGCTTGCCCTAACTGTTGATATAAGGGTGGCATGTGGGGGTAGAAATGACATAAAATTCACTTAAAATACTGTTTTCAGGAAGCAAAGACAGTTTCTTATCAACACTAAGTACAGAACTAAAGTCACTGAGCCTAGGATAACTAGTGGCCATTGATTGCATTCACCAAACCTGGAAAAAAAAATGTTTATCTGCAGGCAGATTTTTCAAACACATGGCATTCTTCATTACTAATGTAATAAGTGTTTCAAAGCAAAAATGTCTGGCTCATAATAAAGATGAATATTAGAAGTTTCAGCAGTTGCTATAATAAACCAGCTATTTATGAATCTTACCAGCATTACTACTAGAAAGATTAAATTGCCAGTACATTCTTCCCTTATATAAAGTTGAATTCTACATATTGTTACCCCTTAAATTTTGGCTGCATTGTTGGAGAAAAAAATCTCTCTACATCTATTGTATATATGTATGTATGTATATACATATACATAATAATATACAGTATATGTTTCATGAATAAAACATAATACCTAAAACAGACTCAACATTCAAGGACCCTATCAGGACTAACAGGTTCAAGCTCATGCCTGATAAACAGACAAAACTGAGCCTCAGTCAATTTCATGGGATCAGCACAGCTCAACTCCCAGTGGACCCAAGTGACATATGCTTAGAATAATCCTCACAATGACCCTGCCAGGAGTCCTTCAGCCCTCCTTACCTAGGAGGGACCAAGTCACCTGAAATAAGGTCACTGAGTAGCTATCTGTGCATGCAGTAAGAATGCGTGCTTTTCACTGCCTATATTGCCACAATATTCTTCATCTTCCTCTAGCACAGGGGTCGGGAACCTATGGCTCGCGAGCCAGATGTGGCTCTTTTGATGGCTGCATCTGGCTCGCTGCCAAATCTTTAATAAAAAAAATAACGGGGTAAGGCTTAGAACACATCTTCCATCCGCCGAGCACAGGCCACGCCCTCCTCCGCATCGCATCCGTATCCGGCATCCTTGGGAGTCACCCTACCTTGTCCCGCAGCATCCGCGGCCGAACGGGCCTGGAGCTGCGTCGTCCTCCACAGGCAGCTGCAAATTGAGGCCCTGGCTTCAGCCTAGCTCCCATCGGCAGCCCACGTGAATGTGATCTGGGTGCACCGCTTTGCATCCTGCTTCTGCTGCCCCTGCTCTGTTGGGTGAGTCCTCATCTTGGGCTGGCTCCCTGTTTGTGGCCCCAACGAGGTACAAGACATATTTCAGGCACGGTGCCACTTTCCACCAGTGGCTGAAAATCGAGCCCCCGGCTTGGGCCTAACCTCCTTGACGGCCTGTAAGGGTCCATCCCACCAGCTACACCCGCAATTGGCTACCCTGCCTTCATTACCTCTGCCCTGCCCCATGGACCACTACCTGGGGTGGTATCCTCCTCACCTCAGTCAGCTAGCTAATTGCAGAAACCCTTTTATTGAAGAAGATGTCTAAAAGAAAAAAAGATGAGGAGTATCGTACTTTTCAGCAGGAATGGACAGAGGAATTCGCCTTTGTGGAGAGAGCAGGTTCTGCAGTATGTCTAATATGCAATGATAAAATTGCATCGATGAAACGGTCAAATATAAAGCGGCACTTCGACACACGCCATACTACATTTGCATCGAAATATCCTGCGGGGGACAGCAGGAAGAAAGCATGTCAAGAGCTACTGTGCAGAGTGCAAGCTAGTCAGCAGCAACTCCGTGTTTGGACCCAACAAGGTGACTGGAATTTGGCTAGCTTTGCTGGAGCGTTAGCAATTGTGAGAAACGGAAAGCCATTCACAGATGGGGAGTATGCTAAAACATTCATGCTTGATGTTGCCAATGAACTTTTTGACGACTTTTCAGATAAAGACAAGATAATCAAACGAATAAAAGACATGCCTCTGTCGGCAAGAACTGTTCACGATCGTACCATCATGATGGCAAATCAAATTGAGGCAACACAAGTGAAGGACATAAATGCAGCACCATTCTTTTCTCTCGCTTTGGACGAGTCAACAGACGTACAGTAAGCCATTTATCCCAGTTCAGCGTGATTGCAAGGAATGCTGTCAGTGACACACTGCATGAGGAAAGTCTTGCTGTTTTCCCTATAAAAGGGACAACAAGAGGGGAGGATTTATTCAAGTCTTTCACTGAGTTCGCTAAAGAACAAAATCTATCGATGGATAAACTTATTTCGGTGTGTACTGATAGTGCTCTGTGCATGGTGGGGAAAAACAGAGGATTCGTAGCGCTTCTTCGTGAACATGAAAAGAGACCCATCCTAAGTTTTCACTGCATCCTACATCAGGAGGCGCTTTGTGCTCAGATGTGTGGCGAGCAGCTTGGTGAGGTGATGTCGCTGGTCATTCAGGTGGTCAACTTTATTGTTGCCCGAGCTTTAAATGATCGCCAGTTTAAAACACTGCTGGATGAAGTTGGGAATAATTATCCTGGTCTGCTTCTGCACAGCAATGTTCATTGGTTGTCAAGAGGGAAGGTGCTCAGCCGTTTCGTGGCTTGTCTGAGCGAAATCCGGACTTTTCTTGAAATGAAAAACGTCGAGCATCCTGAGTTAGCTAACACTGAGTGGCTCCTGAAGTTCTACTATCTTGTGGACATGACTGAACATCTGAACCAGCTCAATGTGAAAATGCAAGGTGTTGGAAATACAGTCTTATCCCTTCAACAAGCAGTGTTTGCATTTGAAAACAAGCTAGAAGTCTTCATCGCTGACATTGAAACAGGTCGTTTACTACACTTTGAAAAACTGGGAGAGTTTAAAGATGCATGCACAGCAAGTGACTCTGCTCAACATCTTGATCCTCAGTAGCTAGCGGGCTTCACATCTAATCTCCTGCAGTCATTCAAAGCACGCTTTGGAGAATTTCGTGAGCGCACTCATCTTTTTAAGTTCATCACCCATCCACACGAGTGTGCAGTGGACAGCGCCGACCTGAGTTACATCCCCGGTGTCTCCATCAGAGATTTTGAGCTACAAGCTGCTGACCTGAAGGCCTCAGACATGTGGGTGAATAAGTTCAAGTCACTGAATGAAGATTTGGAAAGACTTGCACGACAGCAAGCAGGGTTGGCGAGCAAACACAAGTGGGGAGAAATGAAAAAACTTCAACCCGCGGACCAGCTGATTGTCAAAACTTGGAACGCGCTTCCTGTCACATACCACACACTGCATTGTGTGATTATTGCTGTACTGAAAATGTTTGGCTCTACGTATGCATGTGAGCAGTCTTTCTCACATCTAAAGAACATTAAGACCAACATACGATCACGTTTACGGATAGAAGTCTCAACGCCTGCATGAAGCTTAACCTCACCACGTATCAACCAGACTACAAAGCCATCAGCAAAACCATGCAGCACCAGAAGTCACATTAATGGTAAGAAGTACTTTATTCATCATTGATTAGCAACAGCATAACAACATTATTAAAAAGAATTCAGAGACTTATTGTACTTTAAAAGTGTTGGTCTTACATAAAATGCACACATTTACTTGTATTTAGTTTTAAACATATTGTATGGCTCTCACAGAATTACATTTTAAAATATGTGGCGTTCATGGCTCTCTCAGACAAAAAGGTTTCCGACCCCTGCTCTAGCAGCACTTTAGGGATCTCTTATGTCACTTCATCTCCCAGAGTTCCTCTGAAAACCAGAGAGTTCTCCAGGATCCACATGCGTAGAGCGTTTGCACAGGCATGATCCAATTCAGTTGTTCATTCTGAGCAGTGATGAAGGCCTCGAGCTATCCCCTATATTCCCTCTGGAACTCCACCAGGTCCATTTGGCACCAAGGATAGACCACTCAAATAGATCCCTTACTCCTGTGGCCTCATGACTCAAGTGGGGACAAATGTCATACCACTGTGTTGCAAATAGCCCCTTTGTTCCCTGCAGTGTTGTGCTTTTGAGCTGGAACATTGTAATGGCATAGGCTCGTTCTTGTCTCATTAAATAGATAATGAATCAGCCTTGAGTTAATTAGAATTGAGAATGGGGACTCTGTGGGTATAAACAAGCTGCTCCTTTCTGACTACACCTGCAATCAGCAAGTAAACAAACTTGCAGACAAATGAATGGCTTACTCTAATCATTTTCAGGCTACCTTGATTTGCCATAACAGCAAATCACCTGGGAGCCTAGATCAATATACTCTGGCTTGGTAGAAAGCAACACTGAGTTGGCTCCTTCCCTGTTCATTTTTATTCCAGGGTAGGCCCTCAGCTAAGCATCTGAGATTCACATTTTGCACAGGAAGCCCTGTGACAGATTTTATTATGGAATATGCTCCTCATAGTAGCAAGTTTTTTGTCAGCTGAGTGTGACCATTAGTTCATATAAAAGACCTCTGGATGTAGAACTTTCCCGGCAATACCTGCTAGTTCATTTTTAACTCAGATGATAGCTTATTTACTCTATCTTGTCATGGCTGAGCTCAATAGCAGGGCAAAGACTGCTGGAAAACATAAACATGCTTTTCCAGTTGATATACACTTTGAAATTAAATACATTTCTTCAGGCAAGCAATTATAATCTTTCTGCGGAAGGAAATATTATGTTCGTAAATCCTCTTTCTGGATCTGATTCTGTTCTATGGATGTAAATGTTGATACAGGGGAAACAACCAGCATAATCAGACCTGCATGATCTCTATATCTATGCAACGCATATGTGGCATCAGCAAACTCTTTGGCGAAATGCTAATGAACAACAGTTGCTAGAGTGAGAGGCTCCTGAGCAAAATGTTCTACATACACTTCAGGTTGCTCCACTCCAACTTAGTTTCTCTTCTGCCATCTGTTTTGTTCCATATTCTTCAGAAAGTTCTTTTATCATGGAATGTTGGGCTCTTCCTCATGGCCATATTTCTGCATCATCACCAATATTGTCAATGAAGGCTTGTAGAACACATCCAATGCAAGATGTGTTGGGAGAAGAGGAAAACATTGCTTAAAAACTGGATCAACTAAAAACAAATTTAAGCTTTCTCTGGTGGACTGCAGAGGAGATGAAGGCAATGTCACGCAGGCATCTCCGTTAAGAACTGTTCACCTGGTATCTTTTTGCTGTGAATAGGACATGAGGATAAGCCTAATATCTCTGCAACATCCACTATTGTGATTTTTTAAAGACCCCTCTGTTCTTCCTCTCTTGTTCTTGCTTTGTATTCAGCTGCAACATACTTGACCATATCCTGTGAAGTAGTTGGAGGCATAGAGATCCAATTACCATGGGGAAATCAGTCTATTGCAGAAAAAGCAGTCAAGGCTATCAAATGTAATACGACATAATGAATGTATCTCCATTAAAAAGATATATCCAATCTACAAAATGTAGAAATAAATTAGTCTTTAAAGATGTCCCAAGATTCTTCATTGTTTTAATTAATTAGCAAGTTAATTAGGCAATAACTTGCTAATATAATGAGCAAATGAGCATTACTAGTCATTTTCAACACTCTGCCAAATAATTAACATAATTTTGCATTCAGAAATCTATAAAAATAATCAAATTCCCTTTCTCTTGATTGGTTTTTGGCTGTAATAAAACTTTTCATTTCATTTCCCTTCTCATATGGAAGAGTACCAGAAATGACCAGATTACAATGTGATTAAATTTTAAATTATCAAACTATAGTAACACAATGACTCATCCAACTATTTACTAAACAAGTTGAAGCTTCCAGTGTACCACAGTGGCTTCTATAATTTGCAGTTTTAAGAAAAATATAGTAAGGACTCATTCTGATTGCTGAAAGATACTACAAATGTCTGGGGATATTTTCACATTGGATGAAGGTAGGATAGAAAATGTCTTATCCCAACCAACTGGCTTCAGTTCCCCATCCACAGGGCTGTCAAAGCATCTTCTGTTTAGATGATATCATCAGGTCTGTCTATAGATGGACAAAGTGTTGGACAAAGCTAACAGTTTAAGGCAACATGATTGGCTTTGAAGATTAACCCCCACCCTAAAGACCTCTTGATCTTCAGGAGGGGGCGGTGACATTCCATCTTATAAAGCAAAGCACCTGAATTCCTAATGTTAGCTCTTGTTAATTTGGATACGGTGTTAATTTTCCAAGCCCATTCTGTCAGCTAGATTGCATCATATCCATTGATAGAAATTGAACCTCAGATTCCTAAGAGACTGAGTTACTGATTCCTAGTCACAAAATGACAGCACATTCAGGATACAGAAGCAAGTTGAGGTATAATATATTTACCTCAACATTTATGGGAACAGTAATAGTATTGGTGCTAAAGTTTAAACTCCTCTTAACCCATTATTGCAGAGCTGGGGAACCACTGGGCTTTCTGATGTTGCTGACCTAATAATGATGGCTGTTTCCAGTTATAGTTCAATAACATCTAGAGGGCCACAATTTCCCTCCCTCTGAATTAATATGATGCTTAGCTGGAACCCTACCCCATAGTGAACAATGCAGAAGAGATAATATCTGTCAATTTCAATATTGTTAACAAGTGCTCTAAAAGAACACAGAGTCAAAAATATTAGGCTCCAGGGCTTGTACAAATGCAGAAGTCCAATATTTTATAAAAATGACTAATTGTTTTGATTCATATTGAAAAATGCTGTCTTGGCAATGGCAGCAAACGGTATCAGTTTGACTCCTTTCTGGCATATCACATTTGGAGGCTACAGCAATGTTAAATATTGACTTTTCAGACTTCAGTTTAACATCTTGTTCTTCTCACAAAGCTCAAATATTGTTAGGTAGGGTAAAAGGGTAATTTCTGTTTACCTTTTAGCTGAATACCCATGTTTTTAAAGAGCAATGGTCAATACTTCTTCGGGTGTGCAAACAATTTTGTTTGTTGACACAATGTTAGCATCAGTATGAGAGGAGAGACTGGTGGCCAGTATTGACATAGTTTCATTGACAAGAAAAACACCAACCTGCAGATAACATTTCACAAGAAAATGACATCAACAATAGGGTTATTTTGTACAACTGTGTATGTGTCAAAATCCATAACTTCCTGTAAAAGAATGTCATCAAATTACATGCACAATGACTGAGTACAAAAGCAGAAGGAGGGATGGAGCCCAATATTTATGTTATTTTTCTGAAACAAAAAATAGGATTAATCATGTACTCAGTTCATATTTCCCCTCCCTCCACTTTTTAAAAAATTGAAATAGCTCGTTTTTTGTTTTTGTTTTGTTTTGCATAGTGGCTGATCTGTGTCAAATGGATAGGTTATCAGCCTTCCAATAATGGGAGTTCAGGAGGCCATTAGATTTTGTTTATAGAAGCAACAAAGACAGAATTATATTAGTTTCGCTTCATAGTAGAACACAGGCAGATTCGAAGTATGGCATCATTAAAAACCTAGCAGAATATTCTTCATAGATTGAAAGAAGGGAAATTGAATCCAGTGGTCATATGAGAGGAGATCTTACCTATGTACCAACAAGTACAGTGGTGCTTAACAGTCTGTGAACCCTTTTGAATTTTCAATATTTCCGCACAAATATGACCTAAAACATGATCTGTTCTCCACAGAAGTCCTAAAACTAGATAAAGAGAACCCAATTAAACAAATGAGTCAAAAATATTATACTTGTTCATTTATGTATTGAGGAAAATGATCCAAAGCTACATATTTGTGTATGGTAAAAGTAAATGAACCTCTAGGATTATCAATTCATTTGTTTCAATCAAAGGGATGACAATCAGGTGCGAGTGTGGGAGAGCAGAATTCTGGGTATTCTCTATCAAAATCTAATCTTCACAAAACAGGTGTGTAGAAGTGTGTCATAGCTCAAATAAAGGAGATTTCTGAGGACCTCAAAAAAACAGTTGTTGATGCTCACCAGGCTTGAAAAAGTTAAAAAACCATTTCCAAAGAGTTTGGACTATGAGAAAAATATATCTTTGGGTGAAAGAAGCAAGTTTTTAGAGGCCTCAGATGAATGGGATTGCCTTAATAAAACTGAAACATAAAGGAATGTGCAGCACCCTTGAAGCTGGTATGAACTAGGCTGATTGTAACCCCCTTATCACAAATATCCCCATAGCAATGTAAGGGAGGACACTTTCTTCCTGGCAGTTAGCACCCTGAACCAATTTGTTTCTTCCTCTCTGACACTACTGATTTCCTTATAGATAGCAGTTCTGTCCTTGTAGATAGCAGACAAGAACAGGGAGAGACAGTAACTTGAGAAGTATTGCACATTTAGGTATGCCTGCATCATTATATGAATATGTATACGTATGTGTTCTTTTCCCTTCCCCTTTCTTGTAGAACTGTATAAATATCAGAGGATCCATTTTGCCTATGGGGGAGTGTCTCCCACTAACTTTTTGTGGGGTCCCCCTCCAGTACCTACTGCCTAATAAACACTGCAGTGAAGCCTTGATTATTTTGCCTTTGTGTCCTGCATTTTGATTCCACAGGACTCCACCAGTCAGGAAGTCATGTACAAATGGAGGCAATTCAACAACATAGTTACCCTCCTCAGGAGTGGTCAATCAACCAAGATCACACCAAGAGCAAGGAATGTAATATTCCAGGAGGTCTCAAAAAACCCCAGGGTAACATCTAAGGAACTGAAAGGCCTCTTTTGCATTGGTGAATGTCAGTGTTCATGAGACCACCATCAGGAGAACACTGTACAACAATGGTGAACATGGCAGAGTTGCAAGGAGAAAGCCCAAAAGAAGATTGCTGCTGGTCTACAGTTTGCAATGACCACATGAATAAACCAGAAGACTATTGGAAGAATGTTCTGTGGACCAATGAGACCAAAATAGAACTTTTGGGCTTGAATGAAAAGCGTTACATTTGGCAAAAGGCAAACCCTGCATTGCAGCACAAGAACCATATCCCATCTGTGAAACATGGTGGTGGCAGTATCATGAGTTGGGCCTGTTTTGCTGCCTCTGAACCAGGATGGCTTGCCATCATTGATGGAACTATGAATTCTGAATCATACCAGCAAATTCTACAGGAAAATGTCAGGATATCTATCCGTGAACTGAAGCTCAAGAGAAAGTGAGTCATGCAGCAAGACAACAACCCAAAACACACCAGTCGTATGACCAAAGAATGGTTAAAACAGAAGAAAGTTAGTGCTTTGAAATGGCCAAGTCAAAGTCCTGACCTTAATCCTATAGAAATGTTGTGGAAGGACTTTCATGCAAGGAAGCCTACCAACATCCCTGAATTGAACCTGTTCTGTAAGGAGGAATGGGCTAAAATTCCTCCAGGCCGATATACAGGACTGATCAAAAGTTATCAGAAACATTTAGTTGTAGTTATTGCTGCCCATGGAGGGCACACCAGTTACTGAAAGCAAAGGTTCACATACTTTTGCCACACACAAATTTATAGTTTTGGATCATTTCCCTCAATAACTAAATGAACAAGTATAATGTTTTTGACTCATTTATTTAACTGAGTTCTCTTTATCTAATTTTAGGACTTGTGTGGATAACAGATGCCATTTTAGGTCATATTTATACAGAAATATAGAAAATCAAAAGGGTTCACAAACCTTTAGGCATCACTATACCTGACGTTTTTCTATACAAGGGAGTTCCTGGGCTAATCATGATGGAGTACTGCTGTACACATATAGGGCTTTTCTCAGACATGTCAGATATGTGAAGGTTGTCAAGTATGGCTATCAGACATGATGGGAATAGTCACAAGCACCTGACTACTCCCTACAAATCCTTGATATTGTTTTTGGAAGTAAAAGGGGTTCTTGTACAACCTCCACCAGACATTAATATGTGAAAATGAAAAGAAAAAGAACAGAACTCTATTATTTTGGAAAGCAGTGCAGTGATTTGGACTTAAAGGAGAAGCTGATGCTTCAGTTGGGGGCACAAACATATTACCTGTGTTCCATTCTTAGAGCATCTGTTTCTTTTTTTGGGATCAGGTAGCCTTTGGTTTAAGAAATGGCAGACAGGTGCTACATTTGCATCCCCACACCCCATGTTCATTTTTTACCTTCAGAACTGAAATGCCGCACAGCCCAATTACTTTATGCTGTGCTGAGGCAGTGCCTAACATGCCATGCTTCTAGTGGCACTTTGGTTACTGCACAAAATTGGAGATCTGCACTTAAATGACAGATAAGGGAAAAGAGATCAGCAACCGGTGGAGTCATCATGCATTCTTTGTATCTATTACTAATGCGTATTCTCCATTGTCATGTGTTCACTGAGAACTGCATTAAAAATACTGTTGATAGAGTGGTGCCTCTGTAGGCGAAGAGTCTTCCCTGAAATGCAGTTAAACTCCTTTCTCCTGCTTTGATCTCCTGATGAATTCTGTATTATTTTCACTCAGTTTCTAATGTTCATAATTATATCAATTTCATAAGTATATGAAAATTAGCATTCCTTTTCTAGTGGTAATTGCTTCTTTCCATAAAACAAGGAAAATTCTAAGCATCAGTTCTGTGGGTGGCTTCTATGTGGTACATCGGTCAGTTTCTTCTGTTTTCAAAGTTGATACCTCCAATATCTACCCCATTTTACCTGTTGTTTTTCTCCTGTCACACAGAATAATTTAAACTAGACATACAAAACCTCACACTGAATAATTTAAACTAGACAAGGCCTGCTTGTGTAGTTCTGACCAATCATCAACCCACTTTCATTTTCAGCTCAAATCATTTGTCTCCTGTGATTCTAGCTTGAATCAGCTCCCTGTTACTTACAATAGCTAAAAGTTGCCAGTGACACACAACTTCTGTGTAAGGCTCAACTGGGAGACTGGGTTTGCAGTTCTTCATTCTTTCATCTGATATTCTATGGATGGAGGGGAGGGGAGTTCATGGGAATCTTTAGCCTATGAACTGAGTTTTACAACTGTAAATATCAGAATGGAACCTAAAGAGAATGGAGTGTCCTGGTTCTTTCACAAATGGATGCTATGTGTAGCCCAGCTGTTTGTTTGTAAGTGATCTCTAGACATATTACCCAATGATCAGTACTGTGAAATCACTGTGATCTAACAAGGGACCAAAGTCTTCTGCAGGAACAAAAGAATGGAAATAACGGTAATAGGGAAAAGATAAACCAGCCATCTGCAACCTGAGTGCTTCTAAATGTGTAGACTTTGACTCCTAGAATTTTCAGCAGTAACTTTCATACATCTGGGAGATGGCCAGGCTAGGGAAGACTGGAATAAACCAATGCAATTCTCTGCCGTTTCTTCCAGAAGGATGGGTGATGGAAGGAGGGAGAGAAACAAAGGGTTCCTTCTACCTAAAATCTATTTTCTAGCCCTGGGTATCTGCTTTTTTATCATATGAAAAGTGTCAATAAGGCTGAAATCTAAGCTGAAATATTTAGGGCTACTATATTTGGGCAGGAAAAAAAAATCTCACTCATTGATGACATTAGAGATTTACTGCCCAGATCTGGTAGCTACAGAAGTATTATTTCAGCCAATAAAAATTGTTCAAATGTTTGCTGTTGGTAGACGTCCATTTGTAGACTATATATAAATTCCATAGCAAGCCACTAGATGGAAACCCTGCTTTACTGCTTTGCCATTTAGAGCCAGAACAGCAACAATGAAAGTTGGGTTTCATTGCTGACAAATTATTTGAAGTATAAATCAAGACTTTCATTTGATTTGGCAAGACTCTGGTGGATAAATTATGCCAAGAAATATTTCTGAATGCCATTGTCAGTTATTTGTATTGAAGTAAATGGGGTAATTTCAGAGTAAACCGTTCCTAAACATTGCAGTATTTATGTGATCATTTCCACCAGCCTACTTGTCCTGGATTTCTGAAAGTGCTTTTTTGAGTATCAAGGGTAAAAAGATAAAGGAACTGGGGGTACACGCATCGGTTTCAACCATTCTCCCTACTATTGTTTATGGAAAGAAAAGCAGGATCCTGAAAATAAATAATTGGCTATGAAGATGGTGTTTTCAGAAAAGTTTTGGATTCCTAGATCATGGCTCATATCACTGCTAGAAAGGATCCCTAGGCAAGTGTAGTGGTAGCATTCAGAATAGGGCTCCAGGTAATAATCAAGGAGGCATATGACAAGAACAGGTATTCAAAAATTTTCACCTAGTAGGGAGACCATTAAACAAATGACTTATGATGTCCCTTCCAATTTACCCACTCTAATACCACTAGGTGAGGGAATTCTTCTAATGTAAGCTATATTGGGAACGGAGTCCACCAATAGCTTTAATTGGACAAGAATTTCCTTTCAAATAGATGAATGAGCTTTTATTTATTAAATCATGCCTTTTTTTAGCTGAAATCTTTTGAATTATTGCCTAAATTTTCGCTCTCTCTGCTCTTATCTTTAATCTAACATCTGTGTATGACATAGCTCTAAAAGGAAATGGGTTTTGCAATTAGGCAAGAATCCAGTGGGTTAATTGATTCCCAAACTAGATTTTATTGATGCATAAATACATAAAACAAAGTGATTTTTAGAAAGTCTGAGGGAAGGTTAAAGGTGAAACATTATGTCCAAAATTAAGTGAATGAACTGAATCTGAGGATTTTGGTTTCAGTTTCAGAAAACACTATCTCAGTATAATCTGCATTTACATGAATAAGAGTGTTGGGTTTTTATTTTAATACATACACATTAGACTGTCTATATGGAAAAAGAGAAATATTTGGAAATCAAGCATAAGTTAGAAGTCAATATTTGTAATATGTTACATAGCTTTGGTTGCATTATATCGAGCTTCAATATGATGCCAATGTTCAACATAAGAAGAAATTATTTAATATTGTCTACATTCTCAAATGAACCTGAACATTTCAATCCAGCCTTACTTTTTTTTGTTGGCTGATAGGTTTATATTGCAATACGTGTTTTCAGTGCAAGCATAAGCTGAACAGATTTGATTTAAACATTTTACATTTTTCAGGATAAAAATGGGTTTCACAATGTTAATTTTTCTGCATGTATGTTCTGCTTTGATAAAAGGCTAAAACCAGTGACATAACAGAGAGAGGTTTACAAAGAAGAATGTTGATGGAATCTGCTTTGGAAATCGTATCTGAATCACACAGAATGTCCAGATGTATATCTGCAGAACAGAAACAGTATAAATGGCCATCCACATGCTATTCCATAGCATTTCAGGATGCTAGCACAGATGTTTATAGGAGCATACTTCTACCTAATCTTTTTGAAATGTTAAGGATTAAGCCCAAGATCCTTTGTATGGCTAATACGTGTCTTAGTCCTTAACATTTCAAAATCATTTCAGGATTTATTATCTGGATATGGTGTGCATTATTGTAGACTTTTCCAAGATGAAGGATTATCAGTAGATTTGTATAATTCAAAACAACAGGTTCTTATGATTATTCAGAAGTAAGTACTAAGTGATGCCAGGGAACTTACTTTGGGGAAAGTGCTTAAGGTGGCAGTCTTCTTGAGAGAGACAGTGCAAATACAGGCAATGAAACTCAACCCTAGGCAGAGAAAGCGTGCAAGTAATAGATTTTATATGTAGCTAAATGCAAAGGCAGACGCTGAAGGGGGTAGGCAGGCTTCTAATGACAAATTATCCAGCTCAGCGTGGATCAGTTAATCTGTATAAACATGTGCAAACCCTCCAGCTGACTATGATGGAGGCAGATGACTGCAGATGTGAATGTGGGAATAAATGGCAGTCCAATAAGGAGTTAGACATTCCCACTTGAGAATCGACTGTTCTCTGGCAATCCACTTGCCAAAAGTTATTCTGCTGCAAGTCAGAGAAAAAAAATCACCATGAACATTAATAATAGCAATTGTATCCACTGGATATTCTGTACTATTATCTAAGATCTACTCTTGCATAAAAGGAATTCATCTTAGTTCTTTTAAGTCACCTTTGAAAAACTATTACATTACATATGGGAGACATCATTGGAAAGAACTGGGATTAAGAGAATAGTTGAATTCATAGATAGTGCTAAACTCAGTGTTGAGCAGGGTGGTTTGATTCTTGCAAGAATTTGTTGTCATTCTATGTTATAAAACTTCAGGAAGTGTGAAAGGCATACATTTAGCCTCATTATAATTTCAATGATATGCATTTTATGTATGAATATATTCATTTACTACGATTTCATTATTTTTAAAGAAAAGTATTTTCTGCTTGTTTCACACAAGCCTTTATTTCTCATTTATAAAACAAAATATGTGGGTGTATATAAGGCACACAAATGGAAAGAGCAACATATTGCCACTTAAAAAACTGAAACAGAAGTTCTTGTTCATTATTATCTTGGTCTTGTGCCTATGAGGCAGCTTATACTCATTTGTGAAAAATCACAAAATATGCTCAGGAGAAAATATCAAACAGACCATTAACTTTTAAGGCTGTGGAAAGAAAATAACCTAATTTCCAGAGGGCTAGTAGCAATGGACTTCTCCTCAGTGGAGGGCCTTCACAAAGACAACTTCCCATTCCACCTTTGATTTCTTTGCTGCCCTCAATGATAATGTGTAGGCCTCCAAAACAGAGAGGGTCTTGCTAAACATTTTCAACACTTCCATGCTGTTCTTGGTTCTTGTTACTCTATTCCTCACAATTCTTTGGAAAACTTGGGAGTTGCCCAGATTCGAATCAGCAGGAAAGGGCAAACTATGTGCTCTCACAGTACGAACCCGTGTTATTCCTTGTTTTAGAGATCATCTACATATTTAACAGGATAGATAACATCTAGCTTATCTAGGAATGCCCTGAATTAACTGGAAATACATCAGGTCCGTTTGCCTTTATGGAAAAACCATCCAATCCCAGCAAAGGTTCTCATTAGTCCAACCTTCAAAGGCATTGTCTCCTTAGGACATTCTTTTGTAAGATTCGGAGTCTTGACATTACTACATCCCAGTCTGCGTAGGCCCCTTCAAGGTGACGGGATACTTCTGCTCCTGCTTGGTAACTCTGCCGACCATGAAGTAAACGCCAATTATCAAATACTACTATTTCACCTAGCAAGAAGGTGAAGAATTATTTTAAAACAAAATCTGTGGCAAATGCATCTATCAATAGAAGTGAATATATACAGCTCGGGGTTGAACTGTAGAGTCCTTGAGGTTCTCTGAGCTTGGTTCTTTTCTTGCAGATGTTTCATTACCTGACTAGATAACATTTTCAGTGCATCTTCAATACACTGAAGATGTTACCTAGTTGCGCAATGAAACATTTGCAAGAAAAGAACCAAGCTCAGAGAACCCCAAGGACTCTACAAATACATCTATATTGATTAGAGATATGACAGAGCAAGAAGGCTTAATGATACAGTATTTTGAACTATTGAAGCCGGTAATTCTTTGAATACAGCTTAACTCTTGATGATAGCATTGGCATGTAGTTTTCTTGGCAATTAAAAAAATAAAAATAAAAGTAGTTTGTCACTGCTTTCTTCTAGGATGTTTTTCTGACTTCCCCATCTAGCCTACAGCATTCAGCTTCTCTGATGACCTCCCATCAAAGTACTAACCAGATCCAACCAAGGTAGGCTTGGTGCTGCCAAATACACTTAATATGCAAATATTAGAAGAAATCTGTTTCAGATCCATCTCTCTGTCTGTTTCCATTATTTCAGTATACATTTCAAGAAAAATAAGCACTGCATATGATAGGAAGGCAAAAAGCAAAGGTTTATATGTCATACTACTCTCCTCCAGCCACCCCTTCCCTCCCTCCCTCTCCCCCAAAAGCTGGGGAGGATTGGCAACAAAGCACATAAGGAATTTTATTATTCTTGCTAATGAAAATATTTTAATTAATGAAGGATGTCATGGGATCCAGTGTGGTGTAACAGATTTATACAACAGAACTGCACTTTTGCCTGGAGTCCCCCTTGTACCTGAAAAATCTATCCTTAATAGTTGGGGGATTTTCTAAAGAGGTTTTTGAATATTTCCCTCCTAGTTCTACTGAAAGAGACTCTTAATATTAGTTGAAAAAAAAAACTGATTACCATTTTATCCAAGCCTACCTGGCTTCATTTTGTATGAATATTTATTATCCACGCTATTTAGAAGATCAACATAGTCCTTGAGAGCAGCATAAAATGGCTTTACTTTTTCAGCAGGTATGTCAAATATTGTGTCTCTGGTTGCATTGTTAAAATTGATACGAACCACTTGGCCCTTTTCATCTACACTGTTGAGAAATGAGAGAACAAAACAGGTTATCCTCAAATTTTCAAAGTTTTACAGTAACACCAGTCCTCATTCACTTTTTTTTAAATGGGAAACCTTATAATGAATAAACTATAAAACTTATAATGAATTAACTACTTTATGATAAATAATTGAGAATCTGACTGGTTCATTTTAGTAAAGCATTTAAAGCTCCCAAAATTCCTTATAAATCTGAGAGTGTTTGAGACTAGGGAAAAGTTAAACATGAAAACAAGCAAAACTTGACAGATTTGGTTCATCCTGGCAGAGACTTAAAGTGTTTTGCTTTTAAATTTCTAGGCTTCATTATGGTGAAGGTGTTTAATGTGGCATTGGATTGCTATCACCTTTTTCAAAATGAAATGTGTCTCAGCTGTAAAAACTCTATAAAGTGAATGGAAGAGAAAGTAAAACCAACCACTTGCCCATTGTAGAACAAAGCTCCCTCCATACAGCTGTATTTTGTCATCTTAAAGTGCTCTGCTGAGGGCTGTACTAACAAAAATCCAAAATTACATGCAGATAAATCTCAACTTTAAAATAGAACATATATCTATATCCATATCTATTTATCCATCCATCCATCTATCTAACAATATGATAACACAAACAGCACATACATTTTTAAAAAGCTGATTTGTATTCTTGTCCACAAGGTGGCAGGCACAGTCTTAACACTTTTCATTTTGTTAAATAAAACTTGCTGCCAAGAGTTCCACCAGTGAGATGGATGGCCATATCAATTTGTTTAATAAACAAATAAATAAATCAAAAATATACTTTTGCTTGCAATTCAGGAATAGCTTCTAGACATTGTAACCAGCATCAGAGAAAGAGATACCGTATCTTTCATTGTTACCTACTCTATAATTCTTTGTTTGGACTGCATAGCGAAATCACAGTAATCAACTCCAATGTCTGTGAAATCCACAAATGTAGAGGTCAAGATTTGGAAGGCATAAGGATTTTGCTCCTTAAACTTATTGGCTACATGAAATCCATCCACAATTTCACTCTGCCCTCCAGTAGAAGTTTGTTTTATACAATGCAGTAACTGAATCTGGAACAAATTAATATCAGGTTATATTATAAGTTCAACATTATGCTCTACATTTATATTTTATTTCAATGTCTTTAGGAATCTCATTACTATATAACATGACTTGGTTTGATCCTTTAAAAGTCACAAATCTAGAAAAATAAATACAAACATGCAGTGACTATGAAGATTGCTTGCACAACTTTTCACTAAACTATGTTTTAAAAAATTCTTACAAGCATTTAAAAGTAATATTACAAGGCAGAGTGTGATTCCTGGCATAAATCAGAATATGAACTTTCTTTTCTTTCTGACTTGAAAAATATCCTTTGATTCCCATACCATATGCACTTGTACAACCTCTAAATGAATTTTCAGGTAACTGCTAAGTCTGAAAAATCTGGCATCTATTTAGTAGCACATGATGTTGGTCTGCTTAATTCATTAAAAGTATGATTACTACAGATTGTCTGAAGAACTTGAGTAAAAGTTTCCTACAGCAATAACACACATCACACTAATCTCTCCCATCTTTGCAAATACAGCAAGAATGGCAGAAATATGGGCAGCATTAGAAGTTCAGTAGGTTATTAAAACACTGAACAGAAATATGTATACATTTTCTCCATTGAAACCGCTCAACAAAAGGGTTTTCTCTCATGAACCCATCTGAGAGTTTCTAAGCATTTCTCTGCAATACTCTGTGTATGTATTACAGCAACTGATACATCCTGAGCTAAAAATGATTGAGTATATGGCTGATTTAAAATGATCATGTGGAAGATAACTTGGAATTGGTATAAACTTCACCAGGATCGGTATTCACAAAGACCAATTTGCACCATTTGGAGCTTCTTATAAATTTAAATGGGATGATTATATTGAATTAGGCTCTGACTGCTGCATGTGGTAGTGGAACCAGTCCTGAGATCTCACTGTTTTCTATTAGGAGACTTAAATGATATTAACTTTGCATTACTTTAGAATCTTCTCTGTGCAATGTCACAGAGCAATACCTTGTTTCACTCCTGATGAACATGTGCACAAGTTTGTCAGCTAACGATTCAAAACATGTGACATAAGTAACACAAAAAATAACAATAATATGACAAACTGTATGAATCTGTGAATATACACAAGCTGATTAAAACTGAATTGAGAAATACTAACCTAAAGCAATTTAGTGCTCTCCAGATGTTTTGGACTTCAACTCTCATCAGCCCCAGTGACTATGATGAACTGCAAAATATTGCAGCTGTTGTATTGTAAAATGTCTGGATGAGCACCAGGTTGCCCATCTCAGGACTAACAAAATAATACATTTTATGAACTGGCAGAAGTAGAGGGATATCTGGAAGTAAGATCTGGTACTAAATATTATTGTATCACCAGCGCTATTTAAAATGTATATGAAGCTGTTGGTATAGAGATTAGGGGACTGGGAGCAAGATATCATTTGAATCAAAAGAGGTTGTCCAGTATCTAGAGAAGTATTTGAGCCCTGGAATGAACTGGATGATGACCAATCATCCAGTTCATCCAGTAGTGGAATCCTGTAAACCACTGGCTCCCAAGTTCAAAAACCGCTTGTTCTCTACTGGGTTGTACTTTTCATTTAGAACAGTATGCTCCTGGTTCTATCCTCTTCACTAGAGGCACAGTTACCTATTACTATCTGCCTTTCATAAATCAGTTGCCTGTTTCTGGACTTAGGGAGCTTGACTATTATGCTTCCTGCACTGGTCGTCTCAAAATTGGATTATTGTGATGTGCTCCATGAACTTAGGAATAGTTCAGAGCTGCAATTAATTCAGAAAACACTAGGAAGATTATTCATCATGTTTGAGTTCTAGTGTGCAACTGAGCCAGCTCCAAGTTGTTTGTATTAATTCATAAAGCGCTAAACAATTTGGAATCAGATTAACTCAAATCATACCATTATTTATACAAACACGTATGAGCTTCAGGAGAGGTTCTGCTGTTCATGACATAGTTGTAAATTGGGTCTGGGTCCTCTGGGAAGTTCTGCCACAGATGCCAATGTTGGCATGTTTTAAATTTTCTTTAAAAACACTACTTTCTACGTTGGTTTCCATGGATAGTTACTTCCATCAGTACAAAAATAATCAGTAATAGATTATTTTTACTTTATAGAATTCATTTATACAATACTATTGAAAACTGCTTTGGGATGTCTATAAATGATGTCCATAAAAGCAATATATACACATATAAATAAACATATAAATAAAATACTCATACAATATTAGTAGATACAACTGTATGGTTTTCTTAACTGAATGTATTTATACATATGTCTATGTAAAAGTCTACTTTCAGTTTAAATAACTCCCTTCATCACATATAAATGAAAACATACAGAATAAGATCATGATAAATCATACGCTAGGTAAAAATCTCCTGAGTTAGACATTTGAATAAATAATGAACAAATAAAAAGATATGCTTTAATCAGTCACCCACTGATCATTTAGGCTCTTTTGTGCCTCATTAGGCCAAGTGTACTGCATTTGTGTGTGTGTGTGTGTGTGTATGCACCTTTGGCCTGGACAAATCCATGCAGTTTTCTTGGCAAGATTTTTGGAAGTGGTTTGCCACTGCCTTCTACCTAGGGCTGAAAAAGTGTGACTGGCAAAGGTCACCCAGCTTGGCTCACAGTCTCCTGGTTTCTAGCCCGGTGCCTTTAACCATTATACCAAACTGGTTCTCATACAACATAATACTTGGCTTAAAATCATCAAAACATTTCTATTACTATTCTATGGACACCCACTATACTGCTTCCTTGCCTTTTATGTTTCTCTTACCCCTGGTGGAAATTGCAGAACAGGGTAATCAGTATGAAAACTTAGCTTCTCAGTTGTGTACGCCACGTTGTTGGCATCCACTTTGTCTTGCACGTGCCAAGTAGGCCTTTATAATTAACAAGAAATGAAAAACAGAAAATTATAATAATCTCCCTGTAAAAATCTGGATGCAAGATATACAGTTCCAAAAACTGAATAATCATAAAATTAATACATTAAATTATCAAACTTCTCACTGTTTTAACATTTACTTCAGAGTACTAATTCATTATGAGGGCTGTGATTCATTTAATAGATTTTAATTGGTTAACTGTATGTGTTAATGAATAAAGTAAGTATACAGTACAAAGAGATATTTCTAAAGAAGCACTTTCTTTGTTGATGTTGCATGAGTATGTCATAGAAAGCATAATCTTTTAGCCATAAGAAGGGCAGAAAGAATCTGTCCATGTAACAGATCCAAAAATACAATAGTCCCTTGCACAAAGTCAAATTAATGTTATATAATTACTTCCTTCCAGAATATAACTTTAGGACAGCACAAAACATGTCTTAAAGAAGCATTATTCTCACTGCATCTCCAACAAAAATGGTTACTCATTTCTTTCCTATACAAACTGCAGTTGGTTCCAAGAAGCGTAAAGTATTAGCTTTTGTTAAATAAGTGGTAGTTTAAGATCTATTGAATTGTTTGATATAGATCTTAAGACAGTTTCCCATTGCTTAGACTAAATACAGATCTCAAATCTTGTCCCATTGTTTTAAAATCTGCATATCATATTGATTTATTGATAGCAAGTATTTATAAACATTAATTGTGGGCTTTTTGCCTTGCAAGATTTAATGATATTTCTAATAAAGTGTCTTTGAAGCTAAAAATACCACAGGTCAAAATCAAGATGTCAGCAAGTATTGTAGTTGTAAATATTGCCAATGATACATTTCCTTCAATGTAACGTAAGACTCATTATCATCCAGTAATTGACCCAAAGTAAAAATCTCAGGATCCATCCGAATCTTCCATGTAACAGTTTTTTAAAAACCATTTAAGGTCTGGTTTACTCCATAGGGTCAAGGGGTAAAATCAAAATGCAACCTTCAGCAAGGTGGATGAACTCAGTTACAGTGGTGATTGGAAGACTTGAAGGACCAGGTTAGGGGCAGACTGTCATGGAGAAAAACTATGTATACTGACTCTTGATACTCATGGCACATAATCAATCAATCAATCAATCATTTAATCAATCAATCATTCAATCAATCAATCTTTCCTTGCTATTAATCAAAAGGCCTCTTTAGGAAACTGTCTCTCAGGAACCAACACATTTCATCTTTCCATTTCTCATTAAGAACTAGCTACAGGGTTTGTGTTTGCCTCCATTTCCTTTTGTGTTTTTCAAGGTGAATCAGATAATATGTACAAGAATCATAGAAGTAGAAGATACTAGGGTTTTTAAGGTCTAATCTTCTGTTCAGACAAGAATCTAATTAAAGAATCTCCAACATAAGGGTGCCGAGCCTCGGCTTGAAAAGAAAAAGGATGCTCACATCTCCCTTAGTCGTTTGTACCACTTGTCAAACTGCTCTTACTGGTTTTCCTAACATGCAAGAGGGAGAGAAACAATGTGAACACTAATCTGAGATTAATTATACCTTTAATTTCTGATAGCCATGCCATACGTGGAAACAATTTTTAAATGCTGGCATTTACTACTGTGTTGTAAAATTACACTTCAAATTCCATACAGACATAGCAACAACATTAGAGATTTCTAAAGTAAAGGTGCTTAACAAGGTAGAGATGGTATAAAGTTTCAAACATTCTAGGCCAATAACCATCTGGTAAATGTAGCATTTGTAAAAATTGCTTTTGACATAACAGTTTTCTGAATTCTAGTAATAATAGGACATGTAGTTCAAGGAAATGTTCAACCTGCGCATCTAAATGAATTATCTAAATGAATTATCCATCTGTACAGTGTTCCTGCAAGACACTGTATGTGGACATGACATCCAGGGCCATGACAAAGCATGACTTTAGGGAACGTCCATACAACACTTGATGTAACATTCTGGTGCACTGGAAAGATTAAATATGAAGGTGGCAAATTAAAAAAAAAAAACTTTTGAGGAAATAGAATTAAAACACACACACACACACACACACACACACCTCTTTTGGACTCAATGCTATACAGTAATATGTTGCAATTATTGACACAGCTCCAGTTTGGTGTAAACAGTTTCAGCACTGCATTTTTGTATGTTATAATAATAGACACCTATAATTGCCATGATTATGTTCCTGCGAAGGGAACATAAATTAGCGATCTCCAGTGGGTCTAAGAGTTCTGGGAACCAGGGGAAAACCATTCTGCCTAACCCATAGTTCGGCGCCTTTCAAAAAGATGGTGGGTTCACCTACTTCCTCTCTTAATTACTTTAGGAAGCTGCTTTTACTGATTTCTTAGAAGTTAAGAACCTTCCAAAGGGCAAGTTTTATTATGCCGGGAGAATCTCCTTCAACCCTGGATGAAAGAAGCTCCATGTAAGTGTAAGGATTAAAAAGAAAAGATTTACTTTTTGGAAAACAGCAAAAGGGAGGCTAGAATGTGGATTTTGGAAAGTTAAAGGGCTAGATGGACTTGAAAGAATACTTCCTGTGGGATGTTTTCAAATTTATAAAAGAATATATGAACATTTTGAAATTAGTTGTAAGAAATCCTCCCGTGGGAAAGTTTTGTTGACTAGAAAACAAACAGATGATAAGAAGGGACTTGAAGGAACCAAAGACAACAAACAATTACAATTAAAGGAGAAGAGATCCATTAATACAATGGAGCAATACTATTTGACTATAGAAGAAATTAAGGCTGTTTGAGAACAATGTAGTCAGAAATTACTTACAAGATTGTCTGATACTATGACAGAGGATATAGAAGAACAACTGATTTTACTCGATAAAATAGAGACTGAGATTGATTTGAATGTGGATTTGGAGTTAAAAAATGCTGGATTAGAAAAGTGATAGGGAAGAAGATGCTGTGGATCTGAAAATGGATTTAAAAATGCTAGAGTATAAGAGTGATATCGAAAAAGATGTCAAAATGGATCTACAAATGAAACCAGCCGATGTCATAGTAGTTAAAGCAGAGATGCAAATAATAAATCAGAAGAGTGACTTGGAAAGCCTTCTTATCTTGGATTTATAAAAGGAATGTGTTAAACCAATGAAGGTGTTTTTGAGAGGAGACAAAGAGAAACTACTGAAGCTGTTCCTGAAAGGAGACAAAGAGAAAAAGATAAGAAATCAACTTGTGGGACATTATTTGGCAGGATTAAAGATCAAGCTTTTTAAAAGTAAACAGAAGGTTTACAAAGTAAACTTATTTGACCAGGATTAAAATATATGTTGTGGTTTCTGTTAGCTATTAGTGGGATTTTTTTTTAACCAGGACTGAATGACAAGGGTTTAAAGATCTGGTTATAAGAAGGGAGAGATTTCTTTTGCTTTACTTCTTAGAGAAAGTGATAAATTGGATTATAAAATGGATAATTTTGATTAAGGTTAAAATACATATGTTGATTTTTGCTGATTAGGATTGAATGATGAGTTTTTACAATTTGATTATTGATAAGGGATGAGATATGGGAAGAAGAGATCTTTTTTTTAAATTGAAATACTAGAGAAGGTGTAAAACTACTGAAATTGTTTATACTTGTCTGGGGGGGGGAGTCATATTTTATATATCTTCCTTTTTCCTTTCTTTTTTCTATATCTTTACACTTCTCTTTTTTATTTTTATATTTTCCTTAGTTTGTATTAGTCTTTTATGTTTGTACTTGAAACTGTAGTAAAATTATATTTAAAAAAAAATTAAAAAGAAGGAAGTCTTGTGTGCTGCCTTGAATTCCTGACTGACAATATGAATTTAAAATACAGCCACTCCTTCTTTAGTAACTACCTCGGTTAGCAACCATTTGCAAATATGATGGCAATAGACAGTAATAAAAAAATGCATTTTCCAACCAATTCGCAATTTATGACCAAATTTCCTGTACCTGACAACAAAAGCCTTCAGTGTGAAACTGATTAAGGTCTGGTCAGTTTCAGGCAGCAGCACAGCTGGAGAGTTCTAATCAACTATTTAAGAGTTGAGCTTGTTAACTTGCAGTTAGCACTTTTTAGGTGTGCAGTAAAACAGTTCAGGAAGAGGTAGCTTGTTTAAGCAAGCTCTCCGCCCTGCAAGGGGGCAAAAAAACAAAAAACAAAAAACCAGATCAGGCACAGGACACTGTATGAGAGAACTATCTGAATGAGATGGCAGCAACCAGTGATCTTTGCAATGTCTCTCTATCAGTCATGTGTTTGCTTAGTGACCTTTTGGAATAACAGTCAAGTTGTTGGAATGGAATGCGGACACTAAATGAGGAGGGGATGTACTGTACATATTTGATGTATGGATATTTATGCCTTTGAATTAGAGTTTTCTTGGCAACATTTTCGGAAGTGGTTTGCCCTTGCTCACTTCATCCTAGGGCTGACAGAGAGTGACTGACCCAAAGTCACCCAGCTGGCTTCATGCCTAAGGCAGGACTAAAACTCATAGACTTCCAGTTTTTAGCCTGATGCCTTAACCGGTACACCAAACTGGCTCACATATAAAGTTCACGCCTTATACTAAGCCATAACTGTGTAACCATTATTTATTGAGTTAGCCACAATTCACTAGTTTTACACACCATGTTAAACCATAAATCACAGTTTGTACAAGTTAAACCCAAACAATTTATTGTTCAAAATTTAAGAAATTAAGTATGAATTTTGATTTAGTAGGCTACAATGATCAGTGACATTCATAGTAATAATGCAAAAGTGCTTGTATTGATTAATTTGGTTTAATTATGTGTCCCATTTTTGCCCCTTTCATTTATAGAGTCTTCTATTATTATTGCATTATTTGAAGAGATTTTACATTTGTCTTATTTGAATGCTCCCTTGAATGTTATGAGTTTCTATAGTATTTGCCTCTCTTTTAGATGTGAATGCTACACAGATAACAGCTGTACACTAAACATTGTATAATTGTTTAAAACATTTTTAAAGATAAATCAATTCCTTTCAAGAACAAGATCATTTAAAAAAGATCCATAAGAATGGCTTGCATTTTTGAGGGAGAAATACATTAACAGTTAGAAATATTTCTGGCTTAGTAATCAATGCTTAGATGTAAAAGAGATTCTGGTGTGATTATTAGAAAACATCTTCACATATGGAAGAAATCAGTTTTGAACACAACAAAATATTGTGCTTAATTAGAAACAGGAAAGGGTTTGTACATGTTCATAAGTACTTGTGTCTTTTCTTCCTTAAAACCAGCCATCTTCTTCATCACAAAGCAGTCTGTTGTTACGTCTTTAGAAGCATTTCTGAAACTTCAGGTAAAGGGAGTATGAAATGCTTCAACTTTCAAATGCTGTAACCTCAGAGTAATGTTATGTAATGAGGATTAATCAAATATATCACTGTGCCTTCCACAATCATCCTTTGTGGAATGATTTGACTGCAAGCTCAGCGAAGTGAAAGAATGAGAACTTGATTGTCTGCATCTTGAGTCATGCACACAGATACAAATCCACAGAAAAGGCAGAATGCTACAATTTCACCTTCACTGCTTGCAAGATGCTTTTAAATGCAATAAAATTGCACGTTGCAGCCATGAAGCTTCTTCTCAATAGCAACATCTGTCTGTCTACCAACAGAGACACATGTACAGAAATCATGAATAAGAGACATTGGCCATTTTGCAGAAGGAGGTTTATGTTACTCCAGAATTGGTGGTAGGGAACTAGCACTATTTGGATTCTCCATGGGTCAGTTGGAGGGAACACTGATGGCTCAAATCTCAGTGATCTGAGACAGCTATAACTAAAGGCAGTGTGAGTGAGCTCCAAATTCTGTGAAGGACTGGGGAGTGGAAACAGCACAATAAAGCCATTGTATAAAAATGCCTTTGATTTCTGAGTAATTGAATAAGAGGAAAGATGAGAAAGAATATGAGGGGAACTCCTTTCGCCTCATTCGCCCACTTTTCTCAGATTGCAAGAAAGCTGTAATTTCCTTAAGCCAGAAAAATCATATAAAGCCTCATCTTGGTTTAATATGAATCAGAACTGCCCATATTCCACTTTCCACTCCATTTTCACCTGACTGCTTTGCTTTGCTCCAGCACAGGGGGGTGGGGGGAAACTAGAACAGCTTGTTCTTTATTATCACCCATATCTCAGTGTGGACTGAAAAACTCAAAGCCCTATGTGACTATCATTGGTCTCCCAGTGCTTTCTAATAGCTAGGAAATACCTGGAAGGTCAGAAAATGTTCTGAATGAGTCAAATATTTGTTCCCACACAACTAAGAATTATATAGCTTCCTTTTGTGCCAATGTAAAAAAATAACAAAAATTGCTAGAACGGAGACACATACAGCAAGGGAAAGAGAAAAAAGCCAAGAAACCGGAGCTAAGTTTCAAGTTGTGGGAACTTGCTGGAGAAGGCTTGCAGCTGTGCTGGTTGAAGAACAAGAAAAGAGCAGGAACTGACTGAGAGAACAGATATGAGCCACAACAGCAGGGAAGTTTGGAACACAATTAGAAAATCGAACAATGAGCCAGGGAGGATGGAAGAGCACCACAACGCCGCAGCCAATCAAGTAGCACACCAAGTACTACTCCTAAATGGCAAACCTCCAAACAAATTTAGAAAGTGAGAGAGAAAAAAGGAACCTGCAGGAACATCAAGAGAGTGAGCATTTTAAAGATGTTTTTACAATGATGCAGTTAGAAAACACGATTAAGATATGAAATCTGGTGAAGCTACTGGCCTTGATGACATTCAATCTGAGCAAACAAAACTTTTTGGACTGGGCATCAGACAGGCAAAACATCTAAGTTATGCAGGTAGTCAAGTACTGTAGCATAACAGAAACCAGAGAAACATCCTTCAGATCTAAAAAGCTTCCAGTCAGCCTTCCTCCTATGCCACACTTAAAAACTATGCAAGCATGCAACCCTCAACTAATTTATATCCATAGCAGCTGAATGACTCAAAGGGGAACAGGATTTGGCCAGAAAAGTCATGCATGGGCCAAATACTGAATCTCATCATACTGAAGATAGTTTGAGAGATACTAAATCACAGGCATGGTGTTTATCAAACCCTTGGAAGCCCATGACATTGTTACAGTACAGAAACGCTAAATGTTTTCAATAACTTCTTCCTCCAAAAGGAAATGAACTTGTGTAATCACTATACAACTGAAACTTTCACTCTACCTGAGGATGAGATATGCAGAATGATATAGTTTTATGAGTGTTTAAATAGACTTCACCCCCCCCCGCCTTCCTGGAACTTTTAAATTTAAGCCTCTTTCATATCATTTTACTTTATGCTGTCACACACAGACTTCATTCAGCACATTTCGCTCCCCTTGTCTTCCCCACCCTCTTGGCTAATCCTCTTCCAAACTGTGCCTGTTTAATTCATCACATATTCACTATCCACTACAGTCAGTTGGCAGAAATAACTTTTCCAAACCACTGCTTTGCTATTTTTAACTCCCAACAAACTCCTCTATTGAATAAATATTAACTTACTGTCTTGTGGGAACTTCAGTGAGGCTTAACTTGGTTGGTCATAGTCACTTAACTCAACCCCAAGTAGTTAAACTGTTTTGTAGTTGTTCTTTCTCTCTATATATAAGCGTGTGTGTGAGAGAGAGAGAATGAGAGAGAGAGAGAGAGAATAGAACAACAAAATAAATGGTATATTTTTCTCTAAACTCAAGGGAATAATATGGTGATATATCACAGGAGGATACAGCAAGAACTATAGGGGTGCCTTTCTTAGTAAAATTGTTGTGCTAGGTTTACTGGTCTGGCTTAATATGTTTTTTTTTTTTTTAAGTTAGTGGATTTGGGATTACTCTGAAACCACTGAGAAAAAAAAGAGTATTTCAAAGTAGCCTGTAACTTCATGGAAATGCAATATGAGATGGCATATCCAGTGCCAGTGATCATCTACTGGAAGATAATGACTTATTTTCTACCGTTAAGAGTTTTTTCCGCATAGACCGCAGAAATGGCACTGACTTTCAAACTTTATTGTTCCAATAGAAGAGAATATCTGTAGCTCAGGGTTGAACTGTGGAGTTCTTGGTGCTCAGAGACCACCAAGAACTCCACAATTTTTATTGTCTATAACAAACCATTTCAGCCTAGGGGGATGAAGTTGTAGCTATTTTCCTTCAATTATTCACAACTACTTTCCCTCTCCATTAGCAAGTACCTGACAAATGAGACAGAAAATTCTACATTACCAATAGAAGAGAATATATGTAGCTCAATGCTGAACTGTGGAGTCCTTGGGGTTCTCTGTGCTTGGTTGTTTTCTTGCAGGCATTCCATTACCCCACTAAGAAACATCTTCAGTGCTAGAAGGAAGTGGGGTTTGCTCTCTGCTTATATACAGTAGCTTGCCCTGTCAGTGTTAGAGGGGGTATTGTTTATTTCTTGGTAGTTCCTAGATTAGGCTGTTGTTTACTGCTTGGTTGCCTGTCTGGTGTTAATCTCTGCTTATCTGGGTGTTGATTGCTGGTGAGGAGGTGTTCTGGTGTTTTTGTTTCCATTTTATTGTCTCTTTTGAATGGTGTGTAAATGTTGTTTGTCTCTATGTGCCTGTTGATGGGTGACTTGTCTGAATACCACATTTCCAGGAATTCCTTCACATTTTTGGATTTAGCTTGGTCTAAGATGCTGATAGTTTCTTGGTTGAAACTATGGTTGAGTCCGTCCATGTGTTGTGAGATTAAGGAGTTTTCATCGTGTCTTCTGACTGCTGGTTGGTGTTCATGGATGCGCTCTGCTGGTCTCCTGCCTGTCTGTCCTACATGATGGCTGTTATAGTCCTTACACTGTATGCTGTAGATGACTCCTGTTTTTCCTTCTTGAGCTACTGGTCTTTTGGTTTACTTTTGGAGGGCTTTAGTTGGTTTGTGTGCTACAGTGATGCCATGTGGTTGTAATAGTCTGTTGGTTGTTTCTGAGATGTTTCTGATGTATGGCAGGGTTATCCTTTTCATAGCTTGTGTTGGTTGTGCTGTAGTGGGTTGAGTGGTCAGGCCCTTTTTGATAAAGTTGCGTGGGTATCCATTTTGTTGGAAGACGTTGTATAGGTGGTCTGGTTCCTTTTTCTGCTGTTCTGGGTTGCTGCAATGCGTTTGTACTTGTCTGAATAATGTCCTTACACAGCTCCTCTTGTGGGAGGTTGGGTTGTTACTTTGGTAATGGAGCACTTGGTTAGAGTAAGTTGATTTTCATCAGATTTGTGTTTCTAATCTGCCTCATTTCCTCTGCTGATGTGGATATCCAGGAAGGGTCGCGTGTTGTTGTTTTCTTCTTCCCTACCAACTCAGACACAGTCAAGCAGTAAACAACAGCCTAATCTAGGAACTACCAAGAAATAAACAACACCCCCTCCAACACTGACAGGGCAAGCTACTGCATATAAACAGAGAGAAAACCCCACTCCCTTCTAGCACTGAAGAAGTTACCTGGTCGGATAATGAAACATGTGCAAGAAAACAACCAACCTGCATTCTCAACCCCTGTACTGTCTAGGAATTTTGTCT
The DNA here is from genome assembly GCF_059951505.1 of Python bivittatus. Classification (NCBI taxonomy): domain Eukaryota; kingdom Metazoa; phylum Chordata; class Lepidosauria; order Squamata; family Pythonidae; genus Python; species Python bivittatus. The sequence goes on along the minus strand of NW_028277075.1, from coordinate 47,338,315 downwards.
CCTACAGCACATGTGCAGGGTGCCAATTTGGGTAAGATTGGCTAAATCAATGCTGCATACCCAAATAGAGCTTCCATGTCACCTTGTATAAAATCATGGAGGGGGGAGTCATTGTTGCTTCTGTGTTCTAATCTGGAAGGAATGTAAATCTTCTAGCCAAGGTTAGGAATGTGTATATGTAATCACTTTCTCCTGTTTGTTTTTAAGAGTTTCAGACAGAGGAGAAAGAAATGTTGTTGTTTCCAACAAGAATAACTGATATTATCTAAAACAAAAGATGGGAAAATATTAACAGTCTTTGTTGGCTGGAAGGCTTTGAATATACTGGGTTTTGTGGCTTTTCAGCCGATCATTAAATACATAACTTGGAGAAATGTCACTATTACAGAGAGTAGTACTTAAATGAGGAGTTGAAAATACTGGGGATCTGCTAGTCTGCATAAGGATTCTCCAAATAATTTTCATCTTGTAATGTGAGAGTCTTTTTTAGAGATGCAGATTTTAGAGACTTTACTAAAATGGCAAACAGACATACCTAATGCATACTGTTTAATCCACAGATAAAGGCTACTATTATTTGGATGGCAGAAATCCAGATGACCACTAGGGGTCAATAAAGAGAGTTTTCTGTTTGCTGCCATCTCCTAGTAATCTAATAGTGGCTAAGGTGCTGGCTTAGAAAACAGGAGACTGTGAGTTCTAGGTCTCCCTCAGGCATGAAAGCCAGCTGGGTGACTTTGGGCTAGTCACTCTCTCTCAGCCCAACTCATGTCACAGGGTTGTTGCTGGGGAAAATTGGAGGAGGAAGTATTAGGTACTTTCGCCCCCTTGAGTTATATAGAAAAAAAGTGGGATTAAAATATCATCATCATCATCATCATCATCATCATCTGGATTTCTGCAGCTCAGATATGATAGTCCTACTACAGACATCAAAAATTCAAGCTTGTCTAACTGAAATGGCTCCCCACTTGCAGAACCTGAAAAAGTATAAATATTTTAAGTGACAATAAAATTCACACAAAAATTTCTCAAAATTTCCACAAGACCCCAGTTTCTGGCTCCTCCAACAGACGGCCCTTCTGCTGAGAGAGTTAAATATATTTGTGACTGTGACCATGATAAATGTGTTGCTGCATAAACCTATTTTTCAACAAACCGGAAAGTATGTGTCTATTGCGTGTTTGAATTAAACAGTCACATTTCTGAAGGTTAGTATCAGCATTTAAAGTGAAGCTTCCAGTAACCCACATTGACCATAGCCACAAATTCTGAACAGATGTCTAAAGGCTGTTTCAAGACTAACAAGAACGATAAGGTGAAACATAGGATGGACAAGGTAGAGATAAGACACCATGGTTGCAGAATCTGTTGCCTTGAACAGAGATGTACAATCTGTTTTATGTGAAGTTAGGCTTCTGAAGTGTAATACCATTATTGGTAGTAGAGGGGTTGAATGATGGATTTGATGCTTTCAGCGAAGATACAAATTTTATTAATAATGAACAGTGTCTTTTATCACCACTGGCTAGTCTGCCAATATGCATGTACTGGGAGAAAGCAGACTTTACCATAATTACAGTACATCCTTTTTAATTATACCCAGGTTACAAAATGGGAAAGCGAAAATGCTAGTTTGCTAAGCTATGATACTTGAGGACCTCCAAATGCTTTCAGTTATAACTTTCATCCGCTCAATTCAGCAAGGCAAATGATCAGAGATTCTGGGAGTTATAGGGAAGCTGATTCTAAAACTTTCTATTGCTAACTATAGCATTGCAGGTTAAAAAATATATGTATGTTTATTCTATGCCAAAAACTGGTTCACCTGAAAGGTTAACCCGTGATTTACATCATGTGCAGCAGCCTGCAAATCATGAGAATGACAAATCCCTTTGTATGGCCCCTAGATCTCCCAAAATTATATTGCTAAATTTCAGTGGCAAAGTGCCAAGAAACAGAGGCACAATTTCCCGCTGTTTCACATGAAAAACAAGATAGAAACACACTGTAATTCTACTTGTAGGTTTAATACACCAAAATTCAGATAAAAACCAAATGGAAACAAATATCCTTTTGCTGTCATCTATTGGCCATCTGGATTACTGCAGCCTAGATATGTTAATCCTATCTCAGATAAGGAAACTCTGCTCTCTGCTTTTCTCCCGGGTTGGCTATGAGGATATTAAAAATGTCTCAAACTTTTGCTAGTGGTAACTTCCCAAATCATGATATGAAGTTGCCTTGCTTCCAAAAACTATAATTAGTTTTTGGAAGCAAGTCCAGTCCCATTCAAAACTGATAAGGTGCCATTAATTAAAATTGGAATTTTTAAAATTAATTTCCAAATCCCTCCTTATAGTTGTCCTGGAAGAGGCAGAACAATATATGATTCTTGTCTGTCTGGCTGTTGTAAGGTTAAACCATGATTTGTATTATACCTTAATACTGAACATACTTGAAGCTATCTCTGGACTGACAGAAATGACTTTATTCTACTAGGATCTTATCTGGTTGCATTAATACCAGAAATGTGAAGAAAATTGTAACATAATATTTACATACATTTATTCTTCCCCCTGCCCCAAAAGGTGTTACATGCTAAGATCTGGCAGACAAAGCCACATCATTTTCAAAAATCAAAATATACTAACTTACCCATAAAATGTGAGGCGAAGGAATCCAATGCGTTGTCCAAGCTTCAGAATTTCTCCCTGTTTAACAGCAGCTCCTGTTAGCAGCACAATTCCCACCTTTTTAAGGGTAACCAACCACTTGTATGCACTTTCATCACTATGCAACACCTCTTCAAAGGCCATAGTAGGGAGTTCAAGATCAGAACCCCAATACTGACGTTCTGTATAAGAAACATATAAATCAGTGATTAAGAACTACTTTAGTATGAAGAATTTCACTTTATTCTATGTTGATCAGACCCCAGCTTGGGCTTTGTGTTCAGTTTTGGGCTTTGTGTTCAGTATGAATTTAATCATACCTTAAATTCAGACAAACTGGTTCCAAGAAGGTGAAGAAGAATCAGTGAGCTAGAAACTAAATCATGTGAAGAGAGACTGAAGTAATTGGAAATACGTAACTTTGAGCAGAGTAGAGTTAGTGGAGGACTTCTAAATCCTAAAATGTTGTTATAAAGATTAAAACATCTTTTCCATCAGTCCAGAGTATAAGACAAAAAATAATGGATTCCAGTTACAGGAAGGCAAATTCCAGATCAATGTTAAAAAAAAAAATCTAGCAGTAAGAATAATTTGATAGTGGAAACAATTATTCAGAGAGCCAGGTTGGTATGTGATAAGACCTTCCTCTTTCATTGTAGATGAGGTAACCAACCTGGTGGGCATAACCGAGACTTGGGTGACCTTAGAGGGAGATTGCCCTGCTTGCAATTATACCCATCTGGGTTTCGAGTCTAGTAATAGCTGTGAATCCAGGGAGAGGGTGGAATGACAGTTGTCATCGAGGAGGTCTCATGGACTTTTAGAGGCCCTGCTCTGCAGGTAACTGGATGAGATTCTCTGGTTGAAGCTAGGCTGTAGGGAATGCTTAGATTTGTTGCTGTTATACTAGCCTCCCTGCTGTGCAGTGACATCCATGCCTGAACTGCTAGACTCCATCCCCAGGTTGGTATGGAACCCCCAAGGCTTGTGGTCCTTGGGCACTTCAAGTCTCCTCCTAGGTGAGGTTGAGGCTGGGTCAACTCAGGGGTTCACATCTACCTTGATAACCATGGACCCCATCCAAGTAATTGAGAGCCCAACATGTACCAGAGGACACAGACTAAATCTGGTTTTTATTTCAGGGGAGTTGCAATGTGATTTGGCTGCTGAGGATGTTATGATTGCCATGGTCAGGTAACTCTTTTAATTGCTTTTGGCCTACTGGTGCTACCTCCTCCAGCAGGGAAGTTGGACCTGTCAGATTAACCCATCATAGACAACTAATAAACCCTGCTGGCTTCCAGAGGAAGCCTCAAGTTTTTCCTGAGTATTTGATGGGCACCTTAGCTGAAGCTTTGAATGCTGCCTGGGACAGACATGTAACAGGGTCCTTTGATTGGATTGCTACTATGCAGCCTCTTATTGTTTGCTGATCCTGGAGTGCTCCTTGGTTCTCTGAGGAACTCTAGGAGCTGAAACACCAGAAGAGATGTCTAGAGCCCTGTTGGAGGAAGATGAAGAGCGAATCTGACTGACCACAAGTAAGATCCCATATTAGCAATTACATTGTGGCAATAAGAGTTACAAAACTCTTTTTCTGCTCTTATCATGTCCATAGATAGCCTTCCAGATCCCCTTTTTAAAGTGATCCATACCCTGCTGGGGAGGAATGAATTACAGGACCATTTGAGGAATCACTGTGAAGAATAGCAGCAAATAAAGTCATTAGGATTCAGCTGAAGTTGGACTATGACTGGGCAGGTCCAAATGGGTGATGGAAGCAAGGTCTCATGTGAGTAGCTGAGATGAGTTTGAACCTGTAACTCCTGAGGAGGTGAACAGGATCCTTGGATCTGCTAACCTGACCACCTGTTTATCACATCCATGTCCCTCCTGGTTGCTGAAGGCTGCCCAGAAGGTGACATAGTTGGATCCATACTGAGGGAGGGGGTAGTGAGTCTGTTCAAGAGGCCCCAACTGTACTGGATAAGTTTCATCCCATTTTCAACCTTTCCTTTTTAGGGAAGGTTGTTGAGAAGGTGATTGAGCTGTGATTAAAGAGGGCCCTGGTAGAAATGGATTTATCTGGACCCTTTCCAGTCAGATTTCAGGCTTGGACACAGTACTGAGAAGATCAGATTGCTCGTGTTAACAACCTTTGGTGGAGCCAGAACAGTAGTGCAACTGTAATTTTCTGTTGCTTTCAATACCATTGACCATGGTATCCTCCTAGTCTGCCTACAGGGATTAGGAATGGGGGCACAGTGCTGCAGTGGCTCACCTACCTTCCCCAAAGGTTGGATCCAGTTGATGTTGACAGGAAGGAAAAATCAGATCCAAAGCCTCTAGTGTGTGGAATAATTCTCCCCTCTTCTGTTTAACATATACATGAGGCCATTGGGTGAGGTCATTCTTTGGTTTGTGGTCATATATAATCAATATGTGGAAGATATACAACTGTACATCTTGATTCCAGACCATCCAGGAGATGTTGGAACAGGCTCAAGCACATCCCTGACAAAACCTAGCAGAATTGGGTTTTGGACCCCACAGAAGTGGGAATTATTCATCTTTAATCCTGAACAGGGTTGCACTGCCTCCTTTAGGATTGGTGCACAATTTGGGGGTCTACTTGGACTTACAGCTTCTGCTCAGTTTGGCTATGAAGGTCTTCACTTAAGTCCATCTTATGTGCCAATTGTGCTCCTACATGGACTGAGAGACCCTTCAGTCCAGCACTCACACTTTGGTCATCTCATGTATGGATTACGACACTGTGTTCTGCATGGGGCTGCTCTTGAAAACCACATGGAAGCTGCAACTAGTACAGAATGCAGTGGCATAGGCAATTATGGGCATGCCATGTCATGCTCATGTAACACCTTTGCTTCATAAGCTGCACTGGTTTCCAGTAGATTCTGGGTGCAATTCAAGGTGCTGGTTATTACCTGTCAGGTGCTTCATAACATAGGGCCCGGCTAGCTGTTTTATGTAGTTTCTGCTCAATAATCAGAGTAGGCACGCTCCTGTCTCCTCCAAGAAGCGGTGCCATCTAATGGGACCTAAGAAATGCACCTTCTTTGTCACAGCAGCCCCCCTGCCCAGGATTTATCTGGCCTCCACTCTGTGTTTAAAAGAGCTTTGAAAATTTGGGCTCCCCCCAGGCCTTGGGTTAGAGTGTTTGGCAAGTCCTGTGTATTTTTCTATTTAGAATGATTGTTTTTGCAGGCATTTGGTTTTTAGCTGTATTTAACCTGTATTTTGTTAGCGTTTTTACTGTGCCCGGCCCAGAGTCATTATAGAGTTGGACAGCTTTATAAATGTAATGAAACTTTAATAAAATAAATAAAAATAAAAATAGCAATTCTATAGTAATATTCAACTAGAAATATTAAAGGAAACAAATGCAGGCAGAAAGCATTTTAGTAACTTTGCATGATTATCATGGAAAAAGACCCATTCTGAATGTTACTGATGAGCAGATATAACAAGGACAGGCACTACTGAATAAAATAGCTCTACATGAACTGTTATATGGAACTAGCTGACTTCAGAAGAGCAACACCTCAACAGTGATAAAGTATCCTAATGTGCAAATAATACATTCCACACTAAAGGTACCATATGACCTATATAACGTGGCGCCTAACCTATGGAACAGCCTCCCCACTGAAATTCAGAGGCCCCCTACCCTTTTGATCTTCCAGAAAGCCACAAAGACCTGATTCTTCCCCCAGGGACTAAGCCAGGATGTGAACTGAACCCAGCATATGCAACTAGTGTGAGGTTGTTATGGTACCTTGGTTAGTGTGATGGTCTTTAATTTGTGGGGTTTCTATTTGTATCTTTTAGTATACAGCATTCATATTGGTTTGATTGTTAGCAGCCACCTGGGGTTATATTGCGGAAGATGGGTGGCCATATCATTTTTAAAAAACAAATAACTCTTTGAAATTCTTTGAGTTCTAGATGCAACTATCTAGAAAAGTTGCAAAGTTCCTCATCGAGATGTACAAGGATAAAGAACTGAATTCTAAAAGAGGACCTCTCACAATGTGGTTGTAGCCTTCTGTCAACCTCTCATGAAACGGCACAGCTGGAGGAATTCTATCTGCCAAAAGGAAAAGCTTTTCCCATTGTTAAAACACAGAGAAGGGCTAAATTTCAAAAGTAACATTTGGGAAATTTCTCAGGAAGGCAGTTTGCTCTATTAAACTGAATATATAATGTTGCAAAGTGTAAATAATTACAAGCTTTTAAATAAAACCTGAAAGGCTCTTTACATTTTACAAGCAACCTAAAGTATAGCCTAATTGAACTAATTATTGCAGCTGAAGTTTCGCTCTTCATTACACAGGGAATTCCAAATCATTCCCATCTCATATATTTCTTGGTTCAGACATGAAGCTTTAGAAGTACCCTTTCAGGAACCTCTAGGCTTAGAAAGAGTCTTCCTGAAATATCACTTTGGGGCAGGGCGGGTTTAAAAAGTTTGTGTGTGTGTCGCTGTCTTCACAACTAGTGATTTCCTCAGGCTGTTGGATAAAACAGAGTATTTATCTGATGGAACAGGGCTCTTTAGATGGTTGGGTGCTTTCCCAGGAACAATAAAATACCCAAGATTTACTTTTAGCAATGGCTGTGGTGGTACTTTACTATTGAAAAGGTAACTACTGCTGGATCATTATCTATAATAAAACAGCAGTTGCATTAAACATGTCAAGATTCAGAGCCAGGAGAAACATATGCTACATCTGTGTGCTCGTGCAGTATGTGTACATGCAGATCTTTAAAAAGATGACGTGATTTCCCTGGAATTTTTCTCTTTTCCATTTTAGAAAGCACTCTATGATAACAGACAGTCGAGGGATTTAGCTAAGTATTCTTTGCCAGTTACTTTTATTGCTAAGCTGTCAGTTAGACTTTGACAAGAGAACATCTCTTGCAGGGATCCTCTGGGGGAGACTGAGGCCAAAATAGACATGGTGGAGGCAAGCATATCTGTGGTTCCCATGTTTGCCTGGCTCACATCCAGAGTCAGATAGATGGGCTCATTTTTACAGTTAAGACCATAAATCAGTGAGTGGAGATGAACTCTGGAGTCCTTGGGGTTCTCTGAGCTTGGTTGTTTTCTTGCAAACGTTTCATTACCTGGCTAGGTAACATCTTCAGTGCTAGAATGGAGTGGGGTTTGCTCTCTGTTTATATACAGTAGCTTGCCCTGCCCTCTCTTTCCTGTTGTTGCTTCTTCAACCTCTCTCTTCCAGTCTGAGTCTAATGGAGGGGAGAGGGGGGAATGGGAAACTTCAAATGATAGGAGGATTTAGTTCCTTTGAATGGCAAACTCCCTTCTCCATTGAATTGGACAAGCAAATAAATAAACTAGCACAACAATCACCAATGTGTTTAGTTTGTCCACAGTAGACCGTGTGCTAATATTTCAAGTTTTACATGAAGAAAAAGAAGCACAACTAAAATTAGTAATAAAAACTTGAATATAATGTGCTCTCAAACATTGAAAAAGGATGTAGAAAAGGAAGTATTTATGAGGTGCTATGAAATACAGCAATCTTCCCCAGCTTCATGCTCTCTTGGACTATAACTTCCAAAATTCACAGCTAGCATGATAGTTGTTTATACTGGTTAAGAATTCTGGAGCTGTATTGTAGCACATCTGGAGGAATCATGGTGGCGGAAGGATGGAATACAGAGGCTGAACACTTGACAGGTGATGCTTTTGCTCCAGGTACACCAATTCATAAATCAAAGAAAAATGTGGAAGTTTTTAATGAAAGTACCTAAAGTAACATTCAAAGTTCCAGCTATCTTCTCCCTTCTGTTCTGTGAGGGATTACAGTTCAATAGCACTGTACGTGTTTTGCATAAAGGTCATACTGGGCTCAGTCACTGGCATCCCCATTAAAAGATAGACCTTTCACACTCTCTTCTAGGCTGTGCAAAAGCTTATTTGAACTGTGGTAAGGTACTTGTATAGGAAAGTTACTTTTTAAAAAATGCAAACAAAATAAGCTTTAAAACCAACAGCATGGAAATTTTAACAGCAATTAATTGGCTATTATGGGGAAAAGGAAGAATTTCCAGCAATTATGGCTCAGCCACAGCAAACTGGGATCAAACATTTCCATTTCCTATAACAAAAGGTTTACAAGTATTGCAATACTGCTGAAAAGGAACAGTAAAGCATGAATCTGTCCCTCATTTCAGATGCCCTTCTGGTTTCTGTGCCTTTATTTCTCTTTCAGCTTCTAAAAATGTTTTCAATATCTTAGTAAGTTTTAATCCTTATTGGATAGTTCTTTACTGACATGGACTGAAAGCTGTTTATAAATATACCAGATACAATCCTATCTTTTAGGATTAAGTAGCTGAAGTCAGCTGGCCACAGTTATTAAAAAGAGATGAAACATCTATTTTGCCATTTCCTATACTTGGTTTAAATTTTCTTGTTGTATGCAAATTACAGATATTTGACAATTATTGTCACTTTGGCATCAATGTCAATCTTTCTAAGTTGGAAACTATTGTTTTAATCTTGAAAATGAGAAAGTAGCATTTTTTATTCTATCGAATTATGTTTGCTTTATCTATATAGCCTTCCTGTATAGGTGGTCCTTGTTTAGTGACCACAGTTGGGACTGGCAACTCAGTCATTAAGTGAAGCAGTCACTAAGTGATACCACAATTGTGCTTATGATCTTACTTCAGCTTTCCTTGCTTTACAGACCTGTGAAGGTTATAAATGCAAGGACTGGTTGCAAAATTACTTCTTCATCACCGTTGTAACTGTGAATGGTCACTAAACAAGGCAGTCACTAAACAAGGGCTACCTATATTTATAGGAAAGAAACAGTTGTGCAGGATGTGGGAATTGGAAATGTTACAAAGTGAAAAGATGTTCAATGAATTATAGAATCCAAAAGCTGTGGCTTGCAACTTCAAAATGAGCAGTTCAGAGTAGTCTGTAAGCTATTTGATAAAAGGTAGAAGGGGCTGAAACAAAAGGCCATTCTCCACTAGGAATTTATCCCAGTATTGTAATATCCACCCCAATAGTTCAGAGCTATCATTGTGTAATAGAAGGAGAAAGACACCTGAACTGAATCTAAAATAGATCACCATCTCATATACCAAATAAGTATGAATGCAACAAAATAGAATCATATTATTATCCTGATCATAAAGTTGATGAACCTAGCCTACAATGTTAGCTTTCTCATCAACTATAATTCAATTTTCAGGTACTTTATCCCCCTCTCCAGTCTAGATCTCTTTAGTGGTTTAACTGTAAAGACTGTGACAACAATTGCCCTAAACTGCATCATCTCTACATGTGAAGTAGATAATATCCTGTTTTGGACAGAAAAGGGTCAGAAACTGGTGGTCTCTGGGCACACTCCACACCTAACAGAGTGTTTTGTGGCCCTCGTGATTGCAAATTAGAAGCAATGTGTGAATCTGTGGATGTGCCAATAGATAGTGATGATGTCATACTTTGAGTGGCTTGCTAGGAATACAGTATGGGATGTAGGTCTTCAGCCCTTCCCTAACCCTCTACAGAGTTGCTTAACTTAATGGTATAGTGGACATTATATTGGCCTCTTTCCCAGTTTACAGACTATGATTCTCTATATAAAACTATTAAATAACTTACAAAAACTATACTTTCATTGTGAAAACTGTTGGACTTCTGAGATAAGAGTTTGTTGTGCCACTCCATTGTGGTGTTTATTATACTGCAATGTACCAATGGAAATTAGGTCCAATTAGATTATTTTCTGGAAATAGGTAATTTACTTTTCAGTTTACAAAAATTCTCAAAGCAGAGAACAGGAAAAAAAAAACGATTTAAAGCTTCAATAATAAATCATTAGAATTGCTACAGCATCTCTTTTCCAACAGCAGAGAAAAAGAACCCCCTGAAACATAGCTCAGATAAACATCCATTAAACTTCCCTAAATAAAAATATTTTAGCAGCCTATTTAAATGGGCCAAGTTCCTCAACTGCTAAATCTCAGTTGTTAATAAATTCCATAGATCCAGACCCAAAGCTGGAACTTCTGTTAGTTGTTACTGATCATTTGATCTTTAATAGAGTTGGCATATGGAACACACAACTGTGACTTAAAATGTTTATAGGAACATAGAAAGCTACCTAATCAGCAGTTAGATCATTGGGCCATATAATCAGTATTTTTCAACTGAATAACAGCAAATCTCAAGAATATTAGGTAGTAGGTTTTCCCAGCTCTATCTGGAGATGCTATGGGGTTCATTTGAGAGTAGGATCTCCCTTGAAAGACCTGTATTTCAACAACTAACACCTAAAATTAACCACAGAAAAACAATCATGGTAACAATGAGAATCATACTAGCAAACAGTTGGTGCTAGCACATTCCTTTTGATGTGTATTCCCAATTGTGTGCCTGCTTACTCTCTTATAATCCCTTCCTCTCCAATCTCTCTGCTCTGCGAGGGGGGAAAAAGAAAAAAAAAATGGGTCAGGCACACGACATGTACTAACTGGCTGTAATGGCAAACATGTGACTGAGAGTGAGACACTATGAAGGTCATAAATGTGTGCCTTGATTGCAAGGTTATTTTTTCAGCACTGTTATAACTTTGAATGGTCACTGCATGAGGCAGCCAGTAAGTGAGGTCTACCTGTATCTAAAAATTGTTAACATTACTGGATAGGAATTAAATTGTCTGATTAGCTCTAAATCAAGACAAACATATAGTACATAAAAGGTTCTATATATTAATTTTGTTTGTTGATAGATAGGTATATATACAGAGAAAAGTGTTTCAATCTTCAGAAAAGATTGTCCATTTAAGTTAGTAAAGAAAACATAGAAGTCATGGGTAAATATATAGTGGGGAAGCTCCCAGGCTGAATTTCTGAGAATGGGATAATCTCACTCACATAACAGTGGGGAGATATAAATAAAGCCACCATGTGGAATTGGTTTGATATCAGCATTGAGCAATAAACCTGAAATCAGGATGAATCTAGAAGACGGAAGATATATTGAACGTTTACATCGCTAAAGTTTTACTACTGTGATTCTAATTGTTATTGTCTCCCATACTGACGGCATTTTTGTTGGAATCACATGTTCACTACACCCTCCTTTCAGCATGCACATTGCTTCCACTCCTTAACCACACTCAATATAATTTCCACTTTGTTACTAAAAATGTAATCACTAAGAAATGCTAAAAAGACAGGTTCTGACAGGATAACTTCTTACTTTCAAGGCAGCTTTGCACTAAAAAATGTGTTTATCTTTCAAATAATTTGGAGGCAACTTTAACAGCTTAGATTTCAGAAGGAAGTCCAATAAAACTCATTCATGAGTTTCAAAACCAATGTTGTCGTTACTGATGAAAAACAGATCTATAAACAAGGGGAATGGACTTTCTAGAGCACTCATCAGAAGCTGTAGCGCTTTTCATGTTCCTCAAAAATGTGTCATTAATTAGATTAACTAATTCTATCAAAGTTTTTCCCCTTGTGGAGAATATTTGCCTACTACTGGCTGAAGATTACATGAAGTGCATCAAACAGAAAGTCCTTTGTTAACCAATTGTGAGGGTTTTTTTTTTTACTGAAATCAGACATGAGATTCTTCAACCATCAGCCCAAAATGGCTCAGTCAGATGACCTATTCCACTGTGTATTTCAGCTGTAAAGCAGAAGCAGGCAAAAGAGTACTTACGTCTCTGAATGTCTGTTCCTCCCCAAAGCATGTAATCTTCTTGGGTACTTCAGAATTAGAAAAAAACTATTGATATTTAAAAGTAGCAACATAGATTTGTAGTAAAGTGCAATGGAAAGTATGGGTACCTCCTACTTCTCATTTTTGATTGCAGAGGCACAGTTAGACCTTAGATTTTTAAAGGACAGATTTGTGTAGAAGATCACAACTGTTGCTTCCAAAGCAAACAGAAGAGCTGTGTCTCCCTGACTTTGTAGAATTGCCTCTTTGGCTCTACCCCTTTAGCCCAAGAGTATAAGGAATGACAACAAAGGCTGGGTGACTTGATACAGACTTTTTCACAAGTAGGGTAACTGATAGTATCTGTCCCCCTTCACAGCAGTTTTTAAAATACTTTAAAATTGATTCTAGGGAGTTTTTTTCCCCCAACTTAAAAAAAAATACAACCAGTTAAACAGAGTTGAATCTTAAAAAAAAAAGTTTCCTAAGAATATTCTCCCTCAACTTACAGTATCCTGTACCACCCCAAATTTGCTTTAGTAGAGAGGGGGGCTGGAAGGAAGAAGAAATCCCACTATCCATGTAAATATCAGCACATTAAATGCATCTTTCATATATGAAATGCATCCACATAAAAGAACAGAGTTAAAACAGTTGCTTTTTCCTTTTCTTCCCAGACCTGTTGGAGTATTAAAAAGAACAATATTTAACATGAAATATTCCCAAGACTACTATGAATATTAATATTTAGCCCATGTGCATAAGGAACGTTTATGTATGTTTGCATTAAGAAAAAAGAAAAGAAAAAGGGTATGCATTTGTAGGTGAAAGCAGATTGCAGTTATTCCCCTCTTACTTATGGCCAGATCCTCTCCCGGCCATTGGCCTACTGATGTGAGAATGAGAAGGATCAAGGGACAAATAATTTGTGGTCAGCAGCATTTTATTTGTATTACTGGAGCTTATACATAGCTCCTATCTAGTAAGACTCTGAGTGGCTTATACTTGAGATCTTGCATGCAAACACAAGGAAGCTAGAGGAGAGGTTACTGGATTTGCTGGTAGAAAGCCACATACGGCTGTTGATGATTCTGATACCTGACGCAGGGCACAGAGAAGAAAGTATGAAAAAAAGCAGGTAGTTACAGTGGTGAACATCTTTTATTCCCAGAAGCAGAACCAGTAATATTTCAGGTGCTGGTTAGGGTTAGGTTAACCCTGTGCCAGGATGACATCTTGAATGACTGTCAATGGCACCTTCCTTGGACATTCCAACTAGCCCCTCCATATGCATCTCAGTATCAACTGTGGTCTAATTATGTTTCATTAATAGAGTTATGGCTTCCTTAATTCCTGCTATTGCTTTATGCTTAATTTTGTCTACGTGATAAATCCTTGGTTACAGTTAGAAAGTTCTCTTATTTTAAATATTAGATATTATGAAATGCTTGTATATTAGATTATAAACTATATTACCTAAATTGGTGTACAACATTTAGTTGCCTGATTTCGCAACATATGATATAAAAATATTGAAAGCAAGTGAAAATATGCGGTCTTTTCATGTTTCTGTTAATCAGCAAAAATGAACACTGTGGGATGGAAGGGAAAACCCCATTGCCTCCTAGAGACCAACAGAGGGTATCTCTCTCCATCATGTGTCTAGAACTAAATAATTCAAGCCTCTATTAAAAAAAAAATAAATCTTAGGAAAATTCCATAAATCAGTTCACTTTAAGAAGCCATTTCCTTTCCTGGAATTCAGTGTAACAACTTTATGTTAATGGACAGGTTAACAGAGGCCGTTTATATTATTCAATTAAGGCATTTATGCCTTTTTTTTTTAACTGCTCTCAAGGGAAGAGCTGGGTTTCTGAACTGCGAAAACCTCTAGCTAAGGAACAAAATAGCTTCTGTATTTAATGTTCTCTTTCATCCCTCCTCTCTTCTTTTGCATGCTAAGCAAAATAAGAATGCACAACTATCCTTAAATAACAACATACCTGTTTATTAACTGGAGGATAATGCTTTATAACTATGTATGTAGATGTATGCATGTGTGTGCATGAATAAACTGTGTATGTATATATGTGTGTGCATATATGTACATATGTGTGTGAATACCCATCCCCAAGCATTCCTAAACATTTGCTTATTTTAAGCCTTACTGAGCAAATGGGAAAACACATAATTCTGTTTTGTTTAAGGTGCTAAAGACACCCTCTCTTTTTTGTCTCTGTCACACACAACTGAATCTCCTTATTAGTCTCCAGTTAAGACTCATAAGTCAGAATATATAACTGGTCATATTTCAACCAAATGCGTTTGAAACTGTACATTTTAGTATAACCAAAGAGGGTTTGGTAGAGGGGAGGAGAGAATCTATTTGCTTTTTCTTATCTCTTTATTTGTAAATTTGTATACAACTAATATTTTGCAGGAATTTATAATAAAAGCACAATACCAGAGCAATACCAGAATTAATAAAAAACCTGTAACATTATAATTAATATAAAGTTGAGGTTACCAACAATTAAATGTCTATTCAAAAATATATTTTAACACTTTTTAATTTAAAATACCTTGAAAAGGCTCAGCTCTGCCATTCAACAGGTTGCAAATTTTACAGATTAAGACCAGGTATAGAAAAAGGTGAGCCCACAATATATGCAGGCAAATCTCTACAGTTTCTTACTGGGCAGAAAGAGGCCATATAGATGAAAGCTTCATTTCTGTACTTTGGACCCAAGTAGTATAAAATTATTACCTGCAATTTGAGTTATATCTGAGAAGAAATTGTTCAGAAAGGACAATGATGGGGTGCTTCTCTTGATTTTGTGGCAATCAAGAAGACAAAGGAAAACTAGTAGGCTGTATTATTGGGGAATAGCTGATTCCATTGAAAATACCTCAAACTGTTAGCTTCCTGCTCATTATCCAAGGGATATGGTGTAGGAGAAAATGGAAAACTGAGGTTCGGTTCTTTGCTACAAATCCACATAGTTAGCTGCTAGCTGCAAACAGTGTATTTTACTCCACTCCTGCTAAAATATGCCCTACACCAGTCAGAAATGGTCTCCAAGAAAATCTAGTAGCAAGTGGTAGGATGGGTCTACCTATTCCAGCTTGCAAAACTGTGTACGGGTTCAAAGATTTTCTGCAGCAGAATTGGCTGACAGAGGAGTTGCCAATAGCTTCCAAATCAGTCCTGGTGTTGGTAGCTCTTAATATTCCATTGGCCCAGTGTCAACAATCTCCCCCTGGAAGTGCTTGCTAGAATGGCCAGGCAGCAGTTCACAGTAACAGAGGACAGGGCTTCTGCCTCAATAGTTAGATAATCTTACAGGGGAGGTCTTACCAAACTTTGGTCATATCATATATGCTCGATAGCAAATGTACCAGCTTGTATTCCCTGCGAGCAAGGAAGGAAGGAAGGAAGGAAGGAAGGAAGGAAGGAAGGAAGGAAGGAAGGAAGGAAGGAAGGAAGGAAGGAAGGAAAATTTCTGATGTTCCGTGCCAGCTTCCCACAAGCAAAGTCAATGGAGAAGCCGGCAGCAAGTCGCAAGTCACTCTCACTGCTTTTTTGCCTTTGGTCATTCTGTTTCTCTGTTTAGGTAAGGAAATATCTCTGAAATGATGACCCAATGGGGTCTCATCTTCAATAACCAGAACAAAGTGTCACTGCAATATGGAAAAGTGAGGTGCTCTGTATCCTCCAGGGTGTCAAGGTGGACCATTCCCTTTTGATGAAAATATCTTGCATAGAAGACTCTTGAAAGCCAGTGAAGCAGCCATTCTGACACTGAAAAGTGAGCCACTACTTTGCAGAACTATACTGAAGAGGCACATCATTAAAGGTAGGATGAAAATAATGAAATAAACATCTGTAGCCCGGCTGTGGTGAGCAATCTTAGGCTTAGTGAACTCTGGCATGAGCACATGTATCAGATGTGTTTGTGTCTCCCCCATAAGCAAGGGAATGGAGACCTGGATCATTTATTTATTTATTTAATTTATTTTCAGACTTGTATGCCGCCCATCTCCCCCAGCAGGTGACTCTGGGCGGCTCAGAATAATAAAAAAGAAAAAACACAGGTCTCTCCAAACATGGATACAATCTATAAATAATTAAAAAACTTATATTAAAAATGCCCTAAAAACCTCCTATGATTTTAGCCCTAAAAAACCTGTAAGATGCTGGGGGGAGGGGACGGGACAACCCATCACCCCACCATCTCCACAGGTGCGGGCCCCCCTCTGACCCCCAGGCCTTCTGGCAGAGCCAGGATTTGATCCCTTTCCTGAAGGGAGGGGGCACACTGCACCTCAGGAGGCAGGATGTTCCATAGGGCGGGCGCTGCAGCAGAAAAGGCTCTCTGCCTAGACCCCACCAATCGAAATTCCTTGACTGGTGGGGTCTGCAACCTGCCCCTTCTGCTCGACTGAGTGGGGCGGGCTGAAATGACCAGGGCGAGGCGGTTCCTCAGATAACCTGGTCCCGTGCCATGAAGGGCTTTAAAGGTAATGACCAACACCTTGAATTGGACCCGGAAACAAACTGGTAATCAATGCAGCTCACGCAACAGCAGTGTTATACGTGCCCTCCTAGGGGCATTAAGAACTGTCCGCGCCGCCGCATTCTGTACCAGCTGTAGCTTCTGGATACTCTTCAAGGGTAGCCCCATGTAGAGCGCATTACAGTAGTCCAACCTGGAGGTGACCAGGGCATGAGTGACCGTGTGGAGGCCCTCCTGATCCAGGAAGGGGCGTAACTGCCGCACAACACGAAGTCGTGCAAAGGCCCTCCTAGCCACGACTGCCACCTGCTCTTCAAGCAGGAGTCATGAGTCCAGGAGAACCCCCAGATTACGCACCGGGTCTGTCTGGGGTAGTGCAACCCCGTCAAGAACCAAAGATGACAAGCTCCTAGATCTTGAGGCTCCCCATATCCACAGCCACTCCATCTTACCAGGGTTCAGCTGAAGCCTGTTGTTCCCCATCCAGGCCCCCACAGCCTCCAGGCACCGCGAGAGGGCGGTCACAGCGTCACTTAAGGCACCTGGGATGGAGATGTATAGTTGGGTATCATCAGCATACTGATGATACCTCATCCCATGGTGCCGGATGATCTCACCCAGCGGTTTCATGTAGATATTAAATAGGAGCGGTGAAAGCACTGACCCCTGTGGCACCCCACAAAGTAGGGGCCGGGGGCTGGACCTCTCCCTATCAACACCGACTGGGTTCGGCCTTGGAGAAAGGAGCTGAACCAGCACAACATTGTGCCACCCAGCCCCAACTCCTGCAGCCGACCCAAAAGGACACCAGGGTCGATAGTATCAAAAGCCGCCGAGAGGTCAAGAAGAGCAAGGATGGATGCACTCCCCCCATCTCACTCTCGCCAGAGATCATATAAAAGTGCAACCAGTGCTGTTTCTGTCCCATAACCGGGCCTGAATCCTGACTGATAGGGGTCCAGATAATCCGTTTCTTCCAGGATCCTCTGAAGCTGCCGCGCAACCACCTTTTCTACCACCTTTCCTAAAAAGGGGAGGTGGGAGATTGGACGAAAATTGTCCAGGAGGATGGGGTCTAGTAACGGTTTCTTAAGGAGTGGGCAGACCAAAGCCTCTTTGAAAGGATGAATTAACCACCACCAGAACCCACCCTAAAGTCACCTCCTTGGTAGCTTTAACTAACCAGGAGGGACAAGGATCTAAACCACAGGTAGTCGCACTGACAGCCTCGAGGACCCTGTCCACTTCCTCAGGGGCAACAGGATCAAACCGTTCCCAGATAACTGGGCAAGAACGCTCCCTGGGCAACTCCCCTGGACCTACTCCACGCTTGGCTTCCAACTGAGAATGGATCTGAGCAATTTTATCCATCAGGTGTCCAGCAAATTCCTCTGCCAGACCCTGCAAGTAGTCCTCTGCCCCCCTTTTCCCAGGAGGGCCCGGGTGACCCTAAACAGGGCTGCAGGACGACACTCTGAGAATGCAATAAGAGTGGAGAAATGTTGACGTTTCGCTGCCCTTACCGCCACTAGGTAGGCCATAATAGCAGCTCTAACCCGTGTTCGGTCTGATTCATCCCCAGTTTTCCGCCAGCAGCGCTCTAGATGTCTCTTAGCCCTTTTCAGCTCCTCCGTGAACCACGGGGAGCGCCGGGGGTGATGGGCCAAGGGAGGACGCACAGGCGTGATCCTGTCCAAGGCCCCAGCCACCTCGTTCCAGGCTGCGGCCAGAGCCTCCGCTGGGCCATGCAGCAAGGCCTCAGGAACAGCCCCCAGCTCCCTTTGGAACCCGTGCGGGCCCATCAGTCGCCGGGGGCGGACTGTTCGAATAGGTCCCACCTCCCTGCGGAGGGGGGCAGCATAGGAGAATCCTGCCGCCACCAGGGAGCGATCTGACCATGACAGGGGGGATAATATAAAATCCCCCACCAGATCACACTGCCACTGCTCCAACAAGAAAACCATGTCTGGGGTGTGACCACTGTCCCAGGTCGGGCCATCGATGACCTGGGATAGGCCCATGGCTGCCATGGTAGCCATGAACTCCCGAGCCGCTTCCGAGGCCAACCCCAGGGATGGCAGATTAAAGTCCCCCAAGACCATAAGTCTGGGGAACTCCACTGCCAACCCCGAGATGGCCTCCAGCAGCTCAGGCAGGGAGGCTGCTATGGAGCAGGGAGGCTGGTACACTAGCAGCACACCCAACTGATCCCGTGTGCCCAACCTCAGGAACAGGGTCTCACATCCAGCAACTTGTGGAGCAGGGCCCCTGAAGGCCAATAGGGATTCCTTGATGACTACTGCCACTCCCCCTCCCCTGCCCTGGGGTCTTGGCTGGTGCCACACCCTAAACCCGGCTGGACACAGTTCCGAGAGGGCTACTCCCCCCTCTGGTGCCAGCCAGGTCTCGGTGATGCACGCCAGGTCAGCCTGCTCCTCCCCAATCAGATCGTGAATAAGGGGGGCCTTATTATTGACTGACCTGGCATTCAGCAGCAACAGTCGAAAGCCTGGGCCTCTGTAGGCCTGCTGACCAGAGTCTGGGCTTGAGCTCCAAGGGCCGGAACACGCCACTGGTATAACGCATCAGGGGCGTCTTCCCCTGAAACGGCCTGCCCTCTGGCTCCCGCCATACCGCCCCATGCCCGTCACCACCTGAATGCCCGCCCTAAACCGCCCAAGGTCCTCCTATTCATATTCCTGAACTCTGGTCCTACCTGCACCAATGACCATTACTAAGATCTCCATCCCCTGGTTTTTTTTGGGAGGGGGGTTGCATCATCATCATCAGCCAAATATGATAAAACTCAATACAAAAATGATATTAAAGCTGAGATAATAGATAGATAAAGCTGAGAAAAAACAAGGAAGCAACTCTTGAAAAAGCTTGACACCATTATCATTACCATAATGAACTAAATGATTTCTCCCTGAATATATTTATGGCTCTTCCACTCAGTAGCGTTTAAGGTGCATTATAACGAAACCATAAAATATAGCACTTTTATGGCTAAAAACATGGCAGACAGAAATATATTAGAATAAAAATGGGGAAACTTCAACCCGAATAGTTATAAAAACTGGGGGGGGAAAAGGAGAAGTATTATTGGACGGTGGTGGTTTTGCCAGCCATTTGAAGGGCAATAATGTGAGAATTAATCTAGCATTGCTAAAGAGGGAGTTGCACAACTGAAGCATGGCTATATAGAAAGCCCTGCTCCAAGTCTACAGCAATCTCATCTACTTAGAAGAGGGGTCAGCAAACTACAGCCTAAGGGTCAAATGTGGCCCACTGCCTGTTTTTGTATGGCCCATGAGCTAAGAATAGACAGGCAGGTGGACGGCAGATCACCAGGCCGGAGTCTCAGCTGAGCTCCCAGGCTGAGGAGCAGGGCTGAGGGCTGGGGATGGGTGTTTTAGGCAGTAGCAGCAGCCTATCAGTGGCTTCCTTGTTGGCAGGCTGGTGCCATCCAATGGCTGCAGTACTCTTTGACCTGCAGCTGTGGGCCAACTGTGCCCATGGAGATGGAGGAGGGACAGGATCTGCCCCTTTACAGAAAAAGTTTGCTGACCCCTGATCTAGAGGTATGTCCTTTCAAATAATATCTCTTTTTAAAGAGTGGTATCTTTACAGCTGTATATAACCTTAATACAGAATACTGCAATGAATGTTTCTCCCAGAAGTACACCATTTCATGTTCTTTCCTTTCTGTGAAGTAAGATTTTTCTCTAATAGCCTTTACTTTAGGTAGTTATCTCCCTCAAGGAAACATGCCAGGATAGTCTTTCTATCTGCAATCTACAATTTATTGAAAACACTGCCTTAAATTTGGATTATCATGAAAGATACAATATAACCATCTACATGAATCAATTAACACAGGTAGTCCCTGGATTAAGAATGCCAGGTTTACCGATGACCCATAGTTAAGAACAGAGCCTATGGTAGCAAAATTCAAGTTAAATACACAACGATTCGAGTTAAATATACAATGGTTTGAGTTAATTACACAATACTACTTATACACTATTATACAATAATATTGTTCTGGCTTACGTACAGATTCGACTTAAGGACAAACCCTGGGAATGGAACTCATTCTTAAACTGGGAACTACTTGTAATCACTCTGCCAAACATTGCAGGAGAAGATCTATGTTAGTCCATGGTGGCAAAAACTCAGGAGTATGAGAGCAATTCTTTTGATGAATAAATTTTATTAAAAGTCATAAGTAAGGTAAAGTAGGGGAAGATAGATTGGGAAGACACTCTATGGCAGATCTCATAGTGACTGTTTTGGAAAAACAGGAGTGTAACAGCATCATCAAGTAAGAAATTGCTGAACTTATGTACTGTACAACAAAAGATTTCAGACAATCTCAAAAGGCCTCAATAAACACAATGAACTTTTTAACACATTACAATGATATTTGATAAGATACTTGTAATCTGTCCCACATGTAACCTGTAACCTACATTTGGATAACCAACCCATCTTCCTCTCCTTCTCCCTCCTACTTTCCCTCCCCACCTCACCTCAATTTAAATCCTACACCAGTATAGCTACTCTATGCATCTGATGAAGTGAGCTGCAGCTCATGAAAGCTTATGTCTTTTAATTAAATTTTAATTAACTTTAATTTAAATATTAGTCGGAAAAGGTACTGCCAGATTCCTTCTGATATTTAGTCAGTCAGTGATCCTCCCTCTTCCTGATATCTTCAAGCTACTTTGTACAGTATACAAATTCACTTGTTTCTTAAAAGGCAAGTGTTAGTGCCAGTTTTAAGGAAAAGCAATATAAATGTGCACAGAAAAATAATAATGGTGTATTGCTATACCCATAGTTCTGCACTATAATAATACAGAGGTCTCAGACTCAAATCATCATGAGTGCCATTATCATCATTAGCCCAATGGCTGCAACTCTAAAGCCTTTTCATATACTGATGCAAAAATTTGTAGTGAGTCAAAAATGAAGAAAACGGAGCAGTATCACAGTATGCTATTAAACATAAATGTATTAAATAAAAAAAACCTGGTAAATTAGAACTATTTGAGAAACAGAGCCATTGCACTTTAACCACCTAGCTAAGCAATGCTTTTCCTTACCAGAAAAATCAATATTTGGTTTTATTAACTCAGTTGATATATATATATAAAGATGATATCTAGGATGATATAATCTAGGAATCCTATGCCACTAAGAAGTACCAAAATACTGTTTTTCTTCTTCTCTTTCCTGGCTGAGCAGAAAGATTTTTTGTTCTTTTGGCTTTCTTCTCATTCTCTTCTCTCTCCTTATAATTATAATCTTTTCTGACCTAGCAGAACCCTTCCTTCCTTTGCTTAAAAGGGAAATCTTGCTTACCTGCTGCCTTTCCCAACCTCATGTGGCAGAGAGACCCTTACAGTGTGGCAGTGAGATTCTCCTCCCCAGGTGCCTGCTCCTTCCCTCCCAGCCTCCTGGCCTGTCTTCCTCAGCCAAGCTCATTTATCATGGCCTCTTCTTACAGCTGCCTCAGAAGCAGTGCCTGCCTCGGTAAGAGATTTTCAGAGGGCAGCACCGCCTGGCCTGATAGGCTTTGAGGTGCCAATTACATGGCCCAGTGGATCTGGTCCTGCTGTTACCAAGAGAGCTGCTGAATTAAACCTGGGAGAGTCGTATGGCTGCTCCTTCCCTGGAACACCCATCATGATCTAAACTAGTGTTCCTCAGCCTTAGCAACTTCAAGATGTCTGGACTTCAACTCCCAGCATGCTGGCTGGGAATTCTGGGAGTTGAAGTCCTGACATCTTGAAGTTGCTAAGGCTGAGAAACACTGGTCTAGACTGTGCATCTATGCAGTGTTTGGCATCCTGGCCTTCCTAGATAGGATCCCCAGTGCCTACAAAGTATTGCTGTAGGTCATGGAAAATGACTTGGAGAGCTGCACGTGGCTTACAGGCCATGAATTGGAAACTCTTGCCTTAATAATTGATCGCTACAATGACATGGACTCTTACCTGATAAAAATAATTCTTCTTGTGTTCTTGCTCTAGCTTGGTCAGAAAAACATCTTTTCTTCAACCATTCAGCTTCAAATTCACTGGTGTGGTCATCTGGCCATACAATATTTATCTTCTTCCATGAAATAGAAACAAACATTGAAAGACATGCATTTGCATTGCACGTAGCACAATTTGAATGCACTTTATTCAAAATTGTTTCATAGAGTTCACTTGGCCTTGCAAACAACGCAAGGCCAAGTGAATTCCATGCAAGTGAACTTCTTGTATCCTTGCAAAGAGTGAAATTTAACAGATACAACAGCAAAGTTCTTCACTTAGGAAACAAAAATGAAGCATATAGTTACAGGATGAGAGATAACTGGCTTGATAAAAAATAGTTGTTAAAAAAAAATCTTGGAATAGCAGTAGACTCCAGAAAATATAAGCCAGTAGAACGATGTGGTTGCAGAAAGGCAGATTTTAGGATACATCAACAGAAGTCTAAATTCAAAATCATGGGAAGTGTTCAATTTTATTTTGCTTTGGCCAAAACACCTTGAGTCATGTGTCCAGTTCGGGGTACCACCCTTTAAGGCAATGAGGATGATCAGTAGACTAGAAATTAAATCTGGTGAAGAGAGAATGAAGAAGCTGGATATAAAAACTATGGTTTTATTAGAATCACATACACTCTTTACCTTTTTCTGTTCTGTCAAAGTGACATCCTTCACCTTGATATTGATATCTAGATTTTCCAGAAGCAGTTTGCGTGCTTTAGCAGAGTGTAAGAAACAGTCTGGGCACTGGCAATTGTCCCGTAGCCACACTGAAGGGTAAAGGCTCTCACTTCCATCTTCCCAATGAACACAAATATACTGTTTTTTCTCCAGAGTTTCTACTTTCTGGATAGCTGTGCTGATACTGAAGGTCTGAACTGCCTGTGCTACTCTAGCTGAACCTAGCCAAGGCTTCCTGCTCAATGAGAAATACTTTTGATAACTAGGCTTGCCCTTTGGCGTTTGCAGCAGAAAACGAGAACAGTCTTCATAAAGTTTTGTTCTTAACAAGTTCCTAGCAATAAACATCCACATCTTTACTTTCACTTATTTGATCTTCCCTTCATCAATGCCTTGCCCTTATGAAAGTTGTCTTCCATCAGTTCTGTAAGGGAAAAAATTTTTTTGAATGGTTAGAAGGAAAAATATTCTACCTGAAGGAGTGTTTCTTTCTGCTTTCAGTCAATCCCTACCCACATGCCCATCTAAAGTCTTTCTGTCTGTATTTCTGAGTGTTAATTGTGTCCTGTTAAAGGGAAGAATTTTTTTGAATACTGAGTACAAAAGTATTTGCCCCTAAATAAATTTTTAGGTATTTTTATTAATTTATATTTATTTTAGAGAGGACTTGAATGCCCGATGGATAGAAAAGCAGAATATAAATTCAAATGATAAAAAAATAAATAAAATAACACAGTTTTGGAAGCAAGGCATCAAGCAGCTGTAACAAAATTAAGTGCTTTTAAATACATTTGGTAAAGCTGTTGATTCTTTTCCTTGTCACTTCCCTATATAGGTTAACCATTACATAAACTGTTTTGCTTGGTAAACTTGAATTCTCTCTCTTCCCCATCCATACTCTCATGTAGCTGTGAAAGCTGCATTGGCATCTTAGTAAACAAAGCTTTTCTGAGAATTTGAAATGAATGGCACCACAGACCACTGAATAGCTTCCTTAACTTCATTTCCTCCAAATATGAATGATTTCCATAATCCCTACTTTTTGGATGGAATTACATTCCCTCCCCCACAAAACCACAATTGAGCAAAAGTCTCTGAATTTATACACAGAAGAGTTCTATTTTGAAGAAAAGCAATACTAATTTATGACAAATTATCCATGTACTCATGGTGGGGGAAACTCAATAAATTACTGTGGCAGAATTTATGATAGAAAATGAAGATATGTGGAAAGACTAGCACAAAATAGTTTCTTTGTAATAACATATATTACAGACAAGAGATCATACAACTGGAAAATATTTAATCATTACACTCTCAATTTTCTGTACGTGCATGCAAAAAGGCAACTCTTACATCTTTCTACACTTATAAATGCACCCTTTCTTACCAAACACAGGCAAGTAAAAACATGCAGACAATTGGACTCACACCTCCACAATGGCCTGACATTCAAAAGATGCTGAAGGAAATGGCATTGTGTAATTAAGTGAAATAACCTGATAATCTACAGGTAGTTCTCAACTTATGATGACAATTGGGAACAGAATTTCCATTGTTAAGTGATGTGGTCGTAAAGCACAACCACATTGCTTAGTGACAGCAATCCTGGCAGTCCTAGTTGCCATTGTTAACTAAAACCCATGGTCATTAGGTGAGGCAACTTTCTGCTGGCTTCCCACAACCAAAGTCAGTGGTGAAGCCGGCAAGAAACTGTAGGTCCCACGCTGGCAGCAGGTAAGTGGTTGCTGCTCGGTGGGGGGAAGGAGTGAGGGGGTGCACAGGGGAGGGTCAGGGAGGGGCTGAGAGAGTGTGAGGGGGTGTGTGAGAAGTGCTGTGTGGGTTGGGGAGGGTGTGTGGGGGTGTGCAGAATGCATGAGAGGTGCTGCATGAGTCAGGGAGGGTATGTGGGTGTGCACGAGAGGTGCAGCGCAGGTCGGAGAGGGTGTGTGGGGCTACAGTGCGGGTTGGGAAGGGTGCACAGGGGTGCGCCAGAAGTTGGGGAGGGTGCACGGGGTTGTGCGAGTGGCTGGCGTGGCACGAGTACAGAGGGGCTGGGGGAGGGTGCATGGGTGGGGGAAATGACCGCAGCGACTTGCAATCTTCTCTGCTGGCTTCCCCTTTGACTTTCTCTGGAAGCTGGCAGGGAAGGTTGCAAATGGAGATCACGTGATTGCGGGGCACTTGGCAACTGGTCATAAGTGTGAATGGGTTGCCAAGCACCCAGTTCGCAATCACTTGACTGTAGGAATGCTGGGACAGCCACAACTTCAAGGACTGGTCATAAGTCTCCTTTTTTGGCACCATCATAACTTTGAACAGTCACTGAACAAATGGTCATAAGTCGAGGATTATCTGTACTACATAAGTTATCTCCTTATTGCTCATATTGAATATTTTCACTGTTGCTGATGCTAATGGCTGGGTGTCAGAGAACATGGGGAGGGGGGCAATTACACTTCTTTTCAGTGCTATTTACAACAGGGAGAGACCCAACTGAAACCAGAGCAAGGCAGCACATGGAACAGGTAATACAAGTTTAACTGTAGCTAAATACACTGTTGTACACTTATGGGACTCCCCCAATGAAAGTAATACAGTACATTAAATTTTATGTGGCATGTGCATGTATGGGCATATATGAATGTAGCATTAAAATGAGGCAGGAAAAGCTGCTTTCACATCTCTTGCCCATCCACTGTTGTGATAATTGAGTGGCAATGGTGCAAACTTCAAAAATGGTCAGGCCAAGAGTTTTCTAGATGGCTTGCAAATCTGTCCTGCTGTTACCTATTCAATTATTAACAGAGGGAGAACATAGATTTACAATACTAGTCTATTTTCTTTGGAAAGAAGTCACAGAAGCTCACAGTTCCTATTTATTTCAGTTCCCTGGATCATCCAGCAGCTTTTTTTAAGGTAGTAAGAATTATGAGAGAAACATATAATTCCTATTCACCTCATAATTACATAGCCTATCAGATCTGTTGACTGTAACTGGTATAACTGGCTACATATATGTAACTGGTATTTAAAGTTTGCTATATTTCAAGAATCAGGTAAAGGTAAAACATACTTTGAGTTAAGTTCAGCTCCTGATGACTTCATAGTTTTCTTGGCAACCTTAAAGAAATTGATAAAGTATTTTAAATTATGTCTGGTAGGTGCCTGTTGGTGTTTTGGAGGGGTAGGAGAGGGGTATATAGCTTTGAAAAAAAATACCTTGCAAATCCCAGCAATGAAATTGCTGTTTGGATAAAAGTGCGCAAGGCAGAAGATGTACATAACATAGATCAGGATCACTGTCTGAATCCTGAACAACCTTCTTACCAACAACATATGGCCTTACACATGCTTATGGCCTATGTAGTTCTCTCTCCCCACCAACCCACACTTTAATTTTATTTATCCTGCTCAATTTTTAGACACTTTGAATTCTGTCATCAAGACTTTGGTTACCCATTATGTTAGTTTTGAACTTCTCAAGATACAGCTTTCGCCCCCCTCCCTAAATCACATTGCTTTTGATACCCAATCCCTTACTCTATTCAACAGAATTACTTACTATGCTCCACTTCTTTTCAGTCAAATGGCCTGTTGCTACTATTTTCTAGGCTTCTCTGTGTATTTATTTCAGGTTAAGATGTTCATGGATGCCTTTAAATGTTTCCCTACTCTGAAGAAGAGAAATACAGAAATTATGCTTAATTGTTGTGTTGATGATACACTATCGAAACATCCATTTGAAGAGGGGAAGATGCTGTTCTTTCTGAGCCTCCTTCTTCACATACACACCGGGTTCCTCTGCTCCCCCCCCCCCGCATCTTTATTTAGAGCTGTAGAAGTTTCAAAGTTCTGGGCTATGATTTGAAATTTGGTGATCAAACTCTTTAAAGAAGCAGGATACAAAACTGGATGACTGAATGGTGGAAAATGGTCCCCTTGGCACCAGCTTTCATTAATCCTGTGCTATCTGTCCTTCGAGTACCAACAGATGCCAGCTACCACTGCTGAGGATGCAGGGAAGTCAGCTTGAAATATGGATTCTTTCTCCCAAAGCAAATTCAGGTCTTGAACACAGAATTCAATATTCAAAATTCTGCTGGCTAAATTAAGCCAAATTTAAAGTTTCTTTTTCTATAGCAAAATTTGCTTTGGACAGCTTCTTAAAGAAATCTTGCTGGGATTGGTTTAACAAACTTTATTTATAATGAAACATTTTTATGTTACTAGTCTTGTACATTATGAGTTCTCTGAATAAAACTGAATATTAATTGGGTTTCTTATTAGAGGAAGATTAATGATAGACCAAATATCTTATTCAAAAGGAATTAACAGTGTTTAGTGCCACCAACTGGACATAAAATATGTATATGTTTGAGTGTTTAATGGCAATCAAAAATAAAATAGTTGAGTTATTCAGCCATTTGAACTGCCCACGTTTTTACTGGTTTCTAGGCAGTGATCCTTAATACAAACTGATAAAAGCATTTGCTCACAGACTTCTACATCACACAGTCTGTAAGTTATTCATATCCCCTGGATCTAGCCTGGCCTTTTGAGGAATGAGCGGCCATGCCTGCTTTTCAGGGCTGCTGGGACCTTACTTTCTCCCAAAGAAGTGTTGACTATAGTCTGGATCCAGCTCCCAGTCCTCTCCCTAGCAGGTTTCACAAGCCAAGTGAGGCAGGTGGCTAATTCACAGGTGGCAGAACTGAAATCAGAGAACTCTATCCACTTTCTTGAGATTCACAGGCTCAAAACCCCCCCAGGTCACAAGATGTCACCTATGTCATGTCAATAGATTCCATCCATCCATAAATCTGTGCTATCAATTTCCAAGTATTTATGGTTGATAATTTCGTTTAAATGATCAGTGTTCAATAATATATCAAGTTAATTTCTTGCAGTGTTAAATGAAACTTCTGGTTCAGTCATCTGCAGCAGGCCAAGTGAATTTATTAGAACTCACATGGTGGAAAAAGACTGTAGTTCATCCTCCAAGTTTGTAATCCCTTCATATTAAAATATTACATATCCCATAAATGTTACTCTGAGATACATACATTTACAAAAATGGAGATAACTCTGGTGGTGTGTTTGTGTATGCGTGTGTGTGTGTGTGTGTGTGTGTGTATATATATATATATATATATATATATATATATATATGTTGTGTCATAGGAAATGTGTTTCTAATTCTGTCTGATTATACCAAAGTTTCATTCAGTGTACAGTGCCAAATCATTTCTTTGAAATATACTACTACTGGTTTTAAGTGGTGGCTTGTTTCTGGCACAGCAGTGGGCCTTCAGCCATCTGCTTTTCCCCCACTATCACTGTGAAGGCCATCAGGAGCAGAAATTAATCAACTGCCACCAGTGAGTGACTTCAGAAACCTGAATTTAACTGCAAAATTTGAAGGGGCACTGAATGTTCAAACTTAGTTGGAGACTACACTTTCTGATCTTGTTGTGATGGGTCTTCAAGTAGGCATCCTCCATACTCATTGCATGGCCGCATATTCATGTGGGGGATTGTACCATTTTTCCATGTGGATGTTTATGGATTGAAATAAAATCAATTGCGTTCACACAGCTGTTAGATAAATTTCTGTTTTACATTAATTTTTGCTTTGGATGCAGAGTTACTGTTAGCCTCTCTACTAACTTTTGCTCCCCCTCCCGCCACCCTTACCCTAGTAAGGATTGCAAACTATACCTAGATTTGTCTTACATATTTACATGTTTACTTAGACTAATTGAATAAACTACACAGGTACTAAGGAAGGGAAGGGAAGGGAAGGGAGGAGGGAAGGAAGGGAGGAAGGAAGGAAGGAAGGAAGGAAGGAAGGAAGGAAGGAAGGAAGGAAGGAAGGGAGATTGATTCAGAAGTGCTTGGATGTGCAGGAATATAAACTAGGGAGCCAAGAATTAGCTGCAGTTGCCCATCTAAAGCAAAAATAAAGGGAAAGACATGTTTTCTAATTAACTGTTTACCCAAGAAAAAGTGATACCTGACATTCAATACTGGCTCTCTCACATTTCATTCCTCTAAGAGTATAGTTAGATAGTCTATATATGGAAAAGCGATTAGCCATACCAACAGCAAAAAGCATAAGGTCTGTCCAGCCCAGGCTCACATTTCAGGGGTCCTCTTCAAAAATCGTCCTATTTTCTCAGCAACCTTTACACGGTCGGTGCCCTGTTCCAGGGTTTCAAGTAGCACCAAATTGCAGACGAAATCCTACCTTACAAGGGATGATGACTCACAGGGTTCTTTACGCCCATCTATTTCCAGCCTTATACAGTGGGCAAAGGACCCGCTTCTGCTCCTAACCAGGACGAAAAGGAGGTCACTCTCGGTCCTAACTGGCCAAAGTGGGAAGACCACAAACGTTTCTACAGGCTGCGGAGCTGCCGCGCGGCTTCTTATACGCGCGGCATTAGAAACGGGAGAATCGGTGAAGGGCCGTGGCCAGCTCCTGCTTTGACAGGGCAAAGGGAAACTGGGCAAGCGGGTGCAGCCAGCAAGGACTGGCAGCAGGGATAAAGGTCGACGCTCAGGCTTGGCCGCCAGTAAAACAGCGGTAGCCGGTCTGAAGGGCGCTAAAAGGAAGAGGGAATAGCGCGCACGCTCAAACTCAGCCTCCGGGGGACAGCGTAAGCCTACACACGCATTGCACCCTGGGAGATGGAGTAAGGTTGTCGGCCTTTTGGCACCGCTACCTTTACCAGTTATTTATAATTAGAGGTGCGGAGCGGAGCCAGAAAGGCCTCCCATCAATGTCAATGGAGCGAATGTGACAAGAGAGGCAGAACGCTGCGTCCCCAGGGCTCGTATCCGGGCCCCCAGCGCCTCTCTCTCGAGTCGGGGATGTTCGGTTGGTTGCTAAGGAGGAAATTCCGACCCAGTGGAGCGAGTGAGAGCTGTTTCTGGGCCTGCCAGCAATAGGCCTTGTAGTAGGAGCAACACCGCCTCCCGCCTTGGAGGGCAGGTGGCACGAGGGCAAGCGGGTGCTGCAGCTTGCTTGAGAAAATGGGTGCAGGAATGAAGGGAAGGGGGAGTGATGGCTCACTCCCGCACTCCCTTATATCTCCCCGTGAAGGCTGGATCTGCTGCACGGCCTCTCGGGGCAGCGTTAGAAGCCAGTTCTGCTCTGTAGGATTGGGAGGGGGCGAGCAAGAGATGTGATGAAGAACAGGGGCTGTTTCTCTGGCCTGCCTGTTTGCTTTTTAAGAAATAGAAATGGCAGAGCCCGCAGCAAAAGGTGTATGGTGCTTTGTGGGGGGTAACTTACTGCTCTTTTGGTCAGGGGGTTCCACTCTTTCACTTTCCTGAAGGGGCAGCAGAAAAGATGAGAAACAGCTGTTTCTCAGTCACAGACCTGTCATTTCCAATGGGCTGATTTTTATTTAAAAATAAAAATAGTTAAAACTTTTTAATACGTGCTTAATATATTTATCATCGGGTGGGGTTAAGTTCTGAATCAGACTTCCCCAGGCTGTTGTCTTGAAAGATGGACTGAGCTGTCACTCCCATTATCCTTAGCTAGTAACAGAGGCAGTGTGAGGGTTGTAGGAGTGGTCCAACTCATTAGGAAGGCCCCAAGTTGAGCAAAACTGTCAAATCTTTCCAAGTATTGATTATGATTGATTATGGGCCATCAAATTGCTGTCAGTTCTTAGTGACCGCATAGATATACATTCTTATTAAGATCTGAACTGTAATAATCACTTGTGGGTTTCTGATCAGTCCATAGCTGATGACTTTAACAATCTATTCTTGATGAACCATATTAGCTTCCTCGAGTGGTTTGAGCATTAATTCAAATGTCCAGATGGTTCATTTTTGAAACTCAGATGTTCAAGGGTTTTTAAACCCTATATTTAAACTGTACTCTACTTTGACACAATTTAAGTGGGCAATGATACCTGTAGGCAGAATCTTGGGATCAGATTCAGAAATTTTATGTCATGACTCCATTTTTTTTCCAAGTGAATGAAAAGAGAAAAAGGCAATATTAACAGAGTTCCTTTTCCTTCTTTAACCTTTGGCGCCAATTGCTCCACAGTTGAAAACATGTGAATTTGTGTTACCTAGTTTGTGGTGGGTACATATGAAAATAGGAATCCATAATTTAATGATAGTAGCATATTTTGCTCCAGCAAATAGTAAAAATGGAAGAACCAGAGATTATTTTTGGCAGGAATTGTATAATACTCTGAAGGAATGTGATGGGGGTGGGTGGGTGGGAAGAATTATGCTGTCAAGTGGCGTGAATGGATGGGTGGGCATGAGATGAATAAACAAAAAGTGATTGGGCCTTTTAGAAGCCCAAGCATTAATCAGAACAGTGACTGGTGAATATCTAATTAGACAAAGATCTGTTTGCTTTGACTTCTTGGGAAGAAATAGCAAACTGAAGATGGCTCTGCAAAAAGTGGAGCTGATGATTGCTGCTAAGAACAAAGAGCTGACAAGTAGATCAGCTTCTTTAACCCTCTCTAGAGAAAGAGCGGATGCCAGATTGTCCACGTTGTGCTCCATATGGTTGCTTCTCATGAGAAGACTGCAAGGCAGTGGTCTCCGGAAGGTGGGAGAACCGGGAGACGAGGGAATTTTCATTCTTGCTCCAGCCACAGTCAGAGCCTTCAAAGGACACTGTTTGCATTTCCTTTGCTAACCACCTTCGAAAATTGCCTATTAACTCCTTTAAAGAAGGTAGACACCTTCAAAATGACAAGGCTGGAAACACTGGGTGAGTGCTTTCAATCCTTAATATAAAAAAAATGAAACTATCTATATAAGCTTTAAGAATTCAAACTAAACAGCAAAAAAGCAAGACAAGGTTTTGGCTATAGAAAGTTTTAAATGGATTAAGGGCTCAGAAAACATTGGAATATTTGATTTTGAATACTAAGACTTTGAAATTAATTTTAAAGAATAAATGCATTTTCATGGGAAAGGAAAAATATTTTCAGTATTGGAGACATAACAAGATAAGCAACTTATAATGGTGTTCAGAGATATTGTTGAGGAATGGCAACAGGACTTTGAGTCAACAACGTCAGCTATGTTGTGTGTTTTTATGAACACCCTGTTCCCAGAAGAAGCTGTTACACCAGAAGATGCTGTTACAGAAAAAGATTTGGAAGACAACTTATGTGACATGATTATGGAGAACAATGTGAACAAGAATCTATCACTGGATATACCAAATAAAAAAGGGGGGGGGGAATGAGGCTCAAAAAATTAAGAAAGAAATAAAAATGCCAATTTAAGAGAGTAAATTGGAATAATTTCTTCCTGCTGGACTTACAAAAGAGGCTTGCTAAAGTTTTGAAGAAATTCGAGACAAGGAATAAAGATCATTCAAATGGATTAAAGAGCAAGATTGTTTTATGTAAAAGGAAGGAAGGAAGGAAGGAAGGAAGGAAGGAAGGAAGGAAGGAAGGAAGGAAGGAAGGAAGGAAGGAAGGAAGGAAGATATATATATTCTTATTGATCAGGGTTAAATGGGTATGTTGTTATTTTGGGAGGTTCTTTCTGGACTTACTGACATCTGGACTGGAAAAGATGTGTATTGGATCTGCTTACAGTTAAGAGCTGAGATATGGAATGATGATTTTATATTTGTTCATGAATGTGATTATTTTAGTGCTCTGTTTGGACTTTTTGCTGACACCTGGATTGGAAAAGATGTTGTTTATTGGACTTGCCTATAGTTAAGAGTTGAGCTATGGGATGAAGAGTTTTATATCTGTTAACTAAGGGGAGGTGAAGAGGTAGTGAAACTCTATAACTGTCATGATGAGGGTGGGAAGTTGCTCTCTTAGTTTTTTTCTTTTCTCTTTCTCTTTTCTCTTTTTTGCTTTCTTGCACTTTTTATTCTCTTTTTCTTTTTAGTTTGCATTATCTTTTATTATTGTACTTTAAACTTTTAATAAAAAATATTATTAGAAAAAGATCTACTTGTTTCAAATGTGTGGCTTAAGCATAAGCCTATTGTGCATACAAGACAACAGAATGAATACAATTCTAAAAGCAGGATTGTTTTGATAATTTATGGTGAAAAATTGAGATAATTAGTGAAGGACACAAAAAATTATATTTATAAAAGGTTATAAAACCATTATTTTATAACATCAAAAACTGAATGTGAGAAAAGAAGTTTACTACATGTTTGTTAAATTAGAGAAAGTGTATTATAAAATGGATATCGTATGCTTGAATGATTGAATATTTTGTGTGAATATGGAATTGTATGCAATAAGAGTAGTTCTAACTGCTGAATGTAATAAGAGAATGTAATAAGAATGTAATAATATATGATGGAAGCAAAATATGCATGAGAATAGATGGAATGCTTAACAATGGTGAAACACTGAGCAGGCATTAAGACAGATGTTAGATGTCCCCTTGGTTGTTTAATATACTTATGGATAAATTTGTAAAAATGCTTGCAATGACATTAGAAGTATGTTGGTTGGGAACGTGGATGTATAAGTACTTTTGTGAGTAGCTGATTCTGGATTGTTGGCTGAGAACCTGAATGATTTGCAGTTAATTTTTGGTAGTTTGTATGATGTAATAAGGAGTATAGACCTGAAACTTAACATATCAAAGGTCACTGTTATCATATTTGACAGGGGGAATAGTGTGAATGGTTGCAAATTATATATAGACATCTATTAGAGCAAATAGATAAATGTGTGTATTTGGTAGAATATTCCTAAAGATGCAGAAAATTTAAGATGTCCAAATGCAGGTAGAAAGGTAGTAATAAAACATGGTCTGTTTCAAGAAGTATACATTTGTAAAAAGAAGCAAAAATGGCTGCATATAAGAGCTGAGCTTCTGCCAGTCTTGCTATATTGGAATGAGAGTTGGTTATATCAGGAGAAACATAAAAAACAGTCGAAAGCAGTAGGAATGGGATACTTAAGAATTGTGTTCAAGAATGAATGAGTGTTGAATGAATGTTGATTGATTATGAAAGTGAATGACCAATACAAAAGGGGAATGTGGAGGCTGGTTGTATGTAAAGAGAGAATGAAGAAGGATCAAGTCACAAAACAAATACTTAAAGGAAGAGTGTATGGTTCAAAAAGAAGGGAAGACTAAGAAAATTGTGGTTGGATGAAATTGATGAGCTCCATAAACAGACAGGAGTAAGAAATTTAAAGAACAAAAGGCAATGTATGAATCATTGTATGAATGTTGTAGAAGCAAGATTGGTTTGCAAGAATAGAAAGGTATGGAGAGATGTAGCAAATGGTGTTGGTGTAAATTAGATTTAGGTATATTTACTTTTTCTTATTGCATGCTTTACTTACTGTTTCTTTCCTCCTTTCTGCTAATTTGCAAACTTCTGCTAACTTTGCAAAATACAATAAAATGAAAGTTGATGTGAGCATGGAATTCTGAGAGTTAAAAATATTTTTGCAGCTTTTTGCACAGAAGCTGTGCAAGCAATATAGTCTGAAGTGTTTGCTTGAATGTTATGTCCAATGAAAAGTATAAAGGGTACTATATGAGATCCAAGTGGAAAAGAATGTTATCCAACCGAAATAAAGTCTACTCCCTTTTAGATTACATAATTGTTCAGCAGCAGTATGACTCAGTATGATTACTCTTCTATTTTCAAAATACTTATAAAATGGGTATTTTAAATAGAAATATCTAGAGTTATGTGTAATACAAATCTGGAACTCATTTCCTTTACAGCGTGTTACATATTTTTGTTGCTGTCACAATATCATTTTACTGAAACATTTAATATTAAGTTAATTTACTGATTCCATCAAGTCCCAGGTTGACCATCGTTACTACCCAATTAACAGAAGTATTTCAAGTTACTATTATTTTATCCTGCATTTTACTTTGGGCAGTCATCCAAAACATCTTCAGCCATGTGTATTCCTGCAGTAATTTATTATGTTTTTTATACTGCCATTCCCTAAAGAAGCTTAAGATGACATAGTTCCTTCTTGCAATCCCTTTGTATTTTCATAATTGTGAGGTTAGTTAGACTGAACAAGGTTTTTGAATTATCTGATTATCTGCTAGAATATCTCTTTATATTCTAACACTAATGGCTCTTAAAAGGCATCCACAGGGATGACAATTGCTTCCCAGCATGTAGTTTTCACTCACAGTGACATATTTTTACATTATAATTATTTTTAAAAATGTGCTATCTAGAAGCTGCAACTGTATCCAGAGTCACAATGAATTATTATATTAGTTCCTTGGTTAGGATATTGTTTTATGTTTGATTATTTGTCTGGTGTTAATCTTTGCTTATCTGGGTGTTGGTTGCAGGAGAGGATGTGTTCTGGCCTTTTTTTCTTCTTAGCTTTTTTATTATCTCTTTTGAATGGTGTGTAAATGTGATTTATCTCTGTGTGTCTATTGATGGCTGATTTGTCTGAATGCCAAGCTTCCAGGAATTCCCTAGCATTTTGGAATTTAGCTTGGTCTAAGATGCTCACATTTTCCCAGCTGAAACTACAGTTGCAAGAAAAAGTATGTGAACCTTAAAATGTGATCTGACCATCATCTAAGTCAAGAGTATTGACAAATATAATGTGCCTAAAATAAGAACACAAAAACAATTCTGATCCTTCATGTCTTTATTGAGAACAGCCATAAAAACCTCATAGTGCTAGTGGAAAAAGTATGTGAACCCTTGAGTTGACCTCAAAAAAGCTAATTGGAGTCAGGTGTTAGCATATTATTATTATTATTATTATTATTATTATTATTATTATTATTATTATTTTATTGGATTTCTCCCCTGCCCATCTCCCCCACAATAGGGGACTCTGGGTGACTTACAGAAAACATTAAAACTATAAATATCTCTAAAACGCATAATACATCCAAAATTAAAACAATACTAAAAAAAAGGAAGATCCAAGAAGATGGAATGCAGAGAGCTGGACACTATGGGGCTAGCCATCCTCCTACTTGAAGTACTCCCTCCCTGCCCCAGGCCAAGTGGCAGAACCAGGTCTTCAAGGCCCTTCGGAAGGCCAGGAGTGAGGGGGCCAATCGTACCTCCGGGGGCAGAATGTTCCAAAGAGCGGGGGCTACCGCAGAGAAGGCCCGCCTTCTGGACCCCGCTAGATGGAGTTCTTTTACTGAGGGGGTCCGAAGCATGCCTTCTCTGTGCTATTGGGTGGGATGGGTTGAAGACATAGGGGAGAGGCGGTCCCTTAGGTAACCTGGCCCCATCCCATGTAGGGCTTTAAAGGTAATAACCAACACCTTGAATTGGACCCGGAAGCAAACTGGTACCCAATGCAGCTTGCGGAGCAATGGTGTTACATGGGCCCTTCTTGGGGCTCCAAAAATAGCCCGCGCAGCCGCATTCTGGACCAGCTATAGCTTCCGGATATTCTTCAAGAGTAGCCCCATGTAGAGCGCATTGCAGTAGTCTATCTGGGAGATAACAAGGGCATGAGTGACTGTTCGAAGGGCATCCCGATCCAGGAAAGGGCATAACTGATGCACAACCCGAAGCTGTGCAAAGGCCCTCCCTGCCACAGCTGCTCTTCAAGCAGGAGCCGTGAGTCTAGGAGGACCCCCAGATTACGCACTGGGTCTGTCTGGGGTAGTGCCACCCCATCGAGCACCAAAGATGACAAAGTCCCAGATACAGAGGAGCCATTAACCCACAGCCACTCCGTCTTACCAGGGCATACCTGGAATCTTGTTAAGAAAATGAGTTTGGAGGTGTGGACTAGAGCTACGTTGACTGATAAAAACCACTCAAACTTTTTGAGTTTGCTCCGCACAAGAAGAATACCCTTATGTGAGTCATGCCTCACCAAAAAGAGCTTTCAGAAGATCTACGATCAAGAATTGTTGATTCACATAAAGCTGGAAAGGGTTACAAAGTGATTTCAAAGACCTTAGAAATTCACCAGTCTACAGTTAGGCAAACGATCCACAAATGGAGACACTTTGGGACTGTGGCTACTCTACCAAGAAGTGGGCGCCCGGTCAAAATAACCCCAAGAGCACAACGAAGACTCATCAATGAGGTAAAGAAACAACCCTGAGTGACAGCCAAAGATTTGAAGGCATCATTGGAACTAGCTAACATCTGTGTTCATGAGTCTACAGTACGTAAAACATTGAACAAGCAGGGTATCTATGGCAGGACACCATGAAGGAAGCCGCTGCTTACTACAAAGAACACTGCTGCACACCTGAAGTTTGCGAAAGAGCACATTGACACTCCACAGCGGTATTGGCAAAATGTTTTGTGGACTGATGAAACAAAGATTGAACTATTTGGAAAGAACACGCAGCACTACATCTGGCATAAAAAGGACACTGCATATCATCATGAAAACATCATCCCAACTGTAAAGTATGGTGGAGGGAACATCATGATTTGGGCCTGCTTTGCTGCATCAGGGCCTGGCCAGCTTGCAGTCATTGAGAGGAAGATGAATTCCCAAGTGTATCAAAAAATTCTTCAGGATAATGTGAGAATGTCTGTACATCAGCTGAAACTCTATAGAAGTTGAGTGATGCAACAGGACAATGACCCAAAACACTGGAGCAAGTCCACAACAGAATGGCTTCAGAAAAACAAAATCCGCCTTTTGGAGTGGCCAAGTCGGAGCCCAGACCTCAACCCAATAAAATGCTATGGAATGATTTGAAGAGAGCCATACACATGAGACGTCCAAAGAATATGACAGAGCTAAAGCAGTTCTGCCAGGAAGAATGGGCTAAAATCCCTCCTGAACAATGTGCAGGTCTGATCCACAGCTACAGGAAGCATCTGGTTGAGGTTATTGCTGCCGGGGGGCGGGTGTGTGTGTGAACCAGTTATTGATTCCAAGGGTTCACTTACTTTTTCCACTAGCATTTTGAATGTTGAATGAGTGTGTTCAATA
Source organism: Python bivittatus (assembly GCF_059951505.1). Taxonomy (NCBI): domain Eukaryota; kingdom Metazoa; phylum Chordata; class Lepidosauria; order Squamata; family Pythonidae; genus Python; species Python bivittatus. Next base: position 47,299,733 of record NW_028277075.1, on the reverse strand, counting down.
AAGACATGAAGGATCAGAATTGTTTTTGTGTTCTTATTTTAGGCACATTATATTTGTCAATACTCTTGATTTAGATGACGGTCAGATCACATTTTATTTAATTTATTTATTTATTCAAATTTGTATGCCGCCCATCTCCCCCAATGGGTGACTTTATGACAAATTAATGCAGAACACCATGAAATTCCAAAAGGTTCACGTACTTTTTCTTGCAACTGTATATATTGGCTGATCTATCTACCTACCTACCTACCTACCTGCTGCATAGCGTAGTGGTTAGAGTGCCACCCTTTGATGTGGGAGACTGGGGTTTGAATCCCTGAACTTCACCCTGCCTACTCAGATATGAGTGTGACATGATCTAAGAGACTCATGCTACCTTGAATGTCGCCCGGATTAACAAGGTCCGTGCCAGATGTTGGGGAACCAACGATAAGTGGACTACTAGAAGAAACCATACATGGATGAGACAAGAGAACCTGGAATTGATGGAATGCTACTACAACAGTAGACCCAATGAGAAGGGATATATGAAACATATGAGGGAACTATGGATGGATAGAGGACCTACATCCACCCTAACTTAGAAACAGCTAGTTACCAACACATATAGTGAAGAGGAAGCTGATCTCACAACTTGAGATAGACCAACTACACATTATATCCTGGATGCAAGAAGGCACGGAAGAACAACTGAATGTGCAGACAACATCAGAAGAGGGAACATCACTGCCACCTCTGCATCACAGAACACAGCAGCTGATATGAGGCATAGGATCATGGATAAAGTAGCTATAGTCAACCCTCAAGACCGATTACAAAGGCTCAGTGGAGAGGTACCATCAGATAGTATGCTAGAAGATGCCAATAGAGCCCTCACAACAATCCCTACTACCACCATAACTCAAACCAGTGAACTGGTAAATGCTATAGCCACTGTAATCATGGAGATGCTTGGCTATATGATCAAGAAGAACAGCAATACATACAACCCCCCCACCCCCAGAAAATGAGACTGGAGGCTAAGATCAAGGCAACTCGGAGAGAAGTTAGTCAGCTGGTGGAACTACAGAAAGATGTGGAGATTAAGGATAAGACTCGGCTACTGAAAAAATGCAAGGATCTGACTCCATCTGAAGCCCCAGAGACTGCTAAACAAAGGCTCACAGCACTGGCTACCAGGCTAAGGAGATGCACTAGAGAAGCAGAGGCCAAGAAGATAAATGCCAGTCTCCAAAAAAACCATCCAAAGTGTACTCCCAACTGCAGCACAACAACACAATAACAGCAGAGCCACCAACAGCAGAAACTGAACAGTACTAGAAGAACATATGGGAGAAAGAGAAGACACATAACACCCATGCAAAGTGGCTGTAGGACCTGAAAGCAGACCACAGCAATGTCCCAGAACAGAACCAGTCACCATCACAGTAGCAGACATCCAACAGCAGGTCAAGAACATGGAGTTGGACAGCACTTGGTCAGGACATGATCCATACCTACCAGCTAAAGAAACTAAGAGCAGTGCATGAACACCTAGCAGCACAGATGAACTAGCTGCTAGCAGCAGTCTCCCACCCAGACTGGCTAACACAAAGAAGGACAGTGTTGATCATGAAAGACCCCCACAAGGGAACAGCACCGTCCAAATCCCAGCCAATAACCTGCCTCCCCACAACATGGAAAGTCCTATCAGGCATCATAGCCGCCAAGCTATAGGACCCTATGGGCCAGTACATGAGCACAGCTCAGAAGGGCATTGGGAACACCAGAGGTTCAAAACACCAGTTGCTCATAGACAGAGCAGTCATCCAAGACTTAAGATCTAGACAGACTAATCTGAGCACTGACTACAGGAAACCCTATGGCTCAATGCAACACACATGGATCTGTGAATGCCTGGTTCTATACAAAATCAACAGGACACTAAGGACCTTCGTCAAGAACTCAGTGGGACTGTGGAAGACAACACTGGAAGCCAACAAGACAGCTTGCACAAGTGGCCATCAAGTGGGACATATACCAAGGTGATGCACTGTCCCCACTGCTGTTCTGCATAGGCTTTAACCCCCTCAGCCAGATAATCACAAGGACTAGATACAGATACAAGTTCAAGAGTGGAACTTACCACCATCCACCTCCTCTATGTGGATGACATCAAGCTGTATGCTAAGAGTGAATGAGACATCAACTCACTGATCTACCTGACACAGATCTACACTGAGGACATTGGGATGTCATTCAGACTGGAGAAGTATGGACGGATAGTAGTAAAGAGAGGGAAGGGAGTAAAAACTGATGGGGTGGAACTACCAGCGGGCCACATAGCCGACATACAGACCAGCTACAAGTACCTTGGTATCCCACAGTCACATGGGAACCAGGCAAGGAAGACAGCAACATCCAAGAACCACCAAAGGATAAGACAGGTCCTGAAGAGCCAGCTCAATGGGAAGAACAAGATCCACACCATCAACATGTATGCCCTGTCAGTCATCAGATGCCCTGCCAGTATATGTTTGGAGGTTTCCATCCCAAGTCCAACACCCAGAGGCTGAACACGAGCCGGGGTCTGGTGAGAGTTAAAGCCAGTGTCCTAGATGAAACCCAAAGTATCCAAGAGTACGTCAGTAAGATGGCACCCAAAGATGAGCTGCTGACAGAATGCCTGAGACAGCAGCAGACATGGGAGGAAGTTCAAGCAGAGGAAGTGCCATGGCAAGACAAGACCCTGTGTGGGATATAACACTGACAGATAGCTGAGATGGCTGACATTGGGAAATCCTACCAGTGGCTGGAAAAGGCTGGACTAAAAGACAGCATTGAGACACTGATCATAGCAGCAGAAGAACAGGCACTAAGCACCAGATCTATAGAAGCAAGGGTCTACCACACTAGACAAGACCAAGGTGCAGACTGTGCAGAGAGGCCTCAGAGACAGTTCAACACATAGTGGCAGGGTGTAAGATGCAGGCAGGAACAGTATACACTAAATGGCACAACCAAGTAGCTGGCATTGTGTACAGGAACATCTGTACTGTGTATGGGCTAGATCCTCCCAAGTCCAGATGGGAGATTCCACAGAAGGTGCTGGAGAATAATAGGGCTAAGATCCTGTGGAACTTCCAGATCCAGACGGACAGGCAGGTACTGGCCAATCAACCAGACATTGTGGAAGCAGATAAGGACCAGAAGACAGCAGTGGTGATAGATGTAGTGGTGCCAAGTGACAGCAGAATCAGGAAGAAGGAGTATGAGAAGCTGGAGAAATATCAGGGCCTGAAGGAGGAACTAGAGAGGATGTGGAAAGTAAAGCCCAAAGTGGTCCCAGTAGTGGGAGGAGCACTCGGGCTGTGACTCCTGAGCTTGGAGAGGAGCTCCAAGAGATCCCAGGAACAACATCAGAGCTCTCTGCCCAGAAGAGGGCAGTGCTAGGAACAATTAAGATACGGTGCAGAACCCTCAAACTTCCAGGTCTCTGGTAGAGGACGTCAGATTGAGGAAGACACATACCACCCATAGGGGTGAGAGAGGATTATATATATATCTATAGACATAGAGATAGATATAGAGATACATATATACATACATACACATACATACATACATACATACATACATACATACAATTAGGTATCCTTGAAAAGGCTAGTTTTTTTTTTAAGTATTTATTAATGGAGTGTTTAAAATAAAGATTCCCAGAAAACCCAGAATAAAAATACTTTATTGACTTAATAACAAGATTTAGAACAGTAAAGAATACGTAATCATAGCATCCTGTTTAGAGAATGTTACAGGAATATTATCATCTGATCGCTTACAATAAGCACGATTATTCAGAGCCAATCATGGAAACAAATTAGAAGAGATTACCATTCTTTTATATTTTAAGGATTTCTCAAATATCTAAAAGTGTGTAACTAGAAAAAATGGGATGCTTTTTGATCCTCATAGATCAGTATTAGGTGTATAATCATATCCAATTATATGTTAAATGAGCAGAGAAACAATGATGACTTTTTAAAGATTTAAAACTTGTAAGGAAACATTATTTAATATAACATCATAATGTCCAATAAACTAGCATGATTATAACATTAATGTTTTGCTTTCCATTCAATTTCGTGTATATTCATTGGGTCAACATCTGGGCAGGGTTCAGGGTTCAGTCTCTTTTTGCATTAAATTCTGATTGAGCTCCACCCCTTTAGAAAACATTTAGATTTTTTCTTTTAACCTCTCCATATACATACTTAAGTGCAAACAATAAATTTAGTCAAGTTAATCAACAAAGTCATTACAATATGTTTCCATAGAAACCTCCAAGATTTAGGTGTTCCAATCAAAATCCATGTCCTTTGGCTATATTTATTAAGAATTCAGTCAATGTACAGACATTTATATAATCCATGGAAATGAATAATTTAAGAGCAGTATAATCATGACTGAGCTCCATCTGTGAAGTGGCCGCACAAACATTTTCTACCTTTGCCATTCCAAGCCAGGAGGAATTGCCAAACCAGACTGAACAATATCTATGAAACGTGGAGAGGTGGTTGTTGTTGAGTAATTTCCAACTCTTTATGGCCTGAGGGACTTGTTTTCATCTTTGAGTTCCTGTAGGGCTGTGTTTATGTTAGTGGTGATAATATCGCCCCACCATATCTTCTGTTGACCTCTTTTTTGATTGCCTTTGATTTTTCCAAGCAGATGGAGTCGTAGGTCACTTAAATTACACACTTTATTTAGACTGCAAACATCTGGACAACCACTAGATAGCAGCAAAGATACAGAAAATCCAACTCTTTACTGACATCTAATTGTTCTCTGAATTCCTGCAGCCCAGATATAGTATGCTTACTTTTCTGGTATTCCTGGGGATTAGGGATTTATATACAATATAAGAGCACCTTTCTCATATGGTCCAAATCTTAGGCACAATGTTCACTGGGAAAACTAACAAAGAGAACAAGAACTTAGGGAAGATTTGAGTCCTTGTAGTGGATTCAGAGACACATTTAGTTCTAGAATCCTCATGCAAAAAGTCACTGAGTTCCTATTTCTTTAGTAAGTTGAAAAGGAAATTCAGCTGGAAGTTCCTCTCTTGCACAGCAGTTAAATCTGTAGCTGCCTTAATTTCTTTCGTATCACTTCTGTCTTTGTTCACTGTAAACTGGACCTAGTAAACCAAGTTTTAACGAACTGCATAATGGATTCTACAAAAAATCCTTGGCATTCCGAAAGAAAAATCTGTCCGAAATCTGTGATAAATATTAACATCTCCCCCAATTGTAGGACTTAAGCATGTTTTAAGTATTTGTTAAATATGTATTAAAACCATATAAATGCAAAATTTCCTTTTTTGCAATGTTGAAGTTAATATTAGCTTCAATTCAGAACAGGATAAGTTGCAATACAAACAATATTTTAAAAAATCCTTCCATAGTTTTGCTATTGTCCAAGACAGATGATTTCAAGACACAGAAGCTAGCAAAAAGTATGAAAAGGACAAAATTATTGATGACTTATGTTAGAAGAACTACAACTAGCTTTAGGAGCCAAACATACTTACATGGTAGCTACTAGTCTTTCAAGGAAATATGCTTAGAAATAGTATGTTTAGAATCTTGAGGGGAAAAAGCAGCTGCTTCTCATAAATGTGGATTCATACTGTGAATAATAAAGAGAAAAATAATAATGCAAAAGAAGACAGAGAATGATGATGCAATGATGATGATGATGGATAGGAATAATTTCCCTTTAATACAGAAGGGAAATAGGCAAGCAAACTAACATGCAAGCCATCATGTGATCTATATTAATAACTGTATAGGAGTCTTGCCCTGTTGAGAACCCTAAAAATGAAGATTTAACATGATACTAAAGTACAATTTCCTATTTTTATTTTTTTAAAAAAAGAAAAATTATGGCTTTAAATACTTGACAGAGCAGCCCAGAATACTTACAAACCCTATATTTCTTATTCTAAAATAATCTCAAGAAAAATGCATTCTGTCTAGGCATTCTCCCAAATTAAATTACAAAACTTCTCAGAGTAAGTTAAGCTGCTTAAATTCAACTAAAGAATGGTATGAATTGCAAAGCATGGGATTTGATAAGTACACTTTCATCACTATATATACATTCTGCTATACTGGGTGTATAGACTACAGCCCATGCCCTTTTCAGCATACTGGCTGAAGCAACAGGTGCTCTGATTCCGTTCTAAGATTGTAAGTGAGAGAATGATAAGATCAAACAAATGAAGGAAAATGAGGATGAAAACAGTTTAGCTAAGGGGCGGTGGGAGAGACAGACAGACAGACATACATAGACCCCTAGATATGAATCCAAGATTTCTTGGTTTATCCTTAATATTTAAGGGTTTGTTTTAGAGAAAGTAAAAAAAAAAGGAAAGTGTACATCATCTGTCATTGGAGATAAACAGTAGAATATAAAAATGCTATTAAAAATTAGAATGCTGAACTTACTACTTTAGTTTTTAGCTTCATACATATTTCTTGTATACAAGTTACAACATAACAAACATACAGTTAATAAATAGCATTTTGAGAAGCAGACTCTTCCAAGGTAAGCATATCACAGATTCTCTAAAGCGCTAGATGGCAATCTTTCACTTTAGTAAGTTATTTTAATAGTAAAGAAAACATCCTGCTTGATGTTGCTGTGATATTTAAAAAAGGGGGGAAAAGAGGTGAAGTAAATAATTCTGAACTTAATCCCACCAAAACTGAAGCCTCACTAATGCCAGAGATATTCAAGCAACGATCATATTTTAAGTTCAATGGAGCTTCATGATGCTGAATTTTTGTTGAATTGTGATATCTTAAAAATGTCCTCTTGTGTTAGTTGATGGAAATGAAGCTGATACTGCCATGGGAGAATTGTTTTTTGATTGTGGATTATGCTTTGTTGTAAAACGACACATACATTTCAAGGAAAAGTGAGGACATGAACTGTCTCAGAAATGACAGCATTCTCACATACAGCAATATAGCTGGGATATTCAGTGATGATGTGCCCAATTTCATGGATTTGCAAAAGTGATTAGGCTTTTGTTGATGCAGTGACAATATTGTTAAAGGTGTTTAAAGAAATAACATGGTGTAGAAGCCTATTGTTGGTTGCTCCTGCAAATATTGCTCTTGCAGATACGGCACATCTATAGTCCTCAACTTCTCCAAAGGGAAAATCAGGCCCTTAGTGGCCTTATGCTAAATATCACAGTATAATTATGAAAAATTCAGAAGTATAGGATTCAGCACCATGCAAATAAATTGTAGTATGCTTTGATGATAATGGAAGGAAAGTTAATAATTTTTAGTTTAGCCAAATATTTTCTGTACACAGCCATATATGTATTGCTTCTGGAATCTATTTCCAAACACCCCATATGAGTAAGATATGTGTCACATACCTTGCAGTTGCAGAGGATCATTTATTTTAGTATGTGGCAACACCCTAACACAACCAGTGGAGCTAGTGCTCTGTTGAAGCAGTTTAGTAATGGTGATGATGTATGTAGGCCAGAAGAGGAAAGGGCATTTTACAGTAATGGAAACCAGCTATTGCCATTTGGTCCTAAGTTACAGTGCAAAGCTGCTGTTCAGTTTGTCTGGAGCTTTTCCTTTGCCTACTGTTCCCTTCCACCTTTCATGATTTCAGAGGCCTCTACAACTCTAACCACTTTCTTCTGAAAAGTGGGACAAATTTAATCTCACTGTGACTTAAGCATGAGTTTTCTGCGCAAAGGAAGAAGACAAAAAAACCAAAAACAACACAAAAAAACAAATTCATTTTTATCACCTTGTCTTGGATTGCTATCATTTCATTTCTTTTGAAAGTTACTTGGGTGTTGCAGCCTTCCAGAAGCACACAACAGTGGAGTGCCAATGGCAAAAAAAATATATATATTTTTTGTTGTTGTTTCTAGGACTATGGCTATATTATCAATATAATAATTTCTATAGAACTCTGTGGACATTGTAGTTATGAAACATTACAATGTAGATTAAGCATTCTTGGATTGGTAAATTGTTCCAGTATCTGCCTAATTGTTGGGAATCCAACAGAATTCTTTCCCTTTGGGCAGGAAATTTTTATTGTAGGAGTCAAGCAACATTCAACAGTAGCTTTAGCTCTGCAAAATATCTTTAAAGAATTTAAATCCATTTGTGCAGAACAGGGAGAGGCACAGTGAGTTATTACTTCCAATTTGGCAGAGCTTTCCTGGAAAGCCATAGGGGTTTACTTCCCCTTCAAAAGCTTGCTTATTTTAGAATACGCATAACACCACACTATAGTTGAGGCAACCGATCTCCTGATTCCAGAATATTATCTTCTGATGCCTGTTCTTTGTAAAGTTTGGAACAACACATCTAGAAATGCAGCAACCAGTTATACAGTTATGGTTACAAAACTTTTACTGCAGATGTTTTATACTCTGTGAATGGCATGCATTTTAAATAATGATAAAGACGTTCCTTTGGGTGATCATGATTCAGGGCAAATTAAAATAAAACTGAGAGAGAAAAGTATGTTATCTGGTGTGGGATGCATGTTTATAGCTATCATATCCTTGTTCCAAAGAATATCTGATGGGCATTTGAATTCCCATTTCCACAAAACGCTTATGGAAATGATGGGGAAAATTACTTTCAAGTCTAATACAAAACATTATCTTTTTTCTTCTCCTGATTAATTAAAATGAAATAACATTCCATAATTTTCCCCAAATCATTGGTAACATCACAAATTTCCAGGTTAGTTATCAGCAGTCAGTAAAAGGACTAATAAATCACTTTAGCTTAGTTCCTCAACTGCCAATGTGGAATGAGGCAAACAGTGGCAACCTTACAGGTTTATTTTGAAAGCAAGCAAAATAAAATCCATGGACAACCTTGGCATCAGGAATCCTATCAATTATTGGGTTTTTTAAAATATATATAATATTGGTGATCCAATTTTTTTTTATATATATATATATATATATATATATATATATATATATATATTGGATCACCATGGAAGTTCAAAAGATTCCATTTGAAAGAACTGGAGGACAAGGTCCAAAAGCTGTAAGCTAACTTCTGTTCACAATACTTTCCCCCCAGGATTACACAACACATTCCACAAAACGATAAATCAGTAGGCTTAACTGTGCATAACATTGCTGAATTGTGACCAATAAAGATTATAAAACTCTTGCAACATAGCAGATACTGCCAATTCTCCGGAATTGGGATACATTTGACTATGCCACTGATTACCTCTTTGAACTCACTGAAAAGTGGGTATAAAAAGGAATTATCTTCAAAGCCTTTAATCACAGCAACTCAATCCTATACAGTAAATGTTGACTCCAGATTCAGTCCTCTTACTCAATAGAACTTAACTTCCACTGTAATTGAGTAAAAACTTGCAACCTAACCATAGGTGATGGAGTAAGCCCAATGATTTACTAAGGTAAGTACATAAACTGTGTCTAAGGTCACTTTATTTTTTTCCCATTTCACACACATTATGCTAAAAAGTGAGGATGAATGCAATAAAGCAAGCCTGTGTGCGTTTTTAACGTTTTATCAGGAGGAATCCAACAAACGCTGTTTTTATTGACATAGACCGCCCCCCCCCGCCCCAATAACTTGAATTTCCACCTGCCAGAAAGATAAGAACCGAACTTAAAAAAAGGCGGACGACACGCTGCTGGATTTTTTCGTATTTAGCAGAAATAGCACCCTCCTCAATTTTCTTTTCTTTTTTTAAAGGAGGAAAACAACTAACTGTCGAGTTGCTGTCCACTGATCTGTCCTTCGTGGACTCACGCCACCTCAAGGTAGGCACATTACTTTGCTCCTTCAAGGCGCTATGATGAAAATTGCAAAGAATGGCCCTGAAGTATACTGGAACGGCAAGGGTCGGAATCTGGTGGAGGAAAGTTAGTCCGTGGGAAGGGTGCCCAGCAGAGCTCCACCGCGTGGCCACTGACGGAAAAGAGGGATGCTGTGGTCGAAGCCCAGCCAGGCGCCGCTCCTGCTCAGCCCTTGAGGTACTCTGTCTTGAGACGGCTGAGGCGCGCGCCGTGGCTCCGGACGGCGACCGCGAGCAGCTCGTACTTGTCCCGCAGGCCCGCCGAGACGACCAGCGTCTCCTTCAGGAGCGCCCGCGCATGCACCAGCATGCCCAGGAAGTCGTCGTTGAGGCGGCTCTCCTCGTGGCTCTCGTGTTCCTGGCCCTGCCGGAACTTGTTCTCCAGCTCGCCCAGCGACTTCTCCGAGTTGGCGTAGGCGTCGCCAATCTGCGTGGACTCCCTGCGCAGGTAGTTGCCGTAGCTCTCCTCGCCGTCCAGGTCGTACGAGATGCTCTTCTGGATGCCTTCCAGCACGCGCGCCGTGTCCTCCACCTGCCGGCCCAGGAGGGTGAATTCCTCGCGCAACGTCAGGGTGGGGGGTGCCGCCGCCGCCGTCGCGGGATGCAGGCGCTCAGCCGCCCCGTCCACTGTGCAGCGCAGGCGGTCGCTCACCCTGAAAAGCAACTGACACTTCTCCGGGTCGTCGTTCTCCTCGTAGTCTCCGTCTGGCACGAAGTAGTGATGCAACGTCCCGTTGGACATCTCCGGGTAAAGCGGGCCGTCGAAATAGCCGTGGCACAAGCTGACCGAACAGCTCAGGAGCCACACCAAGCGGAGCCCCAGCAGCATCCCGGGGGAGGGAGGCCGCCAGACCACACGTCCCCAAGCGGAGGGCGAAGGCGACTCCGTACGCGCGTAGTTCAAGTCCTCTGGTTATAGCCGCCCTTCGCGCAGGGCTTCATTGGGACCCGCTGGAGAGCGGTCGCTTGGCCCTTCTCGCTCCCCGCTTGAAAGTTCTCTGTTGCGCCCGATTTGCCCGCGAGAACCTCGCTTTTCCCGGGAGGGGGTGGGCGGGGGAGATCTACAAACCTTAAGGAGGAGCCTCTGGCTTCTTTCCCATCAACCTTCCTAATCGGCAGCAGCACGTTTTCCCTTCTCCTGTCTCCTCACAAGTTAGGAAACTTCCAACCAAAAACGGAGAGGGAGAGAGGGCGCGCTTGCGTCCAGATTTGAGTGAGACCTGCCTGAAGCTGCTGCAGCCGCTTCGTGCTACTTTTTTTCATTCTCCATCTGGATTGGTGCTTTAGCGGGAGTTCGGCTTTTGGCCGTAGGATCTCTCTCTTCTCCTCTCAAATTACACCACTGGGCCCCGTCGCGTACGGAGAAGCCCAGACACCAAGTTTGGAACGAATCCTTACCTCGGTGTCATTATTAAAGCTACAGTATCATCTCTTTTTGGAGAGCCTGCAATTCAAGAGGAGAGGCCTTTCACGTAGAGAAAGAAATCCTGTGCCAGTGAGATCTTTTGACTTGCCTCTTCAGCAGAGCCTCTTCAGCAAGTCAACATTTTTGTCCTGTTGCTTTAGTTTAGAAAGTGACCTGTTTCCAGCAGAAATTCCAAGTAAGGCTGGTCAGCCTATTTTCAAGATCATATTAGAAGGGGACCGCTTTTTGAAAATATAAGTTTAAAATGTAATAAATCACCACTTGTTCGATAAGCACAACAGAATAAATAAGCCGCTTGTTTTCCTAGAATGCCCTTGGGCTGGTGAAAGGGGGGAGGGGGGCAGAAAACCAACTAGAGAATAATCTTTCCCAAATAGTCATTGAAATCATAAAATGGTCATGAAAACTGAAGAGTTGTGTGATATTTACAAAGTATAGCTTTTTATTATTGAAATAGAAATAATAGGAATCCAAATGACAGCAGCGCATAATAAAATAGAGATGAATCATCCACGCTAACAAATGTTTGCTGCCTCTTGTTCTGGATAGAATGGCCTGGGTTCCCATTGGTGTGTCATGCTGTAATCAGCAGAGTGATTCTCAGTTGTGTCTGAATTCAGTTGTCATTTTCTTCTCAGTCCTCTCAAATCAAAAGACTTGGCCTTCCACTAAATCTCAGCTTCCTTGGGCAAATATTTGTATGTTATATTTATGTCCCACACTTAATTCAAAAATGCAAGGTGGCATGTAGAGAATACCCTCCTCACGTTTTTCCCCACCACAGCAACCCTGTGTGGTAGTGGGCTGAGAGGTTGCCCCCAAGAGGCCCAATAAGCTTCTGTGGCTCAGGGTGGACTTGACTTGGATCACCCAAGTGACTATTATCACCTTAATCCACCACACTGGTTTGTCCAGCACAGCCCTGGACTGCTGATAATGACTAATCTGCATTATTATTTAAATGTTTGGTGGGCAGAAGGGTTGGCCTTCTATCATTTTACATTATGAAGAAAAGAAGTAGGACTGAAACAACATAGTTCACATTTCTGTCACTGCCATGGCTGTGTTTCCCATCACTGCCAAGGTAAATGTTGGTAAACTGCCAAAAGGAGCCATAGAAACAGAGGTGGGGAAACACAGTAGGCTCCCTCATATAGACCCGAGAAGGTTAACATTTAAAGAAACTTGGAGCTGAAGATGATGAAGGATGGCATTTCTTTCAAACTATTTTTATTTTTTTTAATGATTGTTTTACTTTAAATAAGACTAGCAAGGAATTAATATAACTCTTGTTAAGAGTGTTAAACATCTATTTAAATGGATGGTTACTTATGGGTAATTTACATGAAGGGCTATCTGTTCACACAATAAATAACTGCCAGTATCTGAAGCTAATTTTGGATGGAACAGAGAAGAAGCAGTTTATATTGTTTGGTGGTTGATTTTTCCTGTGACTACCCCTAAGAATTATCAATTCAGAAATATCTGGCTAATTATTTTGTTAAGCCCCTCATTAAACAAAAAACACCCCCCCCCCAAAAAAAGAACACCTAAGTAGACATTCTCAATTTATCTGCTGGATTTGGTTCTTTGATTTTTTGAACCTGGTTTGCTGTCAGGCTCAGCCCAAGAATAACAGGGAAACAGTCTGTCCAAGTTCAGTTCTTTTATTGCTTACACCATATAGATAGAATCTTGCCAGACTAAATCTATACTACTCTAACCTAGTGGGTATACCCTTGAGATTCTAGGGAGTGGCTATCCTAAATCTCTTCCTCTTCCCACGCTCCTGCTCCGGACTGTGTTTTCTCTTGTCTCGCCCCCTTCCTGGAATGTGCTCCCTCCTTCCTGAGAACCTACTGCTCCATTGCATTCTAGCACATTTGCCAAAAACTTTCATCCTCAGGCAGCATGGCCAATTACTATATTGGGGAGATGGAAGTTGTAGTCTGATTCCTCTGGAGGATAGCACATCAAGGTAGGTTTTTGATTTTGTTATCTATGTATTCAATTTTAAATTGCATTTGTTTAAACACATTCTATAGTTTTGTATCAGTGGCCTTTGCATTTCTCAGAAGGAATGCTGAGGTGGATAAAAATCACCCTTTAATCCATTCCAATATCTTTGTAAGTTAAGAGTGGTTTTCTGTTTTGAAATATTAAACCAAAGTACTCTAACTAGAGGCTGCATTGGAAACAAGTGCTCTCGTTTGATTTTTTACTCCTTTGGGAAGTCATGTCAAAATAATAGCCAAGCTAAAATGCAAGTGCAACTTGCATGGGTGGTTTAATTTGTCAATAAAAATACTGAGTCAGCATTTAGTGTGAGTTTTTCAATGGCCAAATTATTTGATCATAGAATAGTTGCTTCACTGGTTAACATACACAACATAAATGTTCAGTTTCACAGTAGTCCAGAAAATGAATGCTTTTGTAGTACAATTAAGTAGACAAAATTACTGAACTTCTTTCAAAATTACTCAGCTTCTTTCAGGTCACTTCTGACCCAAATGCCACTTTTCGCACCTCTCATAAATTCTCACCCAATGTTGCAATATTAGTGATTGTTTTTATATTATAAAGCACAGTCTCAAAACATCAAATGTTTAAAACTATATTCAAAATTAACAACTTTAGAATTATATGCTTTTAAAATAATGTAATAACTAAGGATTGAGCATGAAACTGAGCAAACTCAGGGAGGCAGTGAAGGACAGGAAGGCCTGGTGCAATATGGTTCATGGGGTCACGAAGAGTCGGACACGACTTAATGACTAAACAACAACAATAACTAAGGATATTTATTCTGTTTATCTTGGAATAAATATTGAAATTGATGGAGCTTAATATAATCATACTGTAAATTTTAGACTTACATTATGCGACTTATAGAAGATAAATCACAAGGCATATTTAACCTAAACGTTTCCACAAGGGATGAAGTACAAGGCCTTCAAAATTGTACACATAAATTACTGAGACTAGATGACATCTACTTTAGGGTTCTAAAAAACTTATAGTTGAAGATGTTGATCTTCAAACAGAAATACGTAACATTGCAGGAAGTCAACATAATGCCAGTGTCCTGTGATTAACCCACATTTTTTAATTAACACTAGAAGGGGAGGCTGCTTAGACAAGCTAGCTCTTCCTATTTACTCTTGCAAGTTGTGAGTTAACCAACTTCCCACTGTAACCCCAGTCAGAGGATTATTTCTCACTTTTGTTTTTACTAAGTGCCCAATACCTGCCAGACACGTAGCTGTTGTTGTTGTTCAGTCGTGACCCCATGAACCATATTGCGCCAGGCCTTCCTGTCCTTCACTGCCTCCCTGAGTTTGTTCAGTTTCATGTTCATTGCTTCAGTGATGCTATCTAACCATCTCATCCTCTGCTGTCCTCATTAATATGTAACCTTCCCTTGCTGATGCCTAAACTAAGCAACTCAAGGGGAGGGGGAGAGAAGTTGAAGAGCTATAAAACTTGTCCAACAAAAGCAACCCCCTTTGTGCCTGCCTGCCTGCCTGCCTGCCTGCCTGCCTGCCTGCCTGCCTGCCTTCCTTCCTTCCTTCCTTCCTTCCTTCCTTCCTTCCTTCCTTCCTTCCTTCCTTCCTTCCTTCCTTCCTTCCATCCTCCCTCCCTCCCTCCCTCCCTTCCTTCCACCCTCCCTCCCTCCCTCCCTCCCTTACCGCTACCTGGGCTCACCACAGCCAATTGGGGTAGGATCTCTCATGCTGTAAGTATTGGGACATTATCAATAAACTTTTATTAATTGTAATCACCCTGGCATCTTCCCCTGTACACACCCTCTTCAGTACTTGACCTGAAAATGTTAAAGCTGGCAACAGTAAGTTTTTAAAAATGTATCCAAGGTAGGAGGATCCAGGAAATGGTGGGCATTAAACATTTAACTTAATATATGTTCCAGGCAAACTGGAACAAGGAAAAACAAACACACAAATCTTGCAGAAGAAGATATGAAACAGCTCTTGCAAATGTAAGTCCAGTTTTACAACTTCCTTAAGAATACCAATAAATATATGGATGGAAGAATCCAGTAGACAGCGTTCACTTGAACTTTTAACAAAATCCCTTGAAACAAAAATAGCAGTTCCTTAATAGCATCATGTTATGTATTGTAGAGTGGTGAAATAATTTCTCTAAACTGGATGAGCTGCTTTAAAATGAGAAATGCAATTCTATGTAAGAAAATATAAAGTGATGCATGCTGGAGTAGCTCTGTGATTCCTGTGTAAAGGACAATTGTCCACTGAGGATAATTGGAAAAATCTTTAAAAATAGAACTACCAATAAGTAATGACCTTATATGAGGGTTGAATGAAAACTAATGCCCCTACCTCCATAACTTTAGTTTAAATAGTGATATGTTAATAAATGAAACAAAAAAATAATGGTTGAAAAGAGCTATTTTGTTACCTGTATTTTGTTCTCCATATAATCACCACCATTGACTACATACTTTTGCCAATGATGGACAAGCTTCTTAAAGCTGTCACAAAATAATTTGACAGTTCTAATAGTCCTTTTCACCTCTTCATTTGAGTCTTCAAGTTTGGGGAAAAGGTGGAAGCTGCAGAGGACAAATATACCAACAAATCAGAGGTACACCCATGGGATCACCACTCAGGACTCATAGCAGAGACTGTAATGCAACACCTAGAAACTATAGCACTTCCACACATACAACCTAAAGTATGGATCCGGTATGTAGATGACACCTTTGTTATAATAAAAAAGGAACAACTAAAGAAGACACATGAAACTATCAACATCTTCAAAGGAATAAAATTCACTAGAGAAGAAGAAAACAAGAACACACTACCCTTCCTGGATATCCACATCAGCAGAGGAAATGACGGCAAATTAGAAACACAAGTCTATCGAAAAACAACCCACACTAACCAAATACTCCATTACCAAAGTAACAACCCAACCTCCCACAAGAGGAGCTGTGTAAGAACATTATTCAAACACTTTGCAGCAACCCAGAACAACAGAAAAAGGAAACCACCTATGCAACATATTTCAACAAAATGGATATCCACACAACTGTGTCAAAAAGTGCCTGACTACTCAACCTACTACAGCACAACCAACACAAGCTATGAAAAGGATAACCCTGCTATACATCAGAAACGTCTCAGAAACAGCCAACAGACTATTACAACCACATGGCATCACCAGAGCACACAAACCAACTAAAGCCCTCCAAAACATCTTAAGTAAACCAAAAGACCAGTAGCCCAAGAAAAAAATCAGGATTAATCTACAACATACAGTGCAAGGACTGTAACTCTATGTAGGACTCTATGTAGGACAGACAGGCAGAAGGCTACCAGAGTACATCCATCAACGCCAATTACCAGTCAGAAGTCACAATGCAAACTCCTTAATCTCACAACACACAGACAGATTTAACCATAGTTTCAACTGGGAAACTGTCAGCATCTTAGACCAGAACACTAGAAATCAACACCCAGATAAACAGAGATTAACACCAGGATTAACCCCAGACAAGCAATAAACAATACCCTCATCAAGGAACTCAGACAGACGATCAAGCAGTAAACAACAGCCTAATCAAGGAACTACCAAGGAGAAAACAACAACCCCACCAACACTGACAGGGCAAGCTACTGTATATAAACAGAGAGCAAACCCCACTCCCTTCTAGCACTGAAGATGTTAGCTAGTCGGGTAATGAAATGTCTGCAAGAAAACAACCAAGCTCAGAGAATCCCAAGGACTCCACAGTTCAACCCTGAGCTACATATATTCTCTTCTATTAGATAATACTCTAGGACAGGCCTGTCAAGGATTTGAAAATTGAGTGTTACCTGTGGATTGGGGCAGTGTGATTCCAAATAATGGGGTATGTTTCCATCTGCTGCTTCTCTGCATCCCAGAAACATCTAGATGGCCATTGTGAGAAACAAAGTGCTGGGCCAAGATGGGTCTTGGCCTGATCCAGCAGAACTGTTGGGCTTTCATTAGGCATATGGTTAACCACTGTGAAAAGAAAATGTCAACTTGATATGATCACCATAGGTCCTTTAACTTTTCTTAGGCACTATTTTACTCTTCTAATATTTTATGGAAATGGAATTCATAGTATTATTCCATATAGTATTTAATAGGCTGCTGTTTCCCAGACAAATGATTGATGGCAGCTCCTCCGCTCCAATTAATTACAGTGTATTCTGGCACGAAGGTGTCTTCCCCTCTAATCATTGGTTTTTACAAGTTTTACAATCTGAAAAGCTGGGTTCCCCCCACCCCTGCACATTACAGGTTCACTGATAAACCAGATAAAAGAAATCTTCCTTCCTTCCTTCCCTCCCTCCCTCCCTCCCTCTCTCCCTCCCCAATTAATTGATGAAGCAGTGAAACAATGAAACATAGACCTTTGTTGGTGGGTTGTTTTAATCAGGTGAAATTTACAAGAGTTTTGCCATGTTTTCCTTCTAGCCCAAGTGACAAGAACAATAGAACTGTGGTGTTTAATTTTCTTTTTCTCTTTTTTAGTGCTCCAGGAGGAATAAAGGAAAAGGAGAAATCTACCAATCAGGGGTTGTGATAAATGCAGTCAGGATGGAACATCAAGCTATCATTGTGGCTAAAGCCAAGGAAGGGTGGAAAACTGGAAAGGGATTTCTTATGCCAGCTTCATTTACAGCTGCTTTACATAGGTCAATCCAGCCAGGGTTACATTATTTCTAATATTGTTTTCCATTGACAGGGGCATGGAATGGATGTGTTGACATCAGTGGGATAGATATTGTCTGAATTTTTTATCTATTTATCCTTGTTTTGGGAAATTAACAGGTAGACACAAATCTTCCCAGCAAGGTGGCAGCACCTAGCTGACTTTGGCCAATCTCAAAAAACTAGGCAGGTTCAGACATGATTAGTACTATAGGCTAGATTAGGAAGTTAAGGAAATATCTAAAAGAAAGGAATGGCAAGCCGCTTCTATTTTGTTGTCAGAAAGCTACATGGATATGTCTATGAAGTCACCAGTAGCTGAGCTCATTATTCTCATTCTATAAATTCTATAAATTCTTATTTGTTTCTCCCTATAATCTGATGGAAAATTCCAATGTCATTATTCCAATTCACTGAATTTTGGTGGTGTTGCCTTGAAGTGCGAGGGGCCTCTATGTTAAACAAAAAGTTGCTAGAAAGCTACAAGCAATTCAGGACTCTGGGTTGTCTGTCTCTGGCCTTTGGCCATTAACATGCAAAGATGGATCAGTTTTAAACAAGCTGACTAGAAGGAGTATGAAATAGATAATGTGCTATTCAACTAGTGGAGTTTTAGGATTTTTTTTTTTTAATGGAATTTTACTCTCTTATGGGAAGTAGAGCTCTAATACTTGTTGTGGGCAGAAGAGAAGAAACATTTTCTGGGATTATGATGAGAACATTTACAATCAGGAAATATATACATTGGACATGTCTGGAAGCTACTAAGGTGTTGTTACTTCGAATACCAGAGGTGACTGTACTTGGGAAGAATAGTTAAGAACAGTTATACAACAGGGGCTCAGTTGTTTCTTTGTGTTCCTCATCCAACATATACCCCTGCTTTCTCTCCTTTTGAATCTCCTTTATGATCCTTTTGAAAGCACAGAGTGTTGGGGATTTTTCTACCAGGATAGCACGGTGCTGGTTACACCTTTTAATCCTCACAATTATAAAATGAGTAACTACTGCTACTTCAAAGGGCCATGAAGCTCTTTTGGTCCAAAATAACACAAAGAGCCAGTTCTTCACTCTATTACAAACATTCACAGGACACCCCAGTAGAATTTAATAAGCAATGGGTGGCTAAAAGTAGTTATGCTGACTTTATTGTTGTTCCCCACTACCCCACCTCTTTCTTTCTAGGATTCTTAATTTTCCTGATGACGTTTCTGGAACACAAAAAGCAAACCCCACTCCTTCAGTCATAAAATTAATGGATTTGCATACAAATATGCGTTTCCATTTTGCTTTGTGGCTGAAATACACATCACATTTTTATGGGATTAAATTAAAAGAAGATGGTTTAAATAATTTGTGGAGTGCTAGCTAGTATGACAAACAACAAAGAAGGACTTTCATCTCTGATGCTTTCTCAGAAAAGATCAAACTATGCTGTATTAAAAACTAGAGGAAGAGAAGAAGGAGAAAGTCAGGATTAAACAACTTTGTTGGCAGTGACAATATTGGTTTATGTTTATAGATTTTTTGCTTATATTGATTAATTTGATTAATTCAATGTCTAAGAGAGCCCAATCACAAAGTAACCTAGGCAGCATACAAAGAGGGTTAAAACATACAATAATAACAAAAGAAGAATCAAAATAATAAAACACTATTGTCCACTGTTGAAGTTTTATTTTTTTTGAAAATGCATGACACACACGCACACACACACACACACAAAACTACATACAGAGAAAGATTTTATTTAACTGACCTATAGCAGCTAACCACTGTACAGCTGTTTAAATATGCACTGTTACACCATGAAATTTAATTTTTTTGGCTCAAATACCATAGGACAGAAAGAAGTTTGCTCTTGGGGCTGGTTTGTCCTCCAAGTGACACCACTGCAGTCAGTGCCCAGTTTTTTCTTAGCAGAGAGTAACGTTGCTACTGAAGTTGACGGAAGCTGTCAAGCTTTTTTGCCAGGAAAAGTGACCTCATGCTTTTTTCTATTTAAAACAGTGTATCTCCAGGACTTGGCCAGAAAGATAAAAAAGCTATATTGCTTTTCTACCATGCTTCATTTTGTTAGAATTGTGATGGGCAGATAAAGGCTTGTTTCAGAACAAGGAGTTCTATTCCAGTGACTGAAATAGAATAATACACTTTATTTTAGTCTTTCCAGCTGAATATGGTAGACTGCCACTCCCATAATCCATCAATCAGCACAATTGCAAAATGGGGTATTGTAGCGTTATATTTGGAAGGTATTAGGTTGGCATTGTTGCATGATAAAATCCTAACAGACTCACAGGATTTTAAAACAACTCACCCAATATTTTCCCATAGGCCATAGCAACAATATGGTTATATGCAGGGTGTTGGTGCTGTCCTAGCTGCCTTCTAGACGTGGTTCAAACCATAAAAAATGGCTACATTTTCCTACAGGCCACGAGTTTTGTTAAAGGGGAGCCTTCTTTGTACTTGTCACCTGAAATCCAGATAAAGCTTTATTAAGTGACTCTGGTGATGTCTTAAACGGGCTTTCAGCATGGCCTCACCACCGTTCTGTGTTGGTTTCCTGTGACTTTAGCACTTGCATTTTCATATTTAAAAGACAATATTATTGGTGATGTTTTGGGAGGATTTTATGGTTTTGGCATTGCAAAGTAGAATGCCTAACACAAAACACAATCCATAGTTGTATACTAGAAGTCTCAGCACAACAATAAACCCTCTTGTACTTTGAACTGCACATTCTTCTCATTATATCCGTATATACTGGAATCCTTAGAGCATATGTGGAAGCTTAGAATTCAAACTTTTAAAGTTTGTATCTCTTTTTTAGATACAATACTTTAATGCTTCAGATCTATACGGAAGCCAAAAGCTGACTGCTTCTTTCTAGAGTAAATTGTTTGCTATAGAGTATAGCCGCTAATTTGAAGGTCTGCCAGACAACAGTCCTCCGGTTGAAGTCAACATCTGGTTTAAAGGACCATAATAACAGAGAGAATGGCATTTCAATAGCCAGCTGGGAATGCATATAGAGTATGTGGCCAAGGGCTGCCCCATTTTAGTATGAGATATGGTAATTCTTTTAAAATTGCAGTACTTATTTCTATATGTGCATCTATATAATTTGGTTCAAACTTTGTATAAACACAGCTACTTGTGTGAGTCATTAAAGGAGTCCATTTTCTTCTGGCTTCCATGTGATTCTTTTTTTTTTTTTTATGCAGCTGCTTTCAGGATAGCATTTGAGCGAACACCTTAAAGCAGTGTTGTTGTTTTTTACACTTGCATGAAAGTAATAAAAGACTGGCTGTGCTAATGAATAACAGTGTTTATTCTTCCTTTCTAATTGTTTCTCTTCCAGAGGATATACAGTAAATACCAGAGTCTTTGTAACAATTTATTCTTTGGGTGTTACATTTCTATGGATTTAGCTAAACACAGCAAAAACAAAAATAATGTCAGCACAGAAGTAATTACAAGATATATAAAATCATTAAAGTCAAGGCAAAGTAGAGATTGACTTGTTGGCAAATTCAGTCTGAAAAGAGCGTATGTTATTTAATTAACTGCCTTCAGTTATTTCCCTATGACTTCTGAACGCCCACAAATAAATATTATTGTGTATTACTTTGATTCCAGATAGGCTTGTAAGATGTAAAAATGTTGTAACTACTTTCCACCAAGAATGTCAGATCCAGACTAGTTGTAGAATCCTCTGTTAGATTTCTGTGGAATCTCAGTGGGAGTTTAATACTCTGAAGTTAAGTGTTTTACTTATGAATCATTTCATTTGAAACAGCTCATTCCGTGGATATACAGACTTTTAGGAGTGCTTGATTGGTTCCATATGCTTATCAACTTTGGAGTAAGACATATTTCATGACTCAGTAACATTTAGTGCCAAGGCACAATTGTGTATTTCACCAGGAATAGAAATTCCTGCACCGTAAGTGTAAAGCAAAGCACTTAACCAATCAGAAATGTGGAGTTTGTTAAACACTTCTCACTTCTAGCAAGAAAGTTTTTAAAAACTAGATGGTCTTGACATCCCTCGGATGCTTCTTTAGGTCTGTATTTACCCAAATACACCCATTCTGTCATTTCATCTTTGGTCTTTTTCACAAAAATTATTTTAGACAATTTTTTCCCCAATGTAGAGTTAACTGGGCTGCTTTTCTGAAAAATCACACTAGTTTATCTTTCATAGAAAATCATTATGAGCCTATACTATACTGAGCAGGCAAAATATAACTAATTTGTCGGAATGCTGCAGAAAGCAATATTTATCATGTTCAAGATTAATTCACATATGAATTAAAGCAGGAAAGATTCCTAGTAACAGCAACAAGAAATATAACTTTATGGATTTGAGTGAAAGAATAATGGGAAAAAATCCTTTAGATTCCCTCAAACTATTTATCAAGATTCAAATACCACTGAAGAAGCTTTCATAAATGCCTGGAGGGTTTCAATCCTCCTCTAGGGGAGTGCAGTTGATATGAAAATCCTATTCAACAACTGAGCCTTAAGAGTCTTAGTATTACCCCACTGGGATCCTTGTCTACCACCCATATTCTGATGCAATTTATGATTAACATTCTTTCTGAATCACTTTCCTGCTTGTTTTTCTGAGACTATCTCATTTTTTTAATTACACAGTCCTCATTTACTGTCCCTGCAGTCTCTAGGAATGTGCAAAACTTTGGAAAGAAGCTTCAATTCAGTAACATTTCAACCCAATCACCAATCAGATTCATCAAAGTGGAAACCTGCATTAATCAATTACCTTTACTTTCATTCATGAAATCCAATAAATGTTATGATTCCCCATATACTTAATAATTCAATTTCCCTCTTCTGGCATATTAAAAATTACTGTTTGATGGGCATGTGGCCATGTCCTTTGGATCTACTGCCTCTCATAGTATTAAGTAGTGGGACTAATTGTGCAGTGACCATTTTTTCATGAGGAAAATTCAGGTATTCATTAGCACCATCTCCTGGCGTGTGAAATTTAACAATAGATACATCATGTGGCTATGTCTTTCCAATCTAAGGAACAATTTTTTTGAAGGAAAGAAAGGAAAGAATAAAGAAGATAAATTACTTGGATAACTACAACAAGTGGACCTGCTGCTTGATACTGAGCGTGGAGTGTTTCAGTTAGGGTTATCAATGATTCCATCTACATCTGCCCATCTTGGAAATGTCCCAAGCAAGCTCATTTCTCCCTATTGCACCTAGATGGTGGCATTTTGGCTACATATACTATGTTTAATTGTTTCATCTATATTATTATTTCATATAGACTGTGGGATTTCATCCCATTTATGTTCTTATGAACATATATGAATAAATCCTTCCGAAGACAGCATGTTTGGAAAGAGTGAAAATTATAATCCTTTTTTACATCTTCATTTTTGCATTTCATACTTTGCATTCAATTTTCTTAGAGGAACTGTTCTGTTTGGCTACTGAAGGGCACTGCTGGCAGACTATGGCGTACAGTATAGCTCTAGAAAAACTGGCTGATGGAATCCAATGCAATTATTAATCTTCCCAGAAAAAAAATGAGGGAATGTAACTGGCATCAACTTTGGTTCTAGGACTTGATTCTTTGATTCTTTTCCCTTGGGAGTAGACAATTACTCTGATGGATAATTTTCTCAGAATTTAGGATATGCATTTTTTTTTAAATAACTAACTAGAGTAAGGGTGAGGTTGTTGTAAATACAGAAAAGTTTTTGTCATACAGAATCTACATGAAGCAATGACACACACCAGAAATTAATTAAAAAGTGGTTTTGGTAAAGAGAGGTTTCCATCTGGTGATTCCAAAGTTTTTAGAATTCAGAAACAACCCCCCACCCCAACATTACAACAAGCAATAATTCAGCAATAATGCTTTCCAAAATAATAATATGATGGATGTGGAGTTTTTCCCCCCCATGGGTGAGTCATACAAGAAACATATCTTCTGAATAATCTTAAGATCAGAACTAGCTTTTGCAGTAGGATATTGTTACACTGCGACTGATTTACTAGCTGTTTTCCTTTCTCTCTATCCATTCATGTGCTATTCCAGTATACCCTATTGTAAGGTGAAGGAATATCTTATATTTTATGCTTGCGTTCAGTCAAAAGGGTGTATTTCTACCTAGTGAGAATAGCCGTGTGAATCTTCCAAGGGATTTTTCAATTTGAACAACACTTAATTGGATTACTCTTTATATCTGAATCACTGACCCAGATCAGATCAAAGATTCAAAGATGACTCAGTGGCCTTTTGGGTGTTTTCTGGCTTTGCAAAATCTAATTGTTATAAGTTTCCTTTCTTATACGGGGAAAGATAATGGTAAGGGTTGTGTATTGTAATGAACACCATGACATTGGCATGAGAGTCTGGCCAATGAGCCAGGCAAACAGACTTGCCAGACCAGAATTAGGCAGGGGGGCGGGTGGATTTTTCTATTTTGTGATGCTGCTTTGTTTTACCTCTACCTTAAAAGAGATGCAAACATTTTCAAACATTTATTGTGATAAAGTCATTGAAGGTATCTCACTCAAGCATCACAGAATTGACGTTCTGTAGAAGTTCAACAGTCCCACTATTTTCATCTCATTCTGCTAAAATTGAAGCAGCTGCAAACATTTTGATCTTTCCCAGTTATACACTATGGTTGAATCTGAAAATGAATTTCAAAATGGTTCAGTCTTGTTGCTTTCAAATCTCTAAGTTAAAAATCAACTTGCATCTTGCCACCTTCGATTTGCAAATGTTATTACATTTTGGCTGATGAGCATACCCAAAATACTGAGGTAACCATAGCTCATTTTGTCCTGAGATCTCTGCACACAGGTCTTAATATCAAATGCAGAGGTAGAGAGGTTTAGATGTATGATATTCAGAGTCCTCTGAAAATACTGGTGTAACGTACAGCAGTGTATGCAGTTAGTTCAGCAGATTCTTTGCATACAGCCCATCTCTGACTGCAGATTATACTTTATAGACTGGGATAAAAAAAGCAGGGTAGAACAGTTTCCCTAACATGCCCTCAAAATGTGTTTGCCAATAACTTCCAGCAATCCCTCCCAGCATGGCCAATGCATCTGAAAGAATTTATAAACCAGACAATAACTGTTAAGAAACCTAATATGAACTTTGCTTCCCTATGGGGGTTGGTTGGTTGGTTGGGTTGATTGATTTTTCTCCTGCTGCTTAGCTAATAGTGTATTTCACATTTCTGTAACAATATAAAAACATCTGAAAATGTTTACCAAAATCAAGTGTGTATATCATGAGTAGTTTTTGAAATTGTCTTTAATGTTCATGGGAAAAGAAAGAAAATATATATCACAAGCTACTATTGTCTATCTCTGGCTAGCACATTTGATTCTTGTAACAAAATTTCCCTTTTGATTATATGTCTTAAGATTCATGCTTCTGAAATCCACTTGTGACAAAAGATGCATGGAATAATACATGAAATAATAATTCTGTCAAATAATGTACAATTTAAGGGGAGTGTCTATTCACAATTACCAAAATAGTCTCCATAAAAATACTAAAATTAGCACAATATCTTTATGAAAAATGTCTTGAAATAGTTTTGTACTATGTGATCTAATCTGATAAGAACAGTATACAACCAAATCTAATTTTGGAACTAAACTATAAAACTTTTTCTACCTCTGGTCTGAATTTTTTCCTACAGATTTAGATTCTCATAGTTATTATATTTTTTTTCTTTTGAATGCAAAACATCTGGATCATAACTGATTGCAGGTGAAAGCTACAGATGGCTAACATATATCAAGTCAAGGAAATGATATAACTCAGACATTATACTTGTATATTAATTTGTTTCATTGCTTAATCATCTGGCAATTATCTTTTCTTACTCCAATCCTGAGCAATGGGTTATAGCAGGAAATAGATAAGAAGTATTGATCACATCATGACCAAAGTATTGCTCTCAGTTTTTAAAAATAACTACCTTGCATTTTAAGATTTATAATATGCTCAACAATCAATACATGATGGTGATGATGATCATCATCATTGTAATAATGACATTAGTATTATCTGGTGCTTAATATAAATTAGAACATTAATATGCTTATCTTCCAAACTGTCCTACAACACTGTCCAATTCTATATCCCACCTTTTACTCAAGAACTCAGGAGGATGTATATAGTGCTCCTTCCTCATAACAACTCTGAGGGTTGAAAGAGTGTGACTGACTCAAAGTAACCCAGTGAGCTTCTATGCCTGAGGATGGATTAGAATCTGGGTTTTCTCAGGCCTGTAACTACTATCTGTTTTACAGTTGAAATGAAGTCATCAAATTTATATCTAAAATAGAGCTTAAACCAGAACCCCTTAAGTCTAGGTGGACAATAGATTCTGGTTCAAGACTCATTTCTGCAAAAGATTTTTGCCGGTCAAAAGATGACCTTTAACTCTATTTTGTTGAAAATAGTTGAATTTTGTTCCATTCTATATTCGTAAGTTGAATTTAAGTGTTCTCCTTTAATTATAATAGTTAGTTCTTTCTGGTTCCCTCTAGTATCCAACCTTCAAAATTCCATATTATCATGTTTTTTTCTAAACAACAGCATTTTCCCATGGGAAGATTAATAATTAATTTCAAAATTATTTCAAATCCCTTGGACCCATAATCCATTTATAACATTCTGAAATCAAGATTCTAATCACCATTTTGCTATTTATTCTGCCCCCCCCATTTTTTTTAAATCCTTAGCCTTGCACTTAAAACTTCTTTCTCCAAGGCCTGAAGGAGACTCACCCAATGAATGTTGTAAAATTTGCTGATCTGTAGGTTCTTAATAGTTGAAAAGCAATTAAAAAGCAATTCCAAAAGTGATTAAAAAATGAGGCTCATCTGAGCTTTTTGTCCATGCAGGCTATGTTAACAGCTGTGAAATTGGTGGAACTCCCTCAACTCCCAGCCACTCAACACACAAGTCAACTGCCAAAACCTCCATTCCTGCAGTCTACTCGCAAGGAACAGCTGTCTGGAGTGCATGTGGACAATCTCATGATCTCTCCTTTTTCCAGAGAGATTAAAAGTGGCCAGAATTTGCCTTCCGGTTACCGATCTCTGCCTCAATGCTGTCCCTGCTCCTTCAAGGATGTTCAGCTCGCCATGTCCTCACTGGAAGTCCCCCCCCCATAACATTATTTTTTTCTCTAACAAAAGATATCCCTTAATTTATAGATAGTTGACTTCTTTAATGTGAAAACTACAGTCTTGTAAATACCAACCTTGCAGTTAGCTCCCCTGAACTGTAGTTGTTGACTTCTGTGTAAACATGTACAAGACCACTTTAAATCTATACTGAAAAGCAGTGTTTAGTATTGGTGGCTTTTAGGCTCATACAATCAGTTGATAAAATGGGTTTATCAATAGCTATTTGTGTAGGCAAATAATAATAATTTATTAAATTTATATGCCACCCAACTTCCAGCGACTCTGGGAGGTTTACAAATTGGTAAAAACATTCAAAACAAGTAACTATACAAGAAACACCAAACAACACAAAGCAAAAGAACAACGATGGCAAAGAAAACAAACCCAGATGGGAACAAGGAAAAGAAAGAAAGGGGTGTCAGTCATCCTTGCCAAAGGCCTGGGTGAAGAGCCATGTCTTCAGGGCCCTTCAAAATACCAGGAAGGTGGGGGTTGTTTGAAATGTGGGGGGAAACTCATTCCAGAGGGCAGGTGCTGCTACAGAAAATGTGCACTGAAAGATGGCATTGTTTAATTGATGGAACGAATGTGTCAATCTTGCCAGATTGAACTGGCTAGGCAGATACTATGGGTATAACAGGCTTTTGGGGGTGGGGGGTCAATTAGGCAGAGAGGTTTTGGCAGATTGAGTCCTTCTTTTTGTTCATTGGAATAATAATAATAATCAGCAGCAGCAGCATTTTTCAGTCCTACTGATTTTTGCATGAGAGTCTAACCATGTGCTACTAAGCAGTGCCATCAATGGGATCAAATAGTTGATTATACCCTATGATTTTAAATCTCCTTTTAATTATTACCATCCAATTTGGTTTTCTATGCTGTGAATCCCTGACATTTTAATAAAAGCTTTATTGGATCCCAAGGCACATCTGGATGCTTTATAACTGGAACTGGAGATATTCAGGTCTTTACCTAACTAATCCATTAATTTTTTGGTTCATTATTTGGGCCAGTAAATAGTTTATTTGGACGCATTGCCAGAGGCCATGGAAAGCTTTTAAATATAGATGTTCATTGGAGTGCTACTGTCTTGGGATGGCTGATGTGCTTATCCTGCTGGCACTGGATTTGCTAGTAAGCAGACTGTTTAGCACAAGTTATTATGGAAAGAGTAATGAGGGGAAAATTGGGCAAAATGTTTTGGAAGGTTTCAAAACTAAGTATACATAAAGCTTTGTGGAATGATTTATTCTGGGCTAGCCTGAGACAAGATGAGCTGTGTACTGTTGAGAGCTCGAAAAGGCATGGATAAGAAAGGCACATCTGAGGTCGAAGTTCAGAGTAGTAAAGAAGGCCATTTATGCATGCAGTGATAGTATAAACAGGGTGCTGTAGGGAAGCAGGCATGCACATAGGCTGAAGATGTGAATCTTCACCTCCTGTATTGAGAGCAATTAAAAAATTACATTTTCAGTATTAAGTCACTTATTTCCTTCTTTTGGTAAAGAAAACATTATTAAATCAGATTTACTTAAAGTCAGTATTGTTATTACTGAGATAGTAGTCGATACAAATGTTCACAGTTTTATTGCAAAAAAAATGGTCTTGAAGGCTTGCCCAGGCACAATACTTTCCATATTTCAAGTTCAACCATGGGTGGCAGATTCATTTTACTTCCAGACTGTTGTATGTTGTAAGCAGAGCAAAAGCAAGGCAGACCATGTCAGAGAATCAGGCTTGCCAATATAAATCCAAAGGGTTCAAGAAAGCAGCACATACTTTATGATTCCTATGCTGCCTTTTTATTCTAGTTTAGTCATGCATAGTAATCATAATCTTAACTTTAGTCCAACATTGCTTAGCCAAAATCTCATTTCCATCTTAAAAGAAGCAACTAAAATTTCTCTGTGGGCAAGGTTTTAGCAGGGTGGACTCAGCTCAAATCTACATGTTGAAGCAGAAATTGGATGTTGCAGGAACCCTTGGCTTGTACTTTCTTTCTGGCAATGTTGAGTAAATTAAATTACATTATGTGATTTCAGTACACTCAAGAGTTACTTTATCCTTTTCAAACTGCATCTAACAAAGCAAATATGGAAAGTGTATGCATAAGGATGTCATGTCATATAGTATTCTTTTGTTAGATGTTTCCAGTAATACTGTAAATGGATTTGAGATGAGGATCAATATCAGCAATGTAACTCTGTAACATCAGCAATGAGTTTCAGAAATCATTCCAAAATTTCTGGAATAGAATTTCCCAAAGGAAGTAGCCACATTGCAATAAAATATAAACCCAGCAGTTATATTTCTTTTAACACTGAAAAATAACCTTTGATATGGTTTCTTGGAAATGTCTGAGATGAGTTTTAACTTATTTTGAACTTCCACAAAGTTTTATATTTTGAATTGATATGATTTCTCACCCCTGAAATAATCGAGGGTGATTATTAATACTGTTCTGTCTTCTTAGTTTAATTTATATTGAGATACACACCAAGACTGCCATTTTCCCTTTATCTTGTTAATTTCGCTTTACAATCTCTTTTCCTTATAATCACAAATTCTGGAGATATGAATGGAATTAGAGTACAAAGACACAGTGTGAGATTTTACTAAATGCAGATGATACTTTCTATTTTATAGATAGGCCATAAATTTCTATTCCTAATCTCATTAATGTCTGATATCCTATCTGGATAAATTGTAGGAAATTGGGCACAATGCCACTGGGTCATAGTAATAATTTAGACAATTATAAAGGCTGAGACTTTCAGTTACATTCTCACTGTTTGCTTATCTTGGTATAAGAATTCCCAGGAAGCTTTCTCAACTGGTAAAGCTGAACATATCCTATGTTGCGATGCAAATGATAGAAGATAGAGACATATAAGCTAGAATTATTTTGAATACTTGGGATAAAATGAATGGGGTCAAGGTGAATTTAATTTGGCCCTTGATTCACATCTTCCTATGTTTATTACATTCTGTTATTGTATATGAGTTTACAGGATACTGAATCCTTTTATTTGGCATGTGTAATTGTGAGATTTTCAATTACAACATTACTATTTTCGGGGAGATGTGGATTTAACTTTCCATACATTCAGATTATCATTGGGTATTTTATTGTTCTTATTGATTGTTGTTAGTGGTCCATAGTTAATAAATTAGATGGATGTCCATATGAATTTTCTAAATAGATAAATGCAAATACTTATTCTGGCTTTAGTTACTGGTGGAAATAAGGAATTCAGCTCCTTAAATAAATTTAAGATTTATTTATTGATCCCATTAAAATCCTGACAAGTATTATGGTCCATGCTTGCAATCAGTGTCAATATGTGCATTTAATGCTGCAAGATACGTATGGTACATATTAGATGTTGGATATATATTTTAGCCTATTAACCCATGAAAAAGACAATCCCAGTTTTAAACTAGCAGGCAAATTGAGCCTCTTGTGATACTTTTCCTTTGTATCTTATCAGTTCCAAGGAAGATGTTTTAAAACATTCTGCAGAATTAAAAAAAAAAAAAAAAGCACGCAAAAGGACTGGCTAAAAAAACACTGGAAAGAGATTTCTAAAACTGATTTTTGGGAATGAATTGTAGATTCTGCATTGGTCAACATTTGAATTAGTTATCTTTTTCAACACAAGGGCAAGAGAGAACACTTTTTAGTAATATGGTCAAAGTTTATTTTTCTATTTGTAACATGATTTTCCAGGCCTTTCCTCCCTTTCTTTCTGTTATTACTATCATCATCATCAGCAGCAGCAGCAGCAGCATCTTTAATATTAGATTATATTTTCAAGAATGTTGTATGTATTTATTCTTTGTCTTCTCCTATTTCATTTAATATAATAAAATACTCTGAGAAAATGAAGTGCAACAATGCAAACAACTGTAGTTCATTTGAGAAAGTTTAGCACTTCATAAGCCCCAGTCTTCAATGTGTATTAGAGTCTATCTCAGGAAAAAAAAAATCACTACACTTCCATCAGTACAGGCAGCTGAGGCAGCTGAGCAAAATTTTGGTGGGAAACCTTGTCCCCTGGAACCAGTTGACAGGCTTGGATTCAACACAGTTGCCAAGTTTGTCTTAGAAGTCATAAGTCTTGTTTAAATGCTATGAATTATGACTGCTTGTTCAGAGAAACAGCAGCTTTGACAGAACCAGTCTTTGAAAATATTTTCTGGATTTGTTTAAACTAGAATGAGATTAGAGAAGAGATATCCTTTCAATAATGACATCACCATTAAATACACAACAAGCGCATATTCCTTTGGCTTCATGCCATGCTACTTCCTTATGCTCTAAGAATGCAATATTTTTTCCTTTTCTAAAACATCTGGGGTTAAGAAAATGGTCAGGCTGCCTTTGAAACAAAGTCCTTAATAACTTTTAAGCAAATGGGAAACCTTAAGCACTGGGCAAAGAAACCTAAGCTTTTGTGGCATTAGGCAAAATATACTGAGCACTGGGATGCTATTAAAAGCATCTTCTGAAATAATGATGCTGTACAAAATGTCATTTTCAGTTTGTAACAGAAACGGTTCATCAGAACTTAACCTGTTGTTGGACTTACTAAGGGTCAGCCTCTTAATTTGGTTTCACCCAAATAAATTAAATCCAAATAACATTTATTCTTGTAATATGAAGGAACAAACATTCAACATAGGATCTATTTCTTTCATATCTGAATAACCACAAAACAGTCACCAGAATTTAAGGATTTGAATGGAGAACATCTAGATCCAGAGTGATATTTGCACACAGGTTTGAGCCTAAGCACTAATACTATTTGGGAATAATGGCTTTCTAGATCCTAGAAAGCATCTAGAGCAACGATTGGGAAAATGGTGGAAATCTTTTCTCTTTGCAGCCCTAATACTATAAATGTAAACAAATGACTAGCTGTTTTGGAAGGGGATTTGTTAGATTTGTAAATTAAGGTTTACACTCAGGTGGTGTGTTATCGGCTTTGGGAAAGGCTACCTGAACATTGAGCATGGCAACTAGAATCAAGAGGAAATCATTCAATTACTGCCTTGATACAACTGCAGCTGCAAATCCATTTGGTATTTCTGAAATCTGTTTATTCAGTTGGAATTGGTGAAGACAATCCACATAATTCTTTGCGAATTTTGTCTTTATTAACTCTGTGAGTATAATACTATACAAAGCCATATTTGACCAAAGTGCTTCTCCTTATCTTTCTGTCACATCCTGTCACATCTGCCTATGTTTGCATGCAATTGTTTTCAAGCAGTTAATACTATTAAAATTCTTTCTACGAATCCTATGTTTTTGAAGGACTAGGTCATGAATTTGGATATTTTTCCCATCCTTTGTGCCTCTAACATTGTCTCCCTCCTTTATGCCAGAAAAAGTTGTGGTGTTTCGTTATAAAGGTGTAGCTATTTAATTGCTAATACATTCAATGATTATTTTAAAAAGAAAATGTAATATTTCCAAATGACTGGAAGAAAAATCCTTTGTTTGCTCAAAATCCAGTGCTATAAAATTGGACATCTAAGGGTATTTATTATATTTCAATTAAAAAAAACCCTACTTGTTTTTCCTCTTCATACCTACAAAGATCAGAATGGTACAAACAATGCATTCCCTGTGACACTTTATGGAAGCAAAAGTTAGGCTTTAGCTAATCCAGATACAAAGAATATTGATGCTTTAGAACACTGGTATTAGAGAAGACCCCTGGGAATACTATAGACAGCCAAGAAACAAACAAATGGATCAGCAAACAAATCAATCTATAGTTCTCAAATGACCAGACTCAAATTATCATATTTCAGGCATATTATGTAAAGAACTAGCTCTCTGGAGAAAACTCTGATGCTGGTAAAGATAGAAGGAAAGAGAAGAGGATGACCAGCAGAAAGGTGGATGAACTCAGTTACAGTGGCAATAGGTGCACTGCTAGAAAACATGTAAGAAGAACTCTTAGACATGTAGAAAAACATGTTTATGAAAGAACTCTTAAACATGTAGAAAAACATGTTTCTAGCACTGCTAGAAAACATGAAAACATGTAAGAGGAACTCTTAGACATGTAGAAAAACATGTCTACAAAAGAATTCTTCTCCATTTGAGATTACTGCTACTTCTCTTGGAGACAGATTGACATGGAGAAAATCTATCCAACTGGGCACTAAGGGTTGACCTTGACTTGATGGCACATGATCTATCGATCTATCGATCTATCGATCAATCAATCAATCATCTAATTTTAAGAGCTTGCTTTTTCACAAACTTCCCAAAAATATTTGTGAATGTAATAATAATGTATTTGAATATTTGATAATATTTACATTAGCTGTAAAAGTATGCCTGCATATTATATTTTTGTGATAGATTCTGATTTTTTGATAAAGTCAGAGCACAATTGCTCTGACTTTATTGATTTCAGAAATTTTGTTTTCTTGGCTAGTAATGATGGAAGGGGATAACTATAACTGCTTATGTGTTCTCTATATTCAGCAGAAACTCATGAATTAATGAAACAACAAGCAGTTGTTTCAGCTTAACAAATATGCACATGTCAGCAGAACTGTTGAAAGTTTTGGATCCTAAACCTATACTAAGAGATTTTAAAATGTAGGTTTCTTTTTACATGGAATATCCACTCATATAAAGTAATCAACCATGGGAAAAGTTTCCATACCAGTGCTGTCTCATCTTGGTAGCATGTGTTCTTATGAAAACTTTCCATGGAAATGTCTTTGGAGAAAAGTATATAATGAAATTGCTAATAGCATTATCCAGGCTCCATATGAATGGCTTTGGCGACCTTTTAATATAAAACTGCATTCATGTTTCAACCAGGATAGTCATAATTCAGTCAAGAATATGGCCCATCCATTGGTTTGGAATTAGCTTCAAATCTGTATGATTATATGATATCAGCTGCTTTTGAGACCTGAGTTTTGTCTGTGTTTTTTTGCTTGACAGCTCTGCTGAGAACCTTTTTAAACCAGAAAATCAACCAGAAAAAAGTTGGTATTTTCTTTGCAATACTTCAGCTCTGCTGAGTTTGTGAGCAGTCTGTTTTTCCATTGCAAGGAATTCTTGAATCCTTCTGACTCCCAGCCTCTCAGCTCTCCACTCACCCACTATAGTATTTTCCTGTCTGCATTGTTGACTTTCCCAACTCTAGCTATGGTGGCACCTGGTCACAAAACTGTTGATAACCCAACTCACGTGAAAAATTTAAACTGATTATGGAATAATGGTAAGGAGATTGGATGAAATGGTATTTTATGCATTCCCCTGCTGATCAGCTGGAGGGACCATTAATTAATTCTTGGTGATCACTACATGAAGATAAATAAGGGCTGATTTCAATGACTTTAGATGGATTGAGGAATGGAAATAGTGTGGAATGGAAGCTCCCACTGTGCTTTTCTAAATGCCAAATTATTTCAGTGCAAGAGCTAGGCATATATTTAAAACTCCCACAAAAATAAACTGGACTTTAACTTTGGACTAGTTTAAAGCAATTTTTTCCCCCAGTACTGCAATCCTATGGAGCTGCTAAGAGATCTTTTTTTCTGATTAGTAGAAATTCTTGCCTCCTGCCAGCTCACATTTTTTGGACATGAGTTAATCTTTCTCCTTCCACCTTTAGGTTTTCAGCCCCTCACTCTTGGGACATTCTATTTAGAATCTATTACCCCGTCCCCAATCTAACTGCCTCAGTTATGATTGCAGGAACTGGGAAAGGCACCTAGGCATTGATTGTCTGATGTTATTTGCAGTGTCCAGTTGGTTAGCTGGAGGGAGCATGTTAATGATTGCATATTTTCAGTATTTCAAGACTGGTGGATTTCAGACCACTTTGGAATGTTTATAGTGGTAGAGGAAACAGGAAAAAGCCATTGTTTTTAAAGTTCGTGTATCTGGAATATATTCATATATGGACCAAGAACTTTTCCACACCAACAACTGCTTTGGCACCTTCTAGGTGTATGTTTTTTGTGTTGCTGAAGGCCAAACATCTGGGGAGTGTTATTCAATTTGAATCTTCTAACTGAATGGCCAAATGGATTTGATGCGCTGAATTGAACTGAATTATCTTCAATTTGATTTGATGTACTTGAGTGATATAATAGATATTTGTGCATGTCTAGACATACTTTTTCTGAACCAATTCTACACTGAATCAGTTCAATTTCATTTTCCAAACACAAGCACAAACTGAAACGAAATGATATATGATTATGGAAATACATTTTTACTAGAAAATCAGGTATAGCCTTATTCAGGTTCATGTAACAGGCACACTCATATATGCCCTGGAAAAGATGTTTGAAACCAAGGAGAGCCAGTAACACTCAGAGGTCAGAAAGTTATGAATTACAAGGATCAAAGACTGTTCAGCAGACAGGTTTCTAAATTTTTAAAGAGAATTAAAATATGATCATAATTTGGAATGAAGAGAAGGAGGATTACTTAGGATTGGCTTGAATAATCCGTTTGGGGGAGATTTTATTTAAAGGTAGGTTGCTTTTGGCAACATGAGAAATATCTGCCTATGTGTATTCCACCTGGAGTATTTTTATAAAGCTTTTGTGTATTGAAAATGTGGTTCTTCCTAACTATCTACCTACCAATTTGGAAATAGAAGTTTTTATACTGGCCTATATTTTATAGGTACACGATAGACTAGAAATGTGGACATTTCATGCTCCAGTCATAAAATATTAGCATTGGCAAAATTCCCACTTACTTCGATTACTATTATTACTGACCTCAAGATATTGTAATTATCTATAGAGTTAACCAATGAAATTATTTCCATTTTTAGTACACACAATTTATTTTCACTAGATATTCCCTCTTAACTGTATACTCCTGAGGGTTTTCCTTTTAAATACCTACCTTTTAAATACCATGTCACCATAATTATAGTCCAGTTAGGCTGGAATTTAGGTTCCCTAACATTTCAGGTTGGTTTAGACAGAACCATGATGTTACCAAGTCATGCCTTTCATGTTTACAACTCCTTCTGTAAAATGAGATGGAAAAACAGCAGTTTCCCTCCCTGTTAAAGGATAGAACACAAGATTGTGGATCCTGCTAAGATAAGGCTGAGCCACAAAGCTGTCTTTCATTCTTTTCTAAGCTATATAGTTCTATCAGCCTCACTTCCTTCTATTACCCCACTGCCTACAGATTTTTATCATGTTTCCATCTATCTATATTCTAAATTATTAGCACCTCTGTTTCAATTATGGTTCCTATGCACTAATTGAATTGAAATGTTGTGCACTAAGTGAGTTTCCACTGGTGCCATATGGTTCAAAGGCTGAGTCATGTAGCATTTCTCAGAATCTGGACAGATTCAGAATGAGCAATTGTTCCACAATGATTCTTAACTAAGCCTATCTCTGCTGAAGCACAATGAATGGCCACGATGACTAGAGCTAATGTAGGCTCCTACTAAAAATGCATGCTGACGTCTTGTCATGGAAAGAATATAAACATTCTAAGAAATAGGAAGTGATGGGTTGAATTTGGGGACACAGCTTGGCAAACTGGAAACCAAATCTTACTCATTCTACAATATGAACAGAAGGTATTGCCTTTCTCAGGAACATCATTCTTCCTGGAGCCAAAGTAGCAAGCTCCTACCTTTCCCAGAAATGCCTAGAGGGACAGGGTCCATTGGTTTTTATAGGAGCATGATGGCTTTCATTCTATGATGGCTCTAGAATCCACTGAGTTTTGGAAAAAGTAAAAGTAGAATCCAAATGGATCTCTGCACTGAGGGAGAAGCTCTGATAGTAAAAAGTGAAGTAGTCATTCTATTTACTCCACTTCCCCCAGTTATGTTTTAGTGTGGTGCAGGAGTTGGCCAGAGGAAGAACAGTTGTAAAGGTTGGTAGGCCTTTCTTTTGCGGAAAGGACACTAGTTGAATTTTACCCACAGCTGCTAAATAAAAAGACCTCAGAATCAATAATTTTAGAGATCTTGCGTTCTTATTTCTTTGGAAAAGTTCTATTTCCTATTGAATTAATATGCAGTTTACTAAATTATTTAACTGAAATAAAAGCTTATATTTTGGTTATATTTGATTCCCTACCACCAAAAATAAAAAATAAAAAAAAAATCTGATACAGCTGTAGAGCTTCGAGAGAATTATTTTAACTGGTCAATCTGATTATACAATGACTTTCTTTTACATTTTCCTTCAGAAGAACTGGCCTACAAAATGGCTATACTTAGCTTCAAATGAACACATTGCCAAATGCTCATTGCGCAAGAACTTTTCATGTCTGCATTGCATCAAGCGTTGCTGGGAATTTTTTCAAAGCTTTAACTGTCCTTGGGAATGGGTGTACAACAAACAAACAAACAAAAAATCCTTGGTGTAAAATCTATATTCCACATGGTTATTAATAGAAGCTATTATTTGCAGAATATTAATGAAATGCTTTAGCAGTAAATTAAACTATGAACGCTCATTCACTCAGAATTTTCTTCCCTTCTCCTGCATTTTTGGAACATCAGACATGACCACACGTTAGATACTTTATCAGAAACTACCCACATTTTTACTGGACCCTTTGGGCTTGTGTTCTATATGCTCCTGAGTGGTGATTGTTGTACAGTGTGCTGCAATACCTGCCTTGCCAATTTAATCATTTCAGGCCATGGAATGAGCCTATCCATCCACACCTGTCCCTGGATCTTTCTAGACAAAAACAATCTCAGGAAAGCTTCCTGTCCTAGATGGACTGTGCTTGGGGTTTCCTTGGTCTCAGGATTGTGTATCAGGATTCCTGGCTTGTTCTTCATTATCTGTCCTGATTTGTTCTTTTGTTCTAATTCCTGGTTTCACCCCACAGCTCATGGTCCC
Organism: Python bivittatus; assembly: GCF_059951505.1. Classification (NCBI taxonomy): domain Eukaryota; kingdom Metazoa; phylum Chordata; class Lepidosauria; order Squamata; family Pythonidae; genus Python; species Python bivittatus. Next base: position 47,261,578 of record NW_028277075.1, on the reverse strand, counting down.
CAACTTACTACTGCCTATGATCCAGCCCTGACATCATGCTTTGAAAAAGTTCATCTTCTGTTTGTAAGATATCTGAATTTTGAATCATTAACGTCTCCATAAAAGCCATCCATACAGGCAGATTCCCAAACTGCATTTCTAAACATACTTACAAGGCCAATTTTTTTTTATATAATCCATGGCCATTTGATAATATCCTTGCAACAAAATATTTAGTACCATGTTTACACTGTAGGGATACTATTGCCGATTACTATGGTTATTTACTCATTCATGTATACATTGACGATCATTACACCAAGCTATATTTTAGTTTCTGCTCACAGCTGGCTCATCCCAAAAGATTGCCAGAATACAAGACACTATGAAAACTGAAGAAGGCTAGAGAAAAACGACGGATACAGATGCTTGGTTTACCTGAATCTTGGTCAAGGGAAAAGTCAGAAAAACAAATAACGTTCTCACGCCCAGTATCAGAAAAAAGTTTAATTGTCTTTAGCACTGTTCCTTTGTATTCTCATGAATTCATATTTATGATGTTATCTTCTTCTGAAGTAAGGTAGGGAATAAGCCATAGTTTATTTAATGATGGTTTTTGAATAAGCCATAATGTTGATTTACAAAACAGGCTAGCCTAAACCAAGCAAACAATATTACACTATAGCACACTATGTGAACGCCAGTATGGTCTTAACTAGAGATAACTCATATTCCGCAAGGAAGCATCCTCCACGGTTTGATAACCAAACTAACAGACCCAAATTAGTGGAAAGTCAGAGGTACCATCAGAAGTGTGCATTTGATTGCATATATATGCACAAACACAAACAAGTAAAAGACAAAAAAATGTCATTTAATATTTTGTTGCTCTGGATTTGTTCTGAATGTGGATCTGGCTTCTATCACTGTAGAACTGGGCAGTTGATTACAAAAATTCTGAAAATTATGACCCCAAGGGGACATTACACATTGATGAAAAACACTTCTTTCTATTTGTTCATTGGTCTTTGGCAACAAGAGGAAGTATGACTCTTTTATAAGCCCTGCAACTTGTCATCTACAGGGTATGCTTGCATCAGCAAGAATACAGAGTTATCCTAATGGTTTTTATTTGCATCACGGATAAGTGCAACTGAAGGAATATATATAGCTAAAATATGCCACATTTAGACTTTAATATAGAACAGAGTTGGGCAATCTGAAGCCAATGGTCACATGTGAACTCCAAGTCCCTTTTTAATGATTCCTGGAGGCTTTTCTGTCCACTATTATAGAAACATGGCTCATTGGCTTCCATCCAGCGTGAGGCAGGAAATACATAAAATATGTAAACTGAATTAAGATAATTTTCTCCAATCCCCTCCTCTCCAAACGCAGGAAATTAAAAAAATTCTAGCAGTGCCTACATACATAATATTTCCTCATCCATTTGTACCACTGCTCCACCCAAAAATATAAAGTGTGGCCCCTGACTGCCCAAAGATTGACCCTCATATGATAAGATGACAAATTAACAATTTAGTAAAAAGCAGGGTTTTATGTCTCATGAACTTTTTGCAGTTGATTAGAAAGTAGTTATCAGTGATTTAGAAAATCAAATGGTTTGTGAAAGAATTCTGGTAAGTGGATGAGACTGTTAGATACTCCATGTGTTCCTGACTTTTCTCCTAGCTCCTATACTCATCACTATCCAATTCACATCTTTCACATTTTCCTTTACACCAATTGTTATCATATATCTTTTTGTTTCTTTTTAACTCCTAACAATCAATGAATTTTTGCTTTTCATATGTCATAGTAACATGCCAAAAAAATTAAGGTCAAGTTTTTAATGACACAGAAAAGATGAATTTGTCTCATGGTAATTTGTCATACCGTTATGGTAATCCAGGGAGATTCTGCTTGTGGTGATTGGAGAAACAATAGTCCTCACTAGAGATGACTACAAACAAAAGGGGCTGTGCCCAGTAACTGAAGATGTTGATTGTACATTAAATCTCAGAAACAATCAAGGATGACCGACTTTTTCTCCAGAGGTGTAATCCCAATAAATTCTGGTGATCAGAGCAGTGACACAAAAGAAAATGGAAAGGAAAACAACATGCTGTGTGAATGGTTTTTTGGTCCTTATCGCTCCTGGACAATATTGCCAACATTATAGATAAGAGGACCTCCAATATTGCAAATACTGTAAAGGAAATAGCTATTGCTGAGAGACAGCTAAACTCTGAGACTACAGAAAAACACATGGACAATGGAATACTTGTAATACAACCATATACAATAAGAACTCAATCTGTAACAACAAAGCCCATACAAGGGAACTTCAACCTTTTCCAGCCACATGACTTGGAATTCCTTATTGGCAAATGAGGCAAATGATTTGAGGCGTTCATAGAATTCCTGATTGGAGATCGGATCTTCTCTGTGGTGGGCATCTTGTTAATGAATTCCCTATTAATAATATGTCTTCTGTGTGCTATACTCTCTTTTAGTTTTATGGCTATATGATGTGTTATGAGATGTTGCATTTTTTATTGGGTTCTTCACTACCAAAAAAAAAAAAAGGAAGGAAAACGTGTATGCGTGTATGTTTGTAATAAAACTTGAACACATAAGATCAGGTACTGCTATCATGGGAAATACCTATATCAGTATGTTATTCACTCATGCATTCACTCATACATTATATTGTACAAAGCCTATACTCTAGATCTTGTTTCTGATGTTGTATATTTTGTTGGCCCCATCACTAACATCTGTAGGGGTGGACATCTGAAAAGTGACACTTACATGTGGAGAGCCTATATATGAGCAAGTGTGTAGATTTTTTGTATTCAGCAAAGTTAGGAACAGGGTTGGCATGACACACAATGCAACGACATAGTAAAAAAGCAGATTTCCTAATTAATCCCATGTACAGAAGGAATGCATGGGATTCAGTTCAATTTCTAGTGACCCTTTCATATATCTCCTTTGGGATCTATATTTGCTGGACCCAGTACATAAGCAACCACAGGGGAATAATAAAAATGTAAAAGTTTGCATTAAGTCCATGTACATCTAGCTGTGTTTTTCTAACAACAACCCCTGGGCGCTCAGAATAGCTCCTTCATTCCAGTTTTGTAGAGAAACCACATGTTCTATTCTTTGCATGAGGTAAAATGTCAGCCAGCATTAAGATTGACTGGTTGTGGCTGTGTTGATCTGATTATCAAATTTATTTGTATTGTGTTTCTAATAAGGAGAATCGATACTGTAACTGCTTTTTCAACTGAACGTTACTTTATACATCCAAGGCTCTACTAAAATGAATGAGTGAAAAAGTAAGGTTTGTGGTTTGAAAATGCACCTTTGATTGCCAACCAATCCACAAATTGGAATGGATTGCAGTTATAGTTTCCAAACGCCATCAAAACAGCAGTACACATTCTGTCTATGCTAATATTTGGGGAGTGAGACAGCTATAAATTAAACAAATTAAGGTTTGCATGGTTATTTGTCATCTAGTTTCCCATGGAAACTTAAACAAACGTAATGCAATATTAAATACAGTCTTCAGCACAAAGGATCATTTCAAGGATATTCTCCTAGCCCAGCCTCTGAATATTATTTATTCTTATTTGTTTTTTTTGTTTTTTTACAAATTTACAAATATTATTATTTGTATTTCTGGATCCTGAATTAAAGGATATCAGATGGTTAACAGTTGAGCTTAAAAGCCAAAACTTACTATAATGCATTGGGTGGACCAGAGATGTTCAGAACACTTCTCCAGCAACTATTCTTGTCAGGGATAGACATGCTTCTTTCACTATGATTTCAGAGGTCAACAGGGAAAGGCACCTCCACCCTCACCGTGTGTAACAGGCTGCAACATTAATCTTCAATCTAGTCATTAAGGAGTCCACACCTTTACATTGTGCTGCCAACACATGTTTCTTATATTTCCATGTTTTAGGGTGTACATGACCTTAGGAGATACATGTTAGTTTATAAAATTCCTGTAACATGACGTAGTTTAACTCCCACAAAACCTTATGGAACAGACTGTAATCCCTATATACATTCAGTGACATTTTTCACTTTCAAGCAACCCACTGTAGTCTGCCTAATATTTCAGCATTCCCATTGCTTATAGATTTTTAGAACACTTTATGTTTAGGTTTATCTGAAGTAAGTCCCATTATGCGATGCTTTTAGGTAAACATGCTTATTAATCAATTTTATTGTAATATGATAGCCAGTCATCATACACAATGTATTTAGCCTTGTCAAGAACACTGAATCTAGTAACTCACTAGAAAAAGAGGATATCTGCCTATTGTTCTACAGCTACCTTTTTCAGTCTTATGATGATGATGCTATCCATTCAATCGTGTCCGATTCTCAGTGATTCTATGGACCAACTCTCTCCACATTTTCTGATTTTGTAAGGCTTCTTTCAGTTGTTGTATGCGCTGGCTGGTGTCAGCTTTGATGGTGTCTAGCCACCATGTTTTTTGGCAGCCTCATTTCCTTTTACCACTGACCATTCTGAGCATAATTGCCTTTTCCAGTGAGTTTGATCACATGACATGGCTGAAATAAGTAAGATGGAATTTTGTGATTTTGCCTTCCAGTGATATGTCTGGTTGTATACACTGCAGAACTTGCCTGTTTGTCACCTTTGCTGTCAAAGGAATGCACGGGAGCCTTCTCTAACACCATAGTTCGAATGAGCCCATTTTCCTCCTATCTAGTTTTTTCATGGTCCAACCGCAGGTAGCTATGGGAAACACGATGGTGCGGACTAAGCTGCATTTAGTTGCCAGGCTGATGTCCTTGCTTTTCCATATTCGATTGATGCTCATCATTGCTGTGCAACCTAGTGTGATTTGATGCTTTATTTATGGACTGCATTCAGCGCTTTAATCAATCTGTGATCCCAGGAAAGTGAATTCTTGCACACATTCAATCTCTTTACCATCAATTGCTATTTTGACATTTCCATTCCACACAGTGGTCACGAGCTTAGCTTTTTTGATGTTCAAGAAAAGACCAATTTTCTTGCTTTCTTCTTTAATCCTTTTGATCAGACGGTTCAGGCCTTTTTGGTTTCTGAGAGGAGAGTTGTGTCATCAGCATATCAAAGATTGTTGATGTTCCTTCCTCCAGTCTTTACTCTGATTGTTGATTCTTCAAGTTCCAGCTTCCTCAGGATTACTTCGGCATACAGGTTGAATAAGAAAGATGAAAGAATGCAACCTTGCTGCACTCCTTTCTCTATCTTGAACCAATCAGTATCTCCATTTGCAAAGTGGCTCCATGATTTGTGTACAGCTACTGCACCAACTTGACCAGATGTGTTGGCACCCCCAAGTCTTCTAGGGCTTATAGAATTATTTCAATCTTATATCAATCCCTTTATGTGTATAATGGTCATAGAATTAGAGATTTAGAATCTAATTGTATGGTCCTAGAATAATATCACAGGAAACAGACTGGTCAGATTTTTATTTTCCAAACTGGTGGAACCACTCCAATCCCAGAGGAAAAAAATACAACAAAGATGTCACTTCCTACTTCCCCACCACACTGTGAAGGTGATGCTAGGAATCCCTGATGTCAGAAAAGCCTAGAAACAGATATGGCAGGAATTGTGTAAGTGAAGAACTGAAATTCTGTTCTTACAGAAACATACTGAATTTTCCTAGATTTCCTTCAGAGCTTCACATGAGCCAGAAGAAAAAACAAATCTGACTTCCATGTTACTCTAGATGTATTCCTTCGTCTGCGGTGGAAAGAGATAAAGAGAAACATTCCTTCCCTCGCTTCAGTTCTGATGCTCTGCAACTGGCAAAGAACAGGAAATATCAGAGCATTCCCCCCAAAAGGGAATGAGATGATAAACAAATAACTTCAGAACGATTTTAAAAAACTGCATAATGGAAAAATCCTAATAACTATGGTAAGCAAATAAGCGATATGGGACAATGCAAGCAAAAGGAATGAAGATTCAGGATTAAAGATTACATATAATATTTTAATTGGAACAAAAAACTCATTTTCTCTCTCTTTCTGGGACGAATAAAGCTGTGGAATGTGATATAAAAAAGAGGAATGAGCAAGGCTAATTTATCTGGGCTGCCGAAAAATCTGGGCAGCACCAGGTGACAGCAAAGATACAGAAAGCTCTAGCTCTCTACTGTCATCTAGTGCTCATCTGGATTCTTGCACTCCAGCTAAGGTGGGCCTAGGGTTGAGAGAACCCTCTTTACGAATGAAAGCACTTATAAATGAAAAGATTTTTTAGAAATGTTTCCAACATATTCTATATTGCTATTGTGGAGCTGTGAATAGATTAAATTATTCTAGCCTATCTTGGAGGACAAGAAATCCCTTGCAAGTGGAGGAACTAGACTCCTGGAAAAGAGTTTGGCATATTATGTCAAACTGTGATAGAAAATTAATCATTTCAGTGTCAGAGGAGAAGCAGCAGCATTTACTGGAGCTACTGACAATATCAAATGTTATTTACATTTTGGAAAGGATGACAATATGAGGAATCCATTACGGTTTCTAATAAGTCTCAGATAACACACAAGAAGAAATGTACTCATGCAACCCCCAATAAAAATAGATTATTAATGACTGATCATGGTGCCATCTCATCACCACCTGACCATATAAACCAGTCCTCACTATAACATAGACCGATACTCTGTCTACTTTTAGTTTCTTCTGTCCAAATAGTAGTACAAAACCAATAAATATAGCTCCTAGGTTCATATTTATGCCGACATTTCTGCAGAAGTTTACATTTATCATAATCCTAAAAATAAAATAAAAAAATAATTTCACTTGAAACACCAGATCTTTCTCTTGATTTTTTTTACATATCCCAAGAATAATTCCAAATGAAGACATTCAAATTGCCTAGCTTTCCCTACCTTACACTTTAAGTAAACTAAGCAGAAAATGAAGCTGGTACTATGAAATATAAAACAAAACCAAGAGATGAAGCAAAGCCACAAGCTGACTCTCATGAATGTTGTTTGATTAACTCATATAAATTAGTATTGTTTGATTTAAAAAAGTGTTTTTTCGGGGATGTGGTAACGAATATATCTTTTAAAAGTACATTCCAAAGAACGTAAAGTGCTAAAGCAAGTCAGTAAGTCAGATCCATTTGTTCTGTAAGTAGACTATACTGTTTTGAAATATTTCCCTGGGTTAAGCTGAAAAATATCCTATAAACAATCTTAGAAGAATCTTTTCTCATGTAGAGCTTCTGGATCTCACCATTGCTGAGGCTGTTTTTCAACTTTCTGCCAAACCATACCTAGCAGCCAAAAGACTCTGGGTTTTATGATAGGCAAATGCAAAGTGAAATTGATTACCAGCCAACAAGCTAGATATGTAACAGAACATTGTTTAGCATGAAAATGTTATTCATAAACTCTCTTATGTCAGTCTAAACTGAAGCCTTGCTTTTCATGGGAGAATTCTTCTCACTTATGATTTCTGGACGTTAGAATGAATGAACGTTGAATGAGTGACTGAGTGAATGAGTGAGTGAATGAATGAATGAATGAATGAATGGTAAATAAATAAAGTGGATAAATAAGTACTGCAGTTTTGCTTCATTAAAATCCTTCTACTGTCCAGCAAGCTGCACTGGTTTGTAATAAGTTCCCAAAGCTTGGATTGTCCCTTCTGATAGTATTGTGGGATATATCCAGTGTATAGGAAAAGTATTTTGGGCAAATTGACTATAGATTCTCATGCTGGCCATTCTACCATTGTTCCTTTGCAGTATGCTATGAGGCCATTTAAAAGCTCAGTAATTCCAATAACCCAGTGATTACAGGAAATATATACTAGTTTTCCCAGCCTGATCACTTCCAGATGTATTTGAGTACAACGCTCGCCACCCATACAGTGTAGTCATGAATATTCTTCTTTCAAGGTACTAGGAAATGGAAATCTCCTACAGGCTTTGTATGCCTCATTTTTACCCAAAAGTATACCTTAACATACATCATAGTCTAAGAAGGAAAAAGTCATACTTCTTCTCTATCTAACCCCCACCGCCCATTTTGGGAAACCCTCCCTCTTTTGTGTTTTATTAAATGCTCCACCTCTTTTACATAAGGAATTGAAAGAGAGAAAACTGCTCTTGAATGATCTGAGTTCACAAGCCTTTCTAGGGCAATGTTTCTCAACCTCGACAACTTTAAGATGTGTGGACTTCAACTCCCAAGTCAGGCTGACTGGGGAATTCGGGGAGTTGAAGACCACACATCTTAAAGTTGTCGAGGTTGAGAAACATTGTTCTAGGGTCTTCCACAATTTCCCTTCCCTCAGTTTTTCATTAGACTCACCAGGCAGATATTCTGCTTATCTTTTGGAACTCCAAACCCAGCCCATTATTACACTTTCAAATTGCTGAACTCCAGGTGATTTCAGGAGAACTCTTTCCTGGATCAATACACCATGGCTGACCATGGACTTGCAGCTTTGAGGGCTTCTTTTTCGGTATTTCCATTTTCACTAGACTTTGCTCAATAAACTTTGCTACAGTCAAGGAGATGCTCTTTTGTTGACACTTTCTGAATTTTATCTTGACGTGAAGTACCCTTTGCAGTCCCTTCCTGTAATGAAGAAAACTCATAACTCTCTCTCAGCCTGGCATGCTTTAGATTTCCCTTGCAGTTGTCTCTGCAAGCCAAACCAATCTACCATCTAGCCTCCTTTATCTCATTTTGGTTTCTGAGATAGCCTATATGGTAGTCCTTCTGGTTTAAAGAAGACACACTGTTGTGCAATTCATCTGTGGACATGGAGGTGGCTCTGCAGTCCCAGTCTGGAAGCATAGAGTTTAGCACAATGGGGGCGCTGGAAGTCCATTGTTGTAGTAATTATGGGTGTTATTCTGTGATGCTGCTCACAGTTTTCTATCAGTTTTTGGTGGTGTCTGTCTTCAAAGTCAGTGGAGGTATCATACCACAGGGCTCGCCAGTGGGTTCTATCAGCAGCCACAGCTTCTAGTTCTCTTGGCTTGATGTCACAGTGCTGTAGGTTTTCTTTCTCTACCTGTTGATTTGTAACTCCCCCAGTGCTGCAGGGCTCAACGAATTAGGTTTGGACTGAGATGATTTGCAGATGAGTTGTTGATGAAGATGAATTGCACAACAGAAACCTGTGCATGGTGGAGCTTTAAGTGGAACAGCACTTTGCACAGGGGCAGCCCCACTCTCTTGACATAAGAGACTTAATCCAGTGGCATGGAGAACTGTTACCAGTCTCCTGCTGCAGTGGATGACCAGGACATCTAAGTGTCTTGTCATGCTCTTAGTGTTCCACAACGTCTGCTAGACCTGCCTTCTTGACTGTTGGACCATTGATCAGCTTCCTCTGCTCAATCTGCCAGGGTCGGACTTCACACACCGGGATAGACAAATCCCCTATCCCACCTATATTCTTGATAAAACTCCATTTCAGGAAAGGTTGTAATCTTACTTCATTTGCTTTAGAGGAACAAAGTGACTATAAAACAGTTCAAAGGTATCAGTGAGAAAAGATTCTTCTGGAACAATCAACCTATTTCAGCTCAGAGCCATTCATGATCTGAAAGTGTGTATTTCCGAAATAGAAGTATTTCTGCAGCCACATGTGGAGTTATGTATCTGAATAAGTACAGCAGCAAATTTTCACCCTCATCCTGCCAGATTTGTTAAAAAGAAGTCACTACAGTGGTGGGGTGATTTGCAAATAATCTTATGCTATTTTATTATTTAAAAATGAATTTTGGCAGTCAGAATTTAAAAACTTATTCTTTTTTTCAATTTCTATGTAAAGGAGCTATGAAACCTCAACATCCCCATGTACTATTTTCAATTCCTCCATCCCTAGTGAAATGGTTAGACTTGGAACACATGCTATTTATGTTACCCCAAATATAAGAAGAACTCTGGTATGATCGAAGGCAAAAGGAGAAGAGGGCGGCAGAGGGTGAGATGGTGAGATGGCATCACTGAAGCAATGAGCATGAAACTGAGCAAACTCAGGGAGGCAGTGAAGGACAGGAAGGCCTGGCACGATATGGTTCATGGGGTCACGAAGAGTCGGACACGACTTAACGACTAAACAACAGCAACAACATCCATAAACCTGGTGTTCTTAACCTGGGGACTACCTGTATCTACCCAGTATTGTTCCTCTTCTCTTCCCAAGGACAATGTTTAAAAAGTGCATTGTTAAAAGTGGTTGGAGGAATATAATTGATTTTTTTTTTAGATCATCAGTAATGAATGCACCAGAGTTTTATATAAGTACAAAATATCAGGGTGACAGAGATTTGCTGGCTTCTAGATAGGGCATAGTGAAGGACAGGAAGGCCTGGCACGATGTGGTTCATGGGGTCACGAAGAGTCGGACACGACTTAACGACTGAACAACAACCACAAAGTAGAACCCTGCTTTATATCTTTATTAAGAAACATTACATTGGAAAACTGTGGACTTTCTTTTCTAAACAAATGTGCTTGACATGATATTTTTATTTTTTTCAAAGGAATACTCACAATAACATCACAGAAAAAACATCCATTATTAAGGAATTAAGACTTTTAAACTGAACAATTGTCAGTATGGGGTAGTGGTTAAGGTTTTGGATTAGAACCACTGAAACCCAGGTTCAGTCCACCCTTAGCCAAAGAAACTCATTTTGGGACAAATCACTCTATCTCAGTCCAACCAACCTCACTGGGTTGCTGTTCTAAAGATAAAATTATGGGTATTCCCTCATGAGTTCTTGGAGGAAAGGCAGGATATAAATGTGATGAATAATAAAGGTAATAATAATGAAATGGTTGATGCAGATCATGCCATTATTTATAAAAATCCCCTCTCACCCCTATGGGTGGTATGTGTCTTCCTTAGTCTTGGGTCCTCTACCAGAGGCCTGGGAGTTTGAGGGTTCTGCACAGTATCTTGGCTGTTCCTAGCACTGCACTCTTCTGGACAGAGAACTCTGATGTTGTTCCTGGGATCTGTATTTATATACATAAATATATATAATTTATAACCAAAAAAAAGAAAGAAAGAAAGAAAGAAAGAAAGAAAGAAAGGAAAGGAAAGGAAAGGAAAGGAAAGGAAAGGAAAGGAAAGGAAAGGAAAGGAAAGGAAAGGAAAGGAAGAAGAAGAAGAAGAAGAAGAAGAAGAAGAAGAAGAAGAAGAAGAAGAAGAAGAAGAAGAAGAAGAAGAAGAAGAAGAAGAAGAAGAAGAAGAAATAATCATGGTTTTTCTACAAGCTTTCCTAAAACCTGACTTTGGAACTTACAGAGGGACATTAGATGACAGTACAGTGTTGCTAAAAGTTTTTTTTGCTAATACAGCATGTAGATTGTACAAACGTAAAAGATTATACATATGCAAAAGAAATAAGTGAAACTATGATGTCTAGACTCTTTTTCCCACATGACTCCATCATAGAAAATTCTGACCAACACTGTCCTAGCTTGTATAATTTATACATCTGCAGTATATTTTCACTGAATACAAGCCAAGTTCCTATGGTTGTTTTGCCAAGGAACTTTCCCACTCATTTTGTGTTGGATCAGGGTACGTTTGTAGGCTGACTTCCTTTTTGACCAAAACCCAGGAAATAAGAACTGATTTGTTAGACACTGTATTTTCCATTAAGAAACCAACTTGCTTTCCTTTACATGCACAGCATTAATTGTGCTACAGAGTCATCTCCTTCACTACTGCCTGGTGTCCCCTACTCCCCCCTCCCCCATAGTACGGGTAGAGAAAATCTCAAACCTATGTTTTGCAGCCTCGTATCTTCTTATGAGCACCATTTCTTGCTATTTTTAAGCAGTCAAGACACCTTCCTTGGAATATAAATCCCAAAATAATAAGCTATAAAAGAAAACCTCTTCCTTCCAAAACAGGAAAAATACCATCTCAAAGTTAAGGAGTATCTGTTCTCAAGGTTAACTAGACTGAAGAGGAGATAGATCATCCTACTGTACACAGGTGCTTCACCAAGAACAAGGTAGAACAAAGAGTAACTCAAGTACAGTATAACCCTTTAGTGACTAAAATAAATGCTTGCTTAACGCTGTATTGCATGCTCAACTATTACATGAAAATACGAAGTTCTATATCCCATATACCTAAGGGAAATAGATAAACACTACTTTCCAATTCCTCCTTGAAAATGTCCCAGTAAAACCACCAGCTTTTGCACCATCAAAGCATTGTCAAGCCCTGCCCTACCTGAACATCTGAACAGGAGTAAAATTTCAGAGTGAATGGGAAGAATATCTGCGAGAAACAGGTTTTAAATTAAATAACTTCACAATATACTGAGGCAAGTAATTATGAACTTCAGCAAGATCACCATGTGGCAAGAATTTTGATGAAATGGCATAAAGGTTGCTTCACTTATAAAATGGAATGTCTAGTCCCATATAATTGCAGTTAATAATGTGCAGAAATCTTTTTTCATTTCCAAATGTTTATTCTCCTGACAAGGTGGCTCCTGGTTTTCCTCCTCATTACAGTCAGTGTTAGAGAATTTAATTTAAGTTGTGATTTGTAGTGTACTTTATTGCTGTGCTTTCTTTTTGTTATGTATATATATATCTATTTCACTTTACTTCCTCTCTGAAAAGAAAGGCATTCCTTCCCAATGTCTTGCCTTCCAGTACAGAATGCTAGGAAGGTTTCTTACTGGCAATTCCTTCTCTTTTAAATACAATAAGAATAAATCTTCAACCCACTGGTAGTTCTAATGTGATACCAGTTATGTGGCATATGGCAACTCCTTACATCACAATAACCCTTCTTGCTTAGGAATGGATTAAAGTCTTTGGAGAAGATCCTGTTCTTTATGGCCCTCTCTTAGTTGCAGCTCCTGGGACTGCAACTTAGGAAGCATTTCACTTTACCAGTTTTTGTCAAGCATTCAGGAATATTTCATTACTGACATCCTTTTTTTGGGGGGGGGGGAGAGGCGATTTTTTAAGTGGTGATGATAAGTGGTAGTATTGAAGTACCTTTCATGTTCCTATCTTTTTGAAAGTTTAGCCACCCAGATATCTTATGGCTAAAACGTGGGACGGGAACATTTTAAGTTAGTAAAAACAAGTAAAAGAGAAGCATTATATTTACTGATGATCATTAAGAACGACCTTAGAAATAAAAATACTATTAACAACTTTGGTTATCTATGCCACTTTAAAGGACTTCTATTCATTATAGGCCGGGAAATGCAATTCATGGTATCAATGGTATGAATCACATTCTGTTGTATCAGAGAGATAGAAAATTCATTTCCTATTCCATAATCCTTCATTCAACGATACTTTTTTTCAAGAAAAATCTCTCTAGAGACATTTACTTTCCAAAGGACAGTTCGGAAAACTCATGTAATCATGATATCGACCTCTCAGAAGAAAAAAGGCTATGTTGGGGTATAAATAAATAAATTCGCGTTTTGTTATAAATATCATGGGTTAACTGGCTGCATAGTTGGAACCTTTTTTCCCTGTGGCTTTTACTTAATATAACATGCTTCTATGTAGATCAGCCAGCAAGAGTTCTTCATGACTTATTGCCTGTTGGTTGAATTTGGAAAAGGCCCCTCACACACCTATCTTCTGAAGCACTAAAGGCCCATGAAAGTCAGTGAGAGTTATGTGCCATTTCTCACCAGAAACAATGACGCATATTGGTTCTAATCATTAATTAATAATGGCATTTATCTATTGAGCATAATCTGTAGTAAATAGTTTGTGTGTATGTGTGTGTGCCTCTGAGTCAGTTTTGAATCCTGGAGACTGTCTGGACAATTTTCTTGGCAACATTTTTGGAACTGGTTTGTCACTTCCTTCTTCCTAGGATACAGAGAAAGTGACTGACCAAACTTACCACCTGGTTTTATGCCTAAGGCAGGACTAGAACTTAGGATCTTCTGTTTTCTAGGCAGGAAATAATAAATCGGAAAGAAATATCTACAAAGTTTGTCCTATTGAGAACATTTTTGAGACTGAGTAAAAATCAATCAATCAATTTTAATCATTAGATTAATCATTAGATTAAAACAACAGTTGTGTAATGAAGGAAAATCTTGTACCTTCCTGATAGATTTTTCTCATTTGTACAGGTATGTGTGTGTACACACATTCATTTACAAGTACTTTGTGCTATTTTAATCAGATAACTGTGCATGTATTTGAAGGGTATAAATGTTTCCTTTTTTCTATCTTTTTAAATGTTTGTTCATGGGTTTTTTGTTCAATAAAGTTGTACAGGTAGTCCTTGTTTAGCAACTGCCTCATACAGCAACTGTTTGCAATTACAGCGGTGATGAAAAAGTAACTTTGCAGCCAATCCACGCATTTACGACTTTTGCAGGTCTGTAGTGCAAGCTAGAAAGCTAACATCATAAGCACAGTTGTGGTTTTACTTTGCAATAGCTTTGCTTAACGACTGAGTTGCCGATCCCACTTGTGGTCACTAAACGAGGACTACCTGTACTCTTTAGATGTGGCTTTTTCCCAACATGCAATTTCTCCACAAAAGGCAGAATTGATGCCCTTGGTAGCCTTGGGCATCAATTCCCAACTCTCAACAATAGCTATATTGCATAGGAAATTCTGGGAGCAGGAGTCCACACATCAAGAAGACACTTTAGGAAAGCTGAATGAGAGGCTACAATTGACGGGTCAGACAGCTGGAAATTATAATGTAGTGGGAGAGGATAAAGTCTTTCACAGGCAGCAGGATGAATCTCAGGTTTCAGGATGAGATCAACAAAGACACCTGGAAAGAGGATCATCTTGGTTTCTCCATAAGTGTTCTTTGGGTTTTGGCAGATGTAAGAGATATGTCAAGCTGTGGGGTGGTCTTGGGTACATCCACATCATTTTTCCAGAATTATTATTGACTTATTGACTGGTCAACCTGTTGACCATTAGGCAAGGAGTTAAACATTTTTTGTATATGTTGAGTGCCATCTAGTGGTGATTCAGACTTCTGCAACTGAGATATAGCTCATGGATAAGAGCTGGAGTCTTAGAAAAGGATGTTGTTGTGTATGTGTAGATGGATATATCAACCTCCCCTTCAACATACAGTGAATATAATGGCTATGGAAACCAAAATTCTGGTCTCCCTCAGAGCCAAAGCAATGGTAAATCAAGAAAGGTCATGTCCTCTATCTACCTCAACTCATAAAAAAAGCTTTCAGACCATCTACCCTACTACAAATGGAAGTGTTATTCGAGATATGTGTATGTGCAAGTTCCATCTGTCGGGTGCTTTGAGTTGCATGAGGCAGTGACCACTTTTAGACTTGTAAGAAAACAGAAAGACCTGCACACATGGATTAAACAGTTATTAAACAGAGACTTTCCTGTCCATACATAATTGTATGATCTCTCTAAAGAATGCTTTCAGTTTCTCTGTCTCTCTAGTCTTTTTCTTCTGAGGTGAAGAAGAATAGTTCTGTGCCTATTCAAATTGTGTATAATTAAAGGAAAGGTTGACAGTGCATCTTTCTCTCTTTTAAAAGCAGATAAATACTCTTCTTTCAATCAGATCATAACAACTATCTACTTAATTTGTCCTTTCTCTATATTTCTGATTTCTTAATAAGGAAGAGACTGAGATACATGCAAAACTTTCTCCACTGCAACTTTACGTTAGTTTAAAGGCTGTCTTCTCCAATCTGAGTTCCTCTAAAAGTTTGGATTCCATTTCCATCATGCTCCACCCAGCATGGGCAATAGTCAAGGATGATTGAGCTCCTGTCCAAAATCTGGAAAGACCTAATGCTGGGGAAAGCTAATATACAGTATATGTAATATGTAATATCTAGATGATATTACATATTGCATATACTGTATATTGGCTTTCCCCAGCATTCATCTTTAGACTGATTTTTTTAAAAGCCTAGTCTTTCCATGTGAGTTGTATAGACACAATGGCCTAGACTGCAGGGTTGGCAGTAGCTGAATGAAAAAAAAAATGCTACTCTTATCAAACACATCAACCTAGAGATTAGCCGTACTGAAATCCCAGGCTTTCACAAATCATATAGGCTCTTAAAGAAACATATCAAGTCGTATGTAAACTAGCTCCAAATCTTATGGGAAAATAATGATTTGTAGAATATCATTTAGTTTATTAAAGGATCTAACTGCAACCCTTGCAAATAAAAAAAGAACTCAACTCCATTATGTCAACCAAAAGACCCCACAATTGACCTCTCAAAGCTGGTAGAAAAATGGATTAATCAATAAGAACAGATCCGTAATTAATAAGCTGCTATGACATTCACTATAGAGCTCCTGCGATTCCAGGCCAATTGCACATTAGCAAACTGTTACAGATGTCATCACTGCAATCATATTAAATGGGACTTGTATGACCAAATATGTACATTAAAGTATGCCATTTTGGCAGAGTTTCTTGTATTAAAAAACAGAAATGAAATACAGTAAATTGAAAATAATTTCACAGAACAGTACGAGAAGAAATTGGGTACTTTGTAGACACGGTATTATACTAATTAAGTAATAAACAGAGAGGTAGAGTTTCTGAAGCAATTCCATTTTTCAACATTACAGAATTGTTAAAAAGTCCATTCATCTTATTATAGATTCATAATGCTCAGAATATATATTTTACATCAGAAAATTTCAAGGACTGTAATAAATATAATGGTATTCACAAGAATTAGCATTGAACCAACAGAGCCCCATCAATACTGCTTTTTTGGGGGGGGGGAGTACATTCTAATATTAATTAGAATATTAATATTTAGTTAATCTTAAAGGAAATCAACCCTGACTGCTCATTGGAAGGACTGATAATGAAGCTCAAGCTCAGATACTTTGGTCACCTAATGCAAAGAGAGGACTCTTTGGAAAAGACCCTGATGATGGGAAAGATTGAAGGCAAAAGGAGAAGAGGATGGCAGAGGATGAGATGGTTAGATAGCATCACTGAAGCAATGAGCATGAAACTGAGCAAACTCAGGGAGGCAGTGAAGGACAGGAAGGCCTGGCACAATATGGTTCATGGGGTCACGAAGAGTCGGACACGACTTAACGACTGAACAACAACAACAAATTCTAATATACCTTCAAAAATATTTACATTATTCATATTGTCATAACTGACCAGAACTTTCAGTTTTTAACATTTGATATGAAATCTTAAAGCCAGATTGAATTCTTTTAGTAGCCTTGTGAAGTTGTCATGTTTACTGTTGGGACAGATTGTCTCTAATTGAAAAAAAAAGGAAAAAGAAACAACAGTGGAGGGGGTGGTAGTTGTGGAGTAATATAAATACAACAGCCAAGATGAATTTCTTATTCCAAACGGTACAATACCAAATCTCAGACAAAAATTTGCAAGGCTGGCAAAGAACAATTAATAGATTTATATGGGGGCGGGGGGGGGGGGGACAAGAATAAGATTCAAAAAATTTCAAGGCTTAAAAGAAAAAGGTGGACTACTTATTCCTAATCTTAGACTGTGTTATAGAGCAAGCTGTCTAATATGGAGAACAGAATGGATAATATTTCCTAACAGCAGGATATCAACTATAGAAGGAGCAGACTTAGCCAATGGAGTTCATAGATATCTATAAGTTGTTACTGAAATACAATATTGAGATAGAACAAATCAAAAATTGCATGATAAGATGGATGCAAAACTTTAAAGACATAGTAACAGTGGAACAATAGGAAGAATTCTGGAAAAAAATCACTAACATTTATACCAAGCCACAATCTGAGGGAAAATTGGTATAAAATGTTCTATAGATGGTATATAACTCCCTCAATGATTGTCAAGATGGCCAATCATATAGCAATCAATGTTGGAAATGCCATAATAAAGAAGAAACATTTTATCATATATGGTGGCTATGCAAAAAGACTCAAAAGTGTTGGAAAGAAATCCATGAAACTTTCAGAAAATTCAGGTTATAAAATTAGAATTGAAACCACAAATGTTTTTATTATGTATGATCCCAGAGAGTACAAATGATAAGCATCACAACTTATTAAAATATATGCTGACAGCAGCAAGAATCAATTTGGCACAACATTGCTAAAGAGAACCCTTCCCAACAATACAAGATTGGAAGTCCAACGTTGGAGAATATGTGGCCATGAAAAAATTGACCGCATATATATTCATAATAGAAATCTAAGCAAATTTAAGGAGGAATGGATTCTTATTATACAGCATATGATACAAGGCAAGTTAAGACACAGAATATAGTTTCTGAAGAAAAAGAGTTATTAAAAAATAATATAAATGATTTAAATAGAAATTAGCAATAATCACAGAAGCTTAAAGTACAGAACAAAAATATTTAAGTAACAGTGGATGGGATTTAAAAGAAAAGAACAAAGGGGGGCACTTAAGTGCCTTTTCCCATTGACACAACCTTTCATACTGTTTTTCTGTCTATTTTTTAATTATTATTTTACTATTTTTTAATTACTATACCAAATCTCAGCTTTTTCACTCACCTTTCACCTTGGTGTAAAGCATATGGAATAGCAAACATAATATTAGCCACAACAGCAAAAGATAACAATATACATGAGTTAGGGATTATAATGTTATGTATGTATGCACTATGTTCCTCTCTCTCTCTCTCTCTCTCTCTCTCTCTCTCTCTCTCTCGTTTGCTTTGTTTTGTTTTGTTTTGTTTTTTCCTGTTGTTTTTACTCAATTAAAATGACAACTGAATACTTTTCCCAAACTTTCCCCAAAGTTCATTAAGCAATCTGGAATTATTATTCCCCTAGATAAAAAAGAAAAGCCAAGTATTTATAAAGATTCATTAGTAATGGATAGAAGCAAATATTAATGGTGTGAACTATGAATAAGTGGGGTTGTTTTAGATAGAGTATTCCTCTACTGAAAGGTAGCCCTGGGATTTCCTGGTGCGCTACCATCCAGGTACTAATCAGGGCCAACCATTTTAAGATCTTAATGTTTTAACAGAAATACCAAGGATGGAATCTCTGACCAGGAATGTGTAGGTTCTAATGTTTAATATTGCTCCACCAAAAAATCAATCTCTTATGTGCAAGGGCACTCAGGGCTGAATCAGCAGGCAGAAATCCAGGAATCCCAGAACCTGACCCTTCCCGCTAAAATGGCTAGGGACAATTGATGCAAAAACTTTGCGCAAATACAAATTGGCCCAGAAACAATTTGCCTTAGATTCTCTAAACAAGTTCATTAAAGTTTTCATGTGGTGAGATTGGGGGAATGAATAGATAGATAGATAGATAGATAGATAGATAGATAGATAGATAGATAGATAGATAGATACAGTAGATAGATAGATAGACAGACAGACAGACAGACAGACAGACAGACAGATGGATAGAGGTAGCAGAAGATGACTCAGCCACTTTCATTATAGGATAATATTGCCAAGTGAATGCAAATATCCATTGAAATGAAAAGAAAACATTTGAGATGAAAGAAGGCAGGCATAGAAGGATTGTCATAAACCAACCTTCATTCTACAGTCCACAGAGCAGTTGTCTCTGCCAAACGGGCTGTAGTCATGGTTTTTATTTATAGATCAATAATGTAATGCTGCCAAGGAACCGATAAACTTCCATTAAGCTATTTTGCAGGGCAAAACAATGTTGCAATAGCTGGGAGAAATGATTTGCTATTATAAATCATGTTATAAAACAAGACTGGAGGCAGGAGAAAAGGAAAATCACGAATTTACTTCTAGTTCCAGTTTTCCAGGATTTGTAACACCTGATGACTGTTTCACTTTGAGCCAGCCTTGGGCAGAGTGACAGCCAAATAGCTTATCCCCATCCCATCAAATCATCTGTGAACAATTGCATGAAAATTGGATTGGCCAGTGTTATATCAAGCAGATGTAAATTCCATGGAAGTTTGCCAAACCTCTGCTATGATTTAGAGCTCCTGGTTTAAATTCTTCTGAACACCAGGATTGTTTTTGAACCCAAGGGATTGCAGTACACTGTTTGTTATTTTTTTAAAAAATCCACAAACTAGGTAGTATTCTTATTACGTAATTGTTCCAATGATCTCTTTGAAAGATTCAGCAAACACAGAACAATGCATTTGCAAGTATAATGGATTAGCAAAGATGCCAATCAATGTGTAGATGACTGATGTAACCATTATATTTCAAAAACAACTGCCTTGCCATGTATGGTACATTCCCTATGCACAATAGTTTCTCATCTGAGACACAACTTGGCAATCACTGTTGGGTCAAGAGTTGTGTTCGGTCTTTTAGAAGGTACCTAAGAGGGTTTGCAAAACTGGATGGGGTTGATAGGGAATCACAGTATAAAGGTAAAAAAAAACAAAAAAACAAAAAACAAAACAAAAATTTGTCCAAAGCAAAAAGATGGATATTGTTTTGGAGATTGCATCATCCCTTTGCACCTATAAGCTTTTTTGACCACTAGGGCAAATGATGAGAGATAGCTAAGGGGAAGTTTCTTTACGTGCTGTCCCTGTGCCCATCTCTCACCTCCCCTGTTGTTAATACCTCCTCTGTGTTTAAGATGGTAACTTTTTCTCTTTCTCTCTCTTCCAAATGCAGTTTTGATAGAAGGGAGGCTTTCTTACAAATCTCATTTTCATTTCAAATATGATGGATGTCTGTTAGCACTCATTGATAGTTGGGATAAGCCTATATTCTGCATAAAATAACTATATTATGAACATTTTTTCTCTTTTTCCAGATACTCAATTACACCATTTTGTTTGTTTGTTTGTTTGTCTCTCTGGACAATCTAACTTGATCCCAGGGAACTAGTCCTACATCGGGGTCTGAAACTGTGTTCCTGTAATACCAGAGAACAAAGCAGGAGAGAGCTACATATAGTGGGTTTGATAGGCCTTTGATTTGATTCAGTAAAATAATGTAGGTGAATTTAGGTGGCTAGAGACCACATTTAGTTTTTGGAGGAGGGGGCAAGGTCACAGTGGGTGGGAGCAATAATGCAGAATGGGTGAGATGAAGATGCCCTGTGTATACAAAGCATTCCCCCCCCCCCCCAATTTGGAGAATTGATTTATCTTTTTTTTTTCCTTTAAAACATGTTGAGTCTAACAGTTTACATTACAGTTTGATTTCACATAATGGAAGTGAATGCTATCATTTCTGGGAAAGTGTGCCAGGAAAATTTGGCAGTGCACTTGAGGCACTGGGGCCACCAAAAGGAGATGTGGAGGTCACACAAGGCTTCAGGACTGTAGGTTGCCCATACCTGAAGTAGAGTTTTTCTTCTTTCTGGTAAAGCTCAGATTTCTGAATCTTACTGAATAGGAGCCTTGGCAGATGTGGGGGCATTTACACTAATTCCCCTATTACATGTATATGGGGAAGAGTTATAGTTATTATTATAGTTTTCTTGTAAATCTGTAAATGCTTATACATTCTCTGCTTTAGGGTTTCCTTAGTCTCAATATATGTCCACATTCAGATGATGAAGATGATTAGTACAGCAGAGTTTCTAAGGCAAAGTTCTAGGCATTGGTTAACTACTTCAAAGAAATCTATATCTTATATGAAATCTTTTCTCAACGTATGGCCTCTGGTTGTGCTGGACTATGTTCCATTTCTAGCAGATGTTACATTACTTATATCTACTCTTCACATACACTTAAGATTTTTCTGCATGTGAAAATGAATTTAAAGTTATCCAAAAGACAGTGCTTTTATCTTCAGGACACTGGAGTTTGCCTTTATGTATTCTCAGCAGGACAACCAGATTTCTAGAGCAAGCTAAGTTCATTTTCCTTGCTATTCTCTCCACCAGCACTTTTACAGGGGCTTAGTCAAGCAGAGTTTCTGACATGTGCAAAAAGGCTAAATGATTTAAGGCTAAAGATAGATTACAGTTAAAGTGTATTTCTTTATATAAATGTTAAATATTATTTGACTAAACACATTTTTTTAAAAAAGGGCACTTTTATTCTTTTTTTATTCTAGGATCCAAATGAAGGGTGGAATTTATGTATTTTCCTGTGATTACAGAACTGAAGAGATTATTTACAATTCAGCACAGCAGCTTCAAGAAAATAGCCCTTAGCTAATAAACAAATGCTCAAATATCTGGGCCTATTCCTCAGGCCAATTAAACTGAAGGCTGTCATTTATTTGTATGATCCTCCTCTTACATAAATTATTTTAGACTTGAGCTAAAGATATGAAGATAATACATATATGTTATCTGACTTTCCCCAAAATGTGGATGTATAATTTTAGTGGTCTTGCCTTTTCAAGTAAAGAAACTCAGTTTTAAGTTTTTAGAAATATGACCAATAATTGACCATTCATTGGTTTTATAATCTTTTAATTATGTATTGCCGATTTTAGTTTGTTGTAAGCCGCCCAGAGTCCCCCATTGTGGGGAAATGGGCGGGGACAAGTCAAATAAATAATAATAATAAATAAAATAATTCTCCAGTTTAGTGCCCTCTTAGATGTATTTGAGGTACAACTTTAAGAAGCCATCCTGCTGGAACTTTCAAAGTCACAACATTTACATTAAGCTAAGTGAATGTATTGTACTGTATCTGTAAAATATGGTTGTTGCTGTAGCCATTACTATTCTATAGGCATATCATTGGAAAACTCAGTCACTGGATCAACTGGGTTATGAAAACCGTTTTTAGAGAACTTAAATACAGGTAGTACTCACTTAACGACCACAATTGGGACCAGCAACTCCATTGCTAGGTGATGCAGTCATTAAGTAAACATCACGTGACCATGATGAACTTATGACATCACTTCTACCGTGGTTGTTAAGCAAATCACCCGCTGTCCTGTCCCAGGCCTAGCGTGCACAAGCACACAAAATGGTGGTTGCAAACTCTACTGATCAGTTTGTGAATAAACAAGCGGCAAAGGAAATATGAGTGTAACAGCACACATGCACACAGCAGAGAAACAAGTCCCCAAAAATCCAGTAAGGTCACCTTAAGAGAGTTCCAGTCCAAAACAGCAGGCACAAGAGTGGTCAAGGGAAGTCCAAGGGTCCAAACATTGTAGAAGATTCATCAGCCAGTCCAGGTCCAGAGTGAAAGTCGCAAGGTTTCAAGTTGGGTGTCAAGGCACATGAGTCTGGGTAAACAAACAGTTGTTGCCAATGGAAAGGCTTGAGCTCATTGCTCTTCTTAAATAGAAGTTGCTCATATGGAAGGGCGAGGCTCCTTTCTTGTAAGGAACCTTGCAGAGCACCTTGGTCCTCTCTCCTCTTCACACGATGAGCCCTTGCACTGGGGGGCAGGGAATGGTCGCTCAGACTCCTCATCTTCACAGACCAGCAGCAGCTGTGCCTGCTGGTTACCAGACAGCCCCACTTCCTCTGTCTGCAGGCTCCTCAGGTAGCAGTTCATCCAGCAACTCTGGCACTGACTACTTATTGTTCTCCTCATCTGAGTCTGAGCTTGCCACAACACCCGCTATCATTAAGCAAGAGATCACATAATTATGACTTGCAATTTTACTGGTGGCTTCTCCATTGACTGTGCTTGTCAGAAGCCAGCTGTGAAGCCCACAAATGGCGATCATGTGACTGCAGGACGCGGTGATGGTCATAATGCCTGCCAGTTGCCAAGTGCTCGAATCTCAGTCACATGACTGAGGGGGCGCTGTGGCAGTTGTAAGTGCAAGAACTGATTGTAAAGTTACTTTTTCAGTGCTATCGTAACTTCAAATGGTTGCTAAACATGGCAGTCATTAAAGGAGGACTACCTGTAAATTCCTTTTGTCTCATCTGTACAAGTTTCATTCCATCAATGAATTTTGAAAATGGTTGCCCCTGGAACCATTTCCCATTATCAAGTTGGATTATCTTTATTACCCTATTGCAAGCAGTACAAGAATAAGAAAGTGAGGCATAAAGGGCTGCAGTAACAGTGCACATCATTCATTGTTGAACTTTATGGACATAGAGAAACTACTAAAGCAGGGCATGAATTTCTATCTCTGAAATTCAGTGACAGAAATAATTACATACTTCTATTTCCACACACTCATGAGAAATCTAACAGTTAATTTGTACATTAAATAGCTATTTCATAAAAAAAGAAAGTAACAAGCTAACATGGTATTAAACTGACTCCATGGTTAGCTGGTATAGCATGACAGCAAGTCGTGCCTGACTATTAAGTAGTGGGTGATGTTCTGTTCTTGGAAAATTCCTTGGAAACCCTCCTTCCACAACATACAGTAAGAAATCTTGCAATGTTGGATCTATTTCCACTGACATGAATGGATGTAACCATTTAATTGAAAGGCAAAACCCAAAAAACAGAGTCAGCAACATTCTAGCAAGTCGACCATTCTGTGAAAAAGGTTTAAGTACGTGCTTAGTTCTCTTACTAACATCAGTGGGTTGAATACTTTGCATCCAGCTTCTTTTCCTGGGAATGTTTCTTGGGAACATTCCTGTGCAGAATTCCCAACATCAGAGGACAAAAGAGCTTTCTTGAAAGCTTTTCCCTTTTCAGCCTTCTGCAACACCCTTCACATTTTGGGGAGTAATCTTCAACAGCCCATGGTAGCTTTGGGAACATAAGAAGAATGTAGGAATTTAGAAACGTCTTATCTGCTTCCTGTCCACCAGGAAGATTTTTCTGTTGTTTCTGAAACTTAGTATACAGGGAGCTGCTCCATCCAGTGAAGGCTGGTCCTGGATCCAAATAAATATACCTACCCTGATTGTTGAGATTATTATAGGTTCCTCAAAATAGTATCAGTTCAATGTTAAATAGATGCAATTCCCCCCCCCCCAAAAAAAGAAACAAAGACCAAGCAATGAAACAAAAGATAAGCATAATCTTGGTTAAAATTAAATTGCATCATTTTCAGAACTGAAAGCTTTGGTCAATTTGATATTAAAAAATGTATTTGTTTCAAACACATGGAAATATGAAGCATGTAGTCTTACTCATGACAGGGGGAGGGCCTTTGCATAAATTGTACTTGTGCACCAATTGTACCTATGCTCATGGTCACTCAAGCCTTAGTAACCTCCCATTTGGATTACTGCAACATGTTCTACATGGGGCTGTCCTTGAAAACCATCCAGAAGCTGCAACAGTTCATAATGCAGCAGCACACACAGTTTTGGGTGCCCTGCAGTTCACCCAAGTTACACTACTGCTGCGTAAGCTTCTTCTGGCTTCCAGTTGCAATTCAAGGTGCTGGTTATCACCATTGAAATCCACATGGCACAGACACAGGTTATTTGCGGGACGGCCTTTCCCTGAGGATATCTGCCTGTCCCACTAGATTAGATAGGATGGGCATATTTCAGCCCCCTCTCCTAAATGTTGTTATCTGATGGGACCTCAGAAGTGTGCCTTCTCAGGAGCCACTCCAGCCCTTTGGAATATCTTCCATTCTGAGATTCAAGGAATACCTTTCCTTTTAGCCCTTCAGGAGGCTGTGAAGACCTGGCTGTTCACCCTAGTGTTGGGCTAGGATGGGGGTGAGCTGGGAGGCTATTTGGTCTGGTGCTTGGTGGGAAACATGGTTTTGCTTTTATAACTGAATAAATAAAGTCTTATATGTGTGCAAAGTCATAGAAAGGACCCTAGTTCTGCTTTATCAACCTGCACTATTTATCAACATCAACCAGTATGTTTTGCAGAAATGATATTTTTTACCAAAAATGTTAACACCTAGCAGCATGGGTTGCAGCTTTCAGACAAGTCGTTCTTTCACTGTTTTATTAATTATTTGGTAAGCAGCAAGGGAAAAACCATACATTGGCTTTTTGGACTGTTCACAGGAGGTGTTGGGAAACAGGTTTTGGGATCCCACATTAAACATCTTGACATCTTAGCATTTTAGCAATAATATTCATCATTTATTATATTCAAACTTACAAATCCAACAATTTCAGAACAAGCAAACTTAGTTGCAGAGGGGGAAACCTTTGCAAACAAATAATAACATTTCATGTAGAAACATTTTATTTAATCAGCAAATGTGAAAGAAAAAAAGATTGACATGTCTTGATGTCATTCAGTATAGTTCAGACAGACCTGTTCCATTTAAATCCTGCTGCTACTTACAGGACTGTTGCCATTAATTACAAGGTTTTATAATAGTAGCACTAAAAACATTTATTTTAGCCAGCTTGTCTATAGATATCCCCTTTCACACATTTGGCCCTTTAATAAAGTGCAAACTTTATAGCTGATTGGAAAAACACATGTGCACTCAGAAATTTATAGGAATTAATTCTTCCATCAGTGGAGAGATCATTGGCAAGGGATAAACAAAGTATATCATAACAGAAACAAATCCTGGAAGAATTGACTGTACCATAGTCATGTAAATAGTAAAGCTGCATTAAATATTATCCAGTTTTGCAGCCAGCAATTTCAGGATACTAAAAATCTTCTCTGAAAAGTGCTTAGCCTGTGTATTTAGTCATTTTTTATCCAATACAATTCAGTAATGTTCCACTGCTTTTTCTAGTAACTGGTACTTCAGTACCGTTTTTCCTCCAAAGATTATGGTATTGTCTTCCTTCTGCATTTAGTCACAGAGGTGATCCCATCTGATCAGGAACCCCATAGTGAATGGGATGACACCACCTCTGTAGATAATCAGTCAGATATGGCCAATGCGATTAAGAGCAATGGAAAGCATTTTTGACTGAAAATCAGAGCACATGAATGCAGAAAATGACCAAACAGGGAAGTCATTATTAGCAGTTCCATTTTGCTAGAATTGCGTGTTAAAAATAATAATTACCAATGGACTACCAAGTGAAAATGCAAGAGAAGTTAATTATACTTAACTGCCGTAACTAAAATGGAAGTGGATTACATGCATGGAGGGAAACCATTTAATTCAACAAGAAATAGCTTAACCAGGCTGAGGAAAGCTCAGGCTGGAAAAGGGGTGTCTGTTAAGCCTAATTAAAAAGCAGTTAAAGTGGACAGATTTTGTATCCATTATAGTGGAACAGTAAGTGCACTGGAGGGTGATAGCTTTTTGTCTGAGCAGTTATAGGAAATAGCACTAAGTGCATTTAAAAAGTAAAACTTGAAATAGCAGGATGTTTGAAAGACGGACTAAAGATATTTCAGGAGAGAGAAAGAAAACAAAGAAGCTAGGCTGTGAGGTATTCTTGTGGTCAGCAGTGAGTGGAATAGAGAAGAAAAAGCAATGCCTCTCTTCCTAAGAAGATAGATTGTGGGAGAAAGAGACAGAACCAAAAACTGAGGATTTATCTGTTATCTCTTGGTGGGAATTTGTTTTTAACCTGGCCAAGCCTCCTCTGGAAGAAAAAAAATTACAACAGGTAATCTGACCGGACCTAGAAATGCACACAACAACAAAAAAAGTAATATTATTTCAGTATGTTTACATTTGAATGGTTCTCATATGTATCCAAGAATATCCTTTCCAACTAAAATGCCTGAATTTGTGAACAAGATTAAATTAGATTAGATTTTCTAATTTTGTTTTGTATCTTCTTCTTCTGCATCTTTTTGTACTGACTCTGTTCAATTTAGATTTGTTCTACTTCTCTATAACAATGGTATTCTATTAACAGAAAGACAGACAGACAGACAGAATCAGATGCTCTGTAATACAGATTACCTTTGGCTCTGTTAAATGCAAAAAGAATTAAGTTTGGAATAAGCAATAAGCTAAACTGATTGTACATTCAAGCAGCAAACAAGCCAGAAATATATCAGATATCCAGCTTATTTATTAGTTAACTTTTTGCATATCCATTTCTCATCCTTAAGCTGCTCCTGTCCCATGCACACAGATGCAGGCTGACACTTAGCTGGTTTAAAAACTTCTCTCCAGATTGGGATGCCTTAACAGTGAGTTGCCAGATTCAGTCTGGATGGCCAAACTGCTGCCCCCGCCCCGGACAGTCTCCCTGCTGCTGTGTGCTCCGGACTATCTGTGCCAGGAAACCCATTGCTAATCGTTTTCCTTTTACTGGATGAGTCTTATTGGGCATACATACGTGTATATGTTTAACTTATCTAGAAAGTTAAATGCATATATCAGCAAGCACAACAACTATTTTTGTTTCCTTGACTTACCCAGTGAAGTGTTCTTGTAGTTGTTTTAACTCAGTCCACCGTTTTGTCATTTTTCCAGTCCCTTAAAGAAAATGGATTGGAAAAACAATGAAATGATTTTCAGTAAATCCACTGGTGGTGGATTTACTTAAAAAACAGTCCAAGAAAAAAAGGGAAGTAAGGAGGAGGAGGAGGAGGAGGAGGAGGAGGAGGAGGAGGAGGAGGAGGAGAAGTGTTCCTGCCTTTTTGTACAATCAAAGTGCAGGGTGTTGCTTAGAAGAAAACTGAGCACAGAGGGCAAACCAGGCAACAATGCTGGGGCTTGCACAAACCAGAAAACTACTTTCAACATCGATTAAGGAAACACAGATAAAAGTTGTATTTGCAGTGGGCTGGGGGCAACTAGAGAACACCATTCTCCATTCTTGGCTTCTAGAAGTGACTGATGAGTCATACTCATCATGGGGTAACCTGGCTGTGCAAATATGCACTTTGACTATAGGTGTTAAATGAAAAGACAGGTTAAAGCACAAATGAAACCATGTGTAGCATTTAAAGAAAAGTTCCACTGGATGTCACAAAATGACAAGATTTGAGATGTCCCATCATGCCAAAGCCAAGGCAACTGAATAGAGCCACTGCATATACATCTATACAATATCAGCAAGAATCCTAATGGACATGTGCCTTCATTTGTTCTCTTGGCCCCTGTTATACAATATTCTTCTGTGGTTTTGCAATAATAATAATTAGAGCCACAGTGTTGACTAAATGCCCAGGCACATATTTTTCATTGGTATTCCCTACTGCTAAATTTCCATCATTATTCTTCTATTTAGACCATATCACTGCATGCTTCAGAAACTGAATTTACATGATAAATGGCTAATACCACACCTTTGGATTCATACAGTTGAAATGAATTAAGAACATACAGTTAATTAAGAATTAATTAAGTACTAATACCTCTACAACCAACTGGAAGCCAATAGAAAAAGAGATAACTCAAGACTGTAGATCTGAACCCTGATTTTCACTGGAATCCTTTCACCAGAATTGTGATATAAAACCATAGTTAGATTAAAGGGTCACGATATTACTAGTGAGGACCAAGTCAAGATTTACAAAAGAATGAGCATTCGAGAAAAAAGTAATGGCAAGTCATTTCTGTAAAAGCACCAGGAAAACTTTCCAGAGTTGAACTAAATTTCAGGGCATCATTCTTTTTACCGATATGCTTGCATGTGCACGTGTACATGCACACACAAACACACCCCAAACCTGTCCCTTATCTGTTTAATATTATATAAGAACAGGTATTTCAATGAGCTAATTGATACTTTATGCACTAGAAAGTGTTATATACCTAAATAAATTGACTCACCTACATAAAATTAATAAGCCAGCTATTCTTTCCTTAGTTCAGTCTTCCCATCCAGTTAGTCCAACAAGTCTGGAGGGCAGTCTAGAAATGCTGTCATAAACACTTTTGCAGGATAATTCATTTTATACTATTTTTAGGAATCAAATCATGCTTTTTACAAAACTTCAGCCAAAAGTATTTAATTATTTCTTTTCCATTGCATAAGAAGCAACAAGAAACAATCATTTGCATATGTTTATCCAACACTTTCCATTCTGTGGTTCCATGTGTATTCACATGCATTTGTTTGTACCCACTGTGCAGATCTCACTTTGGCTCTAGAATCATGAGATTTTATTTATTTATTTATTTTCGAGGAAATAATGTTTCATTTCATTTTTTTTCCTGGCTGAATCCTACAGCTTGGATTTGTCAGAATCTATAATATCTACTAAAACTTATTGTTAAAGTCATATTTAGGTTTGCAAGAATATAATATGAATTCGAGCATTAAAAACCTACCATCTGACACTGAGCAATGTCCTATCCTCCAGATACTTTCTTGTTGATTTCATTTTGCTTTGTAACAAAATTCTTAGGTTATATCAGCCTTCCTTTCCTGGTGCCATGACTAGAAAATTTAGGAGTTGTAGTCTAACAACAACTGGAAGGCAGTAGGTTGGGAACAGCTGGATTTCATCTGAAGTATTGTATGATTTTGGGAAATAATCTGTCAAAAGAAAGAAAGATTACAGTTAGGATTACCATCTTATATTTACTATTTTTCTTTATCATGTGCTAAGAATCAGTCTGCACATAGAGAATCTTGAAATTAGCTTACTGTACTTTATAAGTCACAGAAGTAGTTCCTGCATGAGATTACAATATAAGTACTGGATGTTTGTGACAGCTGTACTATATTGTTAAATTAATACATAAATATGAAGTGTTACAAAAGCTGTTTTGCAATGATGTGGTAATAGTACAAAATAATTTACTCAAGCTCACCACTTTACTATTGAAAAATTAATCAGTCTAATATTTAATAATGGTGTTAAACATGGAAAAACCCATCAGATTGGTCCTACAAGAACTGTTGTATAGATGCTGAATCTTTATCAAGATGAGTACATTAGTTAAGAATAAGACAATAAATATGCTAAATGGTAGATTTGAGGGGAACTAGGTCAATAGCATTGATGGCAGAGTGAAATTAAGGAATTCATAAAAACTATCATGAATAACTAAGAAGAAGAAAAATAATTATGTATGAGTTTCAGGATGAATTAAAATCCATCTTAATTAGAAAACCAATAGGAGAAAGATCCACACATATATAAAATATACCTCAGATATGCAGAAACTTCTATGCTACGATTTTCGGCATCTATGCAACAGTTCTTGTAGGACGAATCTGATGGGTTTTTCCAAATTTAACACCATTATTAAATATTAGACTGATTAATTTTTCAATAGTAAAGTGGTGAGCTTGAGTAAATTATTTTGTACTATTACCACATCATTGCAAAACAGCTTTTGTAACACTTCATATTTATGTATTAATTTAACAATATAGTACAGCTGTCACAAACATCCAGTACTTATATTGTAATCTCATGCAGGAACTACTTCTGTGACTTATAAAGTACAGTAAGCTAATTTCAAGATTCTCTATGTGCAGACTGATTCTTAGCACACAAATTAAAAAAGAAAAGGAAAAAGAAAGCACCAGGCTATCTTAGAGAAGATTATACGATTTCATTCTCCTAAAAGAAAGCATGTATAATTCAAGTTGTTTGGCAGCCATAGCTTCTGAATCTGATTCCTAGATGAGTAGAAACCATAATTATTTGAGAACATTGCATGCAATTGGCAGTCCCTACAGACTTTGCTTTAATGTTGCACGAGACTAACAGACTCACAATGTAGTCAGCATCGCTTAAAAACAAGTAATTTATTTATGTAAAAGACTTCTATAGCCACCCATCTTACTATGCAGCATAACCTTAGGCAGCTCACAAAACAACAATAAAAACATAAAAACCATAACAGAAATTCCCAGTGCCCCGAAGACATCACTCCCCTACATGTCCACATTCAACTGTACTGAGCTCCAGCCTCACTCTAAGTCAATGCCTGTGGGGATGACGTATGACTGAGGATATGATGCAGCATACGCTTGCATAAGTGAAATTTTACAGTGAATTCCAACAATCTGGGGAGGCACTCTGCTCAATAACTGGGATGCTGTCAGTGGTTTCAGTGGTCAAAGTGCAAGGCCATGGAATCATAGTCAGTGGACTATGGCCCATGAAATCAATCCTGCTTCAGGAAAACCCCAAATCTACTTCCATCAATTCAGGATGTTGTTGGATGTTGGATTAAACTGCAGTTACATCACATCAGTTGTCATTTTTCTTGATTTAGCTCAGAAAGAACATAAAGTTTGCAATTTGTGATTTTCAGATTTAAGAAGTCTCTATGTGTGTTCCAAGGACAAAGTCAAGTCAGTCTGTTGTATGCACTGGAAATATAATGCTATGCCATAATGCAATCTGTTTGGTTTTGGCACTACATCTGAACCTATCTATTATAGCTTAACATTCTGCATCAGGGTGCAAAATTTAGGCTGCAAACTTCCAGGTGACCACTAGATGGTGGCAAAGTATATGCTTGTGCTGCCCCCTGGTGGTTCCCTGGATTCTTGCAGCTCAGATATGGCAACCTTAAGGCCTTTATTAAACCAACCACAGTTTTTAAAAAAGCAACAACTATGCCTAAATTTCCGTGATACTTAGGGACAGTCTTACTCTTAGTAAGGCAGCACAAAATGAGTATTATGGAAAGGCAGCAGACGTAAGATTTTTTTTTTTTAGTCATCATTACATTTTTACTTGCAGGACTAAGAGAGACTGTTGAGGAATTTTCTGTCTCAGGTGCCAAAATAAACTGTCTGGCCATGAACTTTATGCACCATGAATTGGACAAATGGGAAGAAACCCAATTTACTGTTCTACTGCAGATACAAAAAAAAGTCTTACATTGACCCTGTGTGGCATCTGTAAAACTAATATAAATACTCCTATTGTGCAATAAATTTTGTGAGCTGGGATTGATTTAATGGGATACATACCCAGAGCAAAATAGCATCTATATAAAGAAATAGGCTCCATATAAAGAATAACTCCATGCAGGGCAGGAAAATTTACTCTCTGTATCTGAATGCATGGTACACGCAACAAAAAATAAACCATCTGAACCCAAAGAGTTGAAAAGACAAGTGTTAAAGATAAAAATCTTCCTCCCAGACCAATAAAATGAAATCAAATGCATGCATCCCAAATCAAATAGTTTTACTGTGGGTGTTTATTCCATATACTGAACATGGTGTATCATACTATATGTCTGAGTGGGCAGCATCTTTGAATAGCAATATGTTGTGTTAGAAGTTATCGTTTGGGAGTTAAAAAGGAATGAGGGAGGAGAGACTTCCAGGGTCAGGAAATAAGAGGCCTAGGAGACATAGCTGTATGATCTGCTGCTAATAAAACCTACTTTATAAAGTTTGCTAGGGTGCTTGAATCGTATTGGTTCCAGACCTCACCTAAGAACACATCTTTAACAAAACATGAAATGTTTGTGATAGTCTTCACAGACAACCCTTTGTTTGAGAGGCTCAATTTGTTTAACAGAGAGTATCAATTTAGGCTTATTTGTCCCTTCATTTTAACGGGATAAAGAAATGACAAACTGAAATGCTCTGATAAAAAATGTATTTTTGCAATTACAAGGATCCCCTTAAGATTGAAGCTTTTATAGTGCATCTTCCTACTCACTGGTTGTTATTTTTTAGATTAATTCACAATATGACTTTTTGTCTAAAATATATATAGCAAATCTCTCCTTGAGAAATAAAAGAGAAAATGTATTCCATGTTTGATTATAATAATATCTTTATATGTGAAATATGTCATAAATGGTGAGATTTCATTAGAAATAACCACTTAAGCTAAAACCAAAAACAGCCAGAAGTGTTTGACATACTACATGGCTCAGGTAAGATGATCCCATTTAACTGGAATGGTCACTTAGCTATAAAGCAGGTTCATGGAGGTCTTTAGCACTGGAAGATCATTTTTTTTTTAAATGAAAAAAACAAACAAACCCAGCAACATTGATATTGCATAGGTACATGTAATATTATCCGCTTGTTTCAGAAATGACTTAGGAGCTGCTAGTTTTCTTCTACCAATGATTAGCATATCAGAATACCAAATAAATAAGCATGTGTATGCTCTACACCTTGATAAACCTTGGATTTGTTTGTTCTGTAAGTGGAGGCATATAGTAGTAGTACTTTTATTTCTTTTGTGCTGATTACTAAGTTACAAGATATACAATATAATTAACAATATCTCATATGCAAAATAACATTAATTGCAGTCCCAGTGAACAGATCTACAATAGCTCCTGGTCTATCAGTACTATGTGACCAGATCATGCAGTCGGCACAAAAGGAATTCAAAACATGAAGATATTCAGAAGTGTCAGTTGGAAGGGCCCAGACAAGGGATCTAAATTGATAATATGACTGGCTTAACAGCCAGTAAAGAGATTGCATCAAAAGAGAAATTTAAGAAAAGTAGGGAAATCTACCTCTCCTTCCAATGTTGTTTTAGATTTGAACCAGAAGACCAAGAGTAGACCCAGGAAAGCCAGCCCAAAGTGGCTACAATAACCCAGTCATGAAATACTCAGGGCACGAAGCAACTGCTTTGCAGTCTCAGGAGTCAGGAACAGGAGATCTAGGGAATTCTCCTAAACCAGAAAATATAACTTTTAAAATAGTCGCTCAATTAATTGATTTGTAGTGAATTAATCACCTACCAGACCCCCCAGGTTTCTGACTACTGAAGAAGCTGATAACAGATAGCCTTGGTGTCAGACTTCAGGCCAGGCACAGCTATAACTTTCTACTCTTCCAGAAGTTCAGAAGTTAGTCTAACAAAAAGTTCTATATTGTGTCATAAAAAACAGGAACAGAGGTATATACCTTGGGATATTCATTTGATACTGAAAATGAATAATTATAATTAATATAATATAATAATTTATAAGATTCAAGGGAGTTATAAAGAGGGAACAAGAGGGAACCCCAAAGTGTAGCCTAAGCAATACCAGTAAGTAGGAGAAAAGAACAGGAAGGAAGACACAACATTTGTAACCCCCTCCAAATGAGTTTTAAACCATAGATCTTCTCTTTTCATGATACCAAGGAAACTCAAGCAGGACAACAACAGATGACAGAGGCAGACAAAAGATCTGAGGGAGCAATCATAGGGAGACTGATCCTAATTTACCAAGATACCACTATTTGAAGGCATCCTCTGTTTCAGGATTACATACTTTTTGCGGAGTTAACATGCAAAATAGGGGTATCAAGCTTTGTGGGCGGTTAACACAACTATTTTGCCTTTACCCTTTGCAAAAACAAAAACAAACAAAAAGCTGCCCTGCTTTGCAGCTGGGTTTTGGCAGTGCAACATGGGAATGCTCCAAGATGTGCCAAATGGGGCTGTATTACTTGCTCTGTTTGTGATTCAGCCCAACCAGTTTAAGATAAAGAGAACTTTATGCAGTTGCTACAGGGGAAAAAAAAAAGTGGTGACTGGTATCAGAAAAAGTGGAGCTTATTAGAAAAGCTCCCTTCTTTCAAGTTAGTGGTAAACAAACAATCCCTTATTTCCCAAGATATAATGCAGTGTCTATTTTAGACATTGTGGAATGTGAGAGAAACATCCAGGAAAAGGAAGCGGGTCCCCACTTCTTTGAAGTCCTTTACTTCTTCCATATAAATACATGGTTAACATTCATGCCTATGAATAAACTAAAACTCTTTTGTGGATAAAATGGACATAATCCCTGAGCATCTCAGCTTTCATATAGGCAGACATGCTGGAGAAGCCAGCAGAGGGGATGTTGCCAACAGTAGACTCTGCAGTTTGCAGATATTTTTTCCGCTCTGACATCTGCCAGCTATGAGGGTAGACATTTTACTAGATTGCAATGATAATACTGTAATGCAAGCATATTGTTCTGCTTTTCTCAAACTTCCCCCTAAGACTATTGTAATAGGTTCTAATAAGGATGATACCTTATTGTCTGCTTGGTTTAAGAATGTATAAATTGTTTGTTTTTTTTCCCCAGTGAAAATATTCAGAAGATTTGATAGGAGAGCAGAGATAAAAAATTGGCTATTGCTCTGCCAAAAGTTGGAATGAAGTAAAGCCACCAAGTACTGCCCATATTAGAAAAATGGAAAGTGTATTTGAATCACACGTCCTGAATTCCCCATTTTTTCCTCCTGTCTCTAATTAGTTGTGTAATATGGTACAATATGGTACAAATCATGCTACTTTACTCTCCTATTAATGATTATATTTTTTGTTGTTGTCCTGTGAAATAGCTATTTTCTAAATAAAACCTTGTGACAAAACTATTTTGGCACAAACAGATATATACATACATACATACATGCATACACACACACACACACACACATGCATGCAGGCAGGAAGGAACAGCATATACTGAATGGCACAACTAAGTAGCTGGCATTGTGTACAGGAACATCTGCTCAGTGTATGGGCTAGATCCTCCCAAGTCCAGATGGGAAATTCCACAGAAGGTCCTGGAGAATAACAGGGCTAAGATCCTGTGGGACTTCCAGATCCAGATGGACAGGCAGGTACTGGCCAATCAACCAGACATTGTGGTAGTAGACAAGGACCATAAGACAGCAGTGGTGATAGATGTATCAGTGCCAAGTGACAGCAACATCAGGAAGAAGGAGTATGAGAAGCTGGAGAAGTATCAGGGCCTGAAGGAAGAACTAGAGAGGATGTGGAAAGTAAAGGCCAAAGTGGTCCCAGTGGTGGTAGGACCACTCGGGGCTGTGACTCCTAAGCTGAGAGGGTGGCTCCAACAGATCCCAGGAACATCAGAGCTTTCTGTCCAGAAGAGTGCAGTGCTAGGAACAGCTCTGCCTCTGATAGAGGACCCGAGATTGAGGAAGACACATACCACCCATAAAGGTGAGAGGGGAAATATATATATATATATATATATATATATATATATATATATATATACATACACACACATACATACATACACACACACACACATACATACATACATGCATACATACATACATATATTCCCCTCTCACCCCTATGGGTAGTCTGATATATATATTTGAAGAGTTTAGTTACAATAGTTAAAGCAAATACAAACTAAACTCAGAGTGTGAAGGAGAAATAAGAGGAGAAAGAATAAAAAGTGCAAAGAAAGAAAAAGAAAAAGAAAAAGAAAAAGAAAAAGAAAAAGAAAAATAAAAAGAAAAAGAAAAAGAAAAAGAAAAAGAAAAAGAAAAAGAAAGAAAAGGGAAAAGGAAAAGAAAAAGAAAAAGAAAAAGAAAAAGAAAAAGAAAAAGAAAAAGAAAAAGAAAAAGAAAAAGAAAAAGAAGGTAAGATAAAGAAAAAGAAAAAATGTATAAAGACGTGAGTTCTGATCTTCATTGAACAAGTATAGAGAAATTTAACTCTTCACGCCCTATAAAGTTGCAAACAAATATCTCTTCTTCCCATAACCCATCCCTTATCTATTTGCAAATCCATAAATCATCAACTGTTCAAGCCAGGTGTCAGCAGAAAGTCTGTAAAGGGTTACCAGAGCTTTATAAATACATGTCTTATTTTAACCTTGGTCAGACAAACCAGCTTTATATTCCTTCCTTTTACTTCTGACAATCTTGATCTTTAATTCATTGAGATGTTGTCGTAGGATTTGGTCTCTCTTCAATTTTTCTTTTTCCCATCCCCAAGGCTTCTTTGAGACTTTAGCAAACCTCTTTTGTAAATACAATAAAAAAGTCATTATCTAGGTCATTGTCTTGGTTTATCATTTGTATTTCCACTTTGATTTTCAAAGCTTTAACTTCTTTTGTACAATATATCTAGTAGAAAGTCCTTATTCAGGTCATTCTCTTGGCTTGTCATTTGTGTTTCCACTTTAGCTGCCTTCTCTGTCTTATAATCCACACTTTTTTAATTATCCAGTATTTCTGGTTCTAATATTTTTGCATCAGGCAAAATTTGTTTCACAACTGTCATTCCTTCATTAACATATTTTGGATATAGTCTACCCATAGAAGCAGACATCATTGCTGGCATTGTAGCTAATAATTTCTGACCCCATTCTTCAAAAATCTCCTGGAGTATTTCAAATGTTATAATGTTTTGTGTCATTTTGTAAATCCCGGTACTAACCAAAAACCAAAAGCAAGTTTTCACTTTTTTTCCCCTTTTCCTTTTCTGCCTGAAGTCTTTAGTCCCCTCTAGTGTCCAATTTCTGAAATCATAAAGTCTCCAATCTCTGTTATGACTTAAGACAGACAAAACAATTTTGTTCCCACAAAAAGCTATTTATTTTATATAATTATTTCCAAAATCTTATAATAAAAATCTCAATATTCCAAATTTATCTGGACCCTTAATTCATTTATAAATTTCTTAGATTGAATTTTTATTTAGCTTTTGCCATTTATTTCCAATTCTTTAAATTCTCAAACTTATTATTATTTTTTCTATTGTTCAAGGAGGAAGGTAAACTCACTAGGTGGCTTTTCAAATTTGTCATTCCAAAGGTCTCTAATAATTAATATTTAAATAGGCAATTTCCAAAAGTGATTAGAAAGTGAGGTTAGTGACCCCAATGTCCTTTAAAAGCTTCCACCATGATTGTGAGCATTATGGTTGATCCCTTCATCTCCCAGCACTCAAACCTGCGGGAGATCTCTGTGTTGCAGTCTCCTCATGAGGAGCAGCATTTTGAGCACATGTGGGTAATCTCCCATCCTCTCCTTGTTCAGAGAGGTTCTGAGGAACTGGTATACTTGCTGGTTCTTTGGTCTTTGCCACAGTCATCATCTCCACTTTTTCAGAGAGTTTACCACGTCTTCCCCAGACATGGTGTTTTGTGGATTGTAGACTCTAAGTGTGTTCATAGTATGCTTTACTTTTCTTTTTCATTGACAGTTCAGATTTACTTAGTAAAGCCCATTCTCTCCCCTGAAGCAAAGTATAGCACAAGTATAAATTAACTTGATGTCCCATCCAATTATTTTGGAACAAGAAAGCCAAGTTTAAGATTTCATTTGTTTACAGTGATACAAAACTACTTTCTCCTTTTTAGTGTGTGATTATTTTAATTTGTACTTTTGTTCAACTGAGTTGATTCATACATCCTACATAATATTGCTTAATAATGTGTCATTGTCCTTCTTACTTTCTATCTCCAAAATAAAGAAATTAACTGACATTCCTTTGGTATCTTTCTGCCACCACCATGCTATGGTAATACTGATCACGTATCTTGGATCGTTTTATAGAACAAATTTGTAGCTCTAAATAACTTTGATGATTGTAATTCAGACTTCATTTACTAGAACTGTTAAAATTCAGCAATATAGGATCTAGCAGTGGCTTCCTGCAATTACACTTCTATTTAAAGGTTGACAAAGAAAGTGTATTATCTGCATAAAAATATATATATGTGTGCCATGTCATTCTGAAATAGATTTATTTATTTGTTTGTTTGTTTGTTTGTTTGTAACATCTATATGGCCACCCATTTTATATTGAACTCTGGATGACTCCCAACCAATAAGTTACAGAAAGCCACCATAGACACTGCATTTATTTGAAGCTGGACTACATACTTCTAGCAGAAAAGTTTTGGCATTTTCCTTCTTTCCAAGAAAGGAGAATATCTGCCTTACAATATGGCAAGATATTTGAGATAACTTGCTAAAAGTTTTCTTAATTAAATACATTCAAGGATGAGAGATGGGTTCAACTAGAGCCTTTCCTAACTTGCAATCTTTAGCAAAGCCCAGCCCTTGCTATGGCAATAGAAAAAGCTGCCAGGATAATCTTGATTGTACTGCCTCTTTTTGTACTTTGCTAGTAGTACAAAAAGGAGCCAGAAAAGGGAACATAAATCAAGGCCTGAAGATGAGGCATGGCCAGCATCCAGGGGACAGGAAGTAAAAATTGAGGTTTCCAGGCCATTCCCATGACTTCATAAATAATGAATCCAGGAAGGCTACTACTCTCCAGACATGGATCTTCCAAGAAGCAGAGTAGCTGAATCAAAGTCAGACTGCTGAATCCATCTTTCCACAGAAATGGAGTGGCTGAAAGAAAGAAAGAAAAAGATAGTTGTCTTTCTCTGTCCCATTCCTTAACATCTGTTTCAGAACATAGAAGGTAGGTCGAATGATTGCATTCATTCAAATTCTTTCTGGCCATTCAGAACGTTGTACCCAGTGTAGACAATTTAAGGATTGGCTTGTGAGAAAGGGGAGAGAAAGATATCAGTGGTGGGGCAAATATTTATGCCCCCATACCCCCTTCAGTATCACATATAGTCATTACTGAAGGTTAAGACCTTAGATGCAGTCACCATAGGATGTAGTGATTGAGAAGAAGAGTTAATTGCAGGAATGTAAAACAGCCTCATCTGCTTTTTGTTTCTCTTCAGATGTTATGCAACAAAGTTAGGAAATGCCAGGGAAAGGCTGTGAGATTCCTAATTACCCTACATTCTAGTGTTAGGGGGAAGACCCCAGATAAAGACCCCCATGCCTCCCAAGATAGATAGGTAGTGGCAACACTACCTACCAACCAACTTCACTATGCCATGAAGGTCGGGTCAAAGTGGGGACAGTTCCAGAAAACTTGTGGGACAGGAAGTGAGATCTCCAACCCTTTACAATATGGGGGCAAGCATGTGTGCTGCTATGGTTCTGTTGTAGCAGCATGCCCAACATGTGTTCAGAGTGCCATAGAAACTAAGAGACAGGTCTGTATGTAGCTTGGCAAAAGGAAAAGAAATCAGCAAAGATTTTGGAAACAAATCAAAGGTTTATGAGTTGTGCAACCAATCCATTCAGTAATCCTATAGTAAATCTGATGTGTTTCTTTTCCCAATGAATGACTTAATTCCCATCTTTTGTGCTAATGAACTATGGAGATCTGGAAAAACTCAGTCTGCGTTTTTGTGCCAAGACAAATAACAGAAAATAGCTCAGCCCCTAATGGGCCAGGCATTACTTCAATTTGTTGGAATAACATATAAATTGTGTTTTTGTTGTGGGGATGTACCTGTCTGGAAAAATTGAGAGATTATTGTAAAGAATAGCAGAACCCTTTAGGTGTTTCAATTATGGGCAAACTGAGTCCAAGAAATTAAAAGCAATAGAGTTTCCAGTCTTTAAGCAACAAAGGAAACCTGGCTGCATAGTCTTCTTTAAAAAGAAAGACAGAACAGTAATTAACTAATATGCAATGATCAACATATATAAGTGCAACACTGCAAGTACTTCATAAACGGGAAACATTTAAATCTTTTGGAATCAAAATAATTAATTAATAATCAGTTGATAGTGAATTGGCTGTAAGAAAAGGTGATCTGCTAACATATAAGTAGGCAATCTTTTTTTTGTCAAGGGCTCTGTTCCTTTGAAAATAATCTGTCAGGGGCTATATACTGATTGTGGACATAGCTTAATCAAGGGAAGGGGGGACAGGACCAAAATTTGACTTTTACATTTTGTGTGGCTCTGTATATGTTTTGGAGGCAGGTAGTGGGGCACCAATCTTAAATCATGTACATATTAATAACCATTGG
Organism: Python bivittatus; assembly: GCF_059951505.1. Lineage (NCBI taxonomy): Eukaryota > Metazoa > Chordata > Lepidosauria > Squamata > Pythonidae > Python > Python bivittatus. The sequence continues at coordinate 47,220,348 of NW_028277075.1, read as the reverse complement.
GATTCAAGCTTCAGGTTCCACCAAGCGGACTTGGCTTGGCTGCAGTACAAAGAAGGGAGAACAGCCATTATCCTCCCACTTTGCCATGCATGAGGAAAACTGGGGAAACTGGGTTGTCAATGCCAATAGGTTTAATGGAACAGAAAGCATCATTCATTTCTGCTACAGGTTTTCTGCACTAAGTGAATCTTGTGTACCATTCTGAGGCATTTTCTACATAATCATAATCTAGATCCTAAGGCTTTGATAAATTTTGATTGTTGATTGATGACAAACCACATTCTAGTCTGCCATTGTACTAAAGCACTGTTTCTTATTTATTACTTACATCTATATTGCTAATTTATTATTATTAATCTATATTACTTGGCATTATAAAAATTATGGTCTATTAATGGTCTTGTCAGAGACAACTAAACATGAGAAACCTTGTGGAGTCTAATCTAATAAAATATAACTGATTCCAGTGAGACATGGATCACACTTTTAGTTTATTTTAGACTTGGCAGAGGCTAGGATATAAAACAGGAGCTGTTGGAGGAAAGTGGAATGAGAAAGAATGAGACAAGAAAACTATCCCTAACTTCCTGTTTTATTTTTCCCTTATATTTTTTATAAGGGTAGAAGAAAGTTGATTATAACATTGAAGGCACACACCCAGACAGCAGATGGCTTTATTTATGGCCACTTCAGCTTGAACTGCCAGCCTGAGATATTAAGAGAGAAAAAACAATATCTTTATTCGCTCAGGACAGGGGCCCAAAGCAAAGGAGGAGAGTAATCAGGAGAACAATATCTTCTAGAAAAGTAGTGAAGCAAAAGACAAGTAAGGGGCATTTTGCAATTAACAAAAAGGTAACTGATATATAGTATTTCCCAGTAGAGGCCTAGGATGAAATTTCTTTTTCAGTTGGAATAACTTGGTCTGTGGTTATTTTTGTTTCCAATTTTCAATCCAATTAGACCATTTTTCTTCTTTCTTTCTGTTAAAAATGGATCATTTTAGGTAACCAAAGCCATGGCCAGCAGCTACTTTCCAAATGTATTCATTATAAGTACGTAACAGAGTTTTAATTCTTTTGATTTAGGGACGTTGTTCTCCTGCTGTTCAAACAAGTTTTAGAACTAGATTTTCAGAGACTAGATGAAAGGAAACAACAATGCTACACTCTCAACATTTTCCTGAACAAAATTTTGGGTAGTTTTCCTGTTCAAACATGTATATATAAAGAGGAGACTCAGAAGAGGCAGTAATTTAGTTGGGAAAGAGGAGAGATTTAAAGATGTACTATAGGAGACAAGACTGACAGAAAGATTCAAAAGCTCATTCCTATAGGTAATAAGATAAAAATCCAAAAAAGCAGTAGATTTTGAAAATGTGTAATACACTTTCTTTCAAAAATTCCACGATATATGAGTAGTAATGTTGTCAATTCTGATTATGTGACCTATCCTCCTTTAAGAATGGAATAGTTGCCTCTAGCATGCAAATCTAACGAATCATACTACATAGTTGGACATAGATTATTGTAGATCTGTTACAGACCCTTTCCTTCCTTCATTTCAATTATGTTCTCCCATGATAATTTCCCAACAAAATTATACAGACTACAGTTCTACACAGAACACTATTTAAGTGCAAAGCTAGTTCAGTGGGCATGCTCTTTTACTTGCTCTGACATGACATTTCCAGTATTTTTTTTTTAATAAGCTACAGTTGTTACATTAATAGCTGGTAGCTTTCTAGCCAGACCAGTTTACCTCTTTATTGGAACCACATTTAAAAGCTTCCAAGCCTCACAAAACCTTATATGACCTTGAAATATCCAGCAGTTTTTATGGTGAGCCCTAGTTGTATCTTTTGTAAAGGGCAAAGATAATTGTTGCCTGTATGACTTCTAATTCTGTGCAGGCATCACTTTCCACAGCTCTGTGCCTCATTTGTACTGAAGTTATCCCCAGTCCATCCCACAGAGGTGGTAGCTGCTGTTAGAAAGCAAGCATCTTGCCAGAGATGAAAAACACATTGGCAGCCACTGCAAAGACCCAGCTTCCTCCACTGTGGTTTTACAGCTTTGTTTTATTTTTGCAGCACTCAAGCATTTAGAACAGCATGTACTCCAGGAACTGTACAAAAGAGCTCCTTAAGTGGATACAGAAAAGGACAAAGAGAGTTAAAGCGATGAGCCAGCAGGCTGGGCAAGATATCCATACTCTGTCTCCACAGATGACAATTGCCTTGCCTGGATTAATTGTTCAAGTTTGGATTTATGGCAAGCCCAGTAATAATTGTAAAAACTCTAATGCACTCTCTGCTAGGATTAGTGAAGACTTGAATCACCAACAGATTCACAGATTAAGAAGGGGACCTGCTTCAAAGCAACCCATTGATTCTGAAATGCATCACATATACAATGGCTTTTCAACTACCTGCGGAAATCTTACAGACAATGCAAAGGTTGCAATTTCAGTTCTGCATATGAAATGCATGGGGAGAGAGAGTTGAATGGTTTGATGAGCTGTCTGATATTGACTATCCCGTTAAACTCTCCCTCAACGGTGGCAATTCCCTTTCTGCAAAATGCACTCAGCTGTTTTTACTCTGTCCAGTCAGAAGCCCTAACTTTGCTCTCCCTTTCGTTAATGGAATGCTTCACTTCTGCTTTGGTCCCAGTTGAATTCTAGCTGGGAAATGAATTCAGCTCTTAGCTGTCTGAATATGGTATAGGGTGAAGGCTGACAGGTTTACTCCAGTTTACGCTCTTGGGTCAATTTTACATGATCAGAGCAGCTTTAAATCTTGACCATAAGTGAATTGGTGCCAGATTATTATTTAGGATGTGGGTGGCCTGAATATTTAATGGTGTTAAGAATATAGAATGGCAAGGCTGTATATGCCACATATTTACAACAGTTTTGGGGGCTTGTTTATTTCTGTGGCATTTTATCACTATGCCAGGCTTATTCTGCTGGTTCCATTAAGTGTTTTCAGCAAGCCAAAACTCTGACATAACTGGATCCTGCCAGTGATGATAGGGTCCAGAAGGGGCCAAGCTTGATGACAGACTATGCCAACACTCACCACACCCCAGAAAACCCAGGGATCAGAAGTAGCAAAACTATACCAACACACAAGGGAAAATCAGTGGTTATTCTTCAGTGATATGCCAAGGCTACCCCCCAAGAAAAACAGGTGGAAAGGTAAATGCTTATTTTTAAAATCAGTTTTCGAAAGTATTTTTAAATTGGAGAAGGATGATTTCTTCATTGGCTCAGCAAACGTGCCTATAGGATTTTTGCTAGACACACTGGATGCTGATGTGCTATTTTTTTCCTTATCCCTTCTATCTCTGCTGGAAAAGAGGTACTGGGAAGATATTTCAAAAAAATTATTGTGATAAAATTTATTATGAAACACAGTAGGGCTGAGGTTCTCTAAAACATCCATCACATAAGTTATTTTCATACATCCTGCCAAAAGTAAAGCAACATCATTATTACCTATGCTCAAATCTTTTTTTTTTATATCAAATCTTGAAGTAGTTCAGATTGTACCAAGCTATAACATTTTGAATCATAGTTGAATCATGCCAATCTTTGAATTTCCCTTTCAGTTTGAATAGGATCAGGACTTACTCCCGCTGGCCTACTTCCCCCCAGAGGTTAGCTATATTTGTAACTCAAGTAAAAAACAAACAAAAACACATTCAGGACAGGCATTCATGGATGGTCCTTAAAATCTCTTAGACTGTTGTCAGAAAATCCACTTGTACCTTAAAGATTTACAAATCCTTTCCCAACTTTGTGCCCTCCAGATATGTAGGGAATATAACTCCTAGCACCACTGGAAGCTGAAGGAAGTTGAATTTAAAGAAGTAAGGATGCTATTATGATTAACTAGTTAGTCTTTCATAGGCCCAAAGTGACATTTTCAAGGTATATTCAATCATCTTTTTGGTTCCAGTGGCTACTTTTTTCCTTCACCTGGTTGTAACTTTCTGCTTATGGCACTGGATTCATCCAGTGTGAACAAACACTGCCAGTTCTGCATGCTGGAGCAAATTTTATCCAGATGTCCCACTTGCTATGAATAGAACTGCCGTAGGCATAATATAAAATAGTGACCACAAATCCAATCATATTTGAATCTAATTCTTAACATCCATCTGCTGATGGAAAGGAATATACAGTTACAGGATCTTCATAGTCACTGTCCATCCATGCCATGTGTTTTGTGTTGCTTGCATATGTCACTCGCCTCTTTGTAATGAACAGCTTCTATCAGACAGTGGAAAGGGGGCAATTCCCTCTGTGATCCTCTATATATTCTCAATGTCTACTTCAGACAGTTACAGAAAGTCTGCTCATTCAATATCCTGTCCTGCCGTGTTTTACAAGGCAGTACAATTTATTATTATCCCAGGAATTGTCAGCACTGTAAGATAAATAATAGGGCCTCTGATCTACTTTGGCACAGGCTTGGGATCAATGGAAGATTCCATAGCATGTGAAGTTACAAGAGACGTGTTCTGTGTGGTAGAATTAGGCATCTTTTATGAGCACCAGAGCAAACTTAGTGAAAATCACCTAATAATTCCCGCAGACTACTGGTGGATTTTTAAAAGCTTTATTTTAGCAACATAAGCATGTCACAGTCTAAGTCATATTTTGCATATAAAGACCCTTCTTATCATTGGTCAGTCACCAAAAGGGCATGAATGAACCTTGATGGAGTGGAAGATGGGACTTCAGATTTCTCTTTCCTCCAGCTCTCTTTTACAAGTAATGTTGGATTGCCTCATCTTGACTGCTTGATTATCTCAGCATCACAGACTATATCATAATTACTCATGAAAATCTGGTAGTTGTCTATCTGAACAAAATGTTCTCTTCTACGATCATTCTACGATCATAGGAAGTACAAGAATTTTATCAAAATTTATCAGAAAATATTCTCAAGAACTCTGCATCACTTCATAACTTGGCTTGGAAGATTCCATATTTTGATATAGTATTGCACATGCATACAGTTTTTCTTTAGCACAACTTTTAAACTCATTATCTGATCATTAACTCATCGTCAAACAGTGGAACTACTACCACTGTCAATGTTCATAAAAAGGCATTTCATTTTATAATTGTAGTTCATTTCAAAATGAATTTGCCTTACTACAATATTAATGCTATAGTACTACTTTTCTAGTCTGTCTACTACAAGTTCACCCTTCCTATTTTAGTTTTTCTCACAGCTACGTCAAAAGACATTGTAATGTGTGTTGCTTAAACATGCCTGTGATCTTGCATTATTACTTGATTGACTTGGACTACCTGTATACGTTACAATTCTTACAGAGTCAAATGTGTTAACTCTTCTAGAAATTTCAGTACAGCAAGCAACTCATTTCTCCTGACCCTATTTTCTTTTCTTGATTTGTAGAAAAGATAGAAGGAGGCAATAAGGGGAAAAAGAGTAGTAAAGAATAAAGAGAGAAAGTATAACACTGGTCACAGTGCATAAAAACAAAGGAGACAAGAGCATAGCAGGATGGCTAGGGTCACTGGGAAGAGTAATGTCCTTGATTGTGCTGTAGATGACTGGATATTATATACAGACTTCATTTTTTGAAGCAAATGAGTACTTGCTGGAAAAAAATGGTTTTATTGAATGTGGAAGGCAAAGCATACAGCTTATTGAAATGCTTAACTGCCCCACAAAACTCTTCATAATTTAGCTTTGCAAAACTAGTAAAAATAATGCAGAAATATTTTGCCATTATTGATTGCAGTATTTTTTGTTTCATACCCGCCCCCCCCTGGAGACTATTGCAGCATATACGGTTAAATTAAAAAATAAAACTGTTTGAACACTACAAATTGGCAAACAGCTAAATGATGCATTGGGAGACCAGTTGGTCTGTGGAATTCTAAAAATAATTTTAAAAAATCTTAATAGAGGCAGATTTAATATTTAAGAGAGCACTTGAAATTGCTACCTCAATGGAAACTGCTACTAGAACTGCGGTTAGAAGTAAAAGTAAATATAAAGAAGCTTGTAATAACAATCTGTAACAGATAAGAATAAACTGTGCTATCATTTTGGCAGAGGTTCACACAAACACATACACACACACACCAGTTCAACGTGGATTTAAAGGAGAAATCTGCAGAAAATAGTACGATATGCTCAGTTTCTCATGGACAAGCAAACCATTTGCTAAAATAAGCAAGCCATTTATTTTTTAATAATAACTTTTTAAATTTTTTAAAACAAAAAACAGTAAAAATTAACAAGAACTAATATTAAGAAAGATAGAAAGAGAAAGATTAGAAAAGAGAAATGGTCAAGTTTAAAAATGTGAAAAGCAAGAAAAGAAAGAAAAAAGAAAAAAAAAGGAATTGACTTCCGACCTTCCTTACAACAGATATAAGTAACAATATACATTAAACTCTTACTCTGTTACACCATAACTTCCATTATTTCTATTAACCCATATTATTTCTAATTATCAAATCCATACAACATAGTTTCATTTTTTTCTGTTTCCCACAAAGAGTCCAAAAAAAGTTTCCAGTTAACATTAAAATTACACAATGTCTTATCTCAGATCAAAACCATCAATTTCTCCATCTCACCCAACTCCATCAACTTACCCATGTTGTCATATATAAAAACAAAAATCCCTAAATTTAGTAACAAATATATTTTAGCTTTAATCATAATATACAAATCTTTAAAATCTCATCATTCTCTCCTGGTCCAAAAAAGAAATCGCCTTAATAACTTCCCAGAATCTCAATCTGTATATTAACCATCATCAAATAAATTTACTTTGTAAACCTTCTGTTTACTTTTGAAAAGCTTAATCTTTAATCCTTTCAAATAATGTCCCACAAGTTGATTCCCCGTCTTTCCATCCTTATCTTCTCCCCAAAACAGCCCCAATGCATTCTCTTTATTTCTTCTCAGGAACAGCGTCACCGATTCAGCGCATTCCTCTTGTGAATCCAAATTAAAAAGTCTTTCCAGGTCAGTCTTCTTTTCTATTATTTGTATGTCCCCTTTAATCATTGTGACTACAGTTGATTTTACTTGTAGATCCATTCTGGCATCGTTTTCCATATCACTCTTATCCTCATTTTTAAATCCACAACATTATTATTCATGCCACCTTCAATACCCTGGATTTTTTGGAACTCCAATTTCCCTTTCAAGTTAATCTCCACTTGCATTTCAAAATTAACCATCTTATTCACCTTTTCCTCTATCTTTTTTTCAAGGGACTTGAATCTAGCTCCTATTTAATCAAACATTGATTGGAGTAACCTTACAGAAGTTGTTTTATCCTGTGATGGCTGCTCCACAGAACCTCTTCTAGCCATTTTCTTATTTTTTCCCCTCCCCCTAGGCAAATAACTGTAGGAAGTATAAATGAAAGTAGCAGACAATTCACACCCTTTGGTGCCTTTCACACTGTAACTGAATACACATTCTAGCCAAAAATGCAGAGAGGGCTCAAACTACTATCGTCTGTTTTAAAAATCCAGCCAATCAACAAACATATCACAGAAGAAAAAATTTCTCATAGAAAAATCAAATGCAATTAATACAGATGGAGTTTCACAAAAATAAACTTTTAACAAATAGATCTTCTCCCTTTTCACTATAAATGGATTTTAAGTCCCTTTTAAATTCCACTTTTCATCCAGCTTTTTGCAAATTAATCAGATTAAAATTAAAACTCTATTTCTTCTTTTAAATATATAAACTCAAAAATAAGGATAAGCCCCAAGAGAATTACTTATCTGTTGCAAGGAAGGACTCTCTTAAATTGAAAAATAGTCATAATCCAAAGTGTTTAAGAAATAGATTTGGTCAGCTCTAGTATCCATGAAAGGCTACACTACAGCTTCAAACAAGATAGATCCCCTGTCTCCCAGCCACTTGACTTGAAAGCAGAGCTGCCATCTTTATGAGTAGCTTTTGAGGAAAGGCTGTCTGGAGACCATATGGGTTGATTTCTTTGCTTTCTCCTTATTCTGGAGCAAGTTGGAGCAGGTGCTGTGTTGTCCCCCAGTTGCAGAGAGTGGGCTAAGCCACCATGTCTCCATCGGAAGTCATTGGAATCAAGCCAATTCTGTAAAAGAAATACAATAGTGCATGCTGTCATAAAGAATTTGATAATGAAAGTGGAAAAGGGATAGCTGACTTGTAACTTTATAGTTTCAAAAGTGAAATAAGTCTAGCAGTGTGGCTCACACAAGAGGTGAATATCAAAACCGTATCAATACAGTTGAATGCTGGTCCTGCTGTATAGACTACATAACAGTACAAAGTGAACAAGATTGTACAGATGCTAAACTAAAGCCATCAGAAATAAACACTTATACTGAAGAAAAGATCATTCCCATTGGAGTGATAGAGGTATAAGTCTATGATACAGTAACCATCCAGGTATGTTCGTTGGACTTGGAATGAATGTTATGAACAGAGGTTGACCAGCATTCTGAATTTGTGACTGATTGAGGAAACTGCCACTATTTTTGGAGTTTCATCAATAATTTGCATCTTGCACATGTTGTCATGGAGACTGAGACCATGGAAAGTAAGCTGAAAAAGGCAATAGATGCTGCTGTTCCTGTTTTCAAAAATGGCATTAGCATGCTCAAATACACCAAAGATAAAACAGTGTTACATAAAAATGCCACACCTACATTTCACAATGCACATTTAGTTCCATATGGCATACACAAGAAGGTGGAAACTAAGCAGCACCAGATGGAAGCTGAGGAAATTATTTCAAAAGTTGACTGGAGCCCACTACATCTGTGGGTTGCTAAAAAGAATACAACTATCAGATTAAGTTACTATTAATCCACTATTGTAGAATTCCTCAGCATTCTCAGAATTGAGAACATTATTGCTAGCTTCACCAGAAGATAACATTTCAGCAAAATGGACTTTTTAGAGCTGTATAGGTTCTCCTCCTTCTCATAAATTAACAAACTCTTGTATGGTGCTCAGTAGCATGAAGCTAAAAGGTTTTTCAATGTCTATATGACTGAGAATCAGTGGCTGTCTACTTTCTTCTCATATAAGATACTATTCTTACATTAACTTGCAAAATGGAAAGAATAGAACAACAAGACCCCCCCCCCCCCCCAAAAAAAAGAAGAAGAAAAGATGGCTACATAGCACTCTGGAGTTGATTTCCAAAAGATACTTTGGATATGCAGGAGTGTGAAAATAGCACCTGTCTGCAACTCTTGACAGCAGCCATGGTTGCACAGCTGCCACCTGATCCTGGGAAAAGATACAATGGCTTGATAAGTTGCAGATGGAGGTGGTCTCCTCATTGTTGGACATTCCAGCATACCTTTTGTGCCAGTTCCAAATGATTGCATAGCCTATTTGGAATTTATATATCTACACACACACACACACACACACACACACACACAGACACATATGGAATGATTTGGTGCTTTTTAAAAAAGAATTATTCAAATTATTTTAATAGAAATTTTATATGTAGCTATGATTTATTGAAGTTCTAGTAGTCATCTTATTTTTAGGTATGAACATTCCTTTAGGCTGAACACATCTAATTAATAGACATTCCTTTAAAACACACATTATGGTGCCATTTCAGTGAAATGTAGTGCTTGTAAAACTTTGCAACACATTTCTGATTCCCTGCACCACCTGGGATGCAAAGATCACTACCTCTATTAATTTTCTGTCGTCTCTTTCATTTCCCCATTGTGTCTTCCTTTTTCTCCCAGTATTCCAGAGAAATCCTGGCTTTACTTTAGAATGCTTTACTTAATACTTTCAAAATAAGTCTGGGGGAAAAAAAACAACAACAAGGCTTTAGTAATTCTCTGGAACTGGAAGATATAGCACTCTTAGCCTTGTTTTTCTGGTGGAAAATCACAGAATGTGTGTTACCCTAATGTGAGCTCCTGATATCCCCAGCTGGTAATCAAGATATCCATTTCCTGCTATCATTTCTTAAATGGAAATAGTATGAAGATAATTACAGATGTAAAACTGAAAAATGATCAGCTTCTTGATACATGGGACACTGGTCTTCCTTTCTACTTCCTCAGACATGCACCAATCTGTGTATGATTAGGAATGCAGAAATGAAATTTGTAAAGTTTGTAAACTATACAATGTGTTCCTATTTCTTCTGTTACAGTTTCTTTTACTTTTGAAGGGAAGCAAAGCAAAGCAGGAAGGATTATTTATTTAATCTCCAACTTCTAATTAATTTATATTATCTTTATTCCCGTGGTGACCAAAACAATCATGCAGTCCAGTGTTTTTTTCCAGATGGAAGATTGTGAAAGAGGGATAATTTGTCAAAGGATTTCTTATTTTTGTCATGTTTTCAATCTATCCTTGGAGTCCCAAGAATCATTAAAATCCACTCAGAAATATTATTTTATTCCATGGAGCATAAGCAATGTGAATCTAACCTGTGGTGATTTGTGAATAAGAAGAACTGCTAGTCTTTTCATTCCAGTTGGACTGGCTCATCTGATATGTTGAAGACTGAATGGTATATTGTGTCAATCACTGCATTGCTGCCAAACACAGCAATCTTGTGCCGAGTTCCCTCCCTGTAATCTGTAATATAGAGATTTATGGTGTGATATCATCAAACTTCATTCTCCTTTCTGCCCAAAAACTTCCAACAAAACTTAGGAGTTAACATGTAAAAAAACAAAACAAACACTATAACATGGAAATGATGGTGGAAAGGTGGAAATGAATTGTTGGAGAGTTGTATGTGGAGTGGCAAGCAGAGAAAGGATGAAGAGAAACGAACTGGAACCCTATTTTTCAGCTTTCCTTTTGGATAGCGATTTCACTCACCAGCTATATAGACTACATAGCTATCTAACTCAATATAACTGGATCCTCCTCTTTTTTGAACCAAAAATATTTAAGTCTTCTAATATGCACATGTTAGTACTTGTTTACAGATTGTTGGCTGTCTTCATCCAATTTCTACTACTGTTGCCAACAGTTTTGGCTCTCTTACCCAGAGAGGATGAACCTGTATTAAAGTCTGTAGCTGATAGCCATTTTCTCACAATTCCATTGTTGGCTGGGAACTGAATATGCCTGAGAAGTTGCTTGGCACACAAACTGCTGTTGATAGCAATATTTATGATGTTTATAGAAAACATTTAAAAGTCATTGCAATAAATCAGTATTTGCTGCATAATTACTTGTTATCTTTTTTGATGAGAAGTGCTAGAAATCAAGGAAAGGACTTTAATATTTAAACTAAGCATTGTCAGTACTGATTATTTTAGTGATCAATTTTCTTTACAGACTCAGTGCTCAATTACATTTTGAAACTTGTGATACACCCAGGGTAGTTTTGCTATTGTTACTTAATATAATATAATTTAATAATTTAAGATGGATAATATTGAAAAAGTAATGAAAGTCAGAACATGAGTTGAGGCTCTGTTTAACAGTTTAGGCCTTGTTTTATAATTTCCTTATACTTCAGAAGATGCTAGAACATGAGCTAATTGCTGAATGTCGTGTAGCCTGAATAGGCTGAGTACCCCAGATGGCAGAGCATATCAGATGGAGTTCTGGATAAATGTTTGGAAGGATCAACTTGATCCAGAAAAATGGATCAATTGGGAATATTAGATGATTGTGGAAGGTGACCAATCCTTAGTCACTAAAGCCATCTGGTAAGGGGAAAGTTTCCAGAGCTTAGTTTAGCAAGAAAATAGGGAAGTGCAACAGGATGCCAACTATTGATAATCAACTCTTTTAGCTGCCACCTTATCAATACACTTACTGAGAGCATGAGCTCAGACAAAGTTGCAAAATCATTGCTATAGGCTGAACAGCATCAAGAATACAGTCTGTATCTTGCTGTGTCCCCATAAACTGGATTTAGGCTTGATTCAGTGCCTTGTATAAGGGCTGCTCTTTAGCCACAAGAATGTCTGAGCTGGCTTGACCATCCAGATCAGTATTCTTTTCAAAGAGATGATTTAAGCTACTGGGTTTCCCATACCAACAGAATAGTCACAAACATGACACAGTAAATGGTCTATTGGGCTAATCCCAAAGAATCAGAAAAAAGTATGATCACTTCTAGCCTTACCCACCACTCTCACAATTGACCCATTTTCCTGCATATATATATATATATATATATATATATATATATATATATATTATTTATGTATTTATATTTCAAATTTGTCATTGCCCATCCACTGCAGAGCGACTCTGGGCAGTTTATAGTAAAAATATATATTTGGTTGTACGGAACTCTTGCGCTCCTTTTCAAAATTATTAGGCCGGTTTATTATCAAGTTTGTGTGGCGAGAAGTATCCTTCCTTAGCTTCCCAAGATGATCCCGTATGTATGATCAGCCTTACAAACTGATAACATTTCAAATAAAGGATCATATCTAAACTTAGGTGTACCATGAAAACAGACTTAAGGTGAAGGATTCAATTCCTTCTCCAGGATTGTGATTCCAATCCATGTCACCCTTCACCTCCCCAGGCAAGCTCTTTGCCACAACAATGATCAGACAAAATAAGTCACCCAGTTACAGATCTCCCCTTTTATATTTATTTTGGCCCCAAAGGTTTTGAAAGGGGAACAGTTCAGAAGAAGCAGCTCGTGATGAAAAGGTCTGAAGAGCTGAAGTTCACGGGACATGAAGCTGCAGAAGTGAGCAAGAATCACATATATTGGTTGGAAATAAGGTGGCTCAGTCATTTAACTGCAGGCTTCTTGTTTCACATATCTGCAGGGCAGCCAGATTTTTGGAAGGACAACAAGAGCAAGCCCATGGGAAAAGAAGCTGAGGGCAGCCTCCCAATCCCAGGAATTGTAGCAACGGAGGGGAATATTTATTTGTTTGTTTGTTTATTGATGTAAACTTGCTTTCTACCCCTAGGTGGTTGTCACACCTCGGTTAAAATAGGCTTGATAAAATGCTTCTCAGAAAGAAAGGAACTGGCTCATGAAACAAGGAATAGAGAAAGCAAGCTCTACAGAAATTCTTTGGCAGGCAGGGAAGATGAAATGTAACACATTGATTTTAAAAAGTCTAGCTGAATCCTTGGCTTCCAACAGTAACTGATGTCATATAATTATAGTATAATACAATTTCACTATTTTAATAGCATCGTTTTTCTGAGTGCTATACCAATACATTACTGCCCCTAATAAAAATTATGAATGTTTTACTCCAACTGAACAAACTGCCATACATGCTAAATATTGCATCTGTTGGGTGATTTCCCCTTACTGTAAATTGTATAAATTGTTGGATTAATTTTAAATTAGGGCTAGGAGGGAACATATATGGAATGGAAAAATGCAAACAGTTTTCATTTGAAAATACGAATCTTGTGCTGAATGTTTCCATTGCTTTCTGTGCAAAACTGAGAAAGCAGCCAGTGTTACTCTTTCCATCAGTTTCAAAACATAATATGGAAAACACTTTTTAAGTAAACAGAAACTTTGATGGGAAAACACAGAAATATTTGTTCTTTCTTGAGTCAGTTATAATTAAAATAAAATGATGGCTCTTTTAACAGCGTGTCATTATTCTCTTGCTGTATTGCCAATAGTACCATTATTTTCAAGTAGATGGAAATAATGTATTCAATCAACATAACGGAGGATTCTTTATTAATTGAAACTGTTACATAATTTATTCTTTAATTCTAATGAGGTACATAACTCAGTGTACCTCTCCAAAACTGTTGGCATTGGGGAAACACAAGAAATTGGACGTGCTTTTCAAACTAGCGGAGAATCAGGAAATGCTCTATGTTGGTGTGGCCTTCAATTTCACTGCCTTTTTAAACTTCATATAAATTCTCTTGCATATTTACCAACGTTTTTGTGAGAATAATTTTTTCTGAAACAATACAGTTTTGTGGAGCTCTCAAGGATTAATAAATAAGAATGTTCAATTAAAAGTGTTCAGAAACTAAGTCATACAATTATTGTCATCTTCTTCATCAACATCTTGAGTATCTTGGATTACAATTTACTCAAGGGGTTTGTTTTTGTTTAGTGCTGACCTTCTATTGAAGTGCAGGTTCAGAATTAAAGACAGTATGTCCACTTTAAAACTAATATTTTGTTTTTCTCACACATTTGTTATCTTTCTCATGTTATCTCACAGGAGGTGACTGCTACTCAGATTATGCATAGTTTCCTATCCCACTGGATGATCATGAAAGACATATATTTAGAGCAAGTGAGCAAGTGAGTTCTTGTATTTTCCTTTTGGAAACGAAAACCACATTGGGAAAAAAAAAAGATTCCATCAGTGTAATATGACCAGTGGCAATACTTATCTTTCACATAACCATTTTAATTGTGTTTTTCGACATTTGGAACACTGGACACGCTTTGTTGCTTTGTTTATACAGCTTGATTTCATTCAGTCTCACCTGCTGAGAGTTGGACTCTTGCCCATTCCTTCTAATGAAAACTGGACAAGAAGGAATGAGTGATTTACTCATTTACTCACTGAAGCAGTTAATGAATACTTCATTCAAGGAGAATGATTCTAAGAGCTAAGAACATAATCTGAGGTCTGTAGCCATTTGGAAGGATGAAGGAAAGAAAGGATTGACAAATGGATAGATAAACATGGGCTGGATTCCCTAGATGATTGCATCCACATTTTTGAATAGCTCAGCATCAAATCGAGTCATGCCATCTGTTCCCAGAATTTCCAGTAGCCAGAGATTCAGTCTGAGATGCCTCAGATCCAAAGAAGTAATTGCTTCAGCTGTGAGAAAAAAAGAGCCAGATACCATCCAACACATATAGGCACACAAACTGGTAACAAATTCTACAGTGCCAGGAAATGGCTTGGAAAACTGTTGCCATAATCATGAAAACCTATAGATATATATGTACTTGCTCAAAGCATAGAATCTCTTTTCCATGTAGCACCCTTTGCCTTAATCCTGCAGATCCTGCAGAACTCTGTTCTCTGACTTCTTTGGAACAAGGGAAAAGAATCTGAAATTTAAAAACTGTGGAGAAGAGGAATAGCCTTGCTCATTTTTCCAGACAATACTGAAGTGATAAAGTGCATTTATTGGTGGGGTGGGGCATGGAAGAGAGAAAACCATACATATTAACTTGAGATGCTTAGAGAAAATATGGGATATAAAAATAATAAATAAACCAAGATGAAAGCTTGAGTGAAGGCCTTTGTCCTTCATCTCAAAACCTCAAGACCCTAAGAATTGCACATAGACAAGACAAGCTCTTATTTTGCTAATGCTTTTTCATAGAGTTGATTCTTCTCATGTTCAAGAAAACGTCCAGAAAACCCTTAGTATGCTGGTTTCTTAGCAAGTAGTAAAGCCCTGGATAGCTAAGTACATGAGCCAGGTTAATATAGTCTCAGAAATGCATGAAGCCATCTTCATTCAGGAACCATGAAGAGACCTAAAAAGTCATGCACCTGCAGGAGGTTTGCACGGTCCAGAAGGGGAGTAGAATGTTCCATTCCCAAACTGGAAAGTTTTCAATATCCCTAATTTTTATCAAGCTTCCTATGGAATCTTGCTCCTTCAACTTGCTGTTGATAATTGTGCTGATGAAACACAAATCCTCTTCTCAGAGAAACCTGAAAAAAATATTTCTACCTTGTTGTTATTTGTTATCCTTTTACTGTTATCTTTTCTGTCAGCATCTCTACAAATCTGGGCTATCTATATGTCCTCTTCCTTGACCTGCCCCTCTTTCTACCCCTATATATGCCCTTTTTCATTCAGTTTTTCACTAAAGTTTTTGGCAGCCCTATTGGCTTCTTCTTTTGCCTTCCATTTTTTTTTTCCTAATGGAATTGCCATTTTAGTATCTCCTTGTCTCACCATCTTAGGCTCCCTTTCCATTAGGCCCCATCTTCTGCTATGGCATCTTACTTATCACTGCTGAGCTTATTAAAACTTGTTTTCTTCAGGTCCAAGGTATATGTTTGACTGCACTCAACTTTAACTTCTCATGAAATCCCAATAACATGGTATTTCATGATCATTTTTCCCCTAAAATACCCATTGTTTCCCCTTTGTTTACTAAGTCCTTTCTAATGGTTAGTATCAAGTTCAGGATAATTGTTCCTCCTGTGCTTCCCTCTACTTTCTAAATGAGAAAATTGTCAACAAGACAGGTCAGGAATTTCCTGGAAGGAATATACTTGGCAGAGTTTGTCTCTCAACAGATGTCGTGATAAAGTCCCTCATGACTACTAATTCAAGTTTCTTTGAAAGAACTCAATTTGCTTTTGGAAGATAGCATCCACATCGTCATTCTGGCTTGTTGTTTGGGAAAAGACACCAATATTTCAGCCCTCTAGCAGCAATCCTATACACAATGATCTGTAATAACCCCCATCCAATTCTTTGGGACTTATTTCTAAATAGACATATATCTCATTGCAAACAAATTATTCTAAGAAGGACCTCTCAGGATTTTAAACATTTGTTATATTTGGAAGCAGAGATAATCAATTTTCCTAAATGCTTTATATATGTCACTTTTCTGTCTAGTTTAATGCCCCTGAAATTTGAAATTACATCAGTGTTTAGGAATAGATTTTCCAGCAGCTGAACATGTATATCCCATTAACACTGAAGGAAGTTCCATGCAGAAATTTAGAAGAAAACAATGTATATTTGGTTTTTCAGTTCAAGTGACTTTCAGAAGACCTAAAGGGAAATAAACTCATCTATTTTCTCAGTGATCTTCTTACATTTGATTTCCTAATTATTTACTTCTGCTGAGCTAAAGTCTTCTGAAAATACAGACTTGAAATCATCTTCAGAATAAAATAGTACTGTAACAGGATTTACTTTCTTCCCTAGGGTTTCAGAAGTGTCAAGCAATATCTTTGTAACTTATGAAGTCAGATTGATTTTAGGTTTGTTGACAGAGGGACAAAAGTCTATTAAGAAAGGAATGGGACTTCTGAGATCTGGCTCCCCATGAACTAGCCAATACAAAGGAATTTTGCAGGTTTTCTTGAATGGAGCATAACAAAGCTGGTGCATTCTAGTGTACTGCATTGACTCAGGCCAAATTAACATTTTTTTTTCTCCATTGGGCATAATTTTGCTGTCAGAATTGCAATATCTGGTGCTAAGATCATGTGGTGCTGGATGTGTGAAATTGGCCCTATGGTTCCTGTAGCAGAGGATAGTGGAAGCTAATACAGGCTCAGGAATATATGATAGGATATCAAAGGTAAAAAGATTGGTGAGCTCAGCTCTTTTCTCTTACCCAGATATCTCTCTAGAACACCAGCAAATATTTTTGAACTTCAAACATTTCAAATGATCTTAATTTTAATAGTTGTAAGGTTTGGTGGGGGTGCCATCAACAGTTCAGAGTTATTGCTTTCCAGGACGTAGATTCCCTTTCCCATTGGGGGGAAATATATTCTAGTTATCTGAAACAAATCTGGATAGCTGGCAAATAATATTAGATGCTATTTTTAGTCTCTCCTATGGAGTTTTATTATTTCTGGAAGCAGTGATGTTTTCCCACTTACTCCCATTTGGTTCCCCCCCCCCTTCCTTATAATAAGTACACCGTGGCTTGTTAAAAGTGAAACAGGCCTAATACAACAGAAAACTTTAGTTGGCTCATTTCTCTGCTGCTGTTGTTCCTAAAATTTGGACAAGAAATTCCAAAAAATGTTATTTGAAATTTTATTCCTTTTGGAACAATATTTGTGAAGAGTTCACAGGCTAAGTACAATTAGCAACATTTTCAATTTACTTGAAAAAAGAAAAAGCACTAAACTTAGTTTTCTAAGTGATAACAACTGGAATGGTGGAAAAGGTGCTAGTATTCCAAGTTAACATGTGCAAATCACCAGATACAATTTTGATAGAACAACAACTAAAATGACAGACACCAGCCCCTTGTCTTCATTTTCTCAGTCTGTGATAAAAATAGAACTAATGGAGGACCAATATTCTGCAGATGTCCCAATTTGGGAAAACAAGAAAAATAAAAATAATCAATCACAGAGCAGTATTCATGAGAGGACATTATCTTTTGTCTTTGTCAAACCAGCATACTGAGGAAATAGTAGAAAATTAAATTAAAAGGAGCAATAGCTATAGCAACAAAATAATTAGTTCAGACTTGGTCCAGTGCTATTATATACTATATATACTATCCTTTGATAGATATCTGAGGAATAAAATGAAGTTCCATGTTTCCAGGTATACTGTATATGGTAGTGCTTTGACTTACTATTTAATCATACCCCGTATTACTAAGGTGGTTAAAATATATTGTAATCACTAGTTCTCTTAATTCCTGAAGTTGTTATAGCCATCTCTTACTCTATATATTTTTCTTGTCTCTAGACTTTAACCTGGGAGATATCTGTTTCCATCTGAACAGCTTCAAAGCTCCAGTTACTGACCTTGCTGAAAAAAATTCAGCTAGAGCAGGTCATTAGCTGACCCTGTTGATATCTTAGTGTGGGCCTTGACTTCAACGTTAGCCAAAAGTCAGCCATTTTTCATTCTTAAAGGATGCAATACATATTTGGATGATGTTGAGAAGAAAGCTTAACTTTGGCCCTTATTTCCATAAGAGATTGATATCCAGAGATAGTCATAGTTTGAAAAAAAATATTATTTTTCATACTTCAAATTTGAACTCTTTTTTGTTTAGTTGATATGAAGAGTGAAACACATTCAGTGCTAGTGACAGTCTCTGGAACTGGATGTAATTTGTACTGTTGAGTCCCTTTGAAGTACACTATTTTCTAACGGGTTGCTTTTGCAGATGGCAGATGTTGAAGATCAGATCAGAACAGCAGAATGCAGTGAAAAAACAAAGTACTGAAAAAAGTAAACTAAACATTGCATAAAATGCTGCTGCAGACCCTTCTGGGAAAATTTGGTGAATTATGGCTTTGGAAGCCAAAAATACAAAAGGAAGATACAAAAAGCTGTTGAAGGGCATGGAATGCAGTATCCTTAGATGACATTATCCGTCCATCCGTCCGTCTGTCTATCTTCAATGAAGGACTAATCATGTGACTCATCTATAGCAAACTGACAATTGTTTGAATTTGCCCAAGGATGACAATCAGTTTATCACTGAAATGTTGCATTTTTGTACATTATTTGCAAGTGTGTTGTACATTAAGAAAAAAGATATGAATGTAACTAAAATGGCCAATGAAGCAGATTAAAATAAAAATGTGTCTGCAAGGTTGGAGAGGCACTTCCAGCATACCATTCAGTCCCAATTCAGTAACCCTACCCTGTGGTTGCTATTTTCAATTCAAAGAGAAGATTTTTAGCTGGATTTTTAAACAAAATTGTTGCTGGATCTCACAGTGAATCTGAAGGCAAAATATTTTTAAAAGGGAATCACAGTTATGTCTTCAAAACAGGAAAAAGAGAATATGGGAACTATAGACTGCTCAGCTTGACATTTATAATGAGCAAAACCCTAGAATAGGTTATTAAGCAATTGGTTGGAGACCATTAAAAAAAATTGCTTGGCAGGATGAAGCACAGGTTTATCAAGAACATGTCAAACCAAATGAACTGGATCTTCTCTGGGCAACATTGGCACAAGGATTCTCAGCATTTTTGATAATAGGGACATGTAGACTTCTGAGAACTTATAGTGGCTGCTGGATAGATTTTTCTACTTGCACAGTGGCTGGCACAGGGAAGCTAACCAATGATAAAACATTCATTTCTTAGACTGCCATTTGCCACCCCTCTTCTTTACTTTCATCTAGCTGGATACCCTTGCTTACCTATCCCTATATTCTGGGCAAATAGCAGCACACTTCCAAACTAAGCATTGACCTGCAGCTTCCCATTATTTCTATTTTCTAACCAGATTTATAGAGCTCAGAGACCATTACTGGAAGTAAATACAACATTGGATGTGAGTGCTTTTCCTTGTGGCATACTAATTTATTGCATGCTCATTTGTTGAAAGCAAAAGAAGTTTTTTTAAATAACATAAAAAATCAGATGGGATAGGGAACCTCCGTCAGTCTTAAAATAAGGCCTTTATGGATATAATGCCACCCCAGGCACTGTGTTCTGGGTTGTGGTGTTGGAAAGAGTGTCCTAATACTTGAAGAGAATTGCCCTGATAACATTTTGTTTACTTTTAATTTGCAATTGTGGATCTCCTCTTATCACCTGAAAAATCATGCTTATTCTGCTAAATTCTGGATCAAGATGGTAAATGGCACTTCAGCCAGCTAACAAAACTAAAGACTTACCAAACCAATTAAGACAATTGAAAACCCAATCGAAAATTAAAACCCAGAAAACCAAAACTATAAATATAATAAAGGCTAATGCAAAAGGCTAAATTAAAAAGTTGTGTCTTGACATTCTTCCTAAAGAATGTCAGAACAGACAGCAACAGTCCAAAGGGACCATTTTCCACAGTTTTGGAGGAAGACTGCTTGTCAAGTTAGTGTTAACATAATATTGGTGACCAGGTGAGGGGAAAGGGAAAAGAGGCTAAATTGCAATAGTCAGGGCTCCTGATCCTACTATCCTGTTCTTGCCTTTCAAAGAGCAAAACCACAAATACCAGAAAAACTTGCTCCAATTTGCAGTGGTGAAAAACTCCTTCCTAGTTCAATTTGCCAGGGTTTTGTGAATCTTAATAAAATGTCAGCCTCCTGTTATAAACTCTTTCACAAAGAATTAAAAATGTTTGACTGAATTCAAACATCAGATAGTGGTGTCATTTAAGGATAATTGTAGACCTTTTTGAATGTCAGCAAATGTTTTTTTCTTAAAGAGCCTTCTTCAATAAATTATTGTGGATTCTACAGTAAACAGAGAGCAAACCCCATCCCATTTTAGCACTGAAGATGTTACCTAGCCGGGTAATGAAAGGTTTGCAAGAAAAGAACCAAGCTCAGAGAACCCCAAGGACTCCACAGATTTGACTATCCCCAATTCTCATATGATGGTCTTGATTTGCATTGGAACCCCCATGCTTCTCTACTGTGAAAAAAGTAAAAAGACTACATGCAGTTCTTCTAATAAATACCGAGTATGTGCTATATGATAAATCTAATGTCTAATTTCATCCTTGGAATAATGCATTCTTTTCTCTGTAGGGGTACTATATCTGGTATATAGTGATCCCTCAACTGATCCCTGAATTGATCACTCTATCCACATCCAGGAATAGGTGTTCACTTGTTGATTTAAGATCTGTCTTGTCTTTTGCCCAGTCTGTATCCATATGGTATATCAGTGTGGGGGAGCTGCTGGCTGGTAACATGGGAGCAAAATGTTCAATGTCTGTTAGGGGTCTGCCCATCCTCTTGATTTCAATCCATCCGACTTTGCTTGGTGCACGACCTTCCTACACAAGATTCTATTGCAGCAAAGTCTGGCCTTCTTAATTGTGATTTGAAGAGGAGCTTTCCAACTGCAGTTCTGTATCAGTCTCAAGCAGAGGCTCATTCTTTTCAATTTGCCTTAGGAAATCAGTTTCCATAGGTGTACTGGCATCTTTGGCTTCAGTTAGCACTTTCTCTTTGGTACCTTCAGGTCACCGTTGACTCCTCACAACTGCCTGGACAAGTCCCTGCAGTTTTCTTAGCAAGGTTTTGGAAGTGGTTTGCCATTGTCTGCTTCCTTGGGCTAAGAGAGAGTGACTAGCTCAAAGTCACCCAGCTGGCTTTGTGCCTCAGGTGGGACTAGAACTCACAATCTCCCGGTTTCTAGCCTGGTGCCTTAACCACTCAGCCCCCTTTATATTGGGCTGAGGGGAGTTGTTATCTTTGGAACACAGTTTAACAGATTTATCTTGTCTCCCTTTCTTAGGACAATTAATTTGCAAATGGCCTGAACCATTTCAAATGAAGCATTTTTCTTTTCTCCTGCTTCAGTCAAGTAGATTCTTGACAGAGAACTGTATCTTTTTCCTCAGAATTTCATGGATCAGAGCCTTGCAATTGATTCCTCATGAAATTACCCTAATACCTGCTTCTTCTTCTTCTTTTCTTTTTTTTATTGCTACATAGCCCAGTATGGTAAATTCTGGGGAATGAATTTAAAGTGAAGGCAATGAGAATTTCTTTCTTTCTTTCTTGGCATATTATGTTTCTCAATCTGATTTACAGTATCTTTATTTTATTTATATACATATTTAAATTCCTTTCCTCTTCCAGATGCTTGCTGCAAGCTTTCCAAAAGTATGCACTTCAGAGACAGAATCTATTCTCATGTAAATCTGGCAGAGTTTTCCAAATGTCTTTGCTTAATTTAAATCCCTTAATGCATAAGAATGGAGTCCTTCACCACTGAGCAGTTCATCGCAGCTGCTCTGTCCACTTGCACTATCCCAAGGACTTTGATCCTGCAGCTGCCCTGCTTCTGTGGGTCTCTCCTTGTCCAAGACAAAGACAGTTCCTTCACATTTCAGGAGCATTTTCATCTTGAATGACTTAAAGGGAGAATTCTGGTTCTTCCAGTTTCTCTTTGACCTGAAACTGAATCCATTTCTGAAAGTTGTCTCTTTTCTAATCTTTCCTTCAGCTGCTCAATAGGTTCAACCTTTCTCTTTCCTTTACGGAACCTCATTGCACAATTATTTCAGTCACTGAAGCACACCCAGTTGGAGCTCAGAGCATTCTGTCTGTGCATGTGAGTGTTCCTGAGAGTTGGAATCTGACCTGAGCAATGAGAAGCAAGTTCCTGCTCTAAGAAGTCTCTCTCTCTCTCTCTTTCATGCCCACACCCACAGAGAACACTTCCAACAGAGAATGGACAATACATTCTAAACAAACGATGTCTTTTTTTTAGAGCACAGAAAGTAAAACTCATAAGGGCATTCCTGGTTACCATCATTTCCATTCTGCTGGGGCAACTATGCTTAGAAGCTGGGAAGAGGGGTTACACATAAATTCTGTAGGGAAGCAAGCCACCCAAAGCTTTCCAAAGCTTCAGTGTTGGAAGAGGGAAGATAGCTTTTTCTGGGAGCCAGAACTAAATCAGCTCCACTGCTGAACTCAGCTGATATCAGGGAATCATAGGTTCAGGGTTGCTTTTGAGTCAGTACAGCCTCCTCAGGTGGAAGTGTCTTGTGTTGATAACTAGTTATTTCAATAGAAATGAGAAAGATGGGCTGAAAGGATTAGAAAAGTCATCCCCAAAATAATGATAATTTGCTTGCTTAGATCCCTGAGCAAAGGATCTTATTGTGTGTCACTGCCTGGTGTTCAGCTGTGGACTGGCCAATGACCGGGCACACATCTGTTCCTTGTTTTTAAAGAACAGATGTTTTCTCATTAATACTCAATTGTTTCATACATATGTCACAATAATGCATGGGAGGAAAAGCTCTATTTTAAGAAAATACTGTATTGGCAAATAGATATTACAAGTTAATGAAAGTCAGTTCAATAGGAATACTTCATTTATAGGGCTGTGCAAATCTTTCAAGGGATGTTTTCCTTTGATAAAGGTTCATGTGAAGCATCCCTTCAAAGTAGCACAGAAACATATAATCATAGAGTGAAAAAGGTTAGACAATCATCTAATTCAACACCCTCCCCAGTGCAAGAATTTTATGTTTAAACATCTCCAGTAAAGGAGATCGTAACACTTCTTGAAGCAGCTTGTTCCATTATCCCCTGGAAGCAAACAAACACACAACAGAACAAAATATCTTCATTGCTTTCCTGGAGAAAACAGGTACAGTGGTTCCATTTGTATGCCATGTGTACACCATTGTACACCATGAAGACTATTTCCAGCTAAGACCATATGCTAGAAAAAGTGCACACCATGTGAGATGCCTCACTGAAGAAAAGCATGTCACCCCCCAAGCATTTTCTTGAGGCCAGTTATACCCACCTTACCCAGCTGTATTGTGTTGTATGGAATATAACAATATAGATAACTTGTTCCATATAGCAAATGTTATGTGGGAAGGCTTTTGAAAAAGAAACATATTGAATAATATCTGATTAGCTGGTCTTACCTATTGTTACATAGATCACCATGAGTTTTTCTCCTCAGAAAACCTAGACCTTTATTTGTTATGTAGAGTTTATATGTAGTTTCTCATAGAAATAGCAAGTTCCTTCTATAAACTGGGTCACCTATATACTTGATTTGTCAGGTATTTTTTCAAAATAATTGTACTGGATTTATTACTGGAGTGTTTTACTTGCTCTAGCCCAAGTTACAAGTTTTAATGGCCTGGCATCTCCAACAAGGGCTTCCTTCAATTACAAGCTCATTTCCTGGTGATTTAACTGATATGTCCTTATAGTTTCGGGGCAATAGTTTGCCATTGTCTTCTTCCAGGATGTTTATTTTGGCTTCCCACTGGCCTAAATAAGAAATTTTCATGAATGCAGATGATACCTTGATGTTGGGCTGATTAAAAGAACCATATATAGTTATTCTTGCATTATTGACTCAATTATAGCAGAAATACCTCTTAGTTGGTGAAATGCAGGCTACACTACATTGGATTGCAAGGGAACCTCTAGATTAGAGTTCCTAGCCTGTATGCTTGTGTTTTTCAACCTCAGCAACTTTAAGATATGTGGACTTCAACTCTCAGAATTCCCCAGTCAGCATGCTGGCCGGAGAATTCTGGGAGTTGAAGTCCACATATCTTAAAGCTGCCAGGGTTGAGAAACACTATTGTATATACTAACATGAGCATCCAAGGTAAAACTGAGGTTTAGCTCAATTTGAAAAAGATACTGGATAATACATGGAGAGAGAAAGAGGTCATCGTAAAGCATAGAATCATAGAGTTGGAAGGGAAGTTGGAGGTCCAAATAATGTAGTCAAAGAGGGCAAGGAACAAAAAAAAAAAAAAAAAAGACAAGAGGAAATGCAGAATTATATTGGCAGGAATAAAAAAAACACAACTTTTTGGAAGTGAGTGAAGAGGCCTAAATGAGAAACCTTCTGCAGACTAAATGGATTTTTTTCAAAAATGATGAAATTACTTGGGATGGAACTGAAATGAAAGAATACTGAAATGACTATTATAGAGCTTTGTATAGAATTATGATGATTTGTGGAAGATTGGAACTGGAGACTATAAATATTAGTGTCTAATGATGGCGGGGGGGAAGATGAAAGGGAAGTCAGAAATGTTGAAAAATACTAAGGCTGCAGTTGTAGAGGGTGTGTCTGAAAAAATGTTAAGAAATGGATCTGCTCCGCTTAAAAAATATCTGTGCAATCTGCTTAACATGTGTGTGAAGGCAGAAACTACATCTGACGATTGAAAGAATGTTGTTATTTTTCTCTATGTAAGGCAAAGATAGCTAGAATGAATGCAAAAGACAGGGGGATTGGTTAGTAAAGTGTTTGGGAACACATTTGGCACAATTCGGACTGAAAGAGTACGAAAGGTGATAATGAGCAACAGTTGAGAAGTGCATTTCAGTTTTATGCTGGGAAGGGAGCACACGGGTCAGATTTCACTGAGAAATGCATCCGTGTGAGAAGGGACATTTTCTGTATGCTTGTTGATTTATAAAAAGTGTATGATGAAGTGACAACACTTAAATTATGCTTGCAGTGATATAGAGTTGAAGGTTGTTAGCTGAATAAAGTAAGAATGATATACAATGAAATTAAAGCACGTATGAGAATAAGTTAAATTCTAGTGAATGGTTCAATGGTAAATGATAAATAACAGAAGGATGTATGCTGTCCTCTTGATTAATTATATAAAGAATGCTTGTGATAGTGTTAGAGGTACGTTGAATGGGGACGTGAATGCACATATACTTTTATGTACAGATAATGCTGCCCTGTTAGCTGAGAACCCAAATGTTTGCAACAAACGTTAGATAGACTGTATGATGCAGTAAGTAAGGTTCTGAAAATTAATGTTTCAAAGACCAGGCATTTGACAGAGAAAATAATGTGAATAATTCCGAGTTATATGTAAATAGCAAAGAGAAAGAAAGAGAAAAATGGGAAAACTTTGAAATGTGCAGAAATGCTGGTAACATTGTACTGCTTAGTATTTGGTGTGTTACAAGGACTTAATGCTTCTTGAAAGAAGCAAAAATGATTGAATAAGACTGTGTTTCAACACATTTGTTGCATGAAAGTAAGACTTGGGTATGCCAGTAGACACAGAAGTTAAGAGTATTTAAGAAGTGGGTGTAGTAAAACAAGAAGAGATGGGGTCAAGGACAGATGGTTGCTGAATAAATGTGGATTGCATACAAAAGTGAGTGACCAATAGATTTAAGAAGTATGTCGCGATAGCTTTGTCCTAAAGCAAAATGAATGAGGATTGAGCTGCAAAACAAATACATGAAGGGAGAGTGAATGATTTGAAGGAAGGAGGAAGACCAACACATTCAAGATTGGATGGAGTTGAGATCATCAACAAGAGAGATGTAAGAATTTCTAAGCAAGCAATATATGTATGTGTTAGAAGCAAGGATAATTTGCAAGACAGAAAGGTATGGAAAGGTATAGTGAACAGAGTTGTTTTATTAGAGATAGCCTTATTTCTTTTTCTTATCACATGCCTCAATTTCTTTGGCTTGCTCTTTCTTATCCCTTTTCTGTACCTTCTATAATAGTTTTTATTCCAAAAGGGAATAGTATGATGAACAGGTAAGTAGGTGTGTTGGATTGCTGTCATCTTCCAAAATGACTTAGATCTGGGTGCATTTGAAAACTAACTCTTTCAGCTTCTTGCTTGGGTCTTTTCCAGTCATCCCTTCAAGCATTTGCTCTCAGTTCTTTAATTCAAACCATCACTCGCTTGTCACACCTTCATGATCAGATTTAATATGTGATTGTTTATTTAATTATTTATGACAAATACTTCTATATAATATGCGATTGGAAAAATATTTGAGGAGAAATATGCATTTTGTTAACTAGCTCCTAAACATTTATCATTAGATATCATTGAATATTAAATTGAGACAGTGTGCTTAAAATTACACATTTGAAATCCCAACCTGAATGTTTAATCTATAAGTTGTTTCTTAGAATTTAAATGTGGATGAATTTGAGTTTGTTTCGTCTAATAACTGCTGACCCTTGCACTAGGTAGCATTGCTACAATTTAAGCCTTAAGCATCATGGATGAATATGTAGGACAATTGTTTTCTCCTAGCTACTAATGCCTTAGACTACAATCCTATATCTAGCTCACAGGGGATAAATCCAACAATGTAATATTTTTGAATAGGCATGTATTGGTTTTTCATCTCAGAATCTTGCAATACTTGAAGAAACGTTTTTGACTCATGTATGCACATAGCCCAGTTCAAACCCAAATGAAAAACCAAAGAAGGAAATTGCATTGTTAAATATGAAGAGGCTGCCATCTTGTGGTTGCAGTTTAATTAGAATGATATGCACATATATGCTTAGGTAATTTGGTGCGAATAACAAAACTTTTACCATATTTCCCTCAATGTTTCTATAGGAAAAATGGGAAAAGATTCAGAACCAGAATAATTTATTTCATTCACAATCAAAACAAAGATAAATTTAATCCATGTAAAAATGAAACTTTAACAACAACAACAAATGTTGATGGTTCTATTGCATACCAAACTTATACATTCATATACGTTCCATACTCCTTTTTAAAATAGGTAGACGTCAGAATTAAATAGTAAATGAAGTAATGAGTAACACTGCTTGGCAAACTATGTTTCATAAAATTGTAAAATATTGTATGTCATGGTGGTTAAGAAGCTGGACTAGGACGAGGGAGACACAGGTTGTAAGCCAACCTTAACTAAGGAAGTTCACTCTTTCTCCGCCCAACCTACTGCATAGAATTGCTGTTGGGGAAAATTGAAAGATAGAGTGCTGTGTATTCCATCTTGAGCTCTTACAAGAAAGTTGGGATATAAATATAATTCATGTATTTATTAATTTTTAAAAATTGCAAAAGATTCTCCAGTGTGATGTATAAATTTGAGCTAGCACATATCTTGAAGAGTTATATGTAATATTGTGCAGCAGATTGTGTAATGCCAGATACAAATAGAAGGATGGGTTTCAGGTCCTTTTCATTTCTCATAAAGTCCCTTATCTGTACATGGAAGGCAAATTTCTCCTGATTAATTTAATAAACTAATCATTAGCATGGCTATCTCCTGTACCCTTAATTTCTTTTTCTCAATTTGATTATTATGGTGTCCCAAGTTTAGTTCATATCTAGCATATCTGACATATCTTTTTTTTTAGAATTCTGCATCTTGGCATAATTTTTAATTTGGTTTTATTAGATCTTATTAGCATTTACTTAGTCTGATGAAAACTACATGAATGCAATTGTCTAGTAAATTTATTCTTATTTCAGGATGAATATGGACTCCTCTATGCTGTGATGATAATGATGATGCAAGACTATCTCTATAAATTTATTTCATGGGGAAAATCCACAATATAGGATGGGATATTATCCTATAAATGATGCAAATACTTGGCACAGTAACAGCAATTTTGGAATCTGAAACATCTTAGAACCCAGGGTAACCCGAGGAAGCTGAATGGTAGGTGATTCAGGACAGACATAATGCACTTTTTCAAACCAAACATTTAATTTATGGTATTCAGTATCAGAAAATGTGATGGACACCACTTTGGATAGCTATAAAAATAGCCTTCCCTTGTTAGGGCTTGTTGTGCCCTAATACCAGTTGCTGAGAAACTTGGGCAGAAAGTGCTATTGCATTCATTTACTGATTATCTGTTTCCTGGAAGTATCAGGATGGAAACAGAATGATAAACTAGACCAGTAGTTCTCAACCTTTGTATCTTAAGTCTCAAGAATCAATCATATCAAAACTTCTGCATTCCACCAGAAGAGAAACAAGAAGTCAATTTTCTCCCTAAGAACAACATTTTTATGTTACAGGCATTCTGTTATTATATTTATAGTTTATGGTAAATTATAAGGACTTATTTAAAGTTTCAGTGACTTACACTGTATCCTAAGTGTACTTACTCAACATTACAAGTTAGTCTCAATGGAATATGTGAAGTGTGGGCAACTTTACTGATCTTCTAATAAAACATTGCCGATCCAAGTTGCAAACGCTGTGATTTAGATGGCAACAGCTTGACAAAGGTCAAGCATTATTTAGTTTGGTTATAATCAGGGCATCTGGATCACACAGAAAACATGGGAACCTTGTAACAGCAATATAAAATTAGATGGGTATCATGCAAAAACACTGTGCCATTTATAGCTTTAGGATGTATATTGAAACCCGATTTACTGTTCTGCTGTTGACCTTCATTATAAAGAGATAAGTGTCTGCTTATTTGAACGAGTAATCATTAATGAAACCATGCATTTGAACAGCCAAAGTCCTCAACTGTCTGAAGTTAAGAAAAAAACAAAACACCTTTAACTTGAATAACCACATATTTGACTCCCATGTATTTTATGCACTAGATGTTCTTTTACTTTCAATAAAGAGGTTAATGTTTCTTTCTGGCACATACATTTGAAAGGATTTTTGGACCACAATTTAATATACTCATTAGATAAGAGAATATTATATATCATATATGCAACAAGGTAATCATCCACTTCAGTTTCAAGAAAAGTGGAAATGAAATATAAAACTAAAACAAAAAAAGGGAAAAAAAATTAAACAAGGGACACTTGAGCCGTATTATTAACATTTTTACTTCAGTAAGAAAGGGTTTTTTTTTTCTTAATATTAAAAGGTATAATTTAAAAAGACAGTTATATTTCTGTCTGCTGAAGTCAGTGCAGGAAACAATGGAATTAAATTTAAAAAGTTAAAATGAGGTGTTGAGTAACATGTTACAATATCTCACCAATTACCTTGGCCCATATTCAGACATTTCTGGATGAGGGGATCTAATCATTCCTGGTAACATGGATTCTGTACATGAATCCAACAAAAAAAGGAGGAGGGCAACGAGGAGGAGGACGAAGAGGTGGAGGAGGTGGAGATACTGAAACACACAATATAAATACATATAATTAAAGTAAAATGTTTGTGTATGTGTGTTTGGGTATGCATGTTTGTGAATGTCTATACATTCACAAGCCAGAACAGTAACAAGCACAAATATGTAGGTGAAATACTTAGTAATTAGGAGATGATGGTACATCTTTTCACCTCGTGGTTTCACAAGTAAAAAGAAGAGCATGGAATGGAATCTGCCTACAGGTTCATATCCCTAATGTCATGAGACCCACAGGGTTGGTATTCAGCTGAACGTGCAGAAATATCCATAACGTGAAGAAAACTGCATGAATGTTGGCACTTCCACATAATTTCGATTTTCATTC
The DNA here is from genome assembly GCF_059951505.1 of Python bivittatus. Classification (NCBI taxonomy): domain Eukaryota; kingdom Metazoa; phylum Chordata; class Lepidosauria; order Squamata; family Pythonidae; genus Python; species Python bivittatus. Next base: position 47,189,983 of record NW_028277075.1, on the reverse strand, counting down.
TCTTTATGAAGGCAGCTGCTTTGGAGCTGCTAATAACGTGCTAGCTTCAGTCAAAACTGCAGAATTATGTTTTATGATTTCTCTGTGACCTAGAAGAGCACTTGAACATGAATTAGATTATTGGTTATCCCAAAAGAGGAAGCAGGCAATACTTTGAGAGGTTCATGCAGCTCCCACTCTTGTGATGTTTAGGAAAACCTAATTGCTCTCCCAGGTCTTGGGATAGGGTGGTTGTGGGGCAGTGGGGGCTAATTTTTGTTATCCAATAGAAGAGAATGTATGTAGCTCAGGGTTGAACTGCGGAGTCCATGGGTGTAGGATGCCTGAGAAGATGCAATCTGGTCTTTCTGTTTCCTTCTTAGCTTTTTAATTGTCTCTTTTGCATGGTGGGTAAATGTGGTTTATCTGTATATAGTTTATCTCTGTTGATGGCTGATTTGTCTGAATGCTAGGCTTCTAGGAATGCCCTAGCATTTTTGGATTTAGCTTGGTCTAGGATGCTCACAGTTTCCCAGTTGAAACTACAGTTGAGTCTGTCCATGTGTTGTGACATGAAGGAGTTTTCATCATGTCTTCTGACTGCTAGTTGATGTTCATGGATGCACTCTGCTAGCCTTCTGCCTGTCTGTCCTACATAGTGGCTGCTACAGTTTTTACACTGTATGTTGTGGATGACTCCTGTTTTTATTTCTTGGGCTTCTTATAGCTTAGACAGAAACAAAAAGACCAGAACACTTCCTCTCCAGCAGCCAACATCCATTTAAGCATGGATTAGGCAAATCCAGGCAAATAATCAAGCAGAAAACAATACCCTAATCAAGGAACTATCAAGGAGAAAACCACACTCCCACCAACACTGGCAGGGTATATAAACAGGTAGCAAACTCCACACTCACTGGCACTGATATTACCTAGTCAGGTAATAAAATGTCTGCAAGCAAACAGCCAAGCTCAAAGAGCACCAAGGACTCCACAATTTTTGTTACATTTGTTACATCTGCTGAATGTCCTGGTGTAATGTCTTACCAGTCATCCAGGGTTCTTCTTTACTTATATCTCTGCGTGTTGTTTTCCTTTTTTATTTGTAAGCTATCCAGAGTCATCAATGAATTGGGTGGCCTCTGAACTTGGAAACATACAAACAAACAAACAAACAAACAAAACCTTTTGCCTAGAACAAAAAGTCAAACTTCTTGTCCTTATATACGTTCGTTTTGTTTATAGTACTATCCTATAGAAGACTGTCTAATTCAGTGGGTCTTACTCCCAGGTAAATAAAAACAGGTTGCAATTTCAGGTTCTTTTTCAAGTGTTTTCTCTGTCCTGAATTCTGTTCAATTTTATTTCCCTTGTTCGTTATCGACCTGTTCTGAGTTTACCTGATAATCATTGTGCTTCTCTTTGGACATCTCATCTCACCACATCTTCACATTCCAGCCTGCTTTCTAATATTTTCTATGATAGAACTTGTTTACAGGTAGCATTATGGAGAGGGTAGAAACTGGTTTAATTTACATTACAATACAAACTTATCAAAACTGTATTTCTCAGATCTATATATGATGAGATGGAATACAGTTATACACCATTATACTTTATGAGGTATTTCATAACTTCAGAAAGGTATGCAAAATGTATTAGAGATTTTAAAAATGCCCAGAAATGGGTAATGCGTGGAATGTTTCATTACTATATGAAGGTCAGCTGCAAAAATGTGTATATTAAGAAAAGCACATGCTGAAATACCTATATTTTCAGAATTGTGCACAATACACATGAACACACAGACGCACGCTATGTTACCTAGTTGGATAATAAAATGTCTGCAAGCAACCAACCAAGCTCAAAGAGCACCAAGAACTCCATAGTTCAGCCCTGAACTACTGATATTCTCTTCAACTGAAATATGCATAAATACTTGTCCTTTTTTAAAATGCAAACTGGTGTAGAAATAAATTTAAGAATAGAAATGAGAAACTAAGCAAAATAACACATTACTGTAATAATGATCATCACATATTAGATTTTTAAGGCCAGCAAATCAAAACTACTTAAGATGGCATATAGAATTAAAAACCTCACAAGAATCCAACTAGAAACACTAACATCCTGGGGAAATATACAAACAAAAAAATTCCAATCATCCATCTTCAGTTAAGTAGGATTACAGATTGCCCTGGGCTCTGGTCTGTTTGAAAAGCCAAGTTTTAAAAGCTTTAAAAAAAATCATTTGTCTATTCTTCACAAATCTTCAGACACTTGCATTCAAACCTCTTCTTTTTCCCTCTAAAATTTTAATTATGATTACATGCATAAATTGATAGGAGTAGCCCAATCTCATAATGCAGATTTGGGTGGATTAAGCAACAATATTGACTGCATACATTGCTTGTAAGGAACTTTAATTAGAAACTATTTATGTTGGAAAGCTAATGAATGTCCCTTCAGAGAAACAGAATTCTTATGCTCAGTTACCCTTAGAAACAACGCAACAGCTTCATGCACTGATAAAGCTCTTTAAAATGTGAGAATTTCTCCTCCAACTGGGAACTAAAAATAGGTTAAATTAAAAAGATATTCCTCATACGATTTAGTCCAGATGGATACCAATACCGTAGGAGGATATCTACAGCTACATTGTGGCGTTTCCATTATGCGGAATTGCTTCATCCCCAACCCATTCCCATACTTGCATTTATGCTGTACTGTACATATCTGCAGGATGGGAAAAAAGGAAGGGGAAACATTAACATTGGGTTACCAAAATGATTAGTTTCATCTTATACAAAGATTCCTGTTCTTTTTATTGTTATTATCATTAGGTAGGTGCATATAGTATCCTAATCTCTCTCTCTCTCTCTTTCTCTCTCTCTGGATTTTAGGTATTATTATAGACCTTTATGATTGTGCTTTGCATGCTCAGATATCAGGATAGAGGTTTTGAGATAGGCTTCCATTCCAATATGATGGAGGAGGAGGAGGAACATGAGGAAGAGGAGAAGCAGGCTACCCTCCATATTACATCTGAGTGATGCTTGCTTTGAATCTTATAGAACAGCAACAGCTGTAATATATACTGTATATGTGTGTGTGTGTGTGTGTGTGTGTGTGTGAAGTGTTTTTGGAGTTCCAGGTGGAACTATTTTTTTAAAAAAATTGTGGCTTCAAGTCAGTGTTGATTCCTGGCGACTGCCTGGAAAAGTCCCTACAGTTTTCTTCACAAGACTTCAGAAGCAGTTTGCCATTGTCTCCTTCCAAGAGTTGAGAGAGTGACTGGCTCAAGGTCACCCAGCTGGCTTTGTGCCTAAGGCAGAACTAGAACCCACGGTTTCCTGGTTTCTAGCCTGATGCTTAACCACTAAACCAGACTGGCGCTCTTAAGGTGGAACTCACACTGTCTTTTTTCCTAGCATATGTACAATATACACAGTCTATCCACAATCATGTACACACGGCCTCATGCATAACATGCCCAACTTCTCTTTTTCAGATATTAAACCAGAAAAGCAAATTAAAAAGTTACTAACACAAGCCTTTTGACCCTTCACTCTAGTAAAGTAAGTCCAATTCCTATTCAGTCCGTTACATTAAACCAATATCCAACATACTTTACAGCCTAAGTTATTTGATTGCATATTACATTGCAGAAGCAAAAGGACATGGCAGTATGGAACAAAGCCTTGTTTCATGGGACAAATGAATTAATCATTGTCAGAGAAAAAGGATCTCATTAACAGCAGTGCTTTAGATTCCTTTTGCCTGGTAGAAATAACTTTTTAAAAAGATTGAAGGCCAGGGGAAGAGGAATTATGTTTGGCAATTAGATACAGGTTTCACGAAATGGCTATGATACTTTGTGTTTATTGCTAATTGGGGGTGGATAGAAAGAAACTGAGAAATATAAAGAGAAAAGCAAAGCAATGGGAAAAGATTTTTGGCATGGGAACCGCAAAAAGAAAATAAAATCTGTTAGCCCGTAAGATTAATTACATAATCTGTTTTAAAAAATCAGATACTTTACCACCTTCCTGTCTAAAGTGATGAAAGAGGAAACGTTGGGGTCTTCTTAAAACCAAGACATGAGTAAAATAAAACAATAGGATAACTTATAATAGACATTCTGGTTTCATGATAGATGGTTTCTTGGGGATATAATAGTATCATTTTCCTTGGAAGAAATATCTTACTTTAAGAAGAGAAAGCATAGCTCCTAAAACTGATGGGACTGATGCAGAATTGTTTGGTTCCCTGATTGAAAAGGAATTTTGGTAGAATATATCAAAAGATGCAATTAGCTTCTAGGATGTGTAAAACAAATTCACACAGTTTCTCCTGCAAATTCAACCCATTGTGAGCTGTTTAAAAATATTTGTGTGAAGACCCTCAACATTTCAGAAACTAATTGTGTGATAATGAGCGGAGTACCTGATAAAACCTGGAGAAAGTGGGGGTTGCACAGGAATTGCAACCAGGAGGCAATATAGCCCTCATGCTTCCAATTCCTTCCTTCTGATAAACAAAAGAAAAAAGATCAAAGCAATCCCTTCCTATCCTTCCATCAGCCTTTAACTGGTCCCGTTTTCATATGTTGGCTCAGTCACCTGTCTCTTCTGGTTTTGGAGACACCTGTTGGTTGCATCTGTTGTCTGGCATCCACAGGGGAGTAAGTGGGAGAAAATGGCGAAATATTCAATACAACACAAACGGATCCTTTATGAATGTGAGTGCAATGTTGCAGCGCAAGTACCAAAGGGCAAAGCTTTCATCATGACGTCACAGCTTTTCATCATTTTGACATCATCATGGTTAGGTACGAATTCCTGTGCAACCCCCACTTTCTCCAGGTCTTATCAGGTGCTCCATGAATCACTGCACCAGGAGAGTACTGGCAAAATTTCATGATGGCAAAAGTGTTGAAAAAATCAACACTTTTTCCATTGATCAAACAAGTAGTAGCGACCATGATAGGGTGAGTGAGAGAGAGTAAGAAGAAAATTCTTGAAGTTCCAACCACTACAACAACAAAAAGTATAATCTGGCTTCTGGGGGAGCACATGGCAGACTGAAGACACGCAGAGTAGACATGACACTGAAGCATTAACTGACAGCCACGGGGCTGTTTCAACCTCTGAGCAATGGAGTTTCCTTGGATCAAGAGGAAACCTGGAAATCACCCATTTGATTCTGCAGGGGGGCTTCTCCAATTCTTGGGGGATCTGAAAGGATCTCGCTAATATTGTTAGAGCTGAGCCCTCTAGGAAGCATGGGAAACATCATGCTCAGTGCTTCAAAAGGAGACTTCTAGTCACTAAAGCCTGTCATTCCTCTTTTCTTAAAGACTCAGGTTATAAAGTTTTGAATTCTATGTATTGGGACCTTCATTTCTATTGAGTGAAAACAAGATCAACAGGTGAGTAAAAATATAGCTCCTGAGAGACTGAATGATGATTTAAAGAATTATCAAAACCATGGCATGTTCAAAAAGGTTCGAGACAAGGATGCCCGCTTTCACTACCCTTATTTATTTTGGTGTTGGAGGTATTTACCAGAGATATAGGACAAGATGACAGACTTATTGGAGTGAAAGTTAAAAAGTAGACATATAAATTAAGGGCATTTGCAGATTATTTTTTTATATTGGAAAATCCCTTGGAAGGAATAGATATACTAATGGAATAATTAAAAGAATTTGGTGAGCTTATTGGATTTAAAGTGAATAAAGAAAAACCAAAATTCCTGAGTAAAAATTTGCAAATAGAGGATGCCCCAAAAATTGATGGATAAAACTGGTTGTCAAATTGAAAAGAAGGTAAAATATTTAGATATTACTATGACTAATATGAATTGTATGTTGTACCAGAATAATTATGTTAAACTGTACAATGAAATTAAGAAAGACCTGTTAAATTGGGAAAAGTTGAAATGATCATTGCTTGGTAGAATATCAGTGATAAAAATGAATGTATTACCCAGATTGATATTTTTGTTTCAAACTATACCTATATTGAAAAATGATGTACCTTTTAAACAATGGCAAAAAAGATTTATCAAGGTTTATATGACAAGGGAAAAAACTAAAAGTCAAATATAAGATTTTACAAGATGCAAAGGAAAGAGGAGGATTAGGGATACCTAGCCTTAAATTGTATTTTGTTGCATGTTGTTTAGTATGGGTGAAGGAATGAATATTGTTAAGAAAGTTGGAAGGTCATAATTTGAGATTTGGTTGGCATGGTTTTTTATGGTATGATAAAATGAAAGTAATTGTTGGTTTTAAGAATCATTACCTGAAAAATACATTATTAAGAATATGGAATAAATATAAGTCTAGATTGTGCCCAAAGATATCATTGTTGACATCCACTCAAGAAACTTTCTACAAAAAGAGAAACAGCAGATAAAGAAAGGTGGTTAACACCTGAGGATTTATTAATACAAGATAAGGAAGAAATTAAGATGAAGGCAAGAAAAGAATTAGCAACAGAAGGACACTCTTTTCAATGATTTTCTTATAATCAGATGAAAGAGAGGTTTAATATGGGTAAAAGGACAATTGGAATTGAGAAGAACAAAGTTGAATTTGAAATAGAATTGTGTACAAATGATGATCATATAATAGCTAAAATGTACAAATTGTTACTAAGGTTTGAAACAGAGGAAGAACAAGTTAAAGATGGTATGGTGATTTTGGTTATAATATAAACATGAATATATGGGAAAATGTGGGGAACTGGTGTTAAATTTACACTGTGCTATAATTTAAGAGAACTTTTATACAATGATGTATGAATGGTATATGACACTGGCTAAATTGTCTAAAATGTATAAGGGAATCAGTGCTGGAAGTGTGAAAAGGGACTTTTTATCATGTGTGGTGGATTTGTGAAAAAGCAAAAAAAAAAAAAGAATTAGAAAAAATATGGGAAATTAATATTATATATGGTAATTGCAGCAAGATTATTGTATGCAAAAAGATGGAAAAGCAATGAAATGCCTATAGTGGAAGACTGGATTATAAAATTAACTGAACTTGTAGAAATGGTGAAGGTGACCAGCTTGGTCAGAGAAAAAGACTTTTTTAAAAAACTGGGACCCTTACATTGACTTTTTACTGAAAGAAGAAAATAAATAAATTGATGATTTTGGGATTTTGGGATTAAAAATGAGATGAAGAGGTTGGGGAAAAGTTTAAAATGATAATTACTTGATAGAAAGAAGGGCAGAAGGCACAATTATATTTTTTTCCTTTTTTTCTTTTTTAAAAATTTCTTTCTTGTTTCTCTATTTCTTATTTTCTATCTTTGTTCTTGTTTGTTTTGTATATTTTACTACATTGAAAATTTCTATTAAAAATATTTAAAAAAACAAAAACAAAAATTACAAGCCAATTTTCTAATCTGACTGGCTGTCCCTTCTCTGGCTGTCCCTCTCTACCAACCCCCTTTCTACCAGCTCCATTAATACAACAAGCAATTTGCCAATTCTTACTCAGATTTTTGTCCTTCTCCAACATACCCAAAGAGAAACAAGTCTTCTTTACAACTGCCATGCCTCCTGCTAGTTCATTTTCCCTCAAAATAGCCCTTGAAAATGCCCCACCTACTTTTTAATATTAAAAACAAAGCATTTAATATGGTAGAAAAATGAATTAAGGTATTCTTGTTGCGTCTAGGAGCAAGCGAAGAGTCCATGTTACTCTGTCAGTGGTCTCCTGCAAAGCTTATGCTATGAAAAAAGACTGAAAGCATCCGCTTCGGTGAACACTTCTCCACCAGTGTTAGCCAAAGACTGCCAGGTCTAAACCTCTTTGGGTAATGCTGTGAACTGTCTACAGAAGATGGAGATGGCCGATCTAGAGCCTTTTAAAGCCACTCAGATTGGTCGCCAAAGGAATTCTGATGGCCTTTTCACCCCAGCAAAGTGAATCATGTTGGCTCATGTCCAAATCACTTCACAGTAGTGAATCTCCCTTTCTTCAATGAAGCAAATCTATTCTGCTTCACAGAGGCTTACGGGAGAACACAACCATTGTGTCTCCATTGATTTAAGCATAATTTCAGTGAGTCTTCATGGCTTTTAATAGGGATTGATTTCAATGTAGCTGCATGAGTTTCAGTAGACAGAATTGAATCTTAGTTTTAAAATAGGAATAGATAACTTTTACTTGAGGCCAAATATCTTCACACCCATCTGCAGACAATCCCATTCCTTTCTATGTCTTTCTAAGAAATGTTACATATTACATGTTACATATTCACACTATTTTTATTATGTTCATACAGCTAATTTTAGCCTTGATATATCCCTTTTATATATTGCACATTTATAATTTTTGTAGCACAAGGCAGATGATAAAATGTTTTCTGAGGTGGCTGGCTATATGAATACTCTGTGAATGTCTGACATGATTGTCTATAAATTTATATATCCAATTGTCCTCCAAGTATAGATTTAGTTTTTTTAAAAAATATCTATTAAAATATTTCTGTACATCTTCAGTAAGGATATTCCCTAACTGTGATACCATTGTAGTAGAGGAGGAAAACAGGAAAACACCATTCTGGGTGTCCAGAGGTACAGTATGTTCACAAAAGCCAATATAGAAAGACCATGTTTTACTGGACAAGGGGGAGAGGGGGTACCCCTTAACCCCAAATGTGTATTAAATATGTTGTATAATGTCATGCATTATGTTACTGTGGCAATTAACATCTTTGCTGTAATGCTATCCTTGTACAAATGCCATGAATTGCTGCCTCAATTGGACTACTTTGAATGCAATAGATTTGTCTCCTATTTCAGGGGAATCTCCTGACATCAATTTGTTTGGTTGCATCCAATGTCTGCTAAATCAGGATTAATTAGAGATTTCACTGTGCATTTGGACAGATGTTTAAAGGTGTGTTCTAAGGTACAATCAGTTTAATTTTTAGCTTCCGATTTGTTACAAATGATTCACAGCCATTATTATGTTAAAAGACAGAATCCTGGCTGTCAGAACTTGGACTTTTAGCAGAGATGGGAGAGATCAAGTTACTTATTAGGCGCCACTACAAGAATCCACACAATGTCCTGGCACACACAATGAGCCAACTATGATTTCATATTTTAAAAATGTGTTTAAAATGTTTCATGAATTCTCACTTGAGAACATAGAGGTCTTGCTAGATTTGATTCTTATTGGAAGCAGCTTTTTAAAAAATGAAATAATAATTAATTTTATTTTAAAATTTAACTCCTAGCCCCTTCACTGCTGCGATTGCCAAACAAATTCTGGATGCTGCAAAGAATTTTGTTAATGAGCAATTCATTCGTGCCAAATCCCTGATAGGCCTCCTGTGCATCACTGCTGCTCTAGGCATGCCAGAAACACACCCACACACCCACCCACACACACACACCACAAACCAACCTGAGACACCTTCAGTTGCAAAATGCTGATAAAGTTTGGCAGTAGTGTGAGCAAGTGGTTAGTCATGAAGCCTTCTCTGTTATTTTCTGTCTTTTTACTGAGGAATTCTGGATAAGTTTCAGCAGAGTCTCAGAGTTACCTGGAACTTGTGGTTTGCACTTTGGCAATCTACCATTGGGATGGTAGATTATTTTGCTACACAATCTCCAGATGTTTGAAAAAATAGCCTAAATTCCAAATTCATCTCTTCCCTTCTTTTCTCTACCTTATTAAACTGTCTTAGACATGTTATGCTTAGTGTTACAATATAACTTTGTGAATCTCATACATTGCTGATAACATGTGCAGTAATATCTATGGATATTGTATAAGGTATCAAAGGAAATGTAATTCCTGCGGTTCCCAGCTTTGATTAATGTTGCTACCCATCCTCTGACATGAGCAGTATAAAACTGGCATGCAATATAAAATTAGGTTTGGAAGAATCTTAGGTAGGAATTTTCTACAGTACACTTTATTGCACCTCAAACCTGTTGCCCTCCAGTGAAGTTGGACTTACAGTTTTCAGAATTCCCAGCCTGCCTTAAATATGAGCAGCTTTGTGGAAGATTGCCATACAGTTTTAAAACTGGCTTTTTAGCCTGTTAAAATGCCTGCTATTATCGGGGTATGACTTCTGTCAGTTTGAGGACATACCAACCTTTGCTTCGCCATGTTGATAACCATTCTCCAGAAGTGGGAGGGCTAGGGCCCATTTTGGAAAGGATTTCAGATGTTTTAAGGAGTCAGATGGTTACCTTATATATTTGCAAAGCTTAAAGTAAGATGGATTTCTAGAGGGACCGTAAGACTCTTTGTCAGATGTGAACACATCAAAGAGTTAGAGCAGTTCGCCTATCTGGGAAGCACTTTTGCAGTGATGGAGATGCTGAGGTAGATGTCAAATCCAGGACTGGAAGGGCATTGGTAGCATTTCGTTGGTTGCACCCAAAATGGTCTGTGTCAACTATTAACATTGAGACAAATTTTACAATTTTACAACAGTATTGTTTTGCTAAGTGCAACATATGCCAGTGAAACACTGAGGACACTAAATGTATTTCAACAGAGCTGCCTATGAAAGATCCTTGGTGTTACATATTGCAATTGTGTTACCAAAGCTGAGATCCTACAAAGAAGTGATTAGCAGTGGATACAGAACATAGTGACAGAACAAAGGATGTGCTTCATGGGACATGTTTTACATCTTCCAGATCAACACTGTACCAAGACAGTGCTGGATACCACTCAGCTGGACATCACTGAAAGGAAAATGGCAGATAGTCAGACCCCATAAAACATGATGCAGAACTTTGCACAAAGCTTTTTACGTTGCTGATGGAACATGTGAAAACTACCACAACTGATTAAAAGCATTGGAAAGAAGTTGCTGCCCAATGTGCACAACAGCAAGAGGATCTACTAGTAGTAGTTAAAGCAAGAATTTTGCCCTTTGAAATTAGCCAAACTTCCCAAAAGAAGGAAGGAAGGAAGGAAGGAAGGAAGGAAGGAAGGAAGGAAGGAAGGAAGGAAGGAAGGATGGAAGGAAGGAAGGAAGGAGAAGAGAAGAGAAGAGAAGAGAAGAGAAGAGAAGAGAAGAGAAGAGAAGAGAAGAGAAGAGAAGAGAAGAGAAGAGAAGAGAAGAGAAGAGAAGAGAAGAGAAGAGAAGAGAAGAGAGCCAAATTTTGCTTCACTCCCTGTTGGGAATCTGGGGGGCACCAAAAGGATATTGGTGGGCTGCAAGTGACTACTGGATTACACTTTTTGCATGCCTACTTAATGCATTTGGTGTTAATAATGGAATAAAATAATGGACTGCCTTTGCAAAACATGACCACAACACATTCCATCACTGAAACCCCACTTTTTATGTGAACATATTTATGCTTGACCTTACAATGATCTGAATTATCTAGAATGTCTGGAAACTTGGAACAGATAGCAAAAGAACATGTGGAGGTCTGGCTATTCCTGGCAGCCCAAATTCTTACAAGAGGTACATCTAATCATCACTGTTAAACCCTATTGATTGCAAAACATTTTAGGGGTCCTAAACAGAGTACATTCCCACTTCCTTATTGAACCTGAGATATTATCTTCCAATTAACTTAAGATATTAGTTACACATTAACCTAGTGATAAGGGTTCATTTAATTGAGACATTTACCAATAATTGTAGGGGAAAAAACCCAAGAAACGCTTAGCTTACTGGAAGTCAAAGAAACGGCACAATGTTCATATTAGCTGATCCAAGTAAAAGACAGAACAAGCTGTGCTTGAGGTTCAATTATTCTAATAACAGATTAAGCCAAAAGCTCACAAATGAATAATATGACTGAATTCTATAGCTCTAATTAGTCCCTTGAAATTCAGTTTGGAAGGGCAAATCTATAGAAAGAAACAAATGGATTTTCATATTTGAAGATGGAAACATGCTAGATATGTTTATTAAAAACGTGTTAATCTAATTTCCATTGTCATTAAATTCATGGACACAGTAGAAGCTTCCTGTTATCACTGCTGACTATTAGTATCCATGGTTTAACTGAGCCCCAAATTTAGATGTGACATTAATTTCTAGTTTTGGGCGAAGATGGCAAAGTTCAATAGAGTTTTGTTTAAATCACTCATCTGAAACAGATTCCAGACTGAAATAAGGACCTGATCAATTTAATGGATAGAATCAGATGGTTCTGACACTATCCATAGCCTTCTGCAGTAATTCTAAGATTCTGTGGCACTTCTGCTGCTCCTGAGATTCTAACAAACAGTAGAAAATGTTGTAACTTCACTTTTATAGATACAGAGAACATAGGGTGGGTTGAGTGGTATGTTGGGTTCTCTGACATTAATATGCTTGACTGGACAGTAAGCTTTATCACATCCTTAAAACTCTTTTGAGTCTTGTTTTGCATCTGTTCACACAACTGTTCTGACCTTTTTTGTGCAAGCTGTACAACTGGGCAGACTGTACCAAGAGATGTGGTGCTGGCTACCAGCTAGGCTGGCTTCAAAAAAGGGTTAGACCAATCCATGGAAGTCATGGGATCAACTGCTATTAGCTTTGATGGCAGTGTAACTGCCTCTGAAGGCCATCTGCTGGAAAACGAATGGGCTTCTTTGTGTAGTTGGTTGGCCATTGTGAGCACAGACTGATGGATTAGATGGGCCAGGGGTCCAATGCAGTAGAGCGCTGTTCAGATTTTTGTTTTGTGTTTATTGAACTATGATTAACAAACATTATAATTTGTAACTAAATTACATAAAGTCATGATGCATAGAGAAATAAAATATAGAAAATACAAAAAATCTGCTAAAGGTAAGTAAAAAGACAGGTATTATATACATACAAATTTATCATATAACTAAAATATTACCATAATACAGTCTATTGCTATTGAGATAATCTATAAAATGCATCCACATTTGATAGATTTGTGGTCCCTGCCTCTGATGTTTTATTATTTTAACTTTGTGATTTTTTTTCTAATGTGGCAATTGAAGAGGCCTTATTAATCCATACCTCAATTGTTATGTTATCTAGAGTTTTCCAATGTTGGATAATTATTATTTTAAAACTAACTTCAAATCTGCTAAAATCAGGACAGGGAAGAGTGTTCTTCCAAAAGTCAACAGTTACAGCTTTGTAGTAAGAACCTTAACCTTAGCCTAAAGTTTGCTTTACTCCTTCTAAAAATAAGACAGGAGAGTCATGGCTGTGAGCTTACATCAGGCCAGGCCCCACAAGTTCTCTCTCTCTCTCTCTCTCTCTCCCTCCCTCCCTCTCTTTTTCTGGGTACTAAAGGCTAATTTTCAAAAGCTGATTTTCCTTTTTTTGTCAACCTGCAAGTCCCCCCCCCCACCTCCATCTAAGGGTTAGGGGAAGGGAAAATATTTCTACAATAGTGTTAATATGAGGGCAAGTCCTCTTGGAAAAGCAACCATTCAAATCCCTAATATAGATTATTGCTAATAAGCCAATTAAGGTTATGTTAAGGTTTATGTTGCCCTGAGACTTATAACCCCAGGTCAGGGTTCTTCTCATAAAAAGTTATACTTGCCAAGGTTAAGGAAAAGAGATCTAGTATGGCAACCAAGAAAGTAGGTGGTCAGGGGCCAGAAGGGTGGACTTATATTTATGTATTTTTAAAATTTTAATTCAAGAAATCCTGGGAGTTGCATCTACAATGTCACCACTGATCTCAGGGTGCCTACCCTCCATAGACATGGCCCATAGAATGGCCAAGCACACACACCTAACAAAAGGTTTTTTTCCAAATATGTATTGTAGATGTATTGTGGTTTGGGCTCTGAATAGGTGAGTTGTTACCTCCAAATGAGGGAATAGCTAAGTATTCACTTTATTGCTATTAATGCTTGCTATTTGCTAATGGATTGTTTTAAGCTGCCATGGTTTTTACTGTCTGTCCTGATGTGTATTGCTGCTGGAAGACTGAAGTTCTTCTGGCCTTCTTCACTTTCTCAGCTCTCAACTTTTTTATTAATTATTTATTAAACTTTGCCAATGGAATGTTTCATTGGCTGGCCCTGCCAACAGGAGAGGGAGTTTTGTTCAGCTTCTTATTTTTACATTATAAAGGGTTAATTTGTTAGTCCAACTTGTGTTGCTTTTAAGAATGGGGTTGCGGGAGGAGGCAAGGCTGTGAATGCCATTTGTTCTGTGCCAGCCTTTTTATCTGTGTCCTGCCTATCTCTGTAATATTGTAAGTCATTCTGCTAGCCTGTTTTTGCTGCATCTGCATATGTCCTGCAACTGTAACTTTGGTCCAAAGTCCTCACAATGCTTTCGGGAGTGGGGGCTTCCCAGAAGGTGCAAAGCAGCTATGCCAGCCCTCCTCTCATCCCAGAGAACTCAATGATCAGAGGTAACAAGACTATGCAACCCCACAAAAGGCAAATCAGTTTTGATTCCTGAACAGAAGGACCCAAGATTTGTCAATAAACTCTGCCTAATCTGGGAACCTCCCCATGGCCAATGTTGAGGGCATCCTCCCTGGGAGGGGGCAAGCCAGAATGCCAGCAGTCCTGGCACCCCACAAAACCCAGAGATCAGAAGCAGCAAAACAAAAGCCTGTGGCTCCCTCGTAAAGCAACCGAAAAGGTAAGAGCTTATTTTTTAAAGCAGTTTTCAGAGTTGGGATTTTAAAACACTTTTTGAAAGTTTCCATTTTGAAATTGGAGAAAGACACTGCATGGGTTTAGCCAACTTCTCTATAGGCTTTCTGCAACAGATTAGACAATTTGGAGTCTTGTAGTGTGTGTTGTCCTTTCTTTAATCCTGCTGTCTCTGCCCTAAAAGGAGAGGTTTGGAGAAATGTTTCCAAAATTTATTGTGATAAAGCCTTTGAAGCCATCTGCTGAAAATCTGCAGAAAATGTATACTCAGTAAGGTGTTGGTTGAAGACCAAAGAGACCAGAGGCATCCATGGGTGTGTGTCTGCCTAAATCTGCAAGATGGGAGACTGAGTGTTGTTATGCAAGCCTCATCCCTTTTGAATATGCATGCAGCATCAACACATGTACAAAAATATTGCAATGTTTGGTCTGCCATATTGCCATCCTTGACCCCCTGCAGACACCTCCAAGAGAGACCCAGCTTCGAGTCCACCCTCATACCTGAAAACCCTCATACCTGGGTAGCTCAGCCCAACTTACCTTATGGGGTTGCTTTCTATGGGGAAATATGATAGAAAAGCCCCATGTCAACTACCTTCCGGTCCCAAAAGAAAGGAGGAAAATAAATTTAACAAACCATCATCATCATCATCATCATCATCATCATCATCTGTCAAATGATGTTCACAGTTGTGGCTGTTGGGATTAAAAAGAAGAATGTACTGCACCATCAATGGCATCACTTAGGTTTCCTGTGTGTTGTTCTTTATTCCAGTAAATACTGAAGTGAAAGCAGGAATCTTTTATCAAGTCTTGTATCTGTCTTGCTACATCCCTGTTACATTTTAGTGATCAATACAAAAAATTCAGAACTACAAGACTAGAAGTACAAGTGGGGCATATTTAAGGCCTTCAGCCAGTCAGAGAGATAGACAGACAGACAGACAGACAGACCCTTCTGCAGGCAATCCCATTCCTTTCTATTTGTATTTGTATTTGTTTTTGTTTTGTTATAATTTATATTTAATACCCCATGATTACTCTTAGTTCTTGTTGGACAGGTACTTTTTTTAAATAAACACTTTCAAATATTTTAAAGGTTATTTATATGTTTTCAGTTGTCACACACCCATGCACAAACCCCCCAAATGCTGACATTTCCAATGACCCTAATTTGGCCCCAACTAAATTTGCTGTTGCTGGAAATGATATTTTTCTAGGCTGATATGTTTTTTTGAAGAAGTAAATATCCTTTCAACGTTTCATCCTCTTGATAAAAATTCCTAATAGCTATGAAAAGGTATAAATGATACCCTTAATTAGCTGGTTAACTGTATTGTGAACATGTTCATGGTCCAAGAACAAATCCTTTTTGTGGATTGTGAGATTAATATTTACTCATGAGTCCCAGTTGGTATTTGACCTGAAGATTTCCTTGCTGTAATGTGGTGACATTACCATTGTAAGATTCACTGGCTAGCTGTTAATCCTATTTTGCAAGTTTAATATTAATAGAGGAGGATAAATCTTGTTCAGCTAATCCCATTCTTACTGATTTCTGCCAGAGTGGCTGGAGAATGTCTGAAATTAAAGTGTAACAGAGCAGCTACTGGTGCAAACAAGAAAACAAAATAAACAAATCTAACTATATGCTGATTTGTAAAATTCAATCCCTAGCATTACCTAGCTAGCTAGCTAGCTGGCTTGCCTTCCACCCTTCCATCTCTGCTAGGTTTTATCTACTTTCCAAAAGAAATCTATTTATATTAGCCTAGCATGTGCAAAACATATGCCTTTGAGTTCTAATGAACTATGAAACCACAACATCAAATGTTGGGCTTTTTTCCTAAATTGCAATTACTGCAGCAGAATATGAACTTGTTGGAATGGATGGAAATGTTCCAAACTTTGTTTTCAGTTAAGGAGGAATAGATGGTTGACTTAATCCTTTATCAGATGGTAAGTGCCTTTTGGGATTGTACTACTCAAAGTACAGGTGACACCTCGTGTGATTGCAAATAACTGAAGGAGGAAAGACACCATCCCTAGAGAAAATAACATATCAGAGGATAACGTTCAGAGCTCTGCTCTTCCTATTGTATGAGGCACAGAAAATTCAATCCTGTGAACCCTCTACCTCAGGGTTTCCAACCTTGTCAACTTTCAGATGGGTGGATTTCAACTCCCAGAATTCCCCAGCCAGCAAGGCTGGCTGGGGAATTCTGGGAGTTGAAGTCCACCCATCTGAAAGCTGCCAAGATTGAGAAACACTGCTGTACCTGAATAGTTTGAGTTGTTTAGCTTATGGAGAGATTTACCTCCTTAGTAACAACTAAGCTTGATTTTGGCTGTGGCAAAATATTGGGCCAGGTTTAACCTTTCCATGGTGATAAAAAGAGATAGGCACTCCATTTATGAAAGACTGAAGATTGCCAAGCAAGAAGAATGTAACAAGCTGGTGTTACAAAATTTAAGGACGTTCCCAAGTCTTGAGTACTTCTCTTAGTGTTCTTCTATTTAGCTTGCCCTAATAGACTTGTGTAAATCTATTTATTATGGTGTGTGTGTGTGTGTGTGTTGGGGGGGATTAAACTTACTGGAATAAGCAGTCCAGCAACACCTGGGAAGTGAAGCATTAACTGAACAATTCTTTTGCTCATAGCATGTTTTTTTCCTAATGCCCTATTTAGTGTTTTTGCTAGCATCCATATAAAAACATTCAGATGATGCCAACTTAATTCTTTCCACTTCTGAACAGAATCTTTGCTAAACTTCCAGATTCTATTTTTATATACCAGGTGCCTATGAATGAAAGAAAACAGAGTTTAAATAAAGTTTACTTTTATTTGAGCAAGCAAGCAAGCAAATTAAAATTCATTGTAATAGACTTGTCAGCAGGTACAGAAACATATTTAGATAGTACATTCGCTCAGACACATCTAAATATGAAATGTTTCCCAGATTACAGATCTTAACTGAATGGCCAATTCAACTAAACATACAGGTGAGTATGGCAGAGATACAGATTAGTGAAACTGGCTATAACTTTAAGTCTTCAGCAAGTGATAATGTGGACCCTTTGTAACTTAGCCCCAGATGTTCAGATTTATACCTTCAGTGGTCCAGGTTGCTGGGCTCCTCTTTTGATCAGATTTTCACAATCTCAAACAAACCTGGATTCTGATCAGTCCTTTTTCTCAAGCTATCTAGAAGAACCTACAATATTTCATCCTCTCTAGCATGTTTCCAACATATGTTCCTTAGTGGTTATAGTGGCTTCATTGTAATGTATTTTGACACACCTGACCAGTTTTCAGGTTATTATCAGGTGCATCTGCTCTTTTTATTTAGACATCAAATCAATCTTCTCCAGCCTATTTCTGCAGCTTCTACACAGACCTGTTTATCAAGACCCCCACTCTGAACCAATGTACCAGCCTTCTGTTGTACAATATTTTTCTTGCTTTTGAAAATAGCTTCTTATATAACAAGAATAAACATCTAATAGTATCCCTTTAGCATGGTTAATTTGTGTGCATAATGGCAGCAGGAGAAGTAAGAAAGACTGGTTGGCTGAAATATTCTTCCACTTAGCCACTTACTATCCATCAGTCTGAACAGATAGCAGCTCCTGATCTTGTCTGGACTCGAAACTAAGCAGGGTTGGCATCATTAGTACTTGGCTGGAGACCACCAATCCATAGGCTAGAATGAGAAGCTGAAGAAGATCCCCGAAGAAGGCAATGGCAAACCACTTCCATATTGTCCACCAGATTGTTTCCTTTGTGGTACAGAATAGAGGAGGGATCACCTGTATTGCTCTCTATCTTTATTCTGCTGCAGCTATGTACATAAGAGGGCTAAATCTGGAATAACCAAAAGGCTCTCCTTTTGAAACTGCCCATGCTGATTGTTGTGGCTCTGAAAAATTCTATGCCTTTGGATATATAACTATAGATATGTAGAATATGTGAATTCTTGCACATTCATGTTTCTTTCTCTCCCTGACTTTGCCTGGCCTTTTATCTCATTTTGCCAGTTAACTGTTTTTGGTGATGATGAGATTTCATAAATCAAGCTATAGTTTTTACTGTCTGTATTGAGTGGCACATGTGCTTGCTCTGATCTGGATAAAAAGGTTGAGTGGGAGTGTGCTAGGTGCAAACTAAATTGGAAATTAGCTGCAGTAATTTGCCAACATATATGTGGTTACCCTTCATTTTATCCTATTGATGTCCAGTATATAAGTTGGTTGGGCAAAGAAAACATGGCTGGCCTATAGATACTCTATTATCCAACCACTTCATGATCAAGTGGAGGCTTGATCCAAAGTTTCCCCATCCAACACTCTAACCACTATACAGCATGAACATGTTGCATCTGAAAGGCCTGATTAACACAGGCAACTGGTGTCATAGGAGTTTAGCAAATTTGGAGAAACGTTTTGACTTAATTATGGGAAATAAAGACAGGATGAAGAAGATGCTAAAGAATATATTTGGGAGCTAATAAGTGAGGATGGAGATAAGTGCAGATAAATGAGGATAGAACTATCTATCTACCAATTCTGCATTCCAAATCCTGTTCCCAAAATTTAATTTTTCTTAAGATCGGTGGACAGATAGCCTTTTGGATCTTGTTATACTGTATGAGTTGTTGTATGTAATGTGTTTTGATTGTAAGATATAGAAATAGGGTTATACACATGTCTGCCAGCATTGAGAGCAGCTGTTAGGTCAGAGTATCTTTTTGTTAATGGAAGAAAGCCTTCAGTTCACAGAGGATTCCAGCTGGCTTATCTGGAGCTTCCACAAATGATCATGCCAAATGATCAAAAAGTTCCAATGCTTCTAAACTTATCATAGACCCATTAATTGTTAACTCTTGGCTCAATCATACTTACTTTACTTGGGCAATTCATTCTCTTAACTACATATGACTTTCAGTATCAGAGGCACTATGTAACAATTGTTAAGGAGCATCTATAGGACCAAATTGATTGTACACATACTGGGCTTGTAGATTTCTCATAGACATTTGGCCATGTGCTGCAGGAACAGAGTATTGGACTTTATAGGCCTTTGGTCAGATTCAGCATGTTTCTTCTTAAATTTTCATTGTATAACATGCTGACCAATCCAATGCAGTGAGTCAACGTGCTAAAGTAATGTTTAACCTTAATAAAGCTTCTCAGATAAAAAGAGTGTGAACTCTTGGATCTTTCCTTTTTTCAATCTTCATTAGCAGAGGCCTTGAATATTTCTTTGTCAAGGCAGAAATTTTATGGAAAGTTACCCACAAATTCTTTTAATCCTGCCTGTAAATTAATTCCTGCAGCATGACCCTGGAGTGAGGGTCTGAAGTTTAGATCTGAAGTATTGGTTGGATCCTGGATTATATTTGTCTTTTGGAAAATATAATTGCTAAATCATGGTGCTGTAGGTTTGTTCTCCCTTTGGAAGCTCAGTTTCTAAATAATCAAAAGAATTGCTCAAACTGACAAGAAGCCAGTTAATTAGCACTATGAATAGGTTCATCCCTCCAGATGTGGAAAAATTTGCAGTTTGGGACTATTTGGTCTTTGCTGCCCTTTTCTTGGTCTCTTCTAGCATTGGAGTCTTTTTTGCAATTAAAGAGTGGAAAAAAGCAAGCTCTGGGGACTTTTTAGTTGGTGGCAGGCAGATGACCTGTGGACCAGTGGCTCTGTCCCTCACTGCTAGTTTCATGTCAGCCGTCACTGTGCTGGGAACCCCAGCTGAGGTCTATCGCCATGGGTCATCTTTCTTTCTGTTTGCTATAGCATATATGTTCGTCATTATTTTTACTTCAGAACTTTTTCTACCTGTTTTCTACAGATCTGGGATCACAAGCACGTATGAGGTAAGTTTCCTTTTCTAGAGAGTGATTCCTGGCCCTGATCCTGGGCCAGACTCTGTTTGGCCATCTAAGACATTTTGAGAATATTTTTTTGTGGAGATAAGAGATGCATCACACCATCTCCTCTGTGAACTTGCCATTCTGGGAAGTACAGTCCCAATATGTCTAGAAGGCATCAGGATGGAGAGGAATCTACGTCAATATAGAGGTAGAAAATATGTTAAAATCTGCAAAGACAGTGACTTTGTATAGGCACCGGATAATGGTAGGCATGCTTTTGTTTTTAATGAACAGAATGTTTAACTGAAAGGGACCATTGTGATCAATTTTTACAAACACATTATTTCCAACAGTAATCTCTAGCACTGCAAAGATGGAAGAATAAGTCTTCTTTAACTGTTAGAATATTGTCAAATATCACCAATAAAAGAAATTATTTAAATTCTTTTTAAATAGAAAAAAGAGGCATAATGATCTGTTGGATGATTCATGACTAAAATTTGCTCATTCCACACTGAAATATGAAATGTAAGGATTCTGCTTCACACAATCACTTTTCTTGTCTTAGTTTGACTATATGTGTTTATGTATGTGTGTTTCAGAGCTTGGGTGCAGGGGGCTAAGGTAGATAGAGGGATTTAGAATCTCTTACAAAATACAGATCAAAACTTTTTTTTAAATCCATTTTTTCTTCTCTCATTTCCCCTGTGTTGTTCTGTACGTTTTATTTATTACATTGATTCAAAGAATGCCTGACTCCAAATGACTCTGGATGATTTACATAATAAAGAGTCAGAACAATAAAATAGAGAAACAAATTAAACTTGCCTAGAATATATATGGGAACTAAATCTAAGGGCCTGTAGCCAATAGTAATTGTATAGATCACAGTATACCATCTCAGTGACAAGAGAAGCTGGTTCTGGGACAATGAATTTTCTCCTAATGTTAAATTCACAATTTAATCATTTGACTAATGGTTTAATAGAGGGATTTAATAAAGTGAATACTTAACTAACCTCACATTAGCAGCCATTAAGAATCCAATTATCTGATAAATGAAACAACTCAACCCTCATATATACATATAAAATTATAGTGTCCCACTTGGCAAAGGAATAGAAATATTGATGAGAAAATATGCTCTGAGTTTTTAAAATGTAAATACAAAAGAGCACAGTGCAGGTCTCTGTAGTTCAGTGGCTGACCACATTTTTTGGTTCCAGGTGCTCCTTTGTAATCCATGCAATGATCTGGGCACATGTCCATGCAGATCCAAATCTGAATATTGCAAGATGAAGGATTAAGTTATCCTTTAAAAGCTTAGCATTTCTTTTTAAAGATGTATATTGAGGGGAACCTCCTGGGGTGCATGTGGAGCCTGTGGATGTAAAGTTGCTGACCAGTGCTGCAAGTTAAATAAAGTAGTGGGCCTTTATGAATCCCATATCTTCATTCCAGGATATAGGACAATTTATTAACTGAACTTTCAATTGCTGCCATTGTCTTATGGGAAGATCAGTTTCACAGTCACTACTGGAACTGTTTCTGAAATAAGATGTAATATACAGGATGATAGAGCAACAGACATTTTTATTTACTATAACCATCTTTTCTCCTAGTACTTGGAGTTAAGGTTTAACAAGCCTGTTCGCATGGCAGCAACACTGATTTACATACTGCAAACGGTAAGGCATTTTCTTCATATATTTGCATGGTAAATGTGATTTTTCAATATCTTGGCAGTGGTCCATTGAATAGATGGAGCTTTTGTGCAAAGGTGAGCAACATTTTCTTCTACAACACAGTGCATGGGATAGAGGAAGTTCTTGTAGGATTTCCAGCATAAAAGAATAGGAAGATCCTGCACATGCAAGACTCCAGATCACCTTGATTGTCATAGCATTGAATTCTACATTTGCACATGGTTCAAGATCATAATCTTTCTGGGTTTTCATCACCCCGGTAACTAACATTTATGATAAGTCTAGACTCTTCCTAGTCTACAGGTTGCCATGACATTCTGCATTCAAGAATGACATTTCCTTTTGAAATTTGAGCTTGAAATGTAGATCAGGTTTCTAAAATAGATTGTGGGACTGTAAAAAACCACACTTTTTTTCTAGGCTAATCCTTGTTGCCATCATTTTACCTAGCATTTATGTTGCACTTTAGGGTACACTAAATATCTCATATACCTTATATTTCAGTTCCATGGCAGGGGTGCAGGAGTCATTAATTGTTTGCCTGAACCTGTTTAGACCACAAAATCCCATGTCCCAGGGATACAGTGCAATCTGGATGGCCATTTCAGACAGAATCCCTAATATTTTCAATTGATGCATTTACACAACTTGTTAAACTACCCATAGAACTTTATTTAGAATGTGGTTCTGTGAGACTTCTGTTTTCTTGTGTCTGGTCAGTCTTCTTTCTGGGGAATGACAGTCGTATGACAGACTAATGGTTCTTTGTGTTAAGTGTGATTTGTTGCAGAGCAGCTAGAAACATCTTTATCTCCACTTTGTATGTAATAAAGAGAAAATCCTTCTTCCAACATCTTAGGCAACTATAACAACAGTCATTTTCAGGAAACAGTGTAGTGTGGGTCACAAATAGCCAATGGAACAACGAGAGCTCTGTTGCTGCCTGAGACTGCTTTGTAAGCAGTAAGAAGTTAATTGGCTTTTCTTGGTGGGCAACTTCATGCATGTGCTTACTCAGCGAAATGTTTGTTCCCAAAAGGATTCCACTCTCTAAATTAATTCTGCATACCTAAAAAAACATCAGCAGTAGATTGGCACCTTTAGAAATGGTTCAACTTGCAGACTTTAGGAAATTCTGTAGAACTGCAGAATATAGGTCAGTACGAGTTGTCTAGCTTTTTGTGTAATGCCGTTCGTATCACTTCGCACCTTTTCTTCCGCTTGCTGTTCTTTTGATTTGCTTCAGATTGGTATCATCCACATATACATTTGATAGAGGTGAATATGTGTAGCTCAGGGTTGAACTGTGGAGTCCTTGCAGTTCTCTGAGCTTGGTTCTTTTCTTGCAAACATTTCATGAAACGTTTGCAAGAAAAGAACCAAGCTCAGAGAACCGCAAGGACTCCACATATATATTCAAACTTACCACTTAATCTTTGATTAAAATGAGACCATCATCAAATGTTGGGGAAAGTTCCAAGTGTTTCCCAGATCTCTACTTGAAGCTTTACAGCCTGACCACAGAATAAATCTCAGTTAAAACAGTTAGGTAAACTTCTGAATAAACCACATCACAGATTCAAACACTGTCTCAATTAAAATGCATTTAATTAATTATGATGTTTCCCCAAACCTTTGTAAATCCTTTGAATTCCAACATTTCTGGCATCACCAGTTAATGAAATTATGAGATGGCCATGCGCAGATGGGAATTTGGGGAATTTGAGTTCCAGCACTTCTAGAGGACACAGCTCATGCACAAGGTCTTTCCTCTGCATTGATTTTCACAACAATCACATAGATTAGAATTGACTAATGAGCGGCCCAAGAGTACTCTATGAATTTTAATGAGTTTTCAGTTCTTCTATCCACATATCTATGCTATAATGTAGAAATCAATATATATTTCTTAGGACAAGAAGAATGGCTATTTTCCCAGATGGAAGCAGTTAGAACTGCTGTTATGTTCAACATAAAAGATTGGACATGGTCACACAGATTTTGAAGGCATATTAAACTGGGAAAAAATGTGGCAAATAGTGTAGAAGATTGAATAGTATTCATAAATGTATCTTTCCATTTGTATGTGTGGCAGTGCTACCTCCCAGTCAAAACCTTGGAATATTATCCAATCTGAATCTCCTTAGTTCGTTGATTGCAGTTGTCTTCTTACTCCCTATGAATAGTTTTCTTGTATGAAATACTTGCTAATAGTCTTTCTACTCTTCATAGATCCTTTATACAGGAGTGGTAGTTTATGCTCCAGCTTTGGCTCTCAATCAAGGTACGTTTTCAGCCTGTGCGCAGTGCTTTGTTGTTGACTTGAAGAGGACAGGAGAAATGGGAAAACTAACCTTATGCAAACAATTTGTCTTCTATTATCTACCTATTTGGAAGCTCCCTTCCCCCTTACCTTTCTTTTTATACAGTCCTATATACTGTATGTTATTTTTCTCCTTTTGCTAAAAAGTAACTAGAGGAGATAGAGTCTGAATAGTTTCACGAGTTCTGGGCAAAATGCCCAGTTCAGGATGATGAATTAACACTTTCTTCTGTACTTTGACATTTTCTGTCCCTCCAGCCTTTTGCTTTAATATCTTATGTATTGTGAAATAGGATAAGGCTGAGATTTCTCATCTTATTGATCTGGTGTCCCTTCTAAATGGTAGTTTTTTTGCAGGCTGATAGGGCATTCTTTGGCTTTTCAGTGAGATTTGGCTAATGCATTTGACAAACTGACTTTACCACCTTTGCAAACAAAAAGTGAAGAATACAAAAGGTGGAAATGAACTTTAGTTCTGCAGGACATAAAAACAGATAATGGTAACAGATTAAGTAACTCTCCTTATACTATTGTATATTTTTTTAAAAAACCATAATAGTTAATTTAGTTCTTTTAAATAACCTATCTAATTTGACTTTCTTTGGCTTTTCAGTGACTGGATTTGATCTTTGGGGCTCAGTATTTGCAACAGGAATTGTTTGTACTTTCTACTGCACACTGGTATGTTTCTGCTGTAGTTCAACTAAAAATGTTTAGAACGTAACTGGCATTTACGTTCTAATGGAGATTTTGCAGTTGAATACACATATTAAAAGGAACTAGAAAACTTTGGTACCTTTTTCTACAATAATCAAACATTTTATATTCTCAAATGTATGATTTGTTTCAAAATGCTAATGTAAAATCTTCTCTTGTTCAGTTAAGTGGGTATTTGCTTTCAATAGAAGTACTATTTCACAATCACCTGAATGCACGATACTCTGAAAGTGGGTACAGTATAGGCTACAGCCAGCTCTTATTTTCTATTACCTCCATGTGTACTACTTCTCCATGTGATCTGAGACCCTAATTTATTTATTATTTAAATTTATTATAGCCACCCAACTCTAGTGAACTCTGGACAGCATACAACCCTCTGACCCTCCCCTCCCAAATTCCATTGAAAACAGATAAAATCTAAAACCACACAGACAGCTTGGACTAAAACAATCTAAAACAACACAAATCAAACAAAACAAAACAGGGGAACCCCCCCCCGCCCCCAAAACAGCAATACATTAATCCCAGGCCTGAGACCAAAGCCAGATTTTAAGAGCTTTCTGGAACCCAAGGAGAGATACTGTCCTTATCTCTGAGGAATGCTGTCTTAGAGGGTTGGGGCCACAACAAAGAAGTCACACTTCCTCAATTCAACAAAATGACATCATTTAATAGAGGGGACCTGGAACATACCCACTCTACTGGAACATACCAGGTGGGCAGAAATGACTGGAGATAAGCAGTTTCTAATAAAGCGGAATCCTTGAACTTTGGGAGAACTGTGTACACACTTAACAAGCATTGAACAGATTTCCTGTTCTTTATTCACTTTTTAGCCCTTACATGTTTAGGTAAATGGCTGAAGAGTCTATATAGGATTAGGGGGGGGGCTCACCAATGAGTAGAAAGGGAACAAAGCCAGTATGTGCAGCCACGTAACCTCCTTATGATGCACTAATAATTGTTTTGGAGAGAAAAGAATGAAATATGTGAATCTAAGCTGAAACGACAGCTTTGAACTGAATTATTGCAGCATCTTCTGATACAACTCCAAATTAAGATAAATACAAATATGATCTTTTTCTTTGATTTAGGGAGGGTTGAAAGCTGTCGTCTGGACAGATGCCTTTCAGTTGGTTGTTATGCTGATTGGGTTCTTGACGGTTTTAATCCAAGGAACTCTTAAGAATGGGGGTCTTAGAAACGTTTGGGAAAATGCCGAAAATGGATCACGCCTCAATGTCTTTGAGTGAGTGGAATGGCTTCTCATCATCTGGTTTAGTGTTTGTAAAGATAGATTTATAGCCTTTATGGATATCATGTCAAAAAATGGTCCCCTAGTGAAACAGAATAGGTTGTGAGTTTGCAGCAACACTCTACCTTACGTGTGGGAGTATATCTTAAAACTTTGCTTTGATATAACCCTGAAAATGAGACAAATTATCCGTGAATGGTGAAGTCAAAGAGAAAGTAAAATATTTGTTCCCCTTTCATTCTACTCATTTTTTATACATATGATGGAGGGATGGAACTCTTTGGCTCATATTGGAATGCAGGTCAAGTAATAATTGGGGAGAACTTGTTTGAAACTAGACAGCTAATTCTTCACAAACATTGAGGAGTTTGTGAGGTTGCAGATTAAAAAAAAAATGTTAAAATGGTGAAATACAAAATCTTTACTTATAATATTTCTTCCAAAATTAAATTAATCTATGTATTGATTTGAAACCAAAACAAAGCTATAACAGAACAGGACCAAATCATAGGAGTTAAAGAACCTTCCAATTTCTTACATCACCAACATAGAAAATTAAATGTCCACCCCTTGTTTTAAAAAGGGTGGACCTCTTTATGGGTTCAATAAACCCAAAATAATATTTTCTGATGAATTAATTTCATCTTTAAATCATAGGAAGTATATGATGTTTTTAACACCTGGGCCAACTGATTTTACAGAAATGGTAATTCCAATTCTTCCTTCACAGATCAAATGTATAACTGGTACTAATATCATTTCACATTTTAATACCTTATAGAATTACATTACTATTTCCTTTCAAGCACAGCATCCCTTAAAGAAGCTAGAATCTCAGGTACTTTAGAAGCTTCTAAAGCATCAGGTCATATTGTTTAGTTAATACATGTTTCAGTTCTATACTTTATCAAGTGTATATTGGGAGTAAATCAAACTCAAAATGCCATTTCTCAAAATCTTTAAAACAATAAAGACCAGATAGTTTAAGGTATTAATCTATTGTTTAGCCCAAGCATCCCCAAACAACATCATCCTTGCTGTTTTCAAATTTGAGTTATACCACAGTGTTAATGTCTCATGTAATTTGGAACCCTAACTGCTTACCTAAAAAAAAATATGTCTAGCAGCTTTTAAAGCAGGACATGAAGATCCTGGTTTAGTATACCTGGACCTTAAAACTTGCTAGGATTTCAGAGGTATTACACTATTAGTCTCAAATAAGCTCAAAGAAGAAAGTAATTATGTCTCATTCCCCCTCCCTCCAAAAAGGTGTTAAAATCAAAACTCTTGAAAATCTGGTAGGTTAAATGGGAATGATCTCAGACAAATCTGAGCCTGAAAGGACAAAATATAGTAATAAAGCAATGTAAGACAGGTTATAGTTTTGCAAAAAGTCAACAGTTACTTGATGGCCATAATAAAATCAGATAGTTTATCAAGGAGAACAAATATGGTGAGCAGGGGAATTAAAGCAAAGTGGTAAAAGCAGTAAAAGTGAAAGCCCAATAAGAAAGAACTAGCAGTTCAAAAAACCAGAGAGAATTGCTTCTGAGAATGAATGGCAGACAGTTAAATAAGAACTGCAAAATATGTTCCTGCAAAAGTTGCTTTTATAATAGAAAAAAGAGCAAGTACAGTGAGAAGGGAAGAAAAGCACGATCAGGTTTAAATCAACATGAAATGCCAAAGCAGCACAGAATAAAGTATTTTTTGGGGGGAGAGGGAGATAAAAATTGGGGAAACTAATAGTGAAGCAGAGAATGGATTGGAGAAAAAAATACTGTGCTGCCATCCAAACAGTAAAGATAAAAATATATTTACAAATCTAGTTGGTTGAGATAAATTGATGAAATCAACTAGAAAGTAAAGTCTCCTTCAAATCAACTTTGAGTCCTGATGTCTTTATGAACACACTCATGTAGTTTTCATGGCAGTGATATACAAGCAGTTTGCCATTGCCATCTTCCAGGATTATAGCTAAAAAACATAACTCTTAAAATGGCAAGAAAGGGAAGAAAATATAGATATAAACGAGCTAACCTTGTAATTTTGTCCAGGTGGCTTTAGAAGTGAGTGAAAAATCAGGCATCATCTCTTGCTTTCCCGTCCTGCTTTAAACCCCTTAGGAACATTAATTGGCAGCTCTTAAGAATAAGATTCTGGACCAGATGGAAACCTGGGCAATTCCAGCATTGATCTTCTTACCTTCTTCTTGGTGAAATCCATTTTTTGTGTAACAGCCCTTTTCTTTGTGCAAGGATGCCCATTTTAGCAGGTGGCAGTATCTGGCCAACATTGTCTGGAGTGCTAAATGAGAGTGGGTCTGGTTAGTACTTACATTTTTTTTTTTTAATCAGATCAGGTTGCACAAGAATTATACACATTGTCTACTTCAAACTGGACTCCTGGTTTCAATACATACCTTTTTAGTTACACAAGCTGAGTGTTTATTTTAAACATGGATTTCAAATTATAAGAGACCCCAAATAACCAATTCATATATGGGGAATGATTCCTTCCAGATCTATGCATTTATTTAGCTGGATTCCTTCCAAATCTATGCATCTGTTTGCTGGATTCCTGCCTTTGTTGAAGTTTCTTAATTCCATGAGAAACAAACTTGTATTAAACTAGTCTGGTATTTAAACAATGGGCAATTAATAATTTTCATGTGTTATTTATGTAGCTTTGATGTTGATCCCCTGAGAAGACACACATTTTGGACAATCGCAGTAGGAGGAACATTTACTTGGCTAGGAATTTATGGCGTTAATCAGTCTACAATACAAAGATGCATTTCATGTAAAACAGAAAAACATGCCAAACTGTAAGTAGCCATCAAATTTAATGTAATTCAAAATGAGAATATAATGATTTTTAATAGAATACCCTCCTCCCAGAGGTGAGGCAGGCCCCTACTTTCTCAACCTTCCAGAAAGGGGTAAAGACCTGTCTCTGCCAACTCATGTGGAGCGGGAAGTTGTTGTTGTTGTTGTTGTTGTTATTGTATGGGTATGGTTTTTATTGTATTTTTATTGTATTTCAAATAATATTTATTCTTGTTTCTTCCTGTAAACTGCCCAGAGTCACTTCCTAGTGAGATGGGCGGTGACCAAATATTTATTAATTGAAATAAATAAATAAATATAAATAAATATAATTTAATTTAATTTTTAAAAAACCCCTATTTCATGCATAGTATTTGGCATATCTTACCTGGTCATTGAGAGAGGGCCTGCTGAAATTCCCTACACTTGTAAGTTCTGTGGGGCATGGGTGAAATGGAAGGCCTTCTCTGTCACAGTTTCTGCTGTATGATCTTAGCTATTATTTCAATGCACTTGTGACTACGGTTGCCTTTATTGGGTTTATTGGGGATTTATCACTGCTTTTTGTGATTATTTTTTAGTTTTGATATTGTTTACTTATTATTATGTTTTTATTTTTGTTGCTGTTTATGCTGCGCAGAATCCTTCGGGACTGGGCAGGTTATTAGTACTAGAAAACAAACAAACAAACTTAACAGAGTATCTAGCCACAAAGGTAGGGTTTAAAATTTTCACATCTTCCACCTAAAGTCACAACAGGGTGAAGGATTATAATCTTCCCAGTTGTTTTCTTCAGAAATCACTTTCACATATGTCGAGGGACAGGGAGAGATAATAGTACTCACCAGATGAATCTTCTTGGGCACTGAAAGAACATATACAGGAGTTGTAGGAAGCAAATGTGTTATGGAAAGAACAGGAACACATCTCAAACTACTGGGAACATATGCCAGGGGGCAGATTGGGGGCTTGTTCCACTACTACTCACAGAGAAATGTTTAAAGCATTGCTTCTGTTAACTGTGCTAAGAAATGCACTGTCTATAACTAATGTGACTGTCACACTCTGAGATAGCGTTAACAACTTTCTAGACCAGGGTTTCTCAACCATGGCAACTTTCAGATGGATGGACTTCAACTCTCAGAATTCCCCAGCCAGCCTTGCTTCTGGGGAAGTTGAAATCCACCCATCTGAAAGCTGCCAAGGTTGAGAAACACTGTTCTAGACACTTAAAAAAAAAGTAGCATCCAGGAATGAATTTTGTATTGAATGACTCCTAAATCCCCATTTTTCCTCCTCTCCTTAGTGCACTCTATCTTAATTTGGTGGGACTGTGGGTCATCCTGGCATGTGCAGTCCTCTGTGGATTGGTGATGTATTCCCATTTTATAAACTGTGATCCTTGGACTGCAGACTTCATTTCAGCACCTGATCAGGTAGACAAATTATTTACAATTGTAAACAGAAAGTTGTTCTATGATCTGAATTATTTTTTAGAATGCAACTAGGCTGACCTCAGTGGTACAGGGTTATTTAAGTATTTCTTGTACTGTAACATTTTTAATGATGTGCCAATGGAGTCTTCTGGAGATCTATGTGGGGACATTTCCAAACGCACCTGTGGAGATCTAAATTCTATTTCTGTAGCAGCAAAAATGTATAGCAATAAAAAAGTGCTTGGCAGGAATGAGAGGAAGAAAACAAAACGAATGTGCATAGATACATCCAGTAAGCAAGCATATTAATAGGCTACTGAAACCTCTAGTCTAACATCAGAAGAGCTTAAGAGACCTATGTGAGTTAGATGACTGCCTGATTTAGCTTAGTGCAGAAAGACAATGGGCAGTATAGTACATCATATTCTTTGTGGCCTGAAACCCTACTGAGATGGCCTTATTTCCTGTTCTTTAAAAAAGTTTTGTTCAACTACAAAATACTTTTAAAATCCTATAATTGGGGGGGGGGGGGAGGAGCCACAAATCCTGGCCATATCGCTTCTGCTTGATGTCCTAGCATTTCTGCTGAATCTACTGCAAGGGATGGTGGGCAAAATAAAGAAGGAAAAGGAGAAGGAAGACAATCGTTTATGTACACCTGGTTTATAGTGACAGGTAGCAGTTTTCTCAGGATGGGATCCCTGTTGCCAGGAAATGGTGAAGATTGAACTTTCAGCATTTAGGTGTTTGTTCCTCCACCATCATTTTGATCTTGCATTGAATACCCAAGACAGAACTGGTATGAGGGAATTATCAGTTTATATGTCATATTTCTTCTTGGTTAATCATCCTCCATGCAGGGTGTCCATCCCCTCTTGAAATGTAGACACTACACTGACTGTGTAGCAGAAACAAAGGTCCTCTGCCCCTTGGCTTCATTTACTTTATTGGAGAATAAAGCACCAGACATGTCTTCCTTTGTGCACATGATGGTGCTCTTTACCCTGAGATTTGTAGACTCCATGAGCTCAGTCTGTATGTGCATCAACGTTGCTCTGTATAACAAAAATGTCCCTCATCTTCCTTCTGTCCTTTCTTTCCTCCAGCTAATGCCATATTTTGTGATGATAATATTTTCATCGGCCCCTGGACTTCCAGGCCTCTTTGTCGCGTGCGCATTCAGTGGAACGCTAAGGTCTGTCCTATGGATGGATGTTTGTCAAACCAAGCCTTCAAGAAGCCCGAAGTACTGGAGGGAAGGCAGTTCTTGAAAAGGCTGCCTTGTGTCCCTCCTGTCCTGTTTCTGCAATGAAATGCTATAGTTCTTTGTCTTTCTGAGTGCAAAACCTATCGTGAATTTGACAGATTATTTCTCTTTCTAAACTTATTTTTAAAAGCATGGCATTGTCTATGTGCCACTCATACATGACAGCATTAACACTG
Source organism: Python bivittatus (assembly GCF_059951505.1). Classification (NCBI taxonomy): domain Eukaryota; kingdom Metazoa; phylum Chordata; class Lepidosauria; order Squamata; family Pythonidae; genus Python; species Python bivittatus. The sequence continues at coordinate 47,157,808 of NW_028277075.1, read as the reverse complement.
ATTTTTCTTTTCGAAATCCTTGAATGTCAGAAGGCCAGGATAAGTACAGAAGATTTAAGGCAAATGCTGCTCATTCCTGGGAATAGGAAAATGTGTCTTGTGTAATAGGAAAATCAGTTATTCTGTTACTTCCTTGTTCTTTGGAAGATACTGTATTTGTAGGATTGGGCGGGAGGCAAAAGAGGGAGATATTTCTGGAATGGGCTGGAAGGAAAACTGAGAAGATTTAGATAGATAAAATATAATAATATGCTTTTGGCTTTCCTAATGTTTCCATTTCTCTTCGAAGGTGACTTTTTGAATTAGCCTTCTTGAAACTATCCAGAGATCTTAATCAACTTTATTTATTCTTTCAAAATGGGAATATACACTTCTTCAGGAGAATCAGTTTGGTGTAAGGGCTAAGGCACCAGGCTAGAAACCAAGAGACTGTGAGTTCTGGCCCCGCCTTAGGCACAAAGCCAGCTGGGTGACTTTGGGCCAGTCACTCTCTCTCAGCCCTAGGAAGGAGGCAATGGCAAACCACTTCCAAAACCTTGCCAAGAAAACTGCAGGGACTTGTCCAGGCAGTCTCCAGGAGTCAACACTGACCCAAAGGCACAAAACAAGACAAACAATAAAAAACCAACAAACCAAACAAAAAAAAAATCTTCATGTAGGAAAACACTTTTCAATGCTGCAGTGTTTATGTCATTGCCAGAGCACCTGATCAGATACTGTATCAAGAGCTTGATCATTTAAGTAATGGAAGTAGTACTCCTATTGAATGAAAAGGGATAGCTGTATTAATGTAAAATCTTTCCATTCTTAATCCAAGAGAAGTCATACATGCCAGCTCTTCCCTGAAGGAGGGAAGCAGAGCCATGGAAAAGCGATGTGAGTTGCAGAAATAGTAAAAATATCATAGCCCTCAGTTATGATGGTGTTAGTAAACCTTGGCTCAAAAATAACATTACGGGAAAAGCTGCAGCATAGGAATTCACATGGTTTAAGTGTGAACTGGCTTAGTTCATACATTGTATTAACCACAATGTTGCTGATTTGATTTTGACTAAGGGGGGTGTACAAACAAGTTAGGATTAAAATAAACCATGGTGTTGTATAACATCTGAAGCCAATAAGTCGCAGTCTGTGTTCAGTGAATGCAGCTAGAGTAAATTCTTGCCCTGAAAAAAAGCAAAAGGTTAAAGTGCACTTTTCCACAGTTTTACAATTTCTAACCTGTGTTTATTAAGCAAAGTCTAATTCACACAACAACATGCTAATCTAAGCTAAAATGCAATGGATGTTGTAGGAATCCAACCACTGTCTTAGTTGGTTATGAACTAGGCAATCATATGGCCTCCTTTGTTTAGGCATAGCATGTTATAGGAACAAGCAATTATGCTTTGTTAACCCAATTTTAGTATATTATCTGAACCCAAGAGCATGTTGACTATCAGCAACATGCAACTAATAATTGCTATTTATCATTTGTGGAATAGAAGATTCAGCTACGTTAACAAACAGAGTAATGGTGCCAGTATTAGTAATACAGAACAGGCATGGAAAAGAATCCAAGCCCTATACATAATGTTTTTGGTTCCCTGAAGAAAATATTATAGCAGAGGTGCATGATTCATTTGTTTGGAGAATTTTCTCATCAGCTTCTAGATGAATGCCCTTAGCAACTCCAGAACAAATGAGAAGGCCTCTCTTCTGAGAATTCTTGTTGTTACAATAGAAAAACCAGCAAGTTCCCCATCAGATCATTTCTTCCTCTTCAGAAGAATGATTCTCTGTCTGTCAATTTCATTTCTCCAGTCATGCCATGACAATGAGCTTCCTCCCCCGCCCCACCCCCGCTTCAAAGCATAGATTGACTCATGCCCTATATCACCAATGGGAAACGTTTGGCTCCCCAGATATTGGTGAATTAAAAGTTCTAACGTCTCTAACAATTGATACTATCTGGGGCTACTGGGAATTGTAGTTTAGCAACTTCTAGAAGCTCATCTATTTCCGCTCTTGCCCTGGATTCTCAGGCAGGCCTCCTGCTGCAGCCCTTGTGATGAGGCCAGTGCCAGGGTGTTGCATGGCCACATATATACGTGATTCCATAATCCATATAGTGCTCTGCTGCTATTGTGCCCTGGAGGGATGAGCAAAGCGGTACTGTATTCCCCACAGTTTTATCCTAAAACTTAATAGTGATTTTCTGAATGCTGAGCTCCCTACCCTCCCTCGAACCTAGTAAGCTTATGGAGGGCAAATGGTAGATCCTCAGAATACACTGAATAACAAACAAGGCAACCAAATTTTAGCCTAGTGTGTTGTGTGATCCTAGCCATATAGCCAGCGTATGGATTCAAGATGTCATGCAAACCAGAGGTTTGAGTTAATTCTAGAAACCATGATTGTTAGCCATAGATAAGAATGTTGCCCAAAATAGCTTATGGTCTGGAGGAAAGGGAGGTGGCAGTTTGTCCAAAACTCTCTTTCTTCCAAACTTGCCTCATGTTTATTTCTCAGGCCCTTCACTTCTTTTGCAATGCCATCCCATTACAGGCTATTTGATAGGTGGGTGGGAATAATTTAGCGTTACTGGTTCCAGGGTAAGTCACATTTTGGGGGCTAATCTGAAGTTCTGACATTGTATATGTTTATTTTTATAGCACTGTGGCTGCAAGTATAAATGCTCTGGCAACAGTAACATTTGAAGATTTTGTCAAGAACTGGTTTCCAAAACTTTCTGATCGTCTGAGCACTTGGATCAGCAAAGGCTTATGTAGGTGGAAAATAGGGCTTTGATTCTTCTTAACTTCAAATGAAACAGTTTCTTAATCTTGGTTCAAAATGGAACTGTAATTAAAGTTGATATGTTTAAACTTGCCACTTTTCAAAGTCCTTAAAATTACAAAAGGACTATGAATTTGTGTCTGGGCAATAGCTTAGAGGCAAAGACTCTCAAATCAGTGTATGCAAAGAAAGATATGATTATTTAATAATGGATTTCCTCCCTTTTGAGCTGATTATCAGCACAAAAGATCAGCAATAATTTTTGGAGCAATATATCCTGAGATGTTGGGTTCCAAATCGGATGCACATACTTTGACTATTATTTTATATAAAATCTAGGGAGGATTAATTAATTCATCACTGATCTAACTTAACACTGTGTTCCATCTTCTTCTGAGCTTACAAGACCATTGCACATTAACTAGATCAGAGGAAGGAGGTGCTTCCTTAATCTGTATACATTGATTAAGCCATGAATTTAATATCTATTGACCAACCTTGAAAGAAAATGAATCCAAACAAAGAGACAACCCAACAACTAAAAGCAAATCCATCAGTACATATGAATAGCCAAATAAGAAGCTGGCTTATTCTTCCTGTGATATTTCGTGATTTAATTATTTATGCTCAAACTGATCATGAAAAGGCCATATTGTATCATCATGACAGAATGTATGCTTTGCTTACTGAAATTCCCTATTATGACCTATGAAAATGATTCTAGATGAACGACATGATAGATAAGTGTTAGAGATGACTTTTTTTTCTTATGAAGTATGCCATAAAAGAGATGCTCTTGTTGGAAATTACTTTGGCTTCAAACCATGAGTAATTGAAATTTGAAGTTCTTTCTTTCAGTGTCCTAAAAACAGCAACATGAAAGGGACAAAGATGATTTCAAACAAAGTGCCAAAATGAAGATGTCAGCATCATATTGCATAATGCAATTTGGAATAATAGGTTGAAAAGCTTCTGGGGAATTTCTGCTGAAGTTGCAAATGTGGAGCTGACTTCCACTGATTTTCCCATCTCCCTTTAACCAATTATTTTCTGTGAAAATCTATTCTGGAAAGCTGCAGGCAGTGATGGAAGCTAAAGGAGAAGGGAAGAATGGGCAAATATTCTACCCCAAACTTTCTGCTATCTGGAGGGTCCCATGTGGAGTAAGTCTCAGGAAATGTTCCTTTTCATAGGAGCAAATCTTGGAATCCATCCACCGCTGTTATTCAGTTGTCAAAGGTCTGATGAGAATATATTTGAATGTTTATAATGACAACTGCTTCCTTTTCTCCAGGCATCGTATTTGGAGGGCTGTGTACCACAATGGCTGTAGCTGCATCATTCATGGGTGGTGTTGTGCAGGTAACTCAACAACTGAATGCTTGGCATGACCTTGAATTTGTATTTTCCTCCCTGAATAAGGAAGTTTCAGATTCCATAGTGAGAAAGTCTGACAGATGGTTGTAAAAGAGTCTAGGGAGTTCTGCTCAAATTAAATTCATAGACTGTTTGATCTGCTATTAAACCCATTCATATTCATATATGCATCAATTGCTTTTCCTATACATCAGAAAGAGTAATCACAGAACCTATTTAATTAAAACAATATTTCTTTTTGATTAAATATTTTATCTCTTTTATCCTTGAGAATAAATAAGGCATTTACAAATATATACAGTGTGTACATGCAGGAATAGATTGTATTTCAACACTTTTTCATTTTTTTTTTGAGATTTTTTTTATCCCACCTTTATTATTTTTTACAAAGAACTCAAGGCAGCAAATGTACCTAATACTCCTTTCTCCTCCTATTTTCCCCACAACAACCCTGTGAGATGAGTTGGCTAAGGGAGTGACTGGCCCAAAGTCACCCAGCTGGCTTTCATGCCTAAGGCAGGACTAGAACTCCCAGTCTCCTGCTTTCTAGCCTGATGCCTTCACCACTAGACTAAACTTTGATTTGGATTCATGAATCCTAAACCATGAATGTATGCAGGGTCCTCCTATTTCACTGCCATGCCACACATACCCCAGAAGTCTCCTTCTCCAAGGAAGTCAGAAATGATAACTGGGATACTTTTGCACATCTATGGACACATTTGAGCATCTTCTTAAACAAGTTATTAAGGTTGGTATTTAATTAAAGAAATACCGTATTTTTCTGTCTATAAGACGATACTTTTTTCTAAAATCGTTACACTAAAAATTGAAGGGTGCCTTATGCAAGGAAGTAAGCCAAGGAAAGAACTACGTGGTTGCGAAACTGACCATACTTTGTCTCTGCAAACAGGCTTCCTCCTATCATGAGCCTCCAATCCCGAGTGAAATAGCTTGTCTCTGCAAACAGACTTCCTCCAATCACGAGCCTAATGTAACTGATGTCAGCTGATGCTGAACAAACCAATTGGAGGAAGTCTGTTTGCAGAGACAAGCCATCGGCAGTTTCACTCGTGATTGAATGTAATCAGTTATGCAAAAGAGCATGGAAATAGAGATGCAGAGAGACAGTTTGGACCTCCTCCCACTGAGTGTATCATGTAAATGTTACCTAATTACTAAATAAAAATGTGTTCTGCTTTATCTTTAAAATACTGATTTCTTAATTTTGGGTTGGAAAAGTGGGGGTCATCTTATACATGGGGGTGTCTTATAGATGGAAAAATACGGTATTAGTTGCCTCTTCATATGAGTCAAATAAATAAATAAATAAATAAATAAATAAATAAATAAATAAATAAACTGCTTAAAATGGATATGAATAAACCACACATGCAGGGGAAAATACACATCATGTTGGAGATCCCCCCCTTTTTTTTTTTTACTGTAGAGGATGTAATTTGAGTTGGATAGTGTTATAGAAGTGACTTTTCCTAAAGGAATTTTCCCCCTTACAACTTTCCATCTGGAAAATTCTAGGTGAAGATCTGCTAGCACAGCCAAATTCTATGTGGAAGCTACTAATTTTTAATTCATAGAATTTTTTTTTTAAACTTTACCTTAAAAACATGTCTTTTTAATCTGTCAAGAACAGGTAGACCCATGTACTGTGCAAGAACCACATGTAGTCTGAAAAATTCTGTAAGCTGTCCGGAGTCACCTTGTGTGAGTTGGGCGGCCATATACATTTGTTTAATAAACAAATAAATAAAATAAATAAGACCTCAATAAAACAATTATAGGTTATGGAAATAGGATATGTAGATATTTGATAACTGTGATCTGTTTTCTAATTAGGCTTCACTTAGTATTCATGGAATGTGCGGAGGACCTATGCTGGGACTATTTCTACTGGGGATTGTTTTTCCTTGTACCAACTGGAAAGTAAGTAACAAGAATGGTATTATCTTTGCATTTATATTCTGTTACTTTTGTTGATCTTTACTATTGATATTAAACATAGCCAATTACCCATCCTTCATGACACTTTATTGTTGGCTAGCATGTAATATTGGCAATCATCTTATTGCTCCATAAACTTTGGTCCAAACCATTCAATCCCTTGATAGATGTTAGGAGATGCTGCTAACACTGTCTCTCAGAAGTGAGCATTACTTTTCCTAGCTTAGAAGACTTACAGTTCCTTAAAACATAAGAACACCAATAATACTGTTTCATGTTTAAATTTATTTAAGGGTGCTTTTGGAGGTCTCACTACCGGACTCACTTTGTCATTTTGGGTTGGCATTGGAGCTTTTGTGTATCCTGCTCCACCATCAAAAACTCTGCCACTCTACCTTTCAACAGCTGGATGCAATAGTACAGATATGGTTGTTCCCATAGTTCCTACTTTACTTCCTGAAAGGTACAATTCCCATCTAGCCATCTTTATATTTTATGGCAGTGGTTCATAATTGCTTTCCACAATAATTATATCCAACTATTATAGTTAATCATTATATTTATATTTAAATATATATATGTAGATTTGTTTATTTAATATTGATATTACTATAATTAAATATCATTAAATTGCAATTAAACTTATGGTGTCTTAAAGTTTATCAATCATCTGCATGATATTAGGATATAAACCCAATTATCAAGGGAGTTATCTGTATATCACAATTATTGACTTTGTTCCGTTTTGTCCTCCTAGGCCTTATTTAGCAGATGCCTGGTATTCTTTGTCATATCTCTACTACAGTGCTGTTGGATGTCTTGGATGTATAATTGCAGGGCTACTAATTAGTTTTGCAACAGGTCAGTTCTTTACTGATATTCACAGACCTGAAGACAACCTCATTTTTTAACTGTACTGCCATCTATCTTTAACTATTCTTTGAAACAAGCGAACTGGCGGTTTTACTTTTAAGTGATCTGAACATTCTCAAGGCTGGTTAATTTCTCAAACAGTAAAGAAGACATTGCATCTGGCTGCCATTCTCTGGCGAAATCAATTCCATATGAGGTGAACAAGCTGTGGCTAGAAATGAGATGGGGATGTCAAGGTCTATATTCAGATTTGGGCATCACATTTAAGAAGGGTATTGGTGAGAGGTCTGGAAACCAAGTCCCATGAGGAATGGTTGAAAAAAATGGGAGTGCTTAACTTGGAGAAGAGAATATTCAGCCAACACAGTATATTTGCTGTACTATTACCAGAAAGGGGGAAGATCTATAAGCAATGGTTGGAAATTTGTAGAAAAACATATTTCAGCTAAATACTAGGACATGGATAGATGTCTACAGTCCAAGATGCATCCAGTCTCTAAGTCCATTCTGCATTTCCCTGAACTCCTTTCTTATTGCACTAATTTTTATTTTGAAGTCATAGCATCAGAATGCTGAATGTGCTGATAGATGATGATAGATAGATAGATAGATAGATAGATAGATAGATAGATAGATAGATAGACAGACAGACAGACAGACAGACAGACAGACTCAGAGCGATGATGATTTTCTTTCTGAAGTAAACACATTATAAACGGCTCTGTCCTAGTATCAGCTTTGACCATGCTAATTAAAATTTTGATGATTAATGCAGATTTAAATATACAAAAGTCCCCAAATTGAAACCTAATATAAAAACATAAAAATAACACAGTTGCATCTGCCCAAGACTCACTTAATAAAGCACTTTGTTCTTATAGTACAGATACTTCATGTACCCCTTTCCTGCTGCTGTTACCCTTCTGCTGGTATTTGGCAGCAGTGTGCTCCCAACCCAGAGATAATATTGAGTCCTGAAATAGTCTTTGAGAGATGCATCCTACATAAATTTATTTAAATCTCTTTCAAACCCATCTAAGTTAATGGCTGACATCATCTCATGGGGTAGCAAATTCTGGTTAATTTATGCACTGTGTAAAGAAGTAATTTTTTGTTTTTTTAAAACAAATATCCTTCCAATTATCATCACTGGTTGGTTCCTGATCCTAATGTTTTGAGAGTAGGAGAAAACTTTTCCTTTTCACTTTCTCTATTTTGCATGATGTTATGACTTTAATCGGATCCCCCCTCAACCACTCTTTTTCTAAAGGGTCCCAAATGTTCCAATCCTTTCTCATAAGGAAAGTACTTTAGTGCCCTAATAATTTTTGTTGATCTCTTCTGCAATTTTTCCAGCTTGGTTATGTATATTTTTTCAAATGAATGACCTGTATCCAATATTCTAGATATAAGCATATTAAACATTTGTATAAGATCTTTACAATGTTAGTAATTTTTCACTCCCTTTCCTAATACTCCATGCTGCAAAGGGAGCCAATACTTTCACTGAGCTTTTCACTAGGAGTTTCTTAGTGACAGACAGCTCAAACTCTATCACTGTATGTATGTTGTTAGGCTTCTCTCTCTCTCCCCACCCCCCCACCCCGCCCTTCCCAGCACATCTCTTTACACTTAAACTGAGCTGCATCTGGTATTTCGTTGACAATACTGCTGATTAAAGAGATCTTTGTGGAGCTTTTCACAATGTTTTTTTCTATTTTTTCGCTTCCACCACACTGAATAGTTTGGTATCATCAAGCAGATTTTGTTGCTGCTGTTGTTTATGGTGGGAATATGCCTATGTGTTGGTTTGAAGCTTACTCCATATATTGTATTATGGAACCATGTGGATGAGAACTAACAAGATGGTCAGAGATTATTGGGTTAAATCTTTTTTTATTAGTCGAGATTTCAGTAGCTCATTTCTAGGAAATCTGCATTAATTCCAGTTACTAATGAGGGACCAATGTAGTTTGCTGAAATTGACAAGATGATGGATAAGGTTTATAGTATTTTAAAAGTTGTTGAAACTCCTGGATGGGTTAGGGAAATGGATTCTAATTATTTTATACTAAAAGAATCATTGTGACTTAACAAGGCATGGAAAGATCTGATTTCAGAGTGAGGATTTCATGTAAAATATTAAAAAATAGTATATATTTGCTTTTTTGATAGATGGTTAATGAGCTACCTATTCTTTTTTTGTTCTACCTATCTAGGCCCAAATAAAGGGAAAGATATTAAACCACTATTAATTCGCCCAATCTGCAATATATTTTGCTTCTGGTCTCCTAAATGCAAGACACTGTGCTGGTGTGGAGTGGATCATAACAGCAAAGAACTTCATGTAAGATGAATTATTCTGTATTATTCTGTCTTGTTCTTTTGGTGGGTCACAGCAGTAGATGGGCTTTGGAGTCTAGTGGCTCCATCACATTTCTTGATACTCTATTTTTCATCACCTTTCCATGGAGATGCTTTTGCTAAGGACCTGAGTTCAAAAACTATTATGGTCCCTAAGACGTTTTCCTAAAATCCATATGATAGAACACTAAATAGATTTCATATCAAAATATATAGTTCTAATTAACTAAAAATGTATATTGTTTTGAGCTGAGAATGGCATTAATAAATTTGGGGAGGTGTGAAAACAGATGTATGTTGCAATCCATTTATTTTGTCAGAAGTTTATGTTAAAAAAAATTGATAATACTAAATTTCTCAAGCATCCCTAATTCTGAATACCTTACGGCAATCCTTCAGCATTAATTAAGCTATACATTTGTTGGCAATACCTCTCTGTCCTGTTTTACTCTTCAAAGCCAAATTTACTCTTCAAAGCCAAATTACATTCAGATAATATCCCAGATAGTATTCCAGCACACTTTAAACTCTGAACAATAAAAGCATTGAAAATACTCCCGGCTAGTCTGAAATAAATTTCTACAGCTCCAAGACTGGCATAAGAATGGAGAGTTATTAGAGTTCTCCAGATTCACAGCATCTTCAAGTATGTCTTGAATGTATTTCAGGAATATTCCCTTTTGTTTTCTCTAATCTTAGGAAAGCACGATACCTTTCCACAATTTTAGGTTGGAGACTTATGATTTTAGACCTCTCTCCTCAAGGATGATTAGTTTTTTTAAATTATTTTTACATAATCCATGAAAGTACAGGAAAGACAACGAAAGTGTAGGAAAGACAATGCTTCCATAGAGTACATCAGTCCATAGATTTTCTAGAAGAATGGAATGGGGTCCATCAAAATTTACTTGTCTTAAACATCAACTTGAATTTCTTTTTCTTACTGTTTCTGTATGACATTTTGCATTTATTGGATTCCATAATGAGAACAATAGGATGTAATAATCAAATACACTTTTCCTCTTAATTTTTACATTTATTTCTTTTCATGGTAGATTATGGTTGCCTATAGATATATGATGTTCTACTATGTGAAATATTTTTGAAGTTAATTGTGATTCAGCCACTCTACAGATGGTATTGGATACTTATAAGACATGTGTGAGAAATTATGTTATTTCTTATGCCTCCAGGAGGAAGCAAGAAAAAAGGAAGCAAGAAAAAAAAAGTATTTTGTATCAATAGTTGGAAAATTTGGTTAAAGAGCACATGCTGGATTATTCTAAGAACCCTATGGAGCAGGCTTATCATGCCTTTATTCTAGTCAAGTTACAGCTGGATGATTTTTACCTTGATAAGGTTGAATTCTCATTGAACAGGCTTAAGTTAAAATATAAGGAGTCAAGTGAAAAAGCTGGTAAAATGTTAGTATATCATTTAATGCAACAGAGCTTCATTTCTGAAATAGTGATGATGGGCAGACCCTGTTAGATTCAGACAACTATTATTTCAGTATATAAATAGGAAAGGCAGGCTGGAGGAAGAGATAATCATTTCACTCTTGGTCATGGGCTATGGCAGTAGATGTGGAGATAACCATCTGAGTCACTTAATTGTTTTTTATATTTATTTTCTATTATCTAAATATTTTCTAAATATTTATATTTATTTATGTTATATTTATGTTGAATTGTTATTTATATTTATTTTCAGGATGAATTGAAAATTGATTTTGAAAAGAAGGCAGATGCAAATGATGTGCTCAAGAATGGATGGGACAAAGAAGTACAGAACAATTTACCTGGTTATAACCCCTATGAGAAATCCTACACTAACACAAGCATGGTGACCGAATCACACTTTTAGCAGAAATAGAAATTTTATAGTAACTGAAGAAAACACACTTTATTTATGTCTGCTAATTTGCTTAGGAGACATTTATTTATTATTTAATAGAGGGTCATATCTATTCATGGAAGTTGGTTCATAATGGATAAGGAATGGTTTCTAAAACTCTAGCAGTTACTTTAAGAAATAAAACTTTTTGTTTAAAACAGTCCCATCATCTTGCTCATAGACTGGGTTGGATTTTAATGCTGCTTCCTTGGGATTAAAAGTGCAAGCCATGATATAGATTGCACTTTTCTAGTATTATTATTATTATTATAGCATCAGGGATTAACTTTATCTCTGGAAGGCTATTTCCCATCATGTATTATAGACTTCCAAATAAAGGATTTATGAAAATATGTATGCTTTATTATGGACTACAGATTGTCCCCACCCTTGCACTCTCCTTCTATACATGATCAGCTGCTGCTGGTCTGAACTGAATCATTTGTTAGTTTAGGAGATAGGGCCTAGCTGTTTAAACCCATTTTATATTCTCCTTTCTTATTATTCCTGTTACGACTAATGTTGGAATGATGCTCATTATAGCACCAGTGTCCTATTGGGAAATTAATAATAACAACAACAGCAACAACCAGCACCATAACAAGATACCTTTATCAGGAGTCCAACTCACATCTTCTCATCACTAACTACACTCAGTGGATCTGACTGGGTTACTGTAGCCCAGCCATTCTCTCTTAGGCAGGGCCATTATTACAGTATATGGTCCCAGGGGTGCAAAACAGAAAAGAAAAAGATGTGAAAGGGTGGCCTGTTCTAGTTCACTGATCCAGAGGAGCAACTTGGTCTGCTGAAAAGCTTTGGAAGATAAAGCAGCAAAAGTTAAGCTGGTGAAAGACAGAGTGTGACCAAAGGCAAGAGCTCAGGTTTGAGTCTGTACTGTGGCAGCAAATGAGGCAAAAAAGAAGTTTAATTTTCTTTTATCCTTGGGTTGCTGTCCAGTGGCCCCCTTTTAAAGTGACCCAGACTGTTTTGAGGAAGGGTGGGCCAGAAGAATATTTGCTGAGTTGCTGGGAGAAGTTTACAGGGCACCTGAAGGATAAAAAATGCAAATACTCTGATTTGCTTGGTGTTAGACACCAGCTGGGCAACTCACCCTTCCTGTTTAACATTTACCTAAAACCCCTGGGAGAGGGCATCCAGTGACACAGATTCAGATGTTATTAGTATGCTGATGATACACACACACACACACACACACACACACACACACACACACACACATATAAACCAACCCTGGGCCAAACAGGAGGTGTGGTTCCATTGCCTGGAAGTTGGGAAAGTCTGGATAGGAAGAAACATGCTTGGGCTCAAGCCAGAGTTACGCTGGGTTTGGAAACCTACTGAGGTCATGGATAGTCCATTGTTGGTTTTAGATGAGGCTTCGCTTCCCTGTGCTGAATTGGTTTGTAACCCAGAAGTCTTCCTGGATTCACAGCTCTTGCTCAAAGAACAGGTGGCCGCTGTGCCCAGTTCCATCTGAAACTCGAGTTATTACCATTCCTGAATCAGGAGTCACTTCCCAGCTATGCTATGGCAATGCATTTCTTCCTGAGTAGGTGGGTCCAGTCAGTGGTTGCAGGGAGGAAAGATTGGGTGCACAAGTACTCTATTATGTGGTTCAGTTCTCTCCCTCATTTTATGTAACGTCTATATGAAATTGCTGGGAAAGGACATCTACTGATGTCCAGCTGTATATCTCCATTCTGGGTTGAAGTGGGGATGTGGTAGAAAGTGTCTGAAGGCTGTCATGAACTGGATGGGGACAAATATGCTCAGACTCAGCTAAAGGAAGATGGAGGATTTATTCATTAAAAAACCTCCTTATTCTGGGTTTACATCATCTTTGGCTCTGAAGGAGTTGTGCTCCCTCATGGAGAGCAGGGTTGCAATTTGGTGATCCTCCTGGACATGTGACTTCTGCTGGAAAAGAAGTTAGTGGTCATGGCCAAGAAGGCCTTTGCCAGCTTCAGCTGACGCACTACTTGTGGCCTTATTCAAAACAGAGGGCACTGAAGATGGTCCCCTGCAACCTTGTCACTTGTATAGATTATTGTATAGATTATTGTATTTCATTTTATATGGGGCTGCTGTTACAACCATTCTGGCTGACGCAAAAGGGTAAAAAATGCAGCATCTGTATATTTATGGGACACTGCTTGCTGATATGTAACACCTTTGCTACAGGTGCTGCACTGGCTATCAGATGTGTTTCTTTCCCTTCAACATGCTGATTATCACTGATAAAGCCCAATATAGCTTAAGGCCTGACTATCTGCAAGGCCACTTATCCCCACCAGATTCTGCCCACCAAACCTAAGGGAACAGTGAATGTCTGCAGAAGGTCCTCAACTATGAGAAGCATATCCCTTATCCCACGAGACAAGTGTGGTTTCCATCCTCATGGCCTTCTGGAGGGTTGTGAAGACCCAGTTGTTCTGGAAGGCATTTGGGAGCTTTCAGTGTCACATATGTAAAGTCAATTACAGTATAATATAATATGAAGTCATTTTAGATTACTACATTCTTTTGGTCACATTGGTTTGTAGATGTTGCATTTTGTCCACCACTTAGAGTCTTTATAAATGGTATACCACTTTATAAATTTCACAATAAAGAAATAAATTAAAGCAATCCAGTTACCATCAGATCTATTCTCTCTCTCTCTCTCTCCCCCCCCTTCTGTAATGGACCCAGTGGTGACAGATCATGCAAGATAGGTTGCGGAACTCTTTCCCAATTTCAGTGAACCTTCGCACATAATAGGACTAGTACTCTAGTTCTGTTTTTTTAAACTCATGTCTAGTGTTCTTGGAATGCAATGTAGAAAAAAAAATCAAGGAAGTGGCAAACTTTTGTCAAGAAAACAACATGGACATGTGCATGAACTTATCAAGAGCTGACACTGACTTTAAGACCTTTTTGTTTGTTTTATAAATTCCCACAAATCCCTACTTTTGTGATCTCATACATTAAGAGACAACTTTTAATGAGAGACGAAGAAGAGTAAGAATAGCAAGTAGTAAACAAATGTTTATTCTTCAAGCAAGGTTCTTCTTGAATGCACCAAGACACCGAGTTGAGTTGGTAATAGTTAAGACATTCTTGACTGATAACAAACTGTAGTATTTTGAAAGACAGACTGTAGCTGCTCATGCAGTCTGTTTGAAAGAACATGCATAGACCAGAGTTATTGTAGGCTAGATCAACAATGATCTAAAGCAAATTTTTTTTGCATGAATGCTAGTTTTGAAGCCCTGCAGCTTTGCATGCATATACCACTGGTATTGGTCATTTCAAAATACAAGTATTTAGAAGTACAAAAACAGGAAGTTGGATCTTTAACCAGCATTCATGTAATACATATTTCCTGAGAACAGTGTGTGCCATGTATCTTTATAAGATCATCTGCATTCAATGCAACACAGTAAACCAAACCTAGCAGAGCATTTCTCTCAGCTAAAGCGTGTGGCTCTCTATATATCAGCAATCTTCTAGGACACTGTTGATACCCAATTTATTTTAAACAAAGGAATGCAATCAAACATTTTTTTTTCTTTCGGAAAATTTCCAATAACTGGTTAACAAAATTTATAGGTGTGCAAAATCAAAGCCACTAGACATTCCAGTTGGGGGAGTAACTAGAATTGGTGATTTTCCACAATGAAAACTGGTTTAAAACTCCGATCATGTTTATATTGAGGGTACAGTAGTGCAAACTCATATTTAATGCATTACAATGTTTTTGCCATTTTTATTTAGCAATTGGGAAGATGTTTACTTAGAATGAAATTTGCTTGTCTAGGAAAAGAGTTTAGAATTTCAGCTTTACACACTGAAATAATGGCACTTGCAAGTCCTTTAAACCACCGAACTTGCTTTTGAGTAGACACGCATAGGATTGCCCTGTGATTAACTGGAATATTGATAAGGAAACAATGATAAACAGAAGACCAATTAATAGGGGATACTTGTTGACAAACAGAATCCATTCTAAAGCTTGGTTCCCACCAAGGCAATCAGCATTATGGCAAAACTTAAATGTCAAATAAAGATAACAAACTATGCTTCACAGTATGCAAAAAAGAGTATGCTTTGAACTGATCCTGACAGAGTTAAGCATATTGTTGCACCCACAAAGTTTATGTGCAGGCTGGAAAGCTTTTGTATTTATGGGGGGGCAGCATCAGTGTTGACATGTGCAACATTCTTCTGGGATTAAAATACATAGGAAACCAGTGATGGAAAGGTCTGGAAGTGCTCTGGCATTTCCATCTACACAAGCAATTGCTGGATCAAGGAATCAATAACAATAGTAATTGATTGTTATAATGTAAGACATCAGTTATATGACAGAAACAGAGGAAGGAAAACTTCTTGGGAACTAGAATAATGGTATGGACATTATAATTAAATCACTGATGGTTCCAAGTGAAAGATAAGATGTATTTCATGCAAATAGTATAATATCACATCTATAAACCATTTCTTTACATGAGATATTTTGCTGTGCTTTGCTATATAACGATACAAAACCTGGACAGCAGAACACATTTTAAACTTACTTTGGTTGATATAAATAAGAAACTTTTCTATACCTGAACATTTTATTAAAAAAATGCAGAACTTTTGGGGGTTTTGCATATAAGTAAATCTTGCACACTTGTTTTAGTTTAGTGCTTCATTTTCTTCCTTATTTAAAAAACCAAGAACAGCAATTAATAAATAATTGTTGTGATAATCATATCTTTAACACTTTCTAAGTGTTAGTGTTGTCTGGTTCAGGCAGTTGAGAATCAAAGTTTGTATCACCATAATCCATTCACTTATTTTGAAGGCGTTTTTAGATGCATCTTGGCAAGAGATTACATTGTGCAATAATTTAATCCTATTTATCCTCTTACTTCCTTAATTTGATTTTAAAGAGAAAAAAGTGTTGCAAAAAGTCCTATTGTTCCCTATCTTTTTTCTTGAAGAAGCAGATCAATGATGTTATACCTCACTTGCTGCATAAGCAGGAGCTTGCATAAGGTAAATAATAAAATTGGTTTCATATTTGCTACAGACTGAGACACTTCAAGTTGACATTTTTGTGAAATATAAAATATCCACACAGATATACTTCGGCATGCTACTTCGGCATGCTACGTTAGAACATGGATAGGGCTGTTCACTTAAGAGGTATGAGGAAATGGCCTTTAGTTGCACGTTGAATATCAAGAGCAATGGAAAAAGCCACATATTTCCCCCAAAGAGTGCGTCATCAAGGGCAGTGCAATGGTAAGTCAGCATCCCAAGGTTTTGGAACTGGGGAAAAGAACACTCATGCAGCTTTATGCACATAAAAATATGTGCAGAATGAGCCATACGAAATAGGCTTGTGCATTCAGCTGACGCTCTTCCAGGGCAATGTAATTTTCTTTGTATAAGACTTTTAGCTGAGACATACATTGCTCTGTAGGAAGAATCCAGATCCCTCATGCAGTAGAGGATCACTGAATCCTGGCCTGAAGCCTTGCTATGTATGTGCGTGTATGTGCATGTGCATATACATACCTACATGTACACACACACACACATATGGATATATATATATATGCACACAGGCATATACATACATATATACACAGAGAAAGACACACACAATATATGTGTGTGTGCATGTGTATGTCTATATATACACACGTGTACATTGAATTATACACACAAACCAACAAGAAGTGATGTGCAAAACATCAAACTGCATAGTAAATATTGAACAGGCTGACCTCCCTTTTAACATCCACAATCTCAGCAAGAGACAAGGATAAACCTGACAAAACGGGAAGCCTTACAGACTGTTACAGCATCAACGGATGGCCACTAAGGCAACAATTAATCTTGCTTGATTTTTTCATTCATTTAAGCGGACAGAAGGGGTAGAAGTAGTGAATAAGCACATTATTTTTTTTAAAACCCTTGTTATGAAAGTTTAACAAGTAAATAATGGATTCCACATTTCCTCAGGTCTGTTGGGTTTATTACATGGTTGCCCAGTAAATTCTCCTCTTCTAGTACTTCTGTTTCTCTATAGTCTGTCTTGAGCACAGAACAGGAAGGAAGCAGAACGGCTCATTGTGTCTGCTGGTAACAGGATTTGTTTCAATTTTACAAGAAGCTTGATAACATTACTTCCTTACATCAACGCATGTACACAGCTTGATTCTGTTGCCTTCTTTCCAAATCCCACCTTCATCTTGACTTCTGGAAATGTTCAGTCATGATGCTGCTGCTGTTTCCCCCCCTTTTCTTTCTTTCTTTCTTTCTTTCTTTCTTTCTTTCTTTCTTTCTTTCTTTCTTTCTTTCTTTCTTTCTTTCTTTCTTTCTTTCATCAGCTAAGGCCATTCATGGTGATAGTGTCTACCATTCTTTTTTCGTTCTCTCTGCAAATGCTCTAGCTCAGCCTCATACATCATTTCCTGAACTAAGTATTTCTCCCTTCTCATTCTGTCACACAAATCTTTGGGCATATCTGGAATCAGGTAGGCAATGAAAGATTTTATTCCAAAAACTAGATGCTGAAAGAGAGAGAGAAAGGAGAGAAGGCATTTTAAAAATGCTTATACTGATCTGACTTTCTTTGGAATTCTACAGTATGCTTCCTTGAAAAACCAACCCAGAATTTACATGCAATTATTAGTTACATTGTGCTGAAATTTGTCCTTCAGTGTGTGTGTGTGTGTGTGTGTGTGTGTGTGTGTGTCTACAAAGGGGAGTTAAAACCTGCAAGCTGGCAGGCACAACATTAGGATTAAAGCCTTGTCTTGCATGTCCCATCACCATGCCATACTCACCATCTTGATTTCTCCCTCATGTCCTTCAGTTTCCTCAAAATGTCTTTCTTTGTGGAAGAAACTTCTGTTGTTTCTTTAGTTTTCAGAATACTTTAACATTTCTTTGGAATATTGAAGTGTTACTAGGTTTTAGGGGGTTATATATTTGGTTATTTTTTGGGGGGTCATAAATTTGATGGGGTTTGGGGGGGTCATATATTCAGGGATCATATTTTTGCCATCCCACTGCCTCTGATGAAGTGAGCTGAAACTCACAAAAGCTTAGGCCTTTTAATACAATTTGTTAGTTGGAAAAGGTGCTACCAAATTCCTGATTTTTTGCCATCATAGACTAACACAGCTCTCCTCCTGCAACGTCTACAACTAAAGCATGGAAAGCCAGGGAAGCTGTAGATAAATATATGATTGCAGAATGAAACAGGACACTCAGAGAACCTCACTGGGTACCTTGAGGTAACTCATGCTAGTACTAGAATTCTGCCCATCTGCCCATTTTTAACAATTTAAGTCTAATTTTTAATTTTAAAAAAATTGAAAGCACGTTTTCCATCAAACTGAATAACTAAAAATAGCATTGTTTTCAGTATAACACTAATAATTATTATTGTGTCTATATTAACCCTTTTAATTTCCTTTGTCCTATTGCTGATAGGTAAAGAAGAAAATGGGGTCTACTCTAACCAAGAAATATGATAAAGGCTTGAGATCTTTCACCATCTGCTTTCAAATATACATATGGACTTCTATGTAAGAGGCGGGATTTCTCACAGCACACAAGTGTGGTCCTTGTCGAAGAAAAACTTGCTTGCGGAATGAAATTAAGTTGATGTATCATGCCTTTGAAGGATTGATAAATTTCTATAACTCAATATTGATTAAACCTCTTTTACATTAATAATGATTACATTGTATTTCAATTAAGCCTTCTATAAATTCTTCAGCATTTGGACACTAGGGACACAAGTCTCTGTTTTGAAAATCCAGAATAGATGTTTTGGATAATTCCATATATCATAAAATGTGGTTAAACACACATGTGCCGTGTATTTGTGCATGTGTATGTGTGTGCATGTGTGTACATGCATAAGATGGTAGGCACTCATGTGCTAACCAATGTTTTTAGCCTAGCACGTCACATGAACACAGCCATCATTGCTATACATAACCCGCTCCTAGAGAATTAACAAAAACTTTCATGGCTTCTTTCTTGTGTTCCCCCCCCCCCCCCCTGCCTAAGACAGCTAGGTGGATCTCCATTTTCTTCTCAGTCCAACTAACCTCAAATACTATAATGAAAGCCAGTCGAGCTGCTAGAACATGCCAGAACTGCAAGGTGAATTCATATGGAGTTGAACTCCATGGAGGTGCTCTATAATCTCTGTACCTGTAACAGAAACAAAGAAGAACAGCAGTTGAGTCTGTCTCTCCATCCACTGAACCTTTTCGTATGCCCATAAGCACACCTATGCACACCCAACCACATTCCTAGTTACATGCATATATACAGTGTGTGTGTATGTGCACACATATGTTTCCATACCCATCCACCCACATACATATAAACATATACATATATATGCATAACACACACACACACACACAGATATTTATGCACCATCACAAGAGAGAATGACTGCAGAGGTAACCATGTTTATATAAGAAAAGTGTTGGATATTTTATTATTTATCAGGTTTTATTGATTATATTGAATTTCTGGTTAATGATCATAATAGTTTGTTGAGAAATGATAGATAGATAGATAGATAGATAGATAGATAGATAGATAGATAGATAGATAGATAGATAGATAGATGAATATCTCCAGATAAAGACATGGCAAATGGAAAGAGGAAAATGAATATGTGTTAGCTTGCTTCCCAGATAACTGTAGCTCAAGCCCCTTAAATGCAAGTCGGTTTAGGCTGCATCAGGCAGAAGCATAGTATAAAAGGTGATCCTTCATTATTTATGGGAGATCCACACCACATGCAGTGGGGACATAAGTAGCGAGGAGGAGGACTTTGCTGAGATTTATTTGACAAAAAGAGATGGATGGTTTGTTTGTTTGTTGTTTGCAGCCTTTCTCAAAGGACTAGCTGTTTCTCTGCTTGATGGCTTTGTTGCCGAACCTTACTGAGATCTTTGCTTCTGTCATTTTTACCTTCACTTTGCTGGGGTTTGATATGTATCTTTTATTAAATACTACATTGCTATAAGTAGCTTTCAGCCCTAGAGACTTAGGGGTATAAATACTTTAGATCAATTAAAAATGATAAATGCATAAAGCACAAAAATAATTGATGGAATTCACTTAAAAGTTACGTAGTGTGACAATTTCAGCATCTCTTACTCAATCCCCACACATACGGACACCTTCCAATTTGCATGGCTCAGCTTAACAATTCCATTAATCAAAAGTTAAAAAGCAGCTGTAGAATCCAAGATTTTGGCAGGTTTCCTCAAACAATTAGAACAATGTCCATGCTGGCAGTTAGCAAGACATGCTTGGAAGACATACCTGCAGTATCCTGAATATCCCTTGCCGAGTTCACTCAGATCAAATATTGATAAGCTACTGTTAACGTATCCCTTCAAACATCTAGGAGGTGAAAAGATTAATTAATACATTTGGTCCTAAAGAATGACTTTGTCATGAACTGGGCATGCAAAACATGTTTCATTCTCTCTCTTTGTTCTTATCCATGCATGCCTACGCATGTTATGGCATGCTGGTCATATTTTCAGTGGATGATGAGGACAAAATGTCATAGAAATTTTCACATGGGGTAGCAGGAGCTATGCTGCAAGAAAACCATAAAGCTCTGAATATGTATGGTGAAGTTTATGCTTTGGCAATTGATGCATGCACGTATATATTCTTTGGCTTAGAAGTCAAAACTCAAGCTAAATCAAAACCTCCTTCCTGTGCTTTACTTTACTTGCTGTGCTTTACTTTAGTAATTATGGGAATGCTGAATGAAGCCAGTCTCCTTCTCAAAGTGAATAAGGGTGTCAAATTGCACTTCTGGACATGATTCTGGTAGATTGCCCCTACTATAGAAATCCTCATTTGGAGTTCTGGACTGGAGGCATTATTTTCACATGATGACCTCCCTGGTGAAATAATGGAAGCCAGGGTATCATGGACAGTTAAGATAGAAGGGAATAATATCTCTATTTGCTAAATAGTTATTTGGTTGATGGATATTTAGTACACATCCTACAAAGAGGCATTAGCACATGTCAAAAAATGTAAGGTAACATTGATACCATGGAAGCTTCTGTTTTTATCTAATTTATGCTGTTTTCATGCAAGGCTGATTTAAACTCAATAAATATATATTTTTGTTCTTGCTCAGATCTGAGAGAAAATGTTGATGAAATGAGGACCATGCCAAGGCATTTTCATGGTAACGTTTATTGAGGTCATGGGCTGAGGCTTAGAATAGAAGCTCATCTGCTCATTCCTTTATAAAAAGGATTGAAGATTATCTGGGGAAAAAGGTTAGAGCCGTAGCATGGATAATGGAGCAGAATTAGAGAAAGAAAAACTTCTCTGTATGATACAATGACTCCCCTGGTATACCTACCTATTAAATGTGTAACTGTAAAGCCAAAGAATCAGAAAACATTGTCAATTGAAATTTGAGAAATTGTAAATAACAAAAATATATACTGATTTTATGAAAATGAAATATCAGACTATTAAACTATAGATGGTCTAGTTCAGAAGTAAACAACCTGATTACCTCTGAAAGTTTTGGACTTCAACCATAGCTGATACATTGGTCATGAAGGTTGTAGCCCAAAACACATGGAGGATCATAGGTTGTTTCCTTTTAACATAGGTGGTCTACTTTTGACATTGTAGATTATCTGTATTTTGTGACATTAATTTGTAGCAGTGGGCTGATGAAATGCTGGGTGTAGTGATATCAGGATATGAGATACTCTGAAATAGATGTTCTGAGAGTGGGGAATGGGAATAGGAGATGTGATGTACAGCTTCATTTTTCTAAAACCATTTTCATGGTTCTGGAATACAGTTTCATCCTAAGTAAGGACCTGGTGAAACTTGCCATAGTATTTTCTTTGTGTGTTTATTTCTCATAGTGTAGCATGGATATTTTAAAAAAATCTTTAGAGTTTGGAGCATATTAAGACACTGAAACTGTGCAGCTGTTCCACTAAGTATGATAAACCTAAAATCAATATAATTCAGATGCACAGGCTGAAGATACTGATTCTGCAGATACAGACTGGATCAGATGGTTGATTCCCGAGTTTCATTGGAAGGCCTCGGTATAGATGTCATTTGTTAAAGTAACAATAAGAGGCAAATTGCAACATATAAATGCCCCAAGGAGGTAGGTAAACCTGCTGACAAACTTTATGAAAATGCAAATGTTAGGACATCAGTTTAAAAGAAATATAGCAAAGGCAGAATTACTTTTCCTGTCTGTATCCTTCGTTGACACAAGGGCCATACTTGTACGCATAAACAAAACGTGGGATATAGTCTGAAGTAATAGCAATAACAAAAGCATTGGTGATTACAGCTAGGACTCCTATTCCCTCGAGGATACCATACCAGATACCTAGAAGGGAAGAATTACAGTAAGACTAAATACAAAGCTGATAAGCACCATAAAGATCTGTTCAGTTACATAATAGAATTAAACAGCAATTCCCAACAGTCCTGTGCATCCTGCCCTTCATTTGAATTAGTCTAGGAAACAAACATCCATTTTCAGAACCAGTCTGTGAACTTGCTCTTGGCTGTCACAATAAATAATATTCCATTTCAGCCTCATTTATAATTCTAACACTATACATGTATGGAAAGTGATGGTTTCATACTATATAGACTTGTTATAGGAGTCTCTGCTGAATGTTAGCAATATACAGATGGAACAACTGCTTGTTCAATTCAATTATTTGTGTTTTTACTCAGAATGGAGGCAAGTCTCTGAGGGTCCCTTGTTCAAAGTCTTTAGGTCTTTAAAAACGAGTTTTCTTCCCATTTCAATCTATCCAACAGTATCAGTTTTACTAGGGAAAAAAACATACAGAGATCTATGCACATGTAACTTACTTTTAAAATGTTTAAAAATGCAAACTGCTTTGTGAAATAAAATTTTACCCACAAAACATTCACAATGAGAAAATTGCAACAAATCCATAATAAACAATTTCTGCTGAAGAAATCTAATCTTTGTGGATCATATATAAACCAACCTCACCAATGTCCGTTGCTCTTGCAGGCATCGGCCTCCTCCACTGTGTGACAAATTTATATGCGTCAAGCCTGATTTCTATAATATTATTAAGCAAAGCCAACAAAGGTGCTAGTGGAAAAGCAGCAACAAAGATCGTAGTAAAGCCAAACTGCAGAACTAGAAAGAAAGTTCACATAGTTAGAAAGCAGAAAACTGGTAAACAAATCTTCTAGCATCCATCAAAAGAAATATCTCCTCTTCTATCAAAATGCTTACCCATTTCCAAGTATTCATCCATCAGACCATGGAGATTCATGGGCTGGAGATTCCAATCCTTTTCCCACTGAGATAGAGACATTTTATGCTCTAATAATTGTCCTCCTTTCTTGATCTTGCGTCGTGACCACCAGTTCTGGAGTAACCTACATTAGATAGCCAGAGCATGAGATCTGTAGTGTCATCTGCAGGAGTTTTTTTCCCCAAATGATGTCTGGATTCACCACTCTCCTCCTTAGACCACCTAAAGAAAGGAGATCCCTGTTTGTGCAGATGGTCCTATCAAGACCTGATGAAGTAATTATCATCTTGATGGCCTGTGCAAATTCTCTTTGAACTTCCTTCTTAATAATGTATCATTATTAAAAACTATCCAAGGCAGAATAAATATTGATTTTGTGATTGCCCTGCATCAGGGTCAACGCTACTAAAATAAATATTTTGAAAACAGGGTTTGTTCAAGTTGTAATGGAAGATTTCAATACATATCCCAAAGGAAAGAGTAAATCCTGCTCTTTCTATTGGTATGCCTCCTATATTTTTTAAAAATCTTTCTCCAACAAATAAAATGAACAAAACAGGGCCTTATTTTTATCTTGCTCTGGCATTATATTTAACATTAGGCAGAGATGGATCTGTCTATTTTTAGATGATATGATTCATTAATCTATTCAGTCCCTACATTTCTACATCAATCTGAGTGATTTGAAACAAAAATCTGCACAAAATGGTATTCAATATATACTTAAATAACTATTTTGAACATATTTTCTCATACATATATTTTCTCTTGAGGTGTACATGTATAAACCTACTGTATCTTAACATCTGCATTTTATATTTACTGAGCCAAGAAACAGAATGAAAATTTGGAGTCACTGAAATTCAGTGGCAACTGCATTTCTATCAAAATTCACAAAGAACATAATTTGCAGAGAATAGGCTTCTATTTTGTAGAAATATAAAGATACTATGTATCATACTTACGGATAACCAAGTTCCATGAAATTGTTCCACATTTGTTTTAAAACCATGATTACACCCATTTGCAGACACAGGTCTATTAAACAGCCACTTGGATGACACTGTGGGAAGAAATTAGTAAATTTATATATGCAAAATGATTTTTTAAAGCCATCCCAGAAGGCAATTTAATCACTTAATTAGTTTATCTCTTATGTCAAGCAAAATTATTTTATATCATTTAATGATTTATTTATCATATTTACAGTATATGGCCATCCATCTCACAAACCATGACTCATGATGATGATGATGAGTCATCAAGTCAGTGTTGACAAGGTTGACAACACTAGAAAGCAGAAGTATTTAGCCCACCAGCAGCCGTAGAAGTGAATAGTTATGGAAACTAATGTTAAATTGCAGTGGTTCATAAATTAAAATGAAACTGTGTGAATAAGAAAGACTATTACCTCTTCCAATCTCCATTTGTTGAAAAGTTTGTTGTACATTCCAGGACGGCCAGCAAATCTGAAATATAAGATTTCTATTCCTCAACTAAACATAGCATGAAGAGAAAATTGATACAATTATGAGTTTATAAATCAAAACAGTTTAAACATAATTTAGGATGATGTTGAAATTCTGTACCTATCTTACAACACAATCATATAATAACTTCTAGAATACCCTATTAAAAGAGATGGATTATAATCTTACTTTTTGTTGTGATGCATATTAAAAGCACTCCATTTCAGATTTCTGATGTTTAGCATGAAACTGTTTACATTGTTTTGAATCTGACAGTGATGTCAAATGCTATGTCTGACCATAGACATAACTCTCCATGAAACAGCAATGAGAACAATGAGTACCAAATAGAGCATGAAAAATCATACAAAAGAAAGTCAAGAGTTAGACTGAAATTGTCAGAGGAAAAAAGATGCAATCAAGAGTACTGAAACAATGCAATCATGGCATTTGCAAGAGGAGTGCAAGTGAGGAAAAACAAGTTGTAATGTCACAATGCAAACTCTGCCCCTTTCAGACTTGTGTGCAATACTGCCCATTTTGTCATTTTGTCATCATCACAGTTAGGAACAGATGTCTATAAATGCAATTCCCATGTCACAATATGTATTCACCAAAGATAATTCCCACCATTTATCCCTATAGGCAATCCATTGATTTCAAATGGTAAGTCCCTGGTCATTTGCTTTGCAAGTAGGATACAAATGAAATAGAATTATAATTAGTTAATTATAATGAGCTTCAAAAGCATGTATAACATATAATAGATACAGTGGAACCTCGGGTTACGAACGCTTCTGTTCATGAACTTTTCGGGTGACGACCAGCTCTGGCCACAAAATTTTGCTTTGGTTTGCTAACTCTGCCTCGGGTTACGAACAGGATCCGTGGCCATTTTCCCTCCCGTGACCCAGTCCGTGGCCATTTTCCCGCCCGTGACACGTGATCCGCGGCCATTTTCCGCCCCTGACACATGGTCCACGGCCATTTTCCCACCCCTGACACGTGGTCCGTGGCCATTTTTCTGACCCTGACATGTGGTCCGTGGCCATTTTCCGCCCCTGACACGTAGTCCGCGGCCATTTTTCCACCCCTGAAACGTGGTCGTAGGGAGGGGGACTCTCCCTCCAAGCAATAGCCGCCTCCCTGTCCTCCATGCCAGAACGGATTAACGGTAATTACATTGAACCTTATGGGAAAATTTGCTTCAGGTCGCGACCAATTCGGGTCGCGACCAGAGATTTAAGTTCATAAAGCAAGGTTCCACTGTATATGGTGAAATATACAGGTGTGCACTTATCGCATATGAGTCTTCCTTCCTTCCTTCCTTCCTTCCTTCCTTCCTTCCTTCCTTCCTTCCTTCCTTCCTTCCTTCCTTCCTTCCTTCCTTCCTCCCTCCCTCCCTCCCTCCCTCCCTCCCCTCCCCTCCCCCTCCCCTCCCCCTCCCCTTCCCCCTTCCCCTTCCCCTTCCCCTTCCTTCCTTATGAAGCAGCTTCATTATATTTAGGTACTGGTTTGTGAAGCACACTTTACTGTCCAGGAGCACCGTCATCTCTCTAAAAAACATTTTAATATATCACAAAACTATTTTCTCTATTCATTTTCAGTTAACTTACCTTCCAAGAAAAAATGCAATGTAGAAAATAGAACTGTTTAAATTGACAAACTGGAAAAGAAACATTTTCAAAGCAAAGCTGTTTTCCCACTCTGAGTCTGTTCTGGGATGTTCTATGAAAAGAAAACAAAATAAAGCTTCAACAAAAATTCCATCATAGACTGTCAAAGAAGATAACATTTCTCATTTTAAGTATATACCACTTAAATTTCTATCTGCCTATCAAATGCAATCTGAAATTTGGAAAGATAAGAATACAGTTTCGAACTCTAGCCATAAAAATGGATTTATAATGAAATTCTGGGAGTCCTTGTAAATTCTCATGTGGAAGTCTTAGGAGATTATAGAGGTACGAAAATGCATCAAACAGACAAAGAAATATAAAATATGTGTGCCAATAAGAGAAAATTCTATATATACAGTACGCACCCAAATACTTGGGAGTAAATCCCATGGAACTCAAGTTGTTACTTCTAGCATAGGATTGTAATAGAAAAGTATTTTAATTCTATTATCAGGTTTAATATTAATTTCTTCAATGTATTGGGAATGGGGAGTTTTGTGTTAGATGCCTATCACTAGAGAGTGTCTCTGGTTTTAAAATCTTTTATTGCTAATATTAGAACTGAAATCTTCTGGAAATTGGGCCTATCAGATCTGAGCTAAGTGGCAGCAACAAGATACAGTGCAGAAAGCTCTAACGTTTGCTGCCACCTGGTCTCATTCAGATTTTTGAAACCCAGGACTGGTAACCCTAAAGGAAATCAGGAACTGAGACAACTTGCACTTTTGGGGGAATGCAGTGATGAATAACTATACATACTGTATACGCAAAATGAAACAAGGTGGAAAACCTTTTACTCCTATCCTTTTCAACTATTGCAAAGTGTAATTAACAGGATAAGAACAAAAACTTCTTCACCTAGGGTTGTACTAGAGATACAGTCAGGTCCAGAAATATTGGGACATCAACACAATTCTAACATCTTTGGCTCTATATACCACCACAATGGATTTGGAATGAAACAAACACAATGTGCTTTAACTGCAGACTGTCAGCTTTAATTTGAGGGTATGTACATCCAACTCAGGTGAACGCTGTAGGAATTACAACAGTTTGCATATGTGCCTCCCACTTGATAAGGGACCAAAAGTAATGGAACAGAATAATAATCATAAATCAAACTTCCCCTTTTTAATACTTGGTTGCAAATCCGTTGCAGTCAATCACAGCCTGAAGCCTGGAACGCATAGACATCACTAGACGCTGGGTTTCATCCCTGGTGATGCTCTGCCAGGCCTCTACTGCAACTGTCTTCAGTTCCTGCTTGTTCTTGGGGCATTTTCCCTTCAGTTTTGTCTTCAGCAAGTGAAATGCATGCTCAATGGGATTCAGGTCAGGTGACTGACTTGGCCATTGCATAACATTCCACTTCTGTCCCTTCAAAAACTCTTTGGTTGCTTTTGCAGTATGCTTTGGGTCATTGTCCATCTGTACTGTGAAGCACCATCCAATGAGTTCTTCAGCATTTGGCTGAATGTGAGCAGATAATATTGCCCGAAACACTGCAGAATTCATCCTGCTGCTTTTGTCAGCAGTCACATCATCAATAAATACAAGAGAACCAGTTCCATTGGCAGCCACACATGCCCACGCCATGACACTACCACCACCACGCTTCACTGATGAGGTGGTATGCTTAGGATCATGAGCAGTTCCTTTCCTTCTCCATACTCTTCTCTTCCCATCACTCTGGTACAAGTTGATCTTGGTCTCATCCGTCCATAGGATGTTGTTCCAGAACTGTGAAGGCCTTTTTAGATGTCGTTTGGCAAACTCTAATCTGGCCTTCCTGTTTTTGAGGCTCACCAATGGTTTACATCTTGTGGTGAACCCTCTGTATTCACTCTGGTGAAGTCTTCTTTTGATTGTTGACTTTGACACACATACACCTACCTCCTGGAGAGTGTTCTTGATCTGGCCAACTGTTGTGAAGGGTGTTTTCTTCACCAGGGAAAGGATTCTTCGGTCATCCACCACAGTTGTTTTCCGTTGTCTCCCGGGTCTTTTGGTGTTGCTGAGCTCACCGGTGCGTTCCTTCTTTTTGAGAATGTTCCAAACAGTTGTTTCGGCCATGCCTAATGTTCTTGCTATCTCTCTGATGGGTTTGTTTTGTTTCTTCAGCCTAATGATGGCTTGCTTCACTGATAGTGACAGCTCTTTGGATCTCATCTTGAGAGTTGACAGCAACAGATTCCAAATCCAAATAGCACACTTGAAATGAACTCTGGGCCTTTTATCTGCCCATTGTAATTGGGGTACTGAGGGAATATCACACACCTGGCCATGGAACAGCTGAGAAGCCAATTGTCCCTTTACTTTTGGTCCCTTCACAAGTGGGAGGCACATATGCTGTAATTCCTACACCGTTCACCTGAGTTGGATGTACATACCCTCAAATTAAAGCTGACAGTCTGCAGTTAAGGCACATTGTGTTTGTTTCATTCCAAATCCATTGTGGTGGTGTATAGAGCCAAAGATGTTAGAATTGTGTCGATGTCCCAATATTTCTGGACCTGACTGTAAATAGCTGGTTTAGATACAGGAAACCAGGCTGTAGAGAAGAATGCATAAAAGTTGATGAGCAAGTACAGGAGTCACTTTGTGATAATGACTGTACTACTGGATACTTTATTAGAATTTACCTCAGTTGCCTAACAAGGAAGCAACAGAGCAAAGTAGAATGTCATAACACTTTATTTACTTACTTACTAAAGTTTACTTGCCACTTCCAGTCACAAAAGACTCTGAGTGGTTTAGACCCTGAAAAAAGCTGTTGGATCAACAGTAACAGAAAATAAAACTGGCACCAATACTGCATTCTGTAGGTGCCGCATCTCCAGAGGAACTAAAATCACCACAACTCCTGAAGGCTTTTTGGAAGAATCATTTACTTACCTAAATCTGTTAACAGATAGGCAACTTTTTCATATACCTGAAACCAACATAAGAAAGGAACGTACATTTTACAAACATCCCACTTTAAAACATGATTTCAGCTCTACATATTAGAAAAACTGTGTGAAAAGTAACCTCCAATCCAGCTCCTTAATGATGACTATTTCCTACCATAAACAATAGAAAAAAATCATAGGCAACATATGAGTGCATTAACTATTTGCCCTAGTGAGATATGCCATATACTGTTAGAAAGCTAATTGATTAATTTGCTAAGAATGGCACGCTTGCGCCTGCAGATTGCATACATATTAAACTAGAATTTCTAGTTTTAAAGATGCCAATCCAGGCAAAGTAATCCACACCCATTCTTCTAACACGAATTTTTACCCTAGAAGACAGGCAGATTTAAATCTGATATTTATTTCTTGGAGTATCTCCATAATTGTAAGAGCTTCGCCTTCCTTGAAAACTTGCCCGTACTTGTTATGCTCCAGCTATTTGACTATTTCAGATAGTCTTAATAACTGTTAGAGAAATGCATCGAGGATTCGTTTCCCCAGCGTGATAAACACAGAGACGCATTAACAAACAGCAAGTTGCTACGACACATTTGTTCTCCTCCATTTTAATAACACTGATAACTCTGTAGTAATGGATTCTGATTCTTCTGAGGAGTTTCCCAGCAAATTTTACAGTAGACAAAATCTGTCACGAGGGAATTTTGAAGTAAAGCCTGCAGTTGAGACAAAATCAACTTGTTATGGTGGCCACTGAACTCCTACCTCTGTGCTGAAATTCCCCAGGAATAAAACAGCTTATTTGAACAGTAAGGGGGATAAACATGGATTGCTTTGAAGCCTGCCTTCCTGAAATGTGTATTGCCTCATTCAGTAGATTTCCTTGGTCAAGCCTTTGCCCAAACTTCCTCATGCCTTGCACAGAGGGAAATAAACATTTGGATAAAGTCATCCATGGGAAGGGGGCAAAAAAGTCAAGATGGTGGCCACGATCATGCAACTGAAACCCACCCCTTTTTCACACACTTAAAAAAAGGGGTGAGGTTTCAATGGTGTATTTGCAATAACACCTTGGCTTTTTGTACCCAGTCTGCAGACATCACTGCATTCTGATGTGCATGGTAGTTCCTGCAAATTATAACAATGTTTACTTCATTTATTTAGTATTTCTTTTGAAATGAAAAAAAGTCATTTGCAGTCATGGAATACTGTCGCCCCTATGGTTAAAAAACAGATCCTCCTAAAAGACCTATTAAGGTGTAATGTCCCTAGAGAGATTAGGGATATGGAGGCAGAGGGGATAATGGTTACAAAACCCTCCAACTACATTCAGTTCAACATCATTCTGACAAGGGAATTGCTTCACTTGTTTTCCCTTGGTTCAATTTTAAACAGAATGCCTAATTAAAATTTTGTTTGCTGCAGCAGGAAAGGCTTCTATGAAGTTATACCCAGATTTGAAATGCAAATTGGAATGCATTTATCTTCCAGATTTTGCACTTCTCTGACCTTTGCGATGTGGGCATCTGCTAATATTAAAGTTGATATTTTCAGAATGTCCATGTTCTTTTGTTGATTCTTAAATTGATGCCTTCTCACTTTTTGGTGGGTATTAATATGTTTTAGTCTAAAATAAAATTAATAGCAGTGGTAGCAGTGATGGCAAATAGTAGTAGTAGTAATAATAATACCCCAATAGGAATATAAAAATAAATTTTAAGAGAAATACATTTAGAAATATATCTTTTTCAGAGGAAAAAAAAACTTTCTCCTTTAAATATCTACTGTCCTGCAGTGTTTAAAACTGCACAGTAATTGAAAAATAGGATTACATCAACATATAAGTGAATATGTGTGTGAGCCTGAATTTTACTAGAACTAACAGTTCCAACTATTCCTACGTCAGCCGGGGAGGCTGGAGAGCTCTTGTGTTTAGAAGTGGATGTTATGTGATTGATATGCTTTTTTTTTTCCAGACTCAACGTGGTGCACTAGAAATCATGCTCCAGAAAATAGGCAGGGGCAGGATGAAAACTAAATGTGGTTTTAATTCATACATATTTCAACCACATTCACATTCACCTAATAGAACTATTTTATAATTATGTATTTAATATTTTCTGTTTCTGTTCTGCTATATACGTGCTCATCTTATTACTGATTACTTATGCAGCATCTCCCCTTCATGGATCACTGCCTTGTCGTGGCGAAGGGGCTTGCGTAACTCAGTGAAGCCATGAGCTATACCGTGCAGGGCGACCCAAGACGGACAGGTCATGACAGAGAGTTCTGACAAAATGTGGTCCACTGGAGAAGGAAATGGCAACCCACTCCAGTATCCTTGCCAAGAAAACCCCATGGACAATGTTAAAAGGCTAAAAGATATGACGCCGGAAGATGAGCCCCTCAGGTCGGAAGGTGTCCAATATGCTACTGGGGAAGAGCGGAGGGCAATTCCAAGTAGCTCCAGAAAGAGTGAAGCGGCTGGGCCAAAGCCAAAAGGACTGTGGATGTATCTGGAAGCGAAAAGAAGGTCCGATGCTGTAAAGAACAATATTGTATAGATATCTGGAATGTAAGATCTATGAACCAAGGCAAGCTGGATGTGGTCAAACATGAGATGACAAGATTGAACATCGACATCTTGGGAATCAGCGAACTGAAATGGACAGGAATGGGTGAATTTAATTCGGGTGACCATTATATCTACTACTGTGGGCAAGAAACCCTTAGAAGAAATGGAGTTGCACTCATAGTGAATAAGAGAGTGGGAAAGGCAGTAATGGGGTACAACCTCAAAAACGACAGAATGATCTCAGTGCGTATCCAAGGCAAACCATTCAATATCACAGTCATCCAAGTCTATGCCCCAACCACTGATGCTGAAGAAGCTGAAGTTGACCACTTCTATGAAGACCTACAACACCTTCTAGAACTAGCACCAAAAAAAGATGTCCTTTTCATCATAGGGGATTGGAATGCTAAAGTAGGAAGTCAAGGAGTAATCGGAATAACAGGCAAATTTGGCCTTGGAGTACAAAATGAAGCAGGGCAAAGGCTAATAGAGTTCTGTCAAGAGAACAAGCTAGTCATAGCAAACACTCTTTTCCAACAACACAAGAGACGACTCTACACATGGACATCACCAGATGGTCAATACCGAAACCAGAAGATCATGAGCTTCTTACTGCAAAATTTAGGCTTAAATTGAAGAATGTAGGGAAAACCACTAGACCACTCAGGTATGACTTAGATCATATTCCTTGTGAGTACACAGTGAAGGTGATGAATAGATTTAGAGGATTAGATTTGGTAGACAGAGTGCCTGAAGAACTATGGACGGAGGTCCGTAACATTGTACAGGAGGCAGCAACTAAAACCATCCCAAAGAAAAAGAAATGCAAGAAAGCAAAATGGCTGTCTGATGAGGCTTTACAAATAGCTGTGGAAAGAAGGAATGCGAAAAGCAAGGGTGAAAGGGAAAGATATAAGCAACTGAATGCAGATTTCCAGAGAATAGCCAGGAGAGATAAGAAGGCCTTCTTAAATGAACAATGCAAAGAAATTGAGGAAAACAATAGAATGGGGAAGACTAGAGATCTCTACAAGAAAATTGGAGATATGAAAGGAACGTTTAGTGCAAAGATGGGCATGATAAAGGACAAAAAAGGCAGGGACCTAACAGAAGCAGAAGAGATTAAGAAGAGGTGGCAAGAATACACAGAAGAACTATACAAGAAAGATCTTAATGTCCCTGATGTCCACGCTGGTGTGATCACTGACCTTGAGCCAGACATCCTAGAGAGTGAAGTCAAGTGGGCCTTAGGAAGCATTGCTAACAACAAAGCTAGTGGAGATGACAGTATTCCAGCTGAGTTATTTAAAATACTAAAAGATGATGGTGTTAAAGTGCTGCACTCAATATGCCAGCAAGTTTGGAAAACGCAACAGTGGCCACGGGATTGGAAAAGGTCAGTTTACGTTCCAATTCCAAAGAAGGGCAACGCCAAAGAATGCTCAAACTATCGCACAATTGCACTTATTTCACATGCTAGCAAGGTTATGCTCAAAATCCTACAAGCTAGGCTTCAGCAATACATGAACCGAGAACTACCGGATGTACAAGCTGGGTTTCGAAGAGGCAGAGGAACTAGAGATCAAATCGCCAACATTCGCTGGATCATGGAGAAAGCACGAGAGTTCCAGAAAAATATCTACTTCTGCTTCATTGACTATGCAAAAGCCTTTGATTGTGTGGATCACAACAAACTGTGGCAAATTCTTAAAGAGATGGGAGTACCAGACCACCTTACCTGTCTCCTGAGAAATCTGTATGCAGGCCAAGAAGCAACAGTTAGAACCGGTCATGGAACAACCGATTGGTTCAAAATAGGGAAAGGTGTACGACAAGGCTGTATACTGTCACCCTGCTTATTTAACCTATATGCAGAGTACATCATGAGAAATGCCAGGCTGGAAGAATCACAAGCCGGAATTAAGATTGCAGGGAGAATCATCAACAACCTCAGATATGCGGACGATACCACCCTAATGGCAGAAAGTGAAGAAGAACTAAAGAGCCTCTTGATGAGGGTGAAAGAGGAGAGTGCAAAAGCTGGCTTGAAACTCAACATTAAAAAAACTAAGATCATGGCATCTGGACCCATCAATTCCTGGCAAATAGAAGGGGTAGAAATGGAAGCAGTAACAGACTTCATTTATTTGGACTCCAAGATCACC
Organism: Python bivittatus; assembly: GCF_059951505.1. Classification (NCBI taxonomy): domain Eukaryota; kingdom Metazoa; phylum Chordata; class Lepidosauria; order Squamata; family Pythonidae; genus Python; species Python bivittatus. The sequence goes on along the minus strand of NW_028277075.1, from coordinate 47,123,387 downwards.
GCAGACGGAGACTGCAGCCATGAAATTAAAAGACGCTTGCTCCTTGGGAGGAAAGCTATGGCAAGCCTAGATAGCATATTAAAAAGCAGAGACGTCACCTTGCCGACAAAGATCCGCATAGTCAAAGCTATGGTTTTTCCAGTAGTAATGTATGGCTGTGAGAGCTGGACCATAAAAAAGGCCGAGCGCCGAAGAATTGATGCCTTTGAACTGTGGTGCTGGAGAAGACTCTTGAGAGTCCCCTGGACTGCTAGGAGGTCAAACCAGTCAATCTTAAAGGAAATCAACCCTGATTGCTCATTGGAAGGATCGATAATGAAGCTCAAGCTCAGATATTTTGGCCACCTAATGCGAAGAGAGATCTCTTTGGAGAAGACCCTGATGCTGGGAAAGATTGAAGGCAAAAGGAGAAGAGGACGGCAGAGGATGAGATGGTTAGATAGCATCACTGAAGCAATGAGCATGAAACTGAGCAAACTCAGGGAGGCAGTGAAGGACAGGAAGGCCTGGCGCAATATGGTTCATGGGGTCACGAAGAGTCGGACACGACTTAATGACTAAACAACAACAATATGCAGCATCTAATGGTTCTTCATTCAGCATCTAGGAAGTTGGGACTGCTTCTAGTTCCTGATTTGGCTAGAAAGTATGAGTGCCCTTATCATGTGAGGAAGGCAGATAGCAATCAATAAATGGCCTGTCTCAGCCACAGTCTCTAGCTATGAAATGTCTGCTGCAGAACGGCCTCCCTTGCATCTGCCATAATCTCATTTTCAGCACAAGCACACTCATTTCCCATGCCTTGTGCATCACCTTGTCATGCTAGCAGGCTTTTAGTTTGGTAGATGCTGTGCATTTTTATTCTTCTGGATTCTGTTTTTAAGCAAGCATTTTGAACTCTCTTTGCTGGTATGTCATAAACTGTCTAGAGAACCATTGTTATTAGACAATCTAAGATAGTTCAGCAATTGACTGTGTGTTCTAACACTCTTTGAACATTGAATTAATCATTGTATTTTAAAACCCTTCAAGAAACTCAGGTTTATGTACAAGGTACTTTACCCACATTCACATTATAGTCATGGCAACATTATAGGGGACTTTAAACTGAAAATAATTAATTAACTCTGAATTCCATAGCACAGTAGGAATCTGATCCCAGTTTTTAGTCTGACGTTTTTATCACACTAGCTATTGATATTAATTGTGACCGACTTGCCATTTTAACCAGCTTCCATAACTGAAACAACTCTGTGTTGTTCTTCAGAACTGAGCAATTAAACTTCTAGTTGAACAGGAAGAGATTCAGATATAAACTAGATTCTAAACTAGAATCTCTTCCATTCAGATGTATTGAGATCATAGCAAACTGGCAAACATGGTTACTGACTTCATATTTTAATACATTTCCTTTAATACATCTGGACGATCACCCACAGTAAAAAAAAAAAAACAGTCAGGAACTTACGACATTAAGGGACATGATGATTATAAAGTTGATACAGACTCCAGTGCCTGAGGTTGCAAACTGCCAGTACATTTTTATGAAATACCACTGGAAAGAGGCAAATCGCTCCATAGCCACCAGGCGATAGACCACCACTGCGAACACTGCAGTTAGCACTAATGAAATCTGCAGACACAAAAAATTGAGGAGACACGTAAAATTGAGTATTAAGACAAAGATGTGACTCTATTGTTATTATCTGACTCGTATGTATTATTCATTAGGTCTAAATTTGGGACAAAGATTAACAATTTATACAACATGAATTAGACATTTTCAGAGTTTTTACCATGAAAAATATTCCTGACACAGATACCATCAGTCGACTAAGTTTATCAGGGAAAGGTTGAAAAGGCTCAGGCTTTCCTGTTATAGGATTTACTCGCTCCACTTGAGAATATTTTGCTTCAAACTGGGGACGAAGTTCTTCCTGCAATTACAAAGATTTAGTTTAGGCCAGATGTGCTTGTGTGTGGATATATATGTCTGTGTCTGTACTGGGATTAGTGGACTATATGCATGTACATCCAAGTGCTAGAATTCTGTTGGCTGCAACAACAAGCTAGCATTATCATAAGTGGAAACCCATTCTAGGAAAACTGTTCCTGGCATGAAAATGCAATATATTAACTATATATGGAAGTGATTGAAATATCTATATCTATATCTCTATGCTTAATTCAGTCAACATGCAATTATTATTCTAATAATAGAATTTTCTATACTTGATCATTTGTCAGGTTGAAATCTTATTCTTTGTAGTATGTGCTATGGGTTTTATATATAAATACTCAAATGACTAGATACAAAAGAAATCAAACCGAAGTTGACATTCAATAAGTATAAGTTGTCAAAGAGGCAGACAAGTTGTTGGGTAGCTGTTAGTCTTAAAAATCAATGAATGTTGATGCCAAAACTGCTATTATAAAGGAATCTTACCTCTTCATCTTCCCAGTCTATGAGGTCCCAGTCATAAGTAAGTACAGCTCGTCTTCTTTTCCAAAACTCTAAGAAGACTGTAGCTGTGAAAACCATGATTTATATGTCAGCATCTTATCACTGAGGTGATTGCCAGTTTATTGGTCCGCAATTCCAAATTCATAAAGTAATTCTGAGAAAATATAATTTTCTATTTTCCTGAATGCTTTTAAAGTGTAATGTAGTTATGATGGCTAGAAGGCTGGTTGTAGCACAAGCACTGATTCAGTTTCACAAGATGTGTAAAGCCAACAACTATATTATTCCATATACGTTTTAAAAAAGGTGAAACATCATTAAATCCAGGAATTCAGGTACTTTGCACTGCTGACAGTTTGCTATAGTAAAGGGTCATTCTCAGAACTATTTAAACAAAGTCACATATCTGTTTTCATGTGAAAGTCCATGGTGGTTGATTTTCCAGCTTTAAGCTGTATATGACATACTTGAAAAATAACCAGAAGAGAAGCTACATCTGTAGGCTTTTCTTTGTATAGTAATTATTCTTAGTGCAATAATTAACCACTAATCTAATGACTACCAATTAAGAAGATACATACATACATATACATACAGACACAAAGAAATAAGATGATAACAATATCTTAGCCAATATTTGGCCTCTACTTGGAGAGAAAAAAATGGTTTTGTGACACATCCACCCTAAGTAATATTTTTAAACACACACTCAACCTTCCCTTCCTTTCCCTTCATTCTGTTTAATTAACCAAATAAAGACAAAAACAAAAACAAATGGAGCCTTATGTAAGCCGAGGACAACATTCCAAATATTAAACCAAAGGTTATTACACAATTTATAATAATCATATCAAGGCAATATTTGTTTCTTTTTTAAAAAATCTTTTTTCAAAAACTAATGTCTTATTCAGTAATAATAATGAGCATGCCATGCTATTCTAAACACTGATAGCGTATTTCTGATTTCCAATGCTGCCTCAAAAAGCAAGCAAGCAAGTAAACCACAAAAATTCTCCTTCTATTTCAAGATTTAAAAGGGTTTCAGTTTGGGAAGAAGCAAGGCCCTATCATGCAACAGAAGCTCCCTGATGGCCTTCTGGATTCAAAAGATAAGAACATGTAAGAGGAAATATGATTCTTCTTCCTGTTTTTCCTGCCGAAAGGTTTTTGTCCCTCAATGAGTTTTGTGTACCAATTGACTACATCCATTTATTTTAGTTGTCTCATACTTTTCCCCACAACTGGGTTAGGGTTTAGGTTAAGGATACAGTTATCAATCAATGGTTGACAATTATTTCTGTGAATTTATGTACCCATGCATAACATAAGGATATTGCACCAATCAATTATGTCTGTGGCAGGCAAACACATTTTCAGCATGACATTTTAACATTAATGGCAGGCAAACAAGGAACGAGAACTGGAAATATTAATCAGAAGGTCTGTTCCAAATTCAATATGAGAGTTTGATAAGATTTCACATAACAGTAGATAAGTAGATATAGGCAACACTTCACTGAAAGAATGAACTCATAAGAATTTATTTATTTATGACCTTTACATCCTGGTATAATCCAATCCTGGTTCTTTTTTTTCTAAACACCATTTTTGCTATGTTATCTAATTCTACTTTTTGATTTATCTCACTCAAGAGCATTCCCCGGTTTTAACATGACAGGTTACCATTCAGGTCATCTTAGGGAAGACAACTTGCCCTTTTGTGATGTGTCCTAAAATCTGAAGAAGACATCTGTTACGCAGTTCACCTGTGGACATGGAGGTGGCTCTGCAGTCCCAATCTGGAAGTGCAGAGTCTAGCACAATGGGGGCAGTGGAAGTCCATTGTTGTAGTAACTGTGGGTGTATTCTGTGACACTGCTCACGGTTTTCTATCAGTTTTTGGTCTTCAAAGCCGGTGGAGGCTTCATAGCACAAAGCTTGCCAGCGGGTTCTGTCAGCAGCTGCAGCTTCTAGTTCCCTTGGCTGGATGTCATAGTGGCATAGGGTTTCTTTCACAGTATCTTTGTAGTGCTCACATGATCAACCTCTAGATCTCCTCCCAGATTCCAGTACACTATAGAACAACTGGTGAGGCATATGGTGGTCATCCATTCTGATGACATGTCCAACCCACCGCATCTGGGCTCTGATAATCAGGGACTCAATGGTGGTGGAGTCTGCATGAACCAAGACCTCCAGGTTGGAGACATGGTCTTGCCAACATGCCGAGGATGAAATTTCTCCAATTGTTTGATGAGCCTTTGTTACAGAGTCCAAGACTCACATCCATATAGGAAAGAAGGGATAACCACAGCTCTGGAGACTTTCACCTTTATGGAGATGCAGATGTTGTGTTGATTGAACACTCTAGTATGCAGCTGCCCCAGTGCCTGGCTGGCCTTGCTGATCCTGGAGTCAATTTCTTTCTTCAAAGACCCATCACTCAAGAAGATGCTTCCCAAGTATTTGAAGTTGTTTACATTTGTCAGCTGGGTGTCATCAACAGTGAGTTTTGTTTCCACAGGGTTGGTATTTGGCGCAGGCTGGTAGAGTATTTCAGTCTTGTTCAGGCTGATAGTCAGGCCAAAGAGCATAGTAGCATCTGAGAATTTGTTCAGTATCAACTGTACATCACTGTCTTTGTGGACCAGGAGTGCACAGTCATCAGCAAAGATGGTTTCTTGGATGACTGTATGGAGGCACTTCATCTGTGCATTCAAACGGCAAAGGTCAAAGAGAGAGCTGTCTAATTGATACTTGATGTACATTCCCTCCTTCAGATCCTGGATAGCATGTGACAACAACAAGCGAAGAACAGATTAAAGCAGACTAGGGCTAGCATACAACCCTGTTTTACCCCATTGGAAATGGCAAATGTAGTTGAGGTATCACCGTTGTAAAAAGCCTGTCCTGCCATTCTGTTGTGGAGTAGTTAAATCAACTTCACAAATTTCTTTGGGCATCTCAGGATGGTCCAGAGAGCCTCCCTATTTACAGTGTCAAATGCCTTTGTCAGGTCAATAAAGACAGAGTAAAGAGGCTTGTTTTGTTTGATGCACTTTCCCTGGACTTGCCTCACAGCAAATATCATATCTGCTGTTCTCTGTTCTGGCTGAAAGCCACACTGTGCCACAGTGACAAGTCTGTTCAGGAGAATGCAGGCAAAGATCTTGCCTGCAGTGAACAGCAGTGAGATACCCCTGTAGTTTTCGCAGTCTGATTTGCTTCCCTTATTTTTGTAAAGAGCCACAATGAGGGCATCATGGAAGTCATCAGGCATCTCCTCTGTGGACCAAATGTCTTCCAAGATGTACTGGAACACCTGTAAGGCATTTGGGTCTAGTACTTTGTAGATGTCAGCAGGAATGCTATCCTTGCTTTATTTGAGTTCATCTGTGAGATTGCTTTCTTGATCTCATCAGTAGAAGGAGGCAGGTCTAGGGCATCCAAGACTGATAGCTGAGGAATCTGCTGTAAGACATCATGATCAACTGTGGATGGCCTATTGAGCATGACACATTTATTCATACTATTAACTATTGAGTTTGACACATACAGTAAGGGATTAATAACAGGTGGCTGGATGCCCTCCCTTGGCAGGTTTCCTGGGAAAAGGAAACTTAAAACTTTTTAACCTGATTGGTTGAGTTTCTTGAGAAGCCATTGCTTTATTGGAAGTTGATGTAATAGGACAGAGCATCCATCCATCCATCCATCCATCCATCCATCCATCCATCCATCCATCCATCCATCGATCGATTCATTCATTCATTCATTCATTCATTCATTCATTCATTCATTCATTCATTCATTCATTCATTCATTCATTCAATATGGCTGCTCATATCACCATAGCAACTCTGGGCAGCTAACAATATTAAAAACAAAATACATATAGCAACAATATAAATCATCATAAACCTCATTATGTAAAACAGCAACCAAAGTAAACCAATAAGTCACAAACAAGCAACTTCACAGGCTCCAATTAACAGTCTGATATTTGCATGCCCAGGAGTACATCTGAGTCTTCAAGGATGTGCAAAAAGCCAGCACATTTGGGGCCATTCTAATCTTGGGGAGGATGGTATTCCAAAGGGCAGGCACTGGTAAGACTAGAACTTGGGAAATTGTTTTTCCTCCTAAAATTTTAATTGTAACTCTTAGTGTAATGACTGAAGAATCTTAGTGTACACTACTGCCCATCAGTTTTATCACTAATGCTTTACCTGAGATGCAAATGTGGTACTTAAAACATAGTTAAATGTTTCATTTTGGCATCATTGTGGTTAGAAATAGATATCTATCTACTTAAAATGTTACACATTGGAAAGGGGACAACTTCACAGAACTGTATTTGCCTACTAGCTGTATATTCTATATGCATTTGAACCTCAGTCATTACCAAAGTCATTCTGACTTCATGTTAGGTATATACTACTCATAGTCATGTTTTGAGATGGGTGGCTATATGTGTGTGTGTGTGTGTGTGTGTGTGTGTATATATATATATAAATGGAATCCATGATAATGAAACTCTACAATTCTTAATCATGCTGTTTTAGGAACTGAAAGTTTAGATACTACAAAAATGTGTACCCTGTTCTGGCACACAGTGGCTTGTCTGAAGAAATTACCTAAAGGACTCTATGAAGTATCCTCAAAGACTTCAAGAATTTCAACTAGGAACAAACCAAACACATTTCAGTAACACCTGAGTTCCTTTCTCAAAACACTGGGAAAAAAACAACCTTCCCAAAGTGGACTCTTGAATACACTAGTGGGTAACCTGGCATGTTGAAAAGTCATTGCATATAGGAAAGGAAATAAAGGTATACCATATAGGTAATGTTTCTAAACAAGGAGAAACACTTGTTTATATAGAATTATTCCATTGTAAAATTTAAGGTTAATATCCTGAGAAGCAGTGGTAGAAAGGGTAGGCAAAAAGTGACTCTTCTGACCTTTCTCCTCCATGAAATCCCACAAAAAAATGGTCCTGCATGTCATGGGATACATGGAGCAGAGTTCTGCTTATTGGAAAGAGCTTTTCACCTGATTCCTCCCCTTTCCTCCCCTTCCCTCACTAGGGTCATCCTCATTCAGGAGAGTTCTTATCTCTGAAGAGACGTGTCTTAGGAATTCAGAAGAGTGCATGTGGCTGGAGAAGATGAAAATGTTCTTTAAACATCTTCCTCCCTCTGGTTAGTAGGTTGCATCCACACACACATGATAGATGACAGATAGATAGATAGATAGATAGATAGATAGATAGATAGATAGATAGATAGATAGATAGATAATGTGCATAGTATTCCATATACTATACTAATAAAAAATCCCCTCTGGATTTTGGGTGGTATGTGTCTTCCTCAATCTCAGGTCCTCTACCAGAGGCCTGGGAGTTTGAGAGTTCTGCGCAGTATCTTTGCTGTTCCTACCACTGCACTCTTCCAGACAGAGAGCTCTGATGTTGTTCCTGGGATCTGTTGGAGCCACTTTCCCAGCTTAGGAGTCACGGCTCCAAGTGCTCCTACTACCACTGGGACCACTTTGGCCTTGACTTTCCACATCCTCTCTAGTTCCTCCTTCAGGCCCTGGTACTTCTCCAGCTTCTCATGCTCCTTCTTCCTGATGTTGCTGTCACTTGGCACTGCTACATCTATCAGATGAAGCTCTGATATAAAAGCTTTGCTGGGCTGGCTTTTGTTATATAATCTGACAAAATCCTTGATGTATGCCAGACAAGAAGAGCAGTATAGAGTACAAAGCTGATTTGCTTTCCTTTTTTTTAAATTACACAAGCAAAGAAAATTAGTTCCCCATTCAGCTTGCAAAATTTACTTACAAAGTTTAACAGCAATGCTGCTTCAAGCTGAAACAGATTGAAACACAGTGGGTTGGCTAAAACACTGACAATACTTTAACCAAATATTCTGTAATTTAATTTTTTTAACTTTTTTTTTAAGACAATCAATTAAAACAACACCAGCAACAACAACAGTCCTTTGGATCCTCAGCTCAAAATGCCAAATAGTAAAAATGCATCTTACAAAATTGCCACTATTTTCCTAAAATCTCTCTCTCTCTCTCTCTCTCTCCTGAAGATGTTGGAAGCATTTCTTCTCATAGAACACATCATGCATCATTATTGAGAGCATCAGAATGATCCGTCCACTTAATGTCGATAGTTTCATATTCTATGAATGGTACGTGTTAACAATGAGTAGTGAGAAGCAGGTCATTCTGGTTCTCAGGTGATCTGTTACACCCAGAGAAATTGAGCCCCACCTAATTTCATTCCTACTCTGCATTCCTGACCACTGCAGCAACTGATACATTTACATTACTTGCCTTCTCCTCTTTTCAGCAGACTTTTAAGCTAATTGCACTCCAGTTTAGGAGCAAATAATTTCAGCACTCTCCTAACACTGTTGAGCTGAAAAGGTAAGGGATTTTCTCTTCATGGCTTTCATTCAACAATTTCACTTGCAGTCAGCTTTCGTAAGTGTGCCTGGTTAGACACTTCTGCTTGTGTCAGCTAGGTCATGTCCAGATCAATTAGATCTGGACAGTTCTAAAAGAAATTTGAAAATAGCTTATTTAATTGATATTTTGCTTATAACACTTTTTTGTCTTTATTGGTGGAAAGTCTAGTACTGTAAAACAGTAGCTGAAGTAACTCTGTATTGCTTTATATGCATAGTGCTAACTTGTTTTCACTATGTGTACACAGAAGACTCCAACAGTCTTTTTACTGGTAGGCAACATTCTGGCTCCAGGGTTATTTTCTATTATTGTGCCTGCCAATTTTCAAAGTTTAGATTTCATCATTTGCATGTTCACATAAAAAGCAGCACTTTTCCATAACAATGTAGAAATATATGCAGAAAATATATGCATTTCTCCAGTAGGAGTAATGAGGGATTTTTTTTAAAACACCTTTTGGCAATCAAAGCTAACTATGGGGTAAGAAAAGAGAGAGATTATAATCAGGATTTTACCTGCTTGGCTTATTATATTTTAGTAATTTTAACCCTCATGCAAAGACATATTCCTTGTATATCATGGTATACATATAATACAAGACATATAAGGTGATGCAATTAAATGTACTAGTGTAAAAACTTAATACTGTATTTATTTCATCTTTGTCGCTGTCTCTTGTGAATATGGATCTTGAAACACCTGCAGCAGGCATTTACAAACCAGCACAGCCTATTTTTAATTGTAAACTTTTAACACAAGTTAGATCCCATTTTCATGAAGAGAGAGCGAAAGAAAGAGAAGAGAAGAGAAATAAACTATTTGACTGACAGCTATGTATTCTTACTTCATGGCAATGAAAACAAAGACATGTAGATCATCTTTCTAGGAAACAGTTCTAGCTAACAATTATGAGACTCACCAAAGCCTAAGCCTGATTCTAGTTTGGAAGCCATATATAGGCTTTTTTGCTTGGACTAGTTCTTTGTGGCTTGAGTTGCAGTTTTAATTGACAAAGAGAATTTTCATTCATTGTTATTTTTATTTACTTTTTCAATGTGTTTCCTGTTGCACTTATTTACTATTACAACCCATCTGAAGGGGAAGAGGGGTAATAGTCTAATTATCTTTGAGATCTGGGCTTAGCATCTCACAGTAACCTCAAGCCAAATCAAGGTTGGGAACTTACACACAGGTGGCCTGAATTTAAAGACACCAGTTACTAAAGCCTTAGCAACAGTAACTCATGCCATCAGATTAGACTACTGCAATGTACTTCACATGGGGTTGTCTTTGAAGACTACTTGGAAACTGCAATTGGTGCAGAATGCAGTTGTCCACATGTTGGGTGAGAGCTGCTATAGCAAGGTAATACCTATATTGTAGGACTGCATTGGCTCCCATTAGGTTTCTAGGTACAATTCATAGTATTGATTTTGACCTTTAAAGACCTCCATGGCTTAGCTCCAAGAAACTGTCCACTTAGAACTAATCCATCCTACATGCTCATCCCAGTTGAGGATGACTGGTATCCCCATATGAGATAGAACTGTGGGCCCTTTAGACAATGATTTCTGTAATGGCTCCCACATTATGGAATAGCTTTCACCAAAGTTCAGGCTGGCACTGACTTTGGGGTCATTCTATAAGGCTGCTAAGATGGAACTTTCTTCAGGGCATTGAAGTTTGATGCAATGTTGCTGTGGTTGATTGTATTGGCACTTATGTTTATTATTTTATTGATTCTATTGTTTAATGTTCTCTCTTTTTAGACTGCTTTAATGGTATACTTGTTTTATGGTGTGCATGTTATAAACCATCATAAGTCATTCCACATTTGGAGGTATAATGGTGAACCTAATGCATTTCAGTTTGTGTGTGTGCATGTGTGTATATGACACTTTCAGAGGAAAAGAAACATTTGTGCAAAGTTCAAAGATATGTGTTTTGAATATGTTTAAGACTAAATTATAATATTTGAGTACTTACTAAAAGGTCAAATGAATGTTTTCTTCTTTCTGTTTGTGGTTTTATAGTTATCAGTTATGACAGAATAATACAGAGTATGACAAATAATTTTATACATTTAGTCAGTGAGTTGGTAACCCAGAATAAGCAGTTTAATTATAAAAAAAATTAGCCAAAAAGATTTGAGTCAATTAACAAGAATAATAGCTATATTTGGAATAGAACTAGCTAGATAAATACACATTAAAAGTAGCAATAACATATAATTAGTTTTTTTCTGTATCTGGCTAGATGGACAAAATAATTACAAGCCAATAAAATGAGAGCCTTTGTAAATTTAGCCTGATCACATTTGCAGAAATAGCTTGTGATGTATTAAACATATGTTGAAACTAAGGCCGGATATAAATGGAAGTGCAATTCATATGTCATGTTAGACTGAGAAATTATTCACAATTCAACAAAATCTGATTGTTTTCATTTCACTATTGCTTAAGTCTGCTGTCAGAAAGCAAAAGCAGTGAAATGAAGCTGACACAAAGCCATTTCTGTTTAACATGTAATAGCAAAAGTAACCCCTTCATGGATCACTGCCTTGTCATGGCAAAGGGGCTTGCGTAACTCAGTGAAGCCATGAGCTATACCATGCAGGGCCACCCAAGACGGACAGGTCATGACAGAGAGTTCTGACAAAATGTGGTCCACTGGAGAAGGAAATGGCAACCCACTCCAGTATCCTTGCCAAGAAAACCCCATGGACAATGTTAAAAGGCTAAAAGATATGACGCCGGAAGATGAGCCCCTCAGGTCGGAAGGTGTCCAATATGCTACTGGGGAAGAGCGGAGGGCAATTCCAAGTAGCTCCAGAAAGAGTGAAGCGGCTGGGCCAAAGCCAAAAGGACTGTGGATGTATCTGGAAGCGAAAAGAAGGTCCGATGCTGTAAAGAACAATATTGTATAGATATCTGGAATGTAAGATCTATGAACCAAGGCAAGCTGGATGTGGTCAAACATGAGATGACAAGATTGAACATCGACATCTTGGGAATCAGCGAACTGAAATGGACAGGAATGGGTGAATTTAATTCGGGTGACCATTATATCTACTACTGTGGGCAAGAAACCCTTAGAAGAAATGGAGTTGCACTCATAGTCAGTAAGAGAGTGGGAAAGGCAGTAATGGGGTACAACCTCAAAAACGACAGAATGATCTCAGTGCGTATCCAAGGCAAACCATTCAATATCACAGTCATCCAAGTCTATGCCCCAACCACTGATGCTGAAGAAGCTGAAGTTGACCGCTTCTATGAAGACCTACAACACCTTCTAGAACTAGCACCAAAAAAAGATGTCCTTTTCATCATAGGGGATTGGAATGCTAAAGTAGGAAGTCAAGTCAAATCGGAATAACAGGCAGGTTTGGCCTTGGAGTACAAAATGAAGCAGGGCAAAGGCTAATAGAGTTCTGTCAAGAGAACAAGCTAGTCATAGCAAACACTCTTTTCCAACAACACAAGAGACGACTCTACACATGGACATCACCAGATGGTCAATACCGAAACCAGATTGATTATATACTTTGCAGCCAAAGATGGAGAAGCTCTATACAGACAGCAAAAACAAGACCAGGAGCTGACTGTGGCTCAGATCATGAGCTTCTTACTGCAAAATTTAGGCTTAAATTGAAGAATGTAGGGAAAACCACTAGACCACTCAGGTATGACTTAGATCATATTCCTTGTGAGTACACAGTGAAGGTGATGAATAGATTTAGAGGATTAGATTTGGTAGACAGAGTGCCTGAAGAACTATGGACGGAGGTCCGTAACATTGTACAGGAGGCAGCAACTAAAACCATCCCAAAGAAAAAGAAATGCAAGAAAGCAAAATGGCTGTCTGATGAGGCTTTACAAATAGCTGTGGAAAGAAGGAATGCGAAAAGCAAGGGTGAAAGGGAAAGATATAAGCAACTGAATGCAGATTTCCAGAGAATAGCCAGGAGAGATAAGAAGGCCTTCTTAAATGAACAATGCAAAGAAATTGAGGAAAACAATAGAATGGGGAAGACTAGAGATCTCTACAAGAAAATTGGAGATATGAAAGGAACGTTTAGTGCAAAGATGGGCATGATAAAGGACAAAAAAGGCAGGGACCTAACAGAAGCAGAAGAGATTAAGAAGAGGTGGCAAGAATACACAGAAGAACTATACAAGAAAGATCTTAATGTCCCTGATGTCCACGCTGGTGTGATCACTGACCTTGAGCCAGACATCCTAGAGAGTGAAGTCAAGTGGGCCTTAGGAAGCATTGCTAACAACAAAGCTAATGGAGATGACAGTATTCCAGCTGAGTTATTTAAAATACTAAAAGATGATGGTGTTAAAGTGCTGCACTCAATATGCCAGCAAGTTTGGAAAACGCAACAGTGGCCACGGGATTGGAAAAGGTCAGTTTACGTTCCAATTCCAAAGAAGGGCAACGCCAAAGAATGCTCAAACTATCGCACAATTGCACTTATTTCACATGCTAGCAAGGTTATGCTCAAAATCCTACAAGCTAGGCTTCAGCAATACATGAACCGAGAACTACCGGATGTACAAGCTGGGTTTCGAAGAGGCAGAGGAACTAGAGATCAAATCGCCAACATTCGCTGGATCATGGAGAAAGCACGAGAGTTCCAGAAAAATATCTACTTCTGCTTCATTGACTATGCAAAAGCCTTTGATTGTGTGGATCACAACAAACTGTGGCAAGTTCTTAAAGAGATGGGAGTACCAGACCACCTTACCTGTCTCCTGAGAAATCTGTATGCGGGCCAAGAAGCAACAGTTAGAACCGGTCATGGAACAACCGATTGGTTCAAAATAGGGAAAGGTGTACGACAAGGCTGTATACTGTCACCCTGCTTATTTAACCTATATGCAGAGTACATCATGAGAAATGCCAGGCTGGAAGAATCACAAGCCAGAATTAAGATTGCAGGGAGAATCATCAACAACCTCAGATATGCGGACGATACCACCCTAATGGCAGAAAGTGAAAGAGCCTCTTGATGAGGGTGAAAGAGGAGAGTGCAAAAGCTGGCTTGAAACTCAACATTAAAAAAACTAAGATCATGGCATCTGGACCAATCAATTTCTGGCAAATAGAAGGGGTAGAAATGGAAGCAGTAACAGACTTCATGTATTTGGGCTCCAAGATCACCGCAGATGGAGACAGCAGCCATGAAATTAAAAGACGCTTGCTCCCTGGGAGGAAAGATATGGCAAGCCTAGATAGCATATTAAAAAGCAGAGACGCCACCTTGCCAACAAAGATCCGCATAGTCAAAGCTATGGTTTTTCCAGTAGTAATGTATGGCTGTGAGAGCTGGACCATAAAGAAGGCTGAGCGCCGAAGAATTGATGCCTTTGAACTGTGGTGCTGGAGAAGACTCTTGAGAGTCCCCTGGACTGCTAGGAGGTCAAACCAGTCAATCTTAAAGGAAATCAACCCTGATTGCTCATTGGAAGGATCGATAATGAAGCTCAAGCTCAGATACTTTGGTCACCTAATGCGAAGAGAGATCTCTTTGGAGAAGACTCTGATGCTGGGAAAGATTGAAGGCAAAAGGAGAAGAGGACAGCAGAGGATGAGATGGTTAGATAGCATCACTGAAGCAATGAGCATGAAACTGAGCAAACTCAGGGAGGCAGTGAAGGACAGGAAGGCCTGGCGCAATATGGTTCATGGGGACACGAAGAGTCGGACACGACTTAACGACTAAACAACAACAAAAGCAAAAGTAAAACATTTAGAAAACACATTCTAGGTCAAGAGTAATGGTGGATATTCAACCCTATCCATAAATTTGTTCAGCTAACGGGAAAAAAAATATTTTGAATAGCAAAGTTGTGAGAGAAAAATAGTGACAGTATTCAGATTAGGATGCGGACTAAAATTTGATAAGGAATAAATAGGTTCCAGGTACTACTTTCTCATAGCACACATAGGAACATGAAGTGACCACGAATGATAAAACATAACTTGCCCTTTAACATGTGAAAGATGATAAATATAAATATATTCTGGCTTCCATGTGCCTTTTAGTTTACCCCATGTCAGATGCACCCTTCATCTTCCTGTATTAAAAAAATTAAAGGATGATACAAATAAATGAGAGAATCAACATATGATGTAGTTCAAGTAAAACTAATACAAAATGGATTTATATGGTTATGTCCGTCCCTACCATGATCTCATTAAACTGGGGCCAGATCTCACCAAAATATAATCCCAGATTGCAGTAAACATGACCTGGTATTAGATTGTTGCAAGGATATTAGTAGAATGGAAGATGGGTAGTATAATTTTAGCATTGCTTACCAGTGGGCTTTATGTGCATGTCTTTGGTTTACATTAAGTGGAGTACCCTTCAACCTTTCTTCTACCTCAGTCCCTAGCTATGAAGTATAGTCATCTACCCTCTCTTCAACTATGGGTTGTTGCAAGCAGATGCCACTAGATACATAAAAATTCTTATGTTAATGTTCTAGATAATAAAGGAACAAAATTTGATCTAGACAATATATTTGTAACCCTAATTGCACGTATCCTGAATGTATACAAAACAGATTTATCTCCATATTCCTCAGGAAAATATTAGTCCCCAGTGTATGAAAGAGTCTATAAACAGTTCAAGTTTACAAGTGACACATTTTCTTTCTGATTTACTGGAGCTTTCTTCTCACATTCAGGATATCAGTAATGGAATAGCAAGGCATTATCTGTGAATATATTAAATTCCATCAAGAACTCAAAGATTTTTTTAACATGTTCCCCTTAGGCACGCCATACCAAAGAACAAGTGTTGAGGCTGCGAAAAAAATGCGAACGACTGAGGGCACATTGTTCATTTTGCTGCTGATTAGTCTGCAGTGGGCCAGAAATCACAGTGAAGATGCCGTGGATCCCACACCTTCAAGAAACAGTGTAAACAGCACTCCTGTGAATCCAACTACATTTAGTGTGGCCTCAGGTAGAACCTCTGCCATAATATTTACAGCACCTAAAGATATCAGTGACAGTCCAAACAAAAGTACTGTAACAGAAAGCAACGCTCCTAGCAACAGTACCACTCCCTCATCATCCCTTCACAGTTTGTTATTATCAACAACACATCCACTAACTTTTACCACAGAAGATGGAAAGCACTCTTTGACAAGTAGCAATAGAATAGCCCCTTCCGGGATGCCCACAACTACTTCTGGAAAGTACGAAGCCACTACTTACATCACGTCATCTGAAACTGAATCAAACAGTGTCACCACAACTACCCATAACATCAGTTTTACAACCATGGTTTCCCATAACACAACTCAAATAAATGGTATAGCATTTCATCCCACTAAAAATCTATCAAATATAACAACTATGTTATTAACTACTAAAAGTAGTGGTGTTATGACTGCTCCAACAACCAATCTCCCTCTCAAAGCAACTGATGGCTCTGCAGACGCAAGAGAAACTCCCAAAGGTAAATTAAGGTCCTTAATTAATGTCACCTTACAATGCTATTAGTTATACAATTGTACTGTACCTACAGAAGACAGCTTACTGTTGTAGTTTGACTTTATAGGCAATTTTTGACATCAGGCAAATAATTTTTAGAAACAGAACTGTTCATAATGTAGAAAGAAAATGTCACAAAATTTATATTCACGTGATCTTACATAATCCTATCAAAATTGCAGCACACTGAGCATTATTTGAACAGAATGGAACAAGTCTGTTCCACTCTTCTAAGAACAAACAAGTCCATTTGTTGTTAAAAGAGTGACAAGAATGGTAGCTTTCCAGAGTTCAGTTGACTGTGGGACTGACATGTTAGATATTCATCCACATTTTTATATAGATTTGTCCAAAGCATTCTAAGAAAGATTTCATTTCTCTCAGGTGGGAATTCTTTGTCTGTCTATACTTTTTAACTACTTTTCTTCATTCAGGGCATATTCAAAGGGATATTGACAAAAAGTTATTTTACTAGAATTGATATTTTAACAGAACTAATTAAATGTATTATAGTTCGTTTTCTTATTCATCCCCATTTAATCATTTTCTCCTTCTGCCTCATTAAATGTAATTGAGTGGCAACTTTTAGAAGGAATTTCAGGGCCATGTCTAAGACCCTGGGAGCTGCATATGGCTTGAGTTGAGTCTTTGAAAGGCCATAGGCTGTGCATTTCAGCTTTAATTTATGTATTTATTTATTTTATTCAATTTGTATAGCTGCCCATCTCAAACCAGTGACTCTAGGTGATGAACAATAATAAAAACAAAACAGTTAAAACACAATACAAAAAAGAAATTAAATACAGATAGCAGCCAAGAGATATTATAATCCATTGGTGTCAACATAACCAGGAAATGGGGCCCTTCACACACCCAAGACCCCAGGCCCAGGCACATAGCCAGGTCTTCAAGGCCTTCTGAAAGGCCATCAGGATTGGGGCCAACCTAATCTCCGGAGGGAGGATGTTCCAGCAGACAGGTGCTACAGCAGAAAAGGCACGACTCCTGGACCCCACCAGCCATTATTTCTTGGCTGATGGCACCTGGAGCATGCCTATCCTGCCAGATCAGATTGGATGAGTCGAAACAACTGGGAGAAGATGTGCCTCAAGTAACACAGTTCCAAGCCATGAAAGGCTTTAAAGGTGACAACCAGCACCTTGAATTGCACCCGGAAACACACTGGCAACCAATGCAGCCTCCCGAAGCAGTGGTGTTATGTGTGCCGAATAGCAGACACCATTTACAACCAGCTGAAGCTTCTGAATGCTCTTCAAGGGCAGCCCCATGTAGAGCACGTTGCAGTAATCCAAATGGTAGGTCACAAGGGCGTGAGTGACAGTTTAAATTACTGTTATGCCAGAATGAACCCAAAACAAAGATCTTCCTCTGGGGACTTTTTTCTCTCTTCCCTCCTTCTCCAATAATAGGCACTTTGCAATCACTCCAGACCCTCCCTGATTCCTGATATGGTGTTGGGGGAATCCAAAGCAAAACATAGAAGTTCATTCTTGATGTCTTCCATGAGGGCTTAACTATAAGGAGCAAGGTAGGTTGCAGATTGCTGGAGAGATGACTGTAGAAAGAAAGCTAGAACATTCACACCCACTCCTCAGCCAGCTTATAATGATTTTTTTCCCCTTAACATGAACATTTCAACATTATCTTCTCCTCTGCGTTTGTTTTTTTTTTAAGCAATCTCCTTTTCATTAAATAACCAAAGGAAAATCCAGAAATAAATGTTTAGGTCAGTATTCATTTAAACCTTCTCTGTGTTATTACTGAAAAATTCCAGATTAAACAAAACAAAGCAAAATTTCATTGGTATTGGATGTTATTTTCATGAAGATGGTTATGTTTATTGGATTTGTTTTCCAGCAAATCCTAGTAAAGGAGCGGTAATCTTTGGAACAATTGTAGGAGCAATGTTCGGATCTGCACTGATTGGCCTGGCTGGATATTTTATCTGTGGAAAGAGAAAGCCTGAATCATTTGGACATCAGCGACTTTATGATGACACAAGGAATGATCCAGGTAATAACATATTTCAAGAAATGGAGGAATTAGAGTCAAATGGATTGCTAGAATGGAACAACAATGCATTTTTGAGGACAGGAATGGATGCCAATGATTATTCACTTCTGAATCCAGGTCACTAAGGGCCCAAATAATTTTGGTAGTCACATGTTGAATCTGTTTTTTGTCTCAGAGTAGTTTTAACATGATCTGCAAGATGTTAACATCTACCCTTTGTAATAATCAGATCACTGTCTGGTTGGCCTGGATTTTTCTTGTGCTGCTTCCTCAAGTGGGACCGTTTAGTCGGCCCACGTAGGCAGCTTATGGATCTTGTTAGTTTCTAGAGGGTGCATGGGGAATTTCCTGAGACCCAGGTGGGCAGTTTGACTGAGGCCTTAGTCACCACCTGGAACGAGCAGGTGACTATGGCTCTGAATTAGATTGTTCCTGAGTGGCCTTTCTCTGTTCAGCAATCCTGGTGCACTCCTTGGTTTACTGAAATGCTCTGGGAAATTAAGTGACAATAGCATAGTTAGTATAAGTATGCCTAAGTCAAAGGTTGTTGGTTTGAAATCTACTTTCCAAGTTTCCTACTTCTACCTATGCTTAATTTTTTTAATAAGTGCAGGTCTACAATTTTTTTGCAATTGGGAGATGGGCAGCTATCTAAATAGATATAATAAATAAATAAAAATAGAATTCCCAGTCACCTGAGATAGAAAAATTTCCTAAAAGATGTTCCCATATGTGGGGGTATCCACATAACTGTATGCATGTATTGAACTTAATGTATTATATTTTGTTCTATGCAGAACATTGTATAGATCTTGTGTTAAAATAACTCACATGATGTCTTTAACATTCAGTCCAAGGAAGGATTGTTTAAAGCACATGTAAATAAATATCAATGTATATCTTGCAGTTCTGCGACTAGACACTATGCCTGAACCTTTCAGCCCAAACTTCGGAGATCTATCCTACTACAATCCAATGGCAGCCGACGAGAACGCTGCCCAGAACCAGAAAGAAACATCATACAATACAATTCCAATGGATGACTTGACATCATCACAGCCATCAGCGTAAATGCATAAAACCAGACATTAGAGTTAAAAACATGCACATCTTGTTCCTGCTTTTGACCCATATAACATCTGAATGTGTGTAGGTCATGACATACTCTTTTTACCACTCCTTTGCATATGTGGGCGTATGTATATACCTAATCCCATTGGAAGAAAATCGAACCCTGATGCTGACAGACTCACAGGTGGGGGTTGACTTCTGAGGAACACTGCATCTTTGACCTGAAGTACCCTTTCTTCATTATTTGATTGGTAATGGTTTATTGATGGACGTTTGCTGCCTATGCTGTTACCCACCAAGTGATAATCCTACACACACGAACTAGTCATAAATGCAAGTTCTGCTCCATTTGTATTATTCTTAGAGGTCCATACTATGCATTAAACAAACAATCCACACTATCTCATATCAAAAATGTTTGCATAGTTTCCTTTTAAACCCAAGCAGTTTTAAAGTAGCTATTTGTCATGACTGAAAAATAGAGGGTTATTTACAATCAGTGTGCTTCAGACTCAGAAATGCTGAACTTCTCTGCTTGACAACATCTCAAAAATAAGTGCTAACTTCTGGTGAAAACATTATATTGGACAAAAAGAAGAGTGATATTTCAACAGTTCAGTCTCTAAATGAAATTAGACAAGTAGCACAACATTAATGAAAATAGACATTCTAGTAAATCCCCTGCTGTCATCCTTCCAAATAATGACATTGAGAGTTGAGCAATTTTCTCAAAGAGCTGCTCGTTTAATACTGAGCAGGTAAATTATGCGCATGGCACTGCTTAAATTCAGTGACAAAAATGATAAATTTTGGAAATGTAGCTTTCCATCTTTTTTTGAAAAAGTTTTTTTTTTTTTTTGCTCATATATTACAAGGAATTCTCTGGAGTGCTTTTTCTGTACTTTGTTCCATGTGTGTGTGTGTGTGTGTGTGTGGGGGGGGTAAGCTTACAATTTCACCTCTGCCCATTCTAGTGACATCACCAGATCACCAGCCACACTCCAGCTTTTCTGGCTAAAGATCTGAAAAAAATTAATGTGGAGAAAAAATGCCTTGTGCTGATGTAGTAGGAGGGTAATTCTGTAACAAGTTTTTTTTTTTTTTAAACTGAGGCAAAGCATCCTAATTTCCTTTGATATGTTACCTAATTATTATTGGTAGGTCAGTTTAGAATCAATAACAACATTCCCTAAGTTGGTGTCTCCCAGATGTTCTGGAATTATAACTGCCCAACTTTCCAAATTGAGTTCTATCTGGGAATGAACTCCACTTCATCTGTAAAACATCAGGCTGGGAACGAAGAAAAGTTGCTACATACCATGTGCTTACATCTGATTGTGCAGAAGAATAATTGACTTTAAGGCTTTTTATTCTTTTTTGCAGATAAATTAAGTCTCAAAGGGAAACCAGACTATTGTACTTGATTTGTATTTCAACAGAATAAATTTGTACTTCTCGGGCCCACAAATCCCATGCCTCATATCCTGTTGCATTATGCATCAGGACAGAAGAACATAAGGGTGGGATTGTGTTATATGTCATATGTCACTCTGGTTTTATCTTCTTGTGGCTTTCCACGGATGCTGCCATTATGTAATGTTGCCTGAAGCTCTGGTTTTGCTGTTCAAAACATTTGTACCGGAATAGTACCAACCGTCTTTGCTGGGCACAAGCTATGCTGCGTGTATATTTTCAGTTACATTCTAGCACATATTATATCAGGATCACTTCAAATGGTTTGGGAAAGCATTTGTTGGCCAAAGCTAATTTTGACAAAAAAGGTTGCACTTGAACATCTTCAAGCAAAAAAGGTATATACTCAAGAGATATCAAAATGCCTTTAAAAGCTACTGTCCTAGTATCTTAAAATGGTGTGTCTATTTGCTTTCTTGTCCTGTTGCTTCAGCATCTACTTTATTTATTTATTTGTCAAGTTTACATGGCTGCCTATCTCACAAACAAATGACTCTGGGTAGTGTACAACAAGACTAAAAACAATATATAAAAACATATCATCATCATTATTATTATTATTATTATTATTATTATTATTATTATTATAAACTTTAAAAAACAAGGCTAAAAGAGAATAGATATTAGGATAAGAGCAGAAGTTACTAACAATGGAGCCACCTCAGTATCTTACCAGTCCCCTGGGGTCCCCAGGCCTGATGGCACAACCAGGATTTAAGGAAAATCAACAGGGATGGAGCCAGCCTCACTTCAAGGGGAGAGGATGTTCCATAAAGTGGGTGCTAGGGCAGAAAAAGCCTGCTCCCTGGGACCCTGCCAAGTATAGCTCCCTAGCTGACGGGACCCGTAACGTACCCTTTCTGCTGGAACTGGTGAGACAGGCAGATGTAACTGGGGAAAGGCAGTCCCTCAAATAACCTGTCTCCATGCCATGTAGGGCTTTAAAGGTCAAAACCAGCACCTTGAATTGGACCTGGAAACAGAGTGGTAACCAATGCAGTTCATGGAGCAGAGATGTGTTTTGTTTTACATAACTGCCCATGCTGCTGCATTTTGCACCAGCTGAAGTTTCTGGATACTCTTCAAGGGCGGCCCCATATAGAGCACATTACATTAATTCAACCAGGAGGTGACTAGGACATGAGTGACCATGAGCAGAGCCCCTTGATCTAGGAACAGGCACAACTGGTGCACAGTACAAAGTTGTGCAAAGGCCCTCCTAGGGCTTCCTCGTCTTCAGAACATGATCCAAATTAATAAAAGGACCACATAGAAAATGTAATGACACCAAGCTGCCATTTTTTAAAAAATTATATCTCTTTGAATTGATCTTACCTAAAAGGAAAGGAAAGAGGGATTGCATTCCACGTTACCAAAGCAAGATTGATTATGCTTCTTATTTTGCCATACAACACTAATAGTTTCAACTTCACCCTTGTCAAGCATTAATCTTGGTTCATATCAAAGTGGCTGCGAATCCATGCTGGAGGATTGGGGGTGAGGAAGAAATGACACAATGCATTTTGATACTCTTTCAGATGCAGACTCTAATGGTGATGGGTTCCATTTGCCCTGCATTAGTGACACTAGGTTAAAACAACATCATTCTATTCTGCTATTTTTAGTCAACAGTGGCAGAGTTACTGCTGTAGCAACTGGCAATTCATTCTCTGGTTCTATACCACTTCACTTGTTTTAGTTCCATCAGAAGTGTTATAATTTTATTTAAATAATGACTTTGGATAGAAAATATTTTTCCTTTACTGTAGAAAAGCCAATTTGGTGTAGTAATTAAGGTGCTCAACCAGGAGACTGTGAGTTCTAGTCCTCCTTAGGCATGGAAGCCAGTTGGGTGATTTTGGGCTCTCAGCCCAATCTACCTCACAGGGTTGTTGTTGTGGGGAAAATAGGAGGTAGGAACATTATATACACTGCCCTGAGTTGTATAAAATAAAGCTGGGTTAGAAATCAAATTAAGAAAAAAGAAAAATAAATAAATTTATAGTCATATAACTAAAAACAAGCATGTCACTTGTATTACGTCTTGTTTAGTTTCCACACTTGAAAAATCTTACAGATGTTTGGTAGAAAAAAAATAGGCAAATCCTCTCCACCAGTCATACAAAATAAAAACAAAGCAAGGCATTTTAAATAAATACCACCACAATACCAATAATGGCAATAATTAAACAGAGGTAGACCTGTAATAGCAGCCACATCTTTTTAACTTTTGCAGAACATGTGATTTGGATCAAAAGCTTCTTTTTATGGAACTGTATGGTGAAGACGCATTTGTTTCTACAGAGCACTGCAAGAAATAGCACAGAAACTACCCCAAATGATGGCTCCTATGACTGGCAAGATGATGATGATGATGATGATGATGATGATGTTGTTCTTTTTCATATAAGAACATTAGCAGCCACCAGAGTGCAATGGATAACACGTTTTACTACATGGCAACACAATGAGCTATAAATTTATGCTGGAGAGCTTAATCTGTTCACTTGGCTAGATTGGTTAATCTATTTCACAAGGTTGAGATGACGATGAATTGCAGTCTCATGCATTATGAGGGTCTTTTGGTGGAAGGACAGAATACAACCGTTTATTTACTAAATGTATGTCTTTGTCTTCCTGCCCAAAATAAAGCTAAAGGACACAACTATAATTAAAACCTAATTCAAAACATGCCAATTAAAACACACACGTACACACACACACACACACACCTGACCTCCAATCAATTAAAACATCCTTGATTTTAGAAACAAAATCAAAGGTCAAAGTCCTGCCTGAATAATAATTATTGTGTTTATAGGTAGAACAACAGCCCAGAAGGAAAACTAGCCCAACCTCTTTGGCAAAGAATTGCGAAACCTAGGAAGAGCCACCAAGAAACCTCCACTCCCATGTATACCAATTATTCCCTGTATAATGGGAAGGAGAAAAGAACCTTTGCTGAAAGCCTGAAGGTCATGAGAGGTTCATACAGGAAAATGGTCCTTCAAACGTAAAAAGTGGTGCCTTGTCTTTTAAGCCTGTCACATAGCAAAATAAGTGCCCAGTGTCTTGTTACTCACTTTTCATTTATTTTTCCTACACTGAGATACCATTTCTATTTTTTTTTTTTAAAGCACCTTGGGTAAAACAGGAGGATTTGTGGAAGTTGCATGAAAGAAATCAGGGAAGAAGAATACACAAATCCATTCTTTCAAGCCTCATTCAGATGTTTATTTAGTTCCCACAGATATTTTTCAAGGTGAGAAAGAAAATCTGGAAGAGATAGCACTGGCCTGATTGCCTCCTTCTGCATAAAAGTTTGGTTTATAATCTGTGGTTGTCTTGTTCTCTATTTACTATGTGCATATAGAAGAATCAGAGGGTCAAAGGTCAAAGTCCTTTGTGGGACCCAGAGGCAGGTATGTGGGACAGTTGAGGGGACATATAAGACAGTGATGCACATAAAAAATGGTAGAGCTTCAATGATACCATCGTGGCCACCATCCTGACTTTTTTTTACCATATCCTATGGACGCCCATGGCCTGAGATGCCAAGAGTCAGAGATGGGATGAAAAGTAAAGGAACAAGAAGAGCAGGCAGGATAGGTACAAGATAGAGGAGAAGAGATAATAACTCAGAAAGGCAGAGATTTTAACTCAGTTTTGTAGAACCTTACAGAGGATTGTTTTTGCAAGGATTTACTTGTCAAAATATTGGCTGCTGGATATTTATTTTAAATGTTTTAATCCAAGTCTCCAATTTTGCATGGAACAAATCTATGTAATTTCATCTGGTTGGTTCCTTTTGCTATACAGATAGTCCTCAGTTAACCATTGCCCTGTTAATGACCATTTGAAGCTACAGCAGCGCTGAAAAAAATGACTTTACGACCGGTCCTCGAAATTACGGCCATTGCAGTGTCCCTACAGTCACATGATCATGATTTGGGCACTTTGCAACCAGTGCATTTACAACCATTGCAGCATCCCACGGCCACGTGATTGCCATTTGCAAGCTTCACAGCCAGCTTCCAACAAGCAAAGTCAATGGAGAAGCCAACAGTGAAATCACAAATCATGGTCATGTGAAGTCTCAGTTAACAACCATGAATGATTCATTTAACAACTACAGCAGAATTGACATTGTAAGTCCTGTGTGGTCATGTGACTTTTTGCTCAATGACTGTGTCACTTAGCGATGGAGTTGCCAGTCACAATTGTGGTCGTTAAGTGAGGATTACCTGTATCATCACATGGCCTGTTTCACTTGCAGCTTTAAACATGTCCTTCTCATTTCAAGGAAGATTCCATGTAATATCAGTGAAAGCTCTACACTTCAACTGTTCCTTCCAATTTTTTTTTTTAAAATTTTTATCTATCCATGCACTTACAGATGGTTTATATCCTCAACTTCCACCAGTTGCCAGCAGCCTGTCCTTCAGCAGAACTATGAAAGACTGCCTTCATCTTTTGATACAGAAATTTTCTCATACAGAATACAGAACTTTTTCTAAATACAAACTACCTGACATTAATACTTGTTTAAAAAATTAATTACTGTTATTTGAATGCATATTTTGTTTTACATGTGCACTTTTTTTTTGCAGACTTTTGTCTTAGAGGAAAGTTATATGCTAGGAAACAATGTCATTCTTTGTGCTGCTGCAAAATCCATTAGAAATGGAACATCCAAGTTTGCTCCAAAGGGAATATATGGCAAAGGGAATTTCCTTTACATTTTACACTCCTTTACCCTGATTGTAGAAAAGTGGATGTCAGACATGTAAAGTACATATATCCCATAAAGATATAGGTCCCAAATGCCTGTTATCAATAGTTTTAAAATATAATTTTCTGTATTACATTTTACTTCAACTATTAAGTCCACTAAGTATAGTGCTTGCTGTTATTTTACATTATTAACATTAAACAGTAACAACAACTTACCCCAAATTGCCATAAAAATGGCAAAGAAGACAGTTCCTCCGTTATCAAATAAGTATGTAACCTTAGGAGGAAATTAAAAAAAAGGAAATTATGCAAATTATTAATGAATCTACTCAAAATGTTAAGAAAGCCAAAAAGTTGAAAATAATAACAAAGTATTCAGCTCCAGACTCAGAAATACAAATGTGGTACAACTTCTTTGAATTTAAATAACATGTTTTCCTGCTTTGCTTGTTTGAGCAAATTATTATCATAAATGCAGAGCAATTTGCATGATATACACAGAAACTGTTATGTAGGACATCAAACCAAGTAATTTGTTCTGGGGCAACAGAGCTTTTGAAGCAATATTATAGAACTCTGTGGAAAACAGTGGGGCCATGAATTTCAAATATCAAGAAAATGATAGTTGAAATTCATTTTAAAGAACCAATTCTACATTTCACATTTGAAATCACATTTGTTTGTACATTTATATGTGTAGCTTGCCTTCCTTCCCATAGGCAACTAAAGCGAACAGTAAAACAGGAACAATTAAGATAGCACAGCCACATTTCAATTAATATCAATTAACTCCATCAGAAAAGACCTGGCTATGAAGGAAGGTCTTGATTCCAGAACACAGACAGAATGGGGTCAAGCACAGCTCTCAAGGGAGTAAATTGTAGCTTCCAAACAATAAATAAAAACAAATAAATGAATAAAAGCCCTTCATCATATGCCAACAAATCAACTTGGAAAAATAAAGGCATATTGTACAGAACCCCTCCAGCTGTTTGTGTGGTTACTGTTATTACAGAAAGACAGTGTGATATTGTGGTTAAACTATTGTACTAGAAATGGAGAGACCCGCGTTCTAGTTTATTCTCAACCCCAGAAGCTGACTAGGTGAGCTTGGACCAGTCACTGTCTCTCGAGCCAGCCTACCTCACAGGGTTGAGGTATACCGTGCTTAGCAGAAATACAGGTAGTCCACACTTAACGATGGTAACTGGGACTGGCAACTCCATCACTAAGTGACGCCATCATAAAACGTGACATCAAGTGACTGCATCAACTTACAACAGCAGTTGCAGCAGTTGCAGTTGCCGTCGTTAAGCGAATCCTGTGTGGTCCTTATACACAATGTCACATGATCACCATTTGTGATCCCCTGTTGGCTTCCCCACTGACTTTGTTTATCAGAAGCTGGCAGTGAAAGTCACAAATGGCGATCACATTACTGTGGGTAGTCCAACCATCATAATTGTGAGTTGGTTGCCAAGTACCCAGATTGTGATCATGTGACTGCAGGGACACTGTGAGAGCCACAGCTATGAGGACTGGTTGTAAGTCTCCTTGTTCAGCGCCACTGTAAGTTCAAATGGTTGCTGAATGATAAGTGAAGATTACCTGTAAGTGCACGCTAAATAAAAAATGCTATTATTATAGGCTGCTCTGAGCAATAGTTACAGAACAATAGTACTATCAAAATAAAGCACTATAACATATTACACTTCAAAAAATATCTGCACTATCACATTATTCATCCCAGGCCAAGACTGAGCCCCTCTTAATGAGACATTGAAAGTGGTCTCTTAGAAGGTGCAAATGGAGCGCAATGTTTAGGTATATTGTTTTCTGACTGATTTCAAATTTCACTGGTATTAAATAGGATTGCACCTTAAATTTAATCAGTATTTATTGAGATCTTGAATCTGATATATACAAAAACTGAGGCCTGCTCTCATTCTGTTTTTCTCACTATTGGCTATTGTGTTAGGCCGATGAACCTTGCATCTATCTGTCTCAAATGGATCCAATAGTTCCTAGTATATTTTTGAAAACATGAACATCAATTTATAGAAAATGATGCGTGCTCCACAAATCTGCAGACAGTTCAAAACCTCTTAACTCAATAAAGAATCAGAAAAGTTAATGGCTTATTAAAGTCATAGCCTTCATTATCTATATTGCTGGGGGAATGACTCCCATGATGGGAATGTAATAAGTGAAAGATACAAGTTGTTCAAAAGGAACAGAAGCAATAGACACGGAAGAACTGCACTGCATTTCAATTCCTGCTCAGAAATCCAGTGAATAAACCTAGCAATGCTGTAGAGAGCATCTAGGTTAAAATAAGGGGAGGACAAATTAAAAAAAAAAGTTGCTGGTGTTTACTATCACATCCCAGTCAAGGAGAAGATAGGGATGAAGGCTTCCAAAAGTCATAGTAATGGGGGGACTTTAATTATACCAACATTTGCTGGAAGACTCTGCCAAGCATGGGAATTCTAGGGAATTATTGAAAGACAACTTGCTCCTTCAAAGTCTGAAAGAAGGGCCAGGAGGCTCTGTTATTCTTGATTTGAACAAACAAACAAACAAACTTAGCTGAGGAAGTGGAGGTTTGCAGGAACATTGGGTAAAAGTGACCATGTAATGGTAGAAGTCTTGATCTTAAGGGAACCTAAAGCTGAATGTGCTCAGACATATGTCCTGGACCAAAAGAAAGTGGATTTGAATAAATTCAGAGCAATGGATGGAGAAATTAATGGGGAAAATCCTCAAAATGGGTGGGAGTTCCTAAAGAAGAAGATACTAAAAGAACTATTGCAAAGATTTTTAAAAAATGGAGAACAGCAGAAGAAACCAATATGGCAATGCCAGAACCTTAGTGAAAGCAAAATATTATCAAATACAAAGAAAAGGCAGAGCTACTCAGCTTGTATTTTGGTTCAGTCTTTGCTTAAAAAATGTATGTGCTTCACAAAACAATTGTGAAAAATATATTGAAGAGAGAGGATTGAAGCATGAAATTAATAGTCACATGGCCAGGGAACACCTCTTTATTTTGCATGAGTTCAAATCTCTAAGACCAGATAAACTCTGTGATGGAATACTGAAAAAGCTGACTGATGGTCTGGCTAAACTGTTATGTATTATCTTTGACAAATTCTGGAGAACCAACCAAGTGTCAAATGACTAGGGGAAAATAAATGTTGCTTTAATCATCAAAAAAAAAAAAAGTGGGGGTGGGGTGGGGGGGTGGGAAGGAGGGTTCAGCAAACTATAGACCAGTCTGACATCAACCCCAAAAGTTAGGAGGTGCATGAATGTGCAGGTGGAGACACAGGCTTCCTTTGAAACAGAGGGTTGGCAGGATTTGAGATTCATACAAAGCATTGTAAATATCAATACTTGTGTAAATAAGAGAGGCACCTGAATCTTAGCACTTACATGCTCAGTAACTGTTGGAACTAATCAATCTTTTTGCTTAGTCCAGTTCCTGCTTTATCACAAACATGTGTACCTCTGCTCTTTGAACTGCCTACGCTAAGCAATGGATAACCCCCTATATATCGCATAGCTTCTTGGTCTTGAAGATCTGATCTGCCTACATTCTTGTCCACGGCCTCTTGGCTTTGCCCTGTTTTTAGTGAGATCATGAACTGATTGATAGCTATGTGACTAGCTTCTCATAAGCTTCTACTGATTGGCTTGAGTCATAAACAGGGTGCTTACTTTGCTTTCAGTTTGAGAAAGAGATTAATTTCATTGGGTGCAGTCTAGCTTAGGGGAGGGGTCAAAACTAGATAAAGCAGATAAAGTAGTTTTGAATCCAAGTGATGCAAGGCCATCTACTTCTTGCACCTATACAATCCTGTCAGTGTCTCTACTTGTATGCCAATGTTTGGTTTCCACAAATAGAAATGAGGTTTCTAGGGCAGGTAACCACTCCTTCCTTGGGTATTACAGTATCAGTTTAATTTGTTTGCTTTGTGAGTTCCATACTATATGAATGATGACCACAAAATGATTTACCTGGTTTGGGTTGCTTTATAAGACTATATAGCTTGCATGCAAAAACCCGATAAAAATAAGTATGTCTCTATTTTCAAATGAAAGTAGTAAATCCACAGATTTCTGCAAACTGATGAAGCAGCCGATTTTTCAGCAAGTATATAATACAGGTAAGTAACTGACAGCTGTAATATCACGATTCTGGAATCAATTAATCAAGAGCTAAAATAAGTAAGCATTTCAAATTGTTCATTATCCAAAGCAGGATTGTATAAATACCTTACTGGCTGTCTGAAAAATAAATTTGGATTTATAAGCATTGCCTTCAGTATTTTCCTAGTGTTTAACGTGAATATTATTTTTTCTCAGTGTACACTTTGTACTTTGAGGTTCTTCTGTCTCAGAGTGGCAGGTAAGCAAGCTCTTTTTAGATTAGCATTTGCCTTTCCCAACACCATCAAGAATCTGGCAAACTTCATGTTATTAATATTGGCCTTATCTTTAGATTCTTTCACAATAATTTTATTGTTAACCAACACCATGATTCTTGTGAGGTGATGAACACTATAGAAATGGCATTATTAACTGTTACTATTTAAAAGATCATTGCAATCTAGGATATTAGGAAGAAAATATAACATGAATACTTTTCAGTGGAAGTATTGTAGCGGGAAGAGGGAATGGCTTTAAAGGACAGAAGGAAGAGCCACTACTAAGGCAACGGTCAGATAAGAGGGGCTTGAGCCTGGGGCAAGAAAATAACATGAGAAAACATCTCAGACAAGCCCCTCTCTAGTTCACATGAAGGTAAATTGAGGGAGGGGGAAGCACATTCAGACTTGTAAGATTCAGTTACTATAGCTGTTACAATAAAACTAGTCCTGATCCACCTGGCATTGGTTTCTTAATCTACCCTACCTTACTGGGCTGACAGAAGCCCTCTGGGAAACAAAGAGATTTTTGCTATGGAAAACCAGTTACCTTTGCATAGATGCAGCTTTCATTGAGCTTTTGCAGTGTGCAACTCTTCTCACACATTGGACACATGACAGTCTCATTTGCTTCACAGATCTCTTTGCTACAGCAGGGATTCAAGAAAACAAATGGTTATTCAAACAGATGCAAGATGTATGGGTACTGATGAATGTATCTGACAGAGCACACAGCTTGCAGTTTTTAAGGCAACATGTTTTTAGCTCTTAGTTTGGATTGGAATAAAATCTACTGCAGACACAGTATAGCACACAGAGGTTTAATTATGATGAAAATAAGGTTAGCTTTTTTTCTGCCCACAAATAGTTTTGGATTCTTCAGAAAAGCTTTCATGGAAAGAGTACATCTCAGGGGAAGAATACTGGGCTTTCAAATTACATTATAGCTCTCTGCAGTTTGCATTGCTTAAAACCCCAAATTATGCAAAAATCTCAAGGCTACCTTTAGTGATATGAAAGAATATAGATAATTTTTGTAACACATTTGATTTATTCATTAGGAAGATTTTGAACTTATTTTTCTAGATCAAATATTTCTAGAGCTCTCAGTCCTCTTTATTGGTTAATTAAAGTAATTAAATGCATAAATAGGGACTAGAATCTCATGACCTAGTTTTAACTAAGGAATTATCTAGCTAGTTCCTTCTGCATTATAGGGATATAAAAGAATTTTCCCACAGTTCCAGATGGAAATTGAATCCAGCTGTAAATTAGTCTTCTGGAGATGGGGATTAGACACTTTTGAAACTTTTGCAAATGGCTACATCTTTTGGTCTCCTCTTTCTTTTTATCACAAAAATGCCCTGAATCTTTCTCTCTCTCTAGAAGGAAAATAATTCTCCTTTGCAACACTTCCTGGACTGACTATGAGATACCAGACCAGTCTGTTACCAAAGCAAGATACAGGTGTAAACAGTCCCTTTTGCCAAAAAGAGAGTTCTTTCTAGCTTGCTACGCTGCAGAAGCAGAAGAAACGTGAACCTTGATTTCATTATAAATAAGGCTTGCATTTAATGCATAGCAATCAGTGGAATTCTTTCTTTCATAATAGAGCTTTTCATGAGCTTTTGTGGAATCAAACTACTTATCAGAGCTTTGGAGTCTTCGAAAGTCTATTCTTGCAGTTTCTTGCCCAGCTGGTTGAGACACTGACCATATGGCCATACAGGAGCTCTGCAGAGGACTCTTTGCTGCTGTGAGTATGGCAGGGAAGCATTTTTGCTGGGAAATTAAGGAAAGCAAGAACCCCTGGCACTTAAAACATTTTGAAAAACAAGCTTGTTATTAAAAATATGACATAAAACGTCTGGAGCAGAAAGCTGTCCTGCACTGTACACCATAAGACAGATTGGCTTGCTATCAACCCAGCCATCCCTGGCATGCTGTGGTTCAAATGGGGTCTGACTACGATTCACTATTGCTGCTGAAAAGGAGCAGAAAATATAGTTCCTTGCTTACACATGTATTTTCTGCTAGGTCTTTTATTTTCTTATTAACCCAGATGAATATGACAATTCACCATCAAACTCATATTTTCCTAAGCAGGGGAAGAACACGTTCCTGCATTTGAGATCGGTTTTATTTCAGCATGTTTTTGGACCCCGTGAGTGGCTGAGAGGTGGTGTTTGTTTCAATGAATTACCTTGGAATTTTACATGTGTGTTGAATGATTTGGTTTTTATGCTTGTATGTTTTCCAGAGTGATTAAAAACTGTTAAACAAAAGCAAACAAGTCTAATGCTGACATACGTAAAATAATGTCTGTTTTGCTTGTTTGTTTTTGTTTGGCTTTACATGGAGCAAACACCAGGCCATGCTTATTTTATACAAGACTGCTTACCAATTTAATTGCTAAATTTATCAGTTTGGCTGGTTTGAAATCTCAAATCAGCACACATAATGTGAGGATAAATAGCTAGGATATATATCTATATATCTCCATAGAAGTCAAGATCAAGTGATATGTTTTGCTGTGGATAACAATAGTATCTGAATTATCTACCCGTCATTCCTTCTAAAAGCCAGCTGGATAATTCAGGTATTTTTTAAATGTCAGATTCATCACAAACCACTAGATGGAAGACTTGCTTTAACTAAATGGCATGCTGTTATGTAACTTTAAGAAATTACATATTGCTGTAAAAATCAAATGTATAATACACACATAGATTAACTCAATATAGGAACTTTCGGAGTATGGTAGAACTTTCAGAGCAGAGTTAACAAAGTTGCATCTGCTGGAAAAGAGAAATCTGAAAATCTGCGTGAAGGTCCTGCCCTTTGCAGAGGGAACTGTGCTTTGTATGTGCTTTGGTGTATGCTTTACAAGGTGGAACTCTGTTCATCTAGCCACTGGCACACAGTGTTGTATATTGAGAGTCAAAGAGATGAAGCTATAATCCAGCAGTACACTCAGTCTGCTCAATACCCTGCCATAAACAATAGTGCCTTCAGAAACTTGTAATACTATCATCAGATGGCTTTCCATAGACCATGGTTCATTGGGAGCTTTTGGGGGAAGTGCTACGATGCTCATCAGAGTCATTGTATTCTTAGACTATTTATTTAAACAATTTATATGGCTGCCCATCTTGCTGCAGCAATTCTGGGCAGCTAACAACAAAAGTCCAAAAGAATTAAAAACAACTACAATAACAACCAACATCCAATGCACCACAGGTTCAAATAAATCCCTTCCACCTTACAGACTGAAAACAAGTAAGTAACAGGCCTCCCTAACCACCCAGCCCTGTGCTTGAGGGAAAAGCCAAGTCTTTAATGCCTTATTAATGGACAGCAGGTATAGGGCCATCTAAATCTTAGGGGGATGCTGTTCCATACAGCATATGCCGTGGCAGAAAAGGCATTTCTCCTGGGTCCTGCAAGATCCTGCTGCTTAATAGAAAGGACCTGGAGTATGCCTGCCTTGTTGGGTGGGTGGAATGATCAGAAACAATTGGAGAAAAATAAACTGGCTTTGTGCTATGTATGGCTTTGTAAGTGACAATGAGAACTCTGAGTTGGCCTCAGAAGCTTTTCAGGAGCGAGTGAAGCTCATGGAACAGTGGTGTTCTATGTTCATATCTTGATACTTCCAAGGTTGCCCATACTACCATATTCTGGAACAGTTACAACTTCTGAATGCTGTTCAAGAGCAGCCCTGGGTACAACACGTTATATTAATCCAAATGGGAGGTAACTAAGGCATGAATGATTATGAGTAGGTCCTGATCCAAAAATGGGTGCAATTGTTGCACAAGAAGGATTTGTGAAAAAGCCCTCCTTTCCATGGCTGCCATCTGCTTCTCAAGCAGGAGCTATGAGTCCAGAAGGACCCCCAAATTGCACACCAACTCTGCCTGGGGGAGTACAAGCCCATGCAGAGTTAAAGATGGAAAATCTCCAGATCTGGGAGGACTCAAAACCTATTGTTGCATGGTCTTGCCAGGATTGTATAGAGGAGTAGAAGAATAACATTGATGAAGGAATGCAAGAACAGTTAAGAGAAAGTAAATGACAATTCACTCCTGGGAAAGTGGAAAGTATGAAAAAGAAATTCAAAAAAAAATCTGCCTTGATTCTATTTGGTATAACAGGGGGCAGAGAGATAGACTGGCAGGCTTTCAAGATTCTGTTATTATATTCTACAACAGTAAGGCAGCATTCCTGATACTCTTACTCTTCCTGTTTCCTGACCTGGCCTACTTTGAAGGGCTAACAGATTAATGTGTCCTTCCCCATTCAGATCCCTGCAGCCTCCAGATACTGGGAAAGCATCACTTGGACAACTTAGCACAGAAATGATACCAATGTACTGATAATATCTCACCCCATGTTGGCAGATGACACCCAGAATTCCTGTGAATGCCAGGGAGCTTTCTGGGATCCATGCTCATAGAGAATATGTACAGGCACAACTTGATCCAAGGTGATTATTGCACAAAGTTGAATCAAGCATCAGAGCTCCAGGGACAACCCAGGTTCTCTCTGAAACTCAGTAGGGTCCATCAGATGCCTGTGGTAAACTGATTGAATATTTATTATCTATTTTATTGGATTTAGAGGCCACCCAATTCCCAAACAACTCTGAGTGGCTAACATCTCAAAAGTAAGAAATAATAAAAGTAAAGAAAAAAGATATGTATGTTTGGGGAAAAAAAACAACACAATGCCCTAGGGGGGGAAAAAAGAACTAACAGAGACTCAGGAATCACCCTAACCCCAGCCTTAGGAGCAAAACCCAATTTTCAAAGACTTGTGGGACAACTGAAGGGTGGGAGCTGTACTGATCTCTGGGGGGATCCTGTTCCAGAGACCAAGCACAATGACAGGAAAGGTCTTATTTTCCTGCAGAGGGGTGCACCCACAGAAAACTCCAAGGCTAACAGGGAGTGATTGGTCCATACCAAGGGACTGTTGATAGCATCCCCCAATTCCAGATAATGCCACCACTGCCTTAAGATAAAAATCAGATCTAATGTGTGACCCCCACGGTGAGTTGGGCCAGAGATAACTTCAGTCAGGTCACGGCAGCCATGAACCCCAAGCTATCTTTAAGTCTGCCCCCAGGGATGGATGATTGAAGTCCCCCAGAATCATAAGTTCAGGAAACTACTGCCAAGCTGTGCTGTGCAGAAGGGAGACTGGCACATTAGCAAAAATCCCCTCTGATCACTACCGCCCAACTTCACAAATAGGGAATAGCAACTGGAGCAGTAACCTGGAAGTTATCAGGATTTCTCAGATTCCTACCCTTGCCTGGAGTCATGGTTGGTGCCACACATGAAGCTCACCTGGGCACATCTCCAAGGAGGGACCGCCCCCCCCCCATGCATCCAGCCACATTTTGATAATGCATACAAGGTTAGCTGTCTTATCCACAATTACATTGTGGATAAGGAGAGCTTTACTGCAGACCAACCAAACATTAAATAACAGTACCCAGAAACCAAGGCCACTGGAGCTTAGATGACCAGTCATTGGGGCACAAGGAGCTGGAATGTGATATCAATGCTAGAAGCCACCTTTCCCACAAATGGCCTATCTTCTGTCTCTTGCCATCTCTCTCTCTGCCCGTCACCACCATGATATCACTGTGTGCCTAGTCCCCCAGACCACACCAACCTTCCTCAATCCAGCTACTTTTCCCCCATGTCAAAGGACCTCTCCCTACCACCAAAGAACAACTACTCTACTGACTCCAACTTTGGGGATATTTCTGCCACTTGCTCAGCATCCCCTAATCTGGAACACCAGCTTACATCCTTCCCCTTATCCAGCACACATCACCTGCACCACCGCATCATACCACCCCCAGATTTCCCACTCTCATCTGGGTAATGTTTTTTTAAAAAAGCAAAACAAAACAACTGCACTCCTCCAAAGCTAGAGTAAACTAGGATACCCTGGTTCATTCCCCATCTCTTGCCCAAGCAAAAAGAACAAATAACACAGTTAACTCCAGCCCCTCAATGGACAATGGAGTCATTCAGGGTGGAAACAGTGGAAAGACAATGCATTCTGCTCATGGACTTTGCAATTGTTTAGTTAAGTAGTTGAAGAATTAATATACAAAATTAATATATTCTAAATATTAACATCCTATTTCTGACATAATTCCTCACATGATTAAAACACTTTTATGACATTTGTTTGTTTGTTGATTTCTAGAGCATAGAAATCTGTTAAAGCGAATTTTATTTTTTCTGCATACAAACATATTTGCACTGTAAATTATTATTGAACAGAAAAGTATCAAAGAGAGAGAGAGAGAAAGAGAGAGTATTGTTCTTAAATAGACAAGTATGGTTTGAGTAAAAACAGGCTACAATGTTCTACAAATTAAGTTAGACTGAAGTGAACATGCTACGTTAACCAGTTTCATTTCTACAAAGCGTACGCCTTCTCCATGGTCATCTGGCTGGAACTCTTGAGCTCCTCACATTCAATTACAGGCCCCGGTTTGCACAAAAAAGAAGCTCACACACCCACACAAATCCACTTCTTGCCAGTGGAAATTATCTTTGTTACTAGTGAATTCTTGTCTGCAGACAGCAGTCCTGAGATGCTGGGGCAAGACACAGCTGCTTTATCAAGTTTTAGGCAGGTAATCTATTTAAGCAGCAAAGCACTTTTTTGGAACTGAGCCCAAAGTGCTGCACAGCCCTACAGATTGTAACCTTTACTTTTAGCATAGCTGATCCACTGCTGACTCTTTGTCACAAAAGGCATTTTATTTATTTATTTATTTATTTATTTATTTATTTATTTATTTATTTATTTATAAATATGACATCCTTTCATCTCTTACCTTACTTGGCTAGAATCCATGGTAAATAACCCATAAAGGAAAACAAATAATCCAACCAGGGCTGCAGGGATAAGCATCCCGGTGTACCATCCCAACCAAGCAAAATAAAGACCAATTTTCTCTCCAAAATATCGCCTGCATTTAAAAGAGAGAAACAGAGACAGAGACAGAGAGTAAAGTTACAATTGCTTTAAAGGTTGAGATGAATAACCCTATCAGTTACTGTATGGCAAAGAAAGGACACTTTATATAGAATAAAATTATTTTATTTCACCTTACCATCTAATTCTAGGGCCTTTGATTACATGTGAGAAAATTCATGTCTTTTTTTTTTTTCCAATAAAATGGGAGACAACTAGAATTTTCATGCAGAAGGAGCAGGATTAGGACATTTGGACAGGGACGTGATACTGTGTTTGGATTGGCCTTGACAGTTCATAGATAAAATCAGCATATATACCAAAACAAAAACCAGTTATAGATGATCACTATTACAGTTTAAAAGAAATGATGCTGAAATTCTGGAATATGCTTTGGTTAAACTGTTAAGATGGAATTTGTGGGGAGAAGATAGCAATTGAAATCAGGATTTCCTAAGTGATGCAGAGGGTCTACATCAGTGTTTCTCAACCTCATCCCTTTTAAGGTGTGCGGACTTCAACTCCCAGAATTCCCCACCCAGCAAATACTGCTCTAGGTGGACTTTGGACTGCCCCCAAAGTTGCAATTTATCCTGAGTTCTAGCATAGTTAAGGAATTTTGGAGCAATATTATCTGTCTTTATTTTTTGTGTACTTTTTCTGTGACTTGAAGAAAAAAAAAATCAGGAATACCTTAAAATACAAAGGAACTCTATAAATATTTCTAAACACAGCCAGACTGATATGATAAACACATTTTTTTTTCTGTTAGAGCCATTCTGTTCAATGGCTATAAATCAAATAACATACCATGGGTTGTGAAATTAAGTGAAACCTGAAATTTATGGACCTCAATTTTTCAGAGTTTATGTGCAGTAGGTAGAATTCTATTGCAATCTGCATAATGATGTCATTATGAAAATGCTGCTAATTACATTAATTTAATTAATGGTATCATCATGCAGATTATGAGGTTATTGGCATCAATGTCTATCACTTGTGCAATGGCATTATCATGCATATGATGCAAATGACTCATTTGCATCACCACAATGAAGTACCCTTCAATTCATTGGACTTTCAGGAATAATGAACTCCCCCTTCCCTTTAATTAGTCCATTAAAACAAGCCTTCACTGTATGACAAATGAAGAAGAGTTCTATTGTTCTGCTCACGGGGAGCTCAATGACACAGAAGTGAAACAACTTCTATTATATTATCTGATTACCTAATCAGATCCAGAGGCTGGTATTTGTACCACATCCCCCATCGTGCCCAGCGTTCATATAACAGATGTCGATGGTTCTTAGCTCCATGCGTTTTGATAGGATGCCTGCTCTTGTGACTTCCCTGGAGTACACACACAGACCCAAGTTGAAATAATGAAGAATTGGTATGATGCTTATAGCAAAAGGGTCTTAAAATAAATTATTAAAATAAATGCTTCTTTTGAAAAATGAGGATATTATTAATAATTGGCTCATGTGACACTGAACAATGCTAAACAAACATAATCTCAAGCTTTTTGCTAAAGCTGATGCAGCTCTGAAACCTCTTAGCAGCATGAACACATTTCTTTGGAATATAATCAGACTGATCTGTCTAGAAATGTTTCATACTGACAGTATGGAACTGAAGCATTTTCCAGCTGAGAGATTCCCTTAATTATTAATGCAAATTTATATAGCATATTTACAGAATACATTATGATAATCAGCTCATTCATTCTCATTAATCTGTATGTTACAATTAAACATTGAGGTGGAAAAGCAACAGAAGCTTATGGAAAGAGTGGGATTCAGATCTAATGCTTCACTCCTATATACACTTTGGGGATGAGGAAATATATCCAACAGAAATCTGTGGGACTTATTCAGAAGCCCTGCTAAGGCGGTAATTGTGTGCCTTGCTAAAGAGTTCTTATTTCAAGCAACCATATCATATTTTTGCTACAAGTTATGTTGCAGTATATATACTCACGAATAATAATAATAATAATAGAAATTGGAGAAGAACTGGAGAAAATCACAAAATATAAAGATGTGCAAATAGAAATAGAATGACTGTGGCAAAAGAAAGCAGATAGTATCAATAGTAATAGGCGCCTTAGGTGCAATCCCAAAACATCTGGAGCACCACTTGAAGACCATCAGCATTGACAAAATCACCATCAATAAATTGCAAAAGGCAGCTTTACTTGAATAGCTTACATCCTGTGAAGATGCCTTTAACACCATCAAACAGCAACGTCTGCCTATCTCAGGTCCTTGGGAAGGACTCGATAGAATTATTTATTTATTTATTGAACTTGTATGCTGCCTGACTCTCAACAACTCTGGGTGGCTCACAACAATCAAAAACATTACAATAAAATCAATAAAAATAAAAAAATAAAGATAATATGATTGCCGAAGTATAAAAATCAAATAACTAAATGCATCCATTGGTATCTTAGCACTAGTAGAAAGTGCTGCATATAAGGTGCAATTTTTCTTGTCCCTTCCCACTCTAATAAACCCCATAATTATTCTACTTAGGTGC
Organism: Python bivittatus; assembly: GCF_059951505.1. Taxonomy (NCBI): domain Eukaryota; kingdom Metazoa; phylum Chordata; class Lepidosauria; order Squamata; family Pythonidae; genus Python; species Python bivittatus. The sequence goes on along the minus strand of NW_028277075.1, from coordinate 47,083,625 downwards.
TGAAGATGACTAGAAAGTTCTCTGAAATATTTCGTGATTAATGCCCAGATTTATAATAAATAAGGTGATCAGCAAATTTTGGAAGCCCTCTCCAAGTGCTTCCCACTAGCCCAAAGCCACATTGGATACAACCATATGGCTGAATTCATATACAGTGTTTCTCAACCTTAGCAATTTTAAGACATGTGGATTCCAACTCCCAGAATTCCCCAGCAGCCCCCCCAGTACTGCGAATCCCCACTGGGTCCCCATGCTAGTTGGCAGAGCCAGGTCTTAACACTCTTCCAGAAGGCCAGAAGAGTGGGGGCCAATCTCACCTCAGGGGGCAAAATGTTCCATAGGGTGGAACTAAATATTTCACTAAAACCAGAGACAAATCACATGTTAAAACAATATATGAACCTAAGTTTTCTCTCTCTCTTTTCCAGTTATTCTACTGAGGTTTTGTCTAGAGCAGGAGTTTTCAAACTTTCTAAGACTGTGGCACTCATTAAAAAAAACAAAAAATCATAAAATCTTTGGTCAAGGAGCAAAGCTTTAGTGAGAGAAAACTGGTTGCATTTGACTTTTTTTTTTTTTGCCCTTAGTTTCTCTTGGGATTCCTAAATTCTTGGGGAACCTCAGAGTTCTACCGAACACAGTTTGAGAAACTTTAGTCAAGAAAATATTCTTGAAAATAAGCACTGAGTTGGTTGTTGTTGTTGTTTAGTCGTTAAGTCGTGTCCGACTCTTCGTGACCCCATGAACCATATTGCGCCAGGCCTTCCTGTCCTTCACTGCCTCCCTGAGTTTGCTCAGTTTCATGCTCATTGCTTCAGTGATGCTATCTAACCATCTCATCCTCTGCCGTCCTCTTCTCCTTTTGCCTTCAATCTTTCCCAGCATCAGGGTCTTCTCCAAAGAGATCTCTCTTCGCATTAGGTGACCAAAATATCTGAGCTTGAGCTTCATTATCGATCCTTCCAATGAGCAATCAGGGTTGATTTCCTTTAAGATTGACTGGTTTGACCTCCTAGCAGTCCAGGGGACTCTCAAGAGTCTTCTCCAGCACCACAGTTCAAAGGCATCAATTCTTCGGCGCTCAGCCTTCTTTATGGTCCAGCTCTCACAGCCATACATTACTACTGGAAAAACCATAGCTTTGACTATGCGGATCTTTGTTGGCAAGGTGACGTCTCTGCTTTTTAATATGCTATCTAGGCTTGCCATAGCTTTCCTCCCAAGGAGCAAGCGTCTTTTAATTTCATGGCTGCTGTCTCCGTCTGCGGTGATCTTGGAGCCCAAATAAATGAAGTCTGTTACTGCTTCCATTTCTACCCCTTCTATTTGCCAGGAATTGATGGGTCCAGATGCCATGATCTTAGTTTTTTTAATGTTGAGTTTCAAGCCAGCTTTTGCACTCTCCTCTTTCACCCTCATCAAGAGGCTCTTTAGTTCTTCTTCACTTTCTGCCATTAGGGTGGTATCGTCCGCATATCTGAGGTTGTTGATGATTCTCCCTGCAATCTTAATTCCGGCTTGTGATTCTTCCAGCCTGGCATTTCTCATGATGTACTCTGCATATAGGTTAAATAAGCAGGGTGACAGTATACAGCCTTGTCGTACACCTTTCCCTATTTTGAACCAATTGGTTGTTCCATGACCGGTTCTAACTGTTGCTTCTTGGCCCGCATACAGATTTCTCAGGAGACAGGTAAGGTGGTCTGGTACTCCCATCTCTTTAAGAATTTGCCACAGTTTGTTGTGATCCACACAATCAAAGGCTTTTGCATAGTCAATGAAGCAGAAGTAGATATTTTTCTGGAACTCTCGTGCTTTCTCCATGATCCAGCGAATGTTGGCGATTTGATCTCTAGTTCCTCTGCCTCTTCGAAACCCAGCTTGTACATCCGGTAGTTCTCGGTTCATGTATTGCTGAAGCCTAGCTTGTAGGATTTTGAGCATAACCTTGCTAGCATGTGAAATGAGTGCAATTGTGCGATAGTTTGAGCATTCTTTGGCGTTGCCCTTCTTTGGAATTGGAACGTAAACTGACCTTTTCCAATCCCGTGGCCACTGTTGCGTTTTCCAAACTTGCTGGCATATTGAGTGCAGCACTTTAACACCATCATCTTTTAGTATTTTAAATAACTCAGCTGGAATACTGTCATCTCCACTAGCTTTGTTGTTAGCAATGCTTCCTAAGGCCCACTTGACTTCACTCTCTAGGATGTCTGGCTCAAGGTCAGTGATCACACCAGCGTGGACATCAGGGACATTAAGATCTTTCTTGTATAGTTCTTCTGTGTATTCTTGCCACCTCTTCTTAATCTCTTCTGCTTCTGTTAGGTCCCTGCCTTTTTTGTCCTTTATCATGCCCATCTTTGCACTAAACGTTCCTTTCATATCTCCAATTTTCTTGTAGAGATCTCTAGTCTTCCCCATTCTATTGTTTTCCTCGATTTCTTTGCATTGTTCATTTAAGAAGGCCTTCTTATCTCTCCTGGCTATTCTCTGGAAATCTGCATTCAGTTGCTTATATCTTTCCCTTTCACCCTTGCTTTTCGCATTCCTTCTTTCCACAGCTATTTGTAAAGCCTCATCAGACAGCCATTTTGCTTTCTTGCATTTCTTTTTCTTTGGGATGGTTTTAGTTGCTGCCTCCTGTACAATGTTACGGACCTCCGTCCATAGTTCTTCAGGCACTCTGTCTACCAAATCTAATCCTCTAAATCTATTCATCACCTTCACTGTGTACTCACAAGGAATATGATCTAAGTCATACCTGAGTGGTCTAGTGGTTTTCCCTACATTCTTCAATTTAAGCCTAAATTTTGCAGTAAGAAGCTCATGATCTTCTGGTTTCGGTATTGACCATCTGGTGATGTCCATGTGTAGAGTCGTCTCTTGTGTTGTTGGAAAAGAGTGTTTGCTATGACTAGCTTGTTCTCTTGACAGAACTCTATTAGCCTTTGCCCTGCTTCATTTTGTACTCCAAGGCCAAACTTGCCTGTTATTCCGATTACTCCTTGACTTCCTACTTTAGCATTCCAATCCCCTATGATGAAAAGGACATCTTTTTGGTGCTAGTTCTAGAAGGTGTTGTAGGTCTTCATAGAAGTGGTCAACTTCAGCTTCTTCAGCATCAGTGGTTGGGGCATAGACTTGGATGACTGTGATATTGAATGGTTTGCCTTGGATACACACTGAGATCATTCTGTCGTTTTTGAGGTTGTACCCCATTACTGCCTTTCCCACTCTCTTATTCACTATGAGTGCAACTCCATTTCTTCTAAGGGTTTCTTGCCCACAGTAGTAGATATAATGGTCACCCGAATTAAATTCACCCATTCCCATCCATTTCAGTTCGCTGATTCCCAAGATGTTGACGTTCAATCTTGTCATCTCATGTTTGACCACATCCAGCTTGCCTTGGTTCATAGATCTTACATTCCAGGTACCTATACAATATTGTTCTTTACAGCATTGGACCTTCTTTTTGCTTCCAGATACATCCACAGCTGAACGTCCTTTCGGCTTTGGCCCAGCCGCTTCACTCTTTCTGGAGCTACTTGGAAATGTCCTCCGCTCTTCCCCAGTAGCATATTGGACACCTTCCGACCTGAGGGGCTCATCTTCCGGCGTCATATCTTTTAGCCTTTTAACATTGTCCATGGGGTTTTCTTGGCAAGGATACTGGAGTGGGTTGAAATTTCCTTCTCCAGTGGACCACATTTTGTCAGAACTCTCTGTCATGACCTGTCCGTCTTGGGTGGCCCTGCACGGTATAGCTCATGGCTTCACTGAGTTACGCAAGCCCCTTCGCCACGACAAGGCAGTGATCCATGAAGGGGACTGAGTTGGTAGTCACCACCATTCATGGTAAATTTCCTGCTATGCTATTAATGTTTCTGTGAGAGCCCTTTCACCTTCTTCTGATCTTGAGAGGCAGGACGACTGTGTGTGCACTACAATCACAGTGCTCCTGCTGTGATTTTTTGTTTTTTATCTTACATAGTGCATGGGGAGAGGCCAACACTGTATGCTGAAGCTGTATGTGCATCAGATGTCTGCATCTTTGATTGAAGTACGTGCTACAACATGACATCTTATTGTAATTCAGGTGCACTGTGAGCTTTACAGGAATGAATTCCTTTGTACTAGGGCACAAAGTGTTTTGTCTTGCTGACACGATCTTCTTCCACATTTTCATGACATGATAGGCAGTGGGCCTTCAGCCAAGCACTGTAAATAGGACCTACAAGGGCATTGGACAATGTTTTTTTGACTTGAGTGCATCAAGTCACTTTCCTAGAAGTTCCCCTCTATTTCTCTGTAATATATATTTATATCATATTGCAGGCTGAATTCTCTTCAACTAAAAGCTGACTGCACCAAATCTGTATTTTTATCCTGACTACAGAACACATCTTAAATCTCTCTCCCTCCCTCTCTCTTTCTAAAACACACAGCAGTCATTTAATGCAGTGAATGGAATCAGTGGCAACTCTTTAGAACCCAAAATGTCAACCATAAATGTATGAGCCAGAAATTTAAGCATCAGATGCACTATATGGTCTCTCAAGGGGAAGAGTTAGTATAAGGCAGCTTCTGTGAATTACAACCTTATTGTTTTTCAGGAAAGAGTTTCAAAACAGTACATTGACTGTAGGAATTAGCTTCCATATCTTAGGCTGAAACCTTTTGGATATTGATACAGAATAAATCCCACTGTGCCTTGCTTGTGAGTAAATATGCATCAGATGGGGCTGCCTGCCAAGCAATAAAAAATATCTAATACAGTGGAAAGCTGCACAGTAGCATCAAACATGTTATCACTGTCAGAAGAAAAGACTTTCAGAGAAGCCTTACAGAAATGAGAAATACAAATACTCAGCGGAAACTTCAATGTTACACATGGGCTTCAGGAGGTTAAAGCAAACTTAGCACAGGCATACCACGCTTAAAGCATTACTACATAAACTACCTCATGAGGTGGAAATGCAGCTTCATATGTTCCATTGCTCAGCAACCTGTTAATGCCTAAACAGAGAAGATGTATTACAAATCTTTGAATTGTTAAAAGTTACTCTGCATCAATATTAAAGTAAGTAGTGGCCAAACAATTTTCTTTAAACATTAATAAAAATATAGATATGAAACCTGTTTCCAAGTCTGGAATCACATTAGCTTAAGATAATCTGAGGACTATTATTTTAGGACCTTATTATCTCACGGTTTTTCAGCAAATTTGTTCTACGGTAAGCCATGTAAGGACCAATCTTCTGCTCATTATCACGACTGAGATTAACCTTCCAAGTATTGATCTGATCCACATTCATGCGTTTTGACTCTGATCATATTGACAAATGGCCATATACAAAGGAAAATAGTACATAGTTCTGTGTGTATATGTACATGTGTTTTAACATGACTTGAAACATCAATGGAAATAATTAATCTGTCTCACCACAGCCTAAACACAGCTCACATTCTAAGGTTTGGTGAATTCTGCCTCACAATGGTAGTATCAGCTGACATCCAAGGATCAAAAAGCAACTTTGCTAGAAATGCTTGACCACAACAAGCCAATCCTCTTGATGCTAATTTTTCTGACATCTACTTGTAGTAGAAGTAATAGTAGAGTGCATGTACTTCTCACAGAACTTCAACATCAAAAGAAAGTAGATCATGTTGGACATATTTGGAATTTTCTCAGGATCAGACAAACTGATAAGAAGCTGCCAAAATCTGAAACTTGTTTTCAGTTTCCATTTGCCAGCTGGAATATGACATTTTGAAGCAAGCTCTTCATAAAAGGGAAGCAACAAGCAGGGAAAAGTTGGAGGAAGAATTTGGTAAGTTGTAAGCTACAACTTACAACCAGAGAATCATTTTTATCCAAGTGTTCTTTCTCTCTCTTTTTCCTTCTGAGCACAGTGTTTAGGGGAGGAAATCAAACAGACTTATTAGAAATTGTTTTTATAACTTCTGTTTGGCCACAAAAGCAATGGGCAGAAACAGTTTGAGATACTGAAAAATGCTTTAGAAAGCAACACTTTCTGGGAAGTGCTATGGATTTCATCCTTATAGAATAGCTTGTTTCTTTAATTCAGAAACATTTCTATTATTCACTAAGCAATTTTGATTGGCTTCTTATTATGGTATATGAACTTATCTTTTTCTTTTTGCTCAAGTTGGCATTAGGCAAAGAGTCTTAGACCCTTAGTCTCCCAACCATGGTTGTTTCTTGGCTGTTGGTGACTTTTATTAAATGTGGTGGCCCACTGCCCATGTCAGGAAGGATCACACCACCAATGATTTTTTCAGCAAGTAAGGTTGCTAAGGCACTAGAAGAAGTGGAGGAGCAGAGAATGGGGGTAAATCCTGAATGAGCACACAGTGAGGGAGAATAGAGACCAAATATTATCTTACCTGTATCACATTTGCCAGGAGACTCTGGTAGAGGTGCAGGAGCGCCTTCAGCTATTTTGTGTGTGTACATAGGCCTGTGTTGCAGAGTTGACTGCTGCCATTGTGGACACATGGACACTTTGGGACAGCACAGACAACACTGAAGACCAGGCTGGTGGGGCGTTGCCAACCCTGCAGCAATCTCCTGTGCATCTGGTCCTGTACTGTGACTCTGTGGAATATCTGGGAGGACTCTGAGTGTGTCTGGAGGGTGAGGGCTCTAGTACTGTGGCATAAGAAGGGTATATAATTTGGTATGTGTGGGTGGCAGGGGCAGCAGCTGAGCAATATTTTGATAGTGAGTCTGGAGGTTTGATTAGTTGTGTACATTCTGGCTACAAAAAGAGGCAGGCTGCTCAACTCTGGCAGGAGGGGTTGAGTGTAGTCATATCCTTGTAATATTGAATCAAGGGAGATTTGGCACAGAACATAAGGTGGGCTGTTAGAGGGGAAGGGAAGCTTCCAATGTAGTGGCAATCTCAACTTTCAAATTAATGGCTCCATACTGGGGACACGTGGCCAGATCTGTTTGCAGTAAGACCACCTTCATACAGGACTTGATGGCAGATGAGTCAGCACACCTGGCACAGATTACTGAAACCTGGCTGGCCAAGAGCAGTGATGCCCCCATGTCCAAAATCTGCTCAGTGAGATATCGGATCCTTCAGCAGGCTTGATGCCAAGGTCAGGGAAGGATGGTAATGGCCTTGATTGTATTCCTGAGATAGTGGCATATAAATGCTGATATGTTAGGTTGGGCTGTAAAGACAAGCCTGGGATCCTACTGTTGTATATGAAGGACTGTCTTCTCCAACCTATATTGGCATGACCTACTAAAGCATTGAGAGAGAGAAACTCCTCACAGTCCCATGCTTCATGGAGATGAGCGTAACCAAAGCTAGAAGATGCTGCTTCTCAGTGCCAGTGCCAGTGCTGTGGAATGGTGGAGATCAGACTAGGCCCTTCCTTGATGGCTTCAGATGTTTGTTAAAAACAAAGTATTCCAATGATGCTCACCTACTGCACCATCTTTTACTTGTTGTGGGTTGTTAATGTTATGGTGTTACTATTTTGTTTAGTTTGTTTTAATCATAGTACTGTGGATGCTTTAATTATTTTTACATATCTTGTAAACTGCTGAGAGTTTAGCACAATGTAAATTCAATAAATAAATAAATAAATAAATAAACACTGAATCTTCATATTCTGTTCCATATCCTTCCCCCTCCCCCAATCTTTTCTGTCTAATTACTAATACAAAAATACCTATTTCTGCTAAAGGCATTACCTAAGTACACAATAAATAATAGAAAACATGCACATGTCAAAGACAATCAGGAGTGAAGGAAGTTGTGAAAGTATAGCTTGTAGATAATTTATTTCCTTATTTACTCAAAAATAAGCACTGGGGCTCAGTCCTGATTTTGATAATTCCCACTGTTGTCCCAATATGAGTCATCTGTGTCTGGGATTTTCATTATTGACCAAACATTTTTTACTGGGAGAATTGAGTTGGTAACAACAAGAATTCCAACACTTGTATTATTATATTAAAATGAATTTGTACCCATTTTTGGTTTTCCATCTTCATACTTTGTTCTCTGTAGCATATGGTGCACTATCCTACTCCTTGTAGAGTTGCTGAAGAAGCTGTCTTTGTTGTTTATCGTAAAACTGTTGAAGACACAGTTAATATCAATTAATGTTGGAAACAGCTGTCAACCTCCCAGCATGAAATATTTCTCATAATGAATAAAAAAATATCAAATTTCAAATATAGATCCTGACATGTTTAGTTTTATTTATGCCATGTTGAAGCTGTTTAAATATGTTATAGTAGAAGAATCAAATACAATCAAACAAACAAAATATGCTTTGCTCAGAGAACTTGAAACAGTTGCTTGAATTAAGCTACCATGCAATGGAGCAATCACATCTTAAAACAATTATCAGTTCAAAGCACTAAACTGAATCTTATGTTTTTTAACTGTTATGAAGGATGATTTAAGAAAGTCAACACTAGATGAGTGGAACCAGCTTCTGATCAATGCAGCTGAAAATCATTCTGTAACTTATTTCTGAATATAGGCTCCAGCATTTTTAGAATATACTTTCCATTCAGTTTCAACATCACACATCTGTTAGTGGTGACTGTTGTTATGTTAGCTGCTGAGAAAAAAAGGAAATATTATTGCTGGCCTCCTATGAATATATTTTAAGTCCACCACATACTGGTGAATACGTGCTCGGCTGAAAGGAGCTGTGTAGCAATCTGTTTCTTCCAGGTCGGGAAGTGCTTCTTTATCAAGTTTCATTGGATTTCTGGGCAACCAGCTTTTCAGTTCCCTCATATTCCTCTGGAAACTGGAAAGAAAACACATTCTTTTATTACCATATGTCTCCTGTAGCTTTCATTATATATTTGGCATGCTGAAATGGATACTGGAAGGACAATGCTAGACTTCAAATCAATAAGGAATAGTCACCCAGTCTCTAAAACTGTTTCTCATCTAAAACAGAACAAGTGACAGATATACAAAGTCTGTAAGATGAAGTGATGAAAATAATTATAGTTTCTAACATAATTCTAATGAGGGAGGGGAGAAGAAGGGAAAAGACCAGCAGGAATGCTCTAAAATAGCCTTTTCCAGCCTGGGTGCCCTCCAGATGTGTAGACTCCAGCTCCTGGAATTCCTCAGGCAGCATGGCCAGTGATGGGAGTTGAAAACCACATATGTGTTTGAAGCCCAGTTTAGGGAAAGATTCTCCCAAGCAATACATGTAAGGACTGAACAATGTTCCACTGAAGACTGAACTAGAACATACACAAAATGAATGTCATCCTGCTCCATTTTCTCATTATTTAGTTAATTGTACACAAAAAGTACCCCAATCTGGATTGGAATTAGTGCCAGTGGGGACTACGAAGTCTAATATTTCCTTGCTCTGGCCCCTCCCTACATCACCAAGAAGTATTAAGATCTTTACATAGAATCTGATTGATATGTATGGTGTCAGTGCATTGCTGCTACTATTTCAAATTAAAGCTAGTCATCTTTAATAGCATGAAGGGGAATCCATGTTTGAATGTCATGTGATGTCTGGAATCCTGTGAAAAATATTGAAAAGGACAGTAATGGTAGCAGAAGGATGAAATGCAAGCTTGCTTTCTGTTAATTTAGGGAAGGGGAGTCATTCAGGAGAGTAGGTCCATGCTTCCCCAAATTGATGGCACAACTTAAGGCCCTCTCCAACAATCGTAAATGCTCTGATGCTTAACAGACATTTAAGGATGTCCTATAGCTACTCACATGCTCCTTGGCAATTCAGCTAAATAGATCAGGCAGACTTAGCTTTAATCAATAGTTGTGGCATGAAAACTCCACCAGTCTTAATAAATGCTTGGTAATTAAAAAAGAGAGAGAAAATATGCCAAGAAAATATTGGAAAAGGTAAAATGTCTAATAATAAAAAAGAATCCTATTTATCACATAAATTTAGTGTCTGATTCTGAAAGAGAATTTATTTTTATTTGCAATCTATATCCTGTTAAAATCAGTGCTAGGAATCGATAAATTTAATATTACATCCATAGGGTCTATATGACATTTGACTGTGCTTCCTTGTGGAACATTTTATGTAATGATTCATGTCCCAGTGAAAGAAGTCCATGGTAAGCAGGCTAGAAACTGGGAGACTGTGAGTTCTAGTTCCACCTTAGGCACAAAGGCAGCTGGGTGACCTTGGGCCAGTTACCCTCTTTCAGCCCTGGGAAGAAGGCAAACCATTTCTGAAATCTTGCCAAGAAAACTGCAGGGACTTGTTCAGGCCCAAAGCAAACAACCCCCCTCCCACAAAAAAAAAAAAAACACCTTAAGAAAGCATTAGGTGCATGACCAAGATATCTATGGGTGCATAGGTGGAGGCTAGTAGGTAGGCTGGCTGACTTGGTTCTGGGTGCTGAATGCCTTGCAAAAGCACTCAGGTACCAAGACTGGTCAACTATTTTGGAAGATTATCATCTAATTCTAGTGTGTGATGGGGCCCTTTGATCTGGAGGAGGGAAGTCAAAGATCAGGTTGGTAGGTTTTCTAAGAGAGACAAGGCAACAAGCAGAGACATAATAGATGTAATGTGTATAGGGAGATATGTCAGGAAAAAGGTGGTGGGCTGACTACAGGTAAGGTGTCCTTGGTCCTTGGTCCTGATGCTGTGTTCCAGTCTCTTGTGCTCAGCATTGAGACCTAGTCATTGGAGCTTTGGTGGCCCTGATTTTCATCTGCTGTTACTTACTGATCAGTCAGTTTCTAATAAGCCTTACCTCAACCTTGATTAATAGTGAAATGGTATGCATTACTGAAATGTACCTAGGTAAGAAGGGGGGTGGGTTTCCCCTCACAGAAATGTGCCTACTTGGGTGTGGCACCAAGTGAGACTTTGGGGGAGGGGAGGAAGTGTAATTATTGTCATCTAGGAGGCTCTGGTCATGTCCTGGTCATTGCTCCACAAACAACCAGAGGTGAGCTTCTCTTTCTGCTGCTAGTATACCAATCTCCCTGCTTTGCAGCTACCCAAGCTGCTCAGGGCTGTGGTCAAGTTGGTGGTAGAGTTCCCCTGACTGATGGCTCAGTGGGACTTCAACTTGCCTTCTCTGGAACTGGAACCAAAGGTGGCTCAGTAGTTCATGGCCACCATGGACTTGATTCAAGTTACTGATGGCCCAACTCATAGTGGAGATCACACATTAGATATGGTTTTTGTCTCAAGGCAGTAGTGGTATCATCTGGATTTGGGGGATGTTGTTGTCAGTCAGTTCTTATGGACAGATCACTCCCTGCTAGCCTCTTAGGGAGGAAATACCACTTTGATTGGTCTATTGCAGGTACCTGAAGGACCAGTCAGTTTCCATCAGGAATTTGGGGTAGCCCCTGGTTCTTTTGCATAGCTTGACCAAGTCCTTACTCATTGCTTGGAATAAGCAGGCAACGGCAGCCTTGGACTGGATCATCCCGGTGTAGGCTTCCCATGTGCGTGGATCCCAGAACCCCCCCTGGTTTTCATAGGAAATCCAGGAGATAAAACAGCCTAAGGGGAGTCTAAATTGTCTCTGGAGAAAGATGACAAGCAAGTCTAACTAAGCACAGGCCAGATCCTTTACTAAGGATCACCTTGTGATGGTAAGGGTGGAGAAATATACTTATTTCTCCACTCTTATTGCACCCACAGATAGATTGTCCCACAAGAAACCTGGCCCCATGTCATGTAGAGCTTTAAAAGCACTTTAAATTGCCCCTGAAAGCCTACTGGGAGCCAATGCAACTCACACAGCAGCAGTATTATGTGAGTGTACCATGGAATGCCCAATACTGCCCATGCTGCTGCATGCTGGACCAGATGAAGCTTCCAAATGCTCTTCAAGGGCAGCCCCATGTAGAGTGTCCTGCAATAGTCCAGATGGGAAATGACTCATGCATGAGTGACCATGAGCAGTGCCTCCCATCTAGAAATAGGAGCAACTGGTGCACAAGATGTAATTGTGCAAAGGCTATCCTGGCCACAGCTGCCACTTGTCCTCATACAGGAGCCACAAGTCCAGGGAGACCCCCAGGTTGTGCACTAATTCTGCCTGAGGGAGTGTTACCCCACTCAGTTAATGATGGAAGATCATTGGAATTCTGAGTACCTTTGATAACAATTATAATAACGTGTAGAACAAGGAGAGGCCTTTAATGTCTGCAGTAACAAATGCAATGACTTTGTCAGAGCTACTGAAAAGGAAGCTAGGAGTGAATACTTGTCCTTCTAATCCAGTTTTCATGGTAGGAAAGTCATGGGTTCTTCAATGAACTTGGTGTACAGTGTATCCTTTTCACACTGGCTAAAATGTCACTGAAGATCATGACTGCATTTTTCTCATGGGAACCAGTGCAGTTGTCTATACCTACTCCCTATATCTTCACCTTCACTGTCCAAAAGAAGGGTTTAGTTGCCTTCAAGTAGTATAAGTGGGTGGTAGATGCTGACAGTCTTAATATTTCTTCAAAAAATCATTAGAAGTACATCAATTTATATTCATTGGTCAAACTGATGCCCTCTTCTGGAGAGATTTACAAGAACGCACCTCTGTCTTAAAATACAAGAGGCAGTATATATTGTGACAGAGTGAACAGAACAGAACAGAGCAAAACAAAACAATACCCCACCAACAAGGCCTTGCTGCATCTGTAAGTATAGCTTCCTACAAAAGTGTTTATATTTTCAAGCAGCAATGGAAAGAGAAAGTTTTTTTTAGTATACAAATACATTAATTCTTCTATTTTGCTAAAAAAAGGAAAATAAAGAATCCTGTTATCCAACTTCCCCAACCTTCTAGCTTTCATATTTCATGATTATGCTGTCATTCATTTGATTCAGAAAAAATAGACATTTTCCCTCATAGTCCAATTGTGAAAAGCAAAGCTACTATTGTAAATTTAAAGTGAAAATACAGTTTGTATATATACATATAGTATCTTCAAAACAACAAAATTAATGTTTTAATAATGACAAGCAAATTTATATAGCCACCAAATGTGAAATGATTGCAAACTGCAAATGGATCCTTTTAATTCAGTCAGAATAAACTTTGGTTACAAGTGTCAAATAGATATCATTGTGTATGAATATTCATATTTATCCATTTTAAGCCTCTGCATTTGTATTTTAAAGTGGCTGGTGCAATTTTTGTAAATTAGGTCTATGTCAGAAAATATCAATGCAAATTGATAAGAATATGAAAGAAAGACTTTTGATCAGACCTCTAGATGCATTGGCTAGAAGTTTTCATTCTGGCAGTATGATAAAGGTGAGTTGTCATTTCTATGGACTTATAGCCATCAACCTGAATGACCTTAAACAAGGTTTAACAAAGTCATGGAGGATAAGGTTGCCAGTAGTGATATAGTAAATCCAGTGATATATTACTTCTAGTATCAGGGTTGAACAGCTGTTGGAGAAAGCTCTTTTACACTTGTTCAGCACGTGAACTTCCTAAGGAGTCCCTTATGGGAAAAGAATTGGGACTAGACAGGGTTTTGGTGTGACTTAACCCTGTTCTTCTGGAATAGAGTTGTTAATCTAGTTGCAGTTTATCTGTATATTACACTGCCTTTAAAATATAATGTAAGAAGCAACATTCAATTATTCCATTTATGAAAAAAAATGCTTAATCAATTTCTGTCCAACAAACAGCTGCTTGCAGCAGCCCCATATATGTAAAGAATTTATATATTGTAAAACAAATCCATCTTCGGAATCAATAGGAAGAAAATTGAAAATAAAATTGCAAATAACATGGCATGCTACAAATTAATGGTGTGACTATACTGCATTTTCCCCAAACCCCAGTCCCCAAGAAGGAGTCCAAGATAAAGTGCAGAAAAGGACAACCAAGATGATTATGGCAAGTGGATTGTGTGTGTGTTTTTTTTCCCTTTACCAGCAGTACCAGAAAATGAAGTTATTCAGTAAAGCTGAATGGTGGGAGATCCCTTGTTCTTGACAATGTACAGTTACTTTATAAAATTTGTTATCCTGTAATGGCCACCAACTTGGATAGCTTTAAATACTGATTAGTTGAATTAATGGAGAAGAAGATATCAGGGCCTGCTAGTCATGATGGCTATCCATTACAAGCAAAACCAGAGCCATCAAGCTTTCATACACCATTGTATTGGGAAACTGACAAGAAGAAACTATCACTCTGAGAGGTTGCTTATCGATTTTTGGTCAGTCACTGGAACAGAATGCGGGACTACATAAGCCTTTGGTCAGACCTAACATACTTTTTCACATATGACTCTTTATTGATCCCTAGAAGTCACATGGAAGTCCCCTCGGCTACCCTGATAGCATAAACAGAGAGTATCTGGTGACTCTGTGCTTTTAAATGGAATTATGAGCATGCACCCAGCTGTTAAAAAATTACATGGGCATGTGAGAACAAGCCATCAGAAAGGCATATCTCACAACGTGCAAATACAGTTTCACTTAGATTTAGTAAAGCTTATTCTCAGACATAGTTCTACAGGACTGCATTCAAAAAATGTGTCGTCTTATCTGACAAAAAATAAATACACAAAAATATTTATATTTAATATGTAACATACTGTAGTGTCTTTCTTTTGGTTGTGGGCAGAATTGTTTCTTTCCTTTCCCTTATTCCTCTCCAAGTGAAAAGTAAAATATTGTTTGTTTCTTTCCAAATGAAAGCCTACATCCCAGAAGAGTGACTAAAAGATCCGTGGGGTCACACTCTGGCTGACTTTTCCATTAAAATAATTGAAGACGTCCACCGGTCTATGATTACCCTTTGGGAATTTCGCCTAACAGAAGAACCCAAACACACAAGAACAGTGTTTTAACAAACACACACACACACATACACACACACAAAAAGACCTGTAATTCTGATTATAAATCCCTCTTCTGAATTTCAAAAATCATCATAATTCCATAGGGAATAAACTATCATTTTTATTAATATTATCTGAATGCGAGTCCTGTCTAGATTTTTTTTTCCTTGCGAGAAAATGGTTTATTTCACACATAATTTAAAGCAAGTAAGAATAAATGTATATAATATAAAAAGATATATCTGATACAAAGCAAGCACGTGCATGACTGGGAAGAGGAGGTAAGCAGTTGTAAATTTTTATTATTAAATACTACAGTCTACAAATATTTAATATCTGCATGTGAAAAGCGATGCTTTCCACACAAAATATATTTTAAAAATAATTAACATATGAAATAGTCTGAATATTAACAAGATGCACATTCCTAGAAACCCTAGTCAGATCATTACCTTAATCTCCTTATTTTCCCTTAATTTAGATACTCAACCAATATCAGTAGTAAAGGCAAGGTAATACTGTAATATCCAAGATGATTACTTTGAAACAGAGTTAAGAGCATTCTGTCATTTTATTTCAAAGCATTATGTTTGTTGCTTCTCCTTCCAATTAAACTTTGCTATGGAATAAATCCATCACAGGAGAAATTGGCTTTACAACAAGACAACTTCACCTTCTGTTACATTTAAAAAAACAAAACAAAACAAAACCCTGCTTAACAGAGTATGATGGAAATGCAGTAGAACTTCTCTAAATTCCTTGAGAAATTAAAAATAAACATAGCTGGATGGAGCAACAATTCTTCATAAAACATTTATGTTATATTGGAAATACCAATATTTGCAAAAGTGTTTTAAAAAGTTTACATTGAAAAGCAATAATTGGGACTTTCCGCACCAGATTGCAGTTTCCCTGTGCTATCTTCAGTTTGAGATTTGAAGGGCTCCTACTCTACTGGCATTTCAAAGGGCCCTAAAGACCTGGCTCTTTGCCCAGGCCTTTGGCAGGATGACTGATGCCCCTTTCTTCCCTTTCTCTGCCATCATTGCTCTTTTGTCTTCTGCTGTTTTTGTGTTTTTAAATGTTTTGACCACCCAGAGTGGCTATCATCATCATCATCATCATCATCATCATCATCATCATCATCATCATCATCTTCTTGGGGGTGGAGACATGCCACCAATGAAATTGTATGCTTAGTATACAAGATCTCCGTGTGTCTTTGCCTTGTTCACCTGAAGGGGCCTTAGGAAATAAAGCGATGAAAGCTCATGGGTTGGAATCATGGGTTGGAGCCAAAGAATGAAGTTTAACTTAGACAGCATTTCTATCTCCTTCCAAAATATAATGTGATGGGCTATGGTGGCTGTTGGTATCACAGGGAAATGGCTAACATTGGATGGAAATCTGCTTATACAAATTAGAGTTTCCCCAGGATCCTGAAGATAAATGTTCTTGGGAAGACTTAGTACTACAGGAAAAGGAACCAATAAAAGACTTATTTTCTACAATCTTCTTTCTGCTCAGAGCTTTTAAGATCCATTTTTTTCATATCCCTCTTATTTGGAACCCCACTGTTTTATTTACTGATAAAACATAATCATTGGGCTATCTTGTTTCTGGTGAGGTCAGTCACATACTTAAAGCAGAAAATAAATAAACAGCAAAGTTCTACTGCCTCCATGATTCAATCAACTTTCTCAAGGCCCTGTGGGATAAATTTACAACTGCTAGAATGGATTTATCATATGCAGGATGACTATCTGGCAAAATTAAAAGCTATGCATCACCCACCAACCTGCCCATGGTTTTGCTCCTCCAGTCAGTGTAATAACATTTTTTCCTGAAAGAACAGCAAAAATCATCAGAGTACAGTTTTACATAGAGGTGAAGGAAATACATATCAGAAATAGAGTTTAATAATGTCATAGCATGCACCATTAGAAAATGAAAGTGGACAGAAGCTCAACTGCGTGGATAAAAACTGAGCTACTTAAGTTAAACATTTAACATGCCCTAAGACGTTACAGGTTACCAAAAGCTCTCAGACTGCAAGCCTTTCACCTTTCAGTTATACATTTATTTCTTAATGGCATGAACAAAAATAGTATGAATAAAAACATCAGTTGATATTTTGTGCACAAGTCATAGGCCGTAGATAGCTGGATGCAGAGAAAGGAACTATTTGCTTTTCTATTCTGCTTCTGTTGCTATTATTCTTAAATGATTACTCAAATGATTTTTTGAATAAACCAAAAAATCTTCCAATATTATCTGAAGGAACAATAAATGCAGAAAGCACCATTTTGGAAATACAATACATAAAGGGATGCCATGAAAAACAGCTGCATAGCCTCTTCATGCTGTTGGGATTTTGCCTTGTATTTTTAAATGTGTATTGATTCAGCTGGAAAAATTGATACATTCATGTGGAATTCAAATTGTAGATTCTTTTTAAGGACAAATCACACTTACAAATAACCGCTACCTCCCCCTCCCCCAATATACAAACAAATATTGAGCGCTCTAATTGATAAGCCATGGCTAGGCAACACAGTAATTGTTGGTTAAAAGTGGCACTCAGTAGTTCCTTCTTTCACACCATGATTGCTGCTACTAAGGCTGTCTACTAACTCCCCATCAGCTTACTAGATTGGGTGCATATCAGTACTATGATATTATGGAAGCTGTTTTTCACAGTAAAAAGCACGTTCCTTGACTACTCAGTGATAATCTGACTGATTATCTGGGATTATTAGGAAGAGAACTTCTCCAGTTGAAGAGGAACATGACTGGGGAAGTTTTGGGTGTGCATATGGATGTGCTAACTGGTATGATACATATGCACCTCACTAACTGGTAAGCCATGCAATCCACAGTGGTGCAAACCTCCATCCTTGCTGTAAGCTGTTAGACTGAGCCAGGGGATCATAGGAGATTGAAGAGATGCTACTGGACAATTTACCAACTTTGTTTTTGTAATGACATAACACAATGGGATCTGAACTAAACGAGCTTCTACAGTAGGACCAATCTACAAGTGTTAGTTGTTGAGCAA
This sequence comes from Python bivittatus, assembly GCF_059951505.1. Lineage (NCBI taxonomy): Eukaryota > Metazoa > Chordata > Lepidosauria > Squamata > Pythonidae > Python > Python bivittatus. The sequence continues at coordinate 47,065,721 of NW_028277075.1, read as the reverse complement.
CGCTGGACAGAATTCTGCATGTTGGGTAGGAAATTGTAAAAATGAGTTTTCTTTTTTTTTTTTTCATTTGTGTTCTGTAAGATAATTATAAGTCTAGTGGAAAATCACAGGAACAATTCTGGGTAGTGAATCCAATTTTCAGTAGTAAAAAGTTTTAATGGTGCGCAAAGCAGAGCGAGTCATTTTTATTTGACAAATAACAGGTTCTATGTCTCAATTTAATTTCAATTATATTCTAATTCTCATCCTTCCTACAGAATACAGAAGCAATGTAATTTAAGCTACAGTTACATCACTGTCATTGGCAGTCTAGTTCCATTGCTTCATGTCTTCATGTTTCCATTAGAGATGAGAATAAGGCTAGAGTATTATACGTATAAAATAGTGTCTGCACACTACAAACTGACCTGGACCATTTTATTTATAATCTCACTCTGCATTATTTGGAAGTCCTTTCACCAATAAATGCAGCTGTGCTGAACTACATGTTAATTTTGTGCCAGCTCCTGCATGGGATAGCAGCACTATAGTTGGAATATTTATACTGATTGTTATTATGTCTGAACCCTGATCCAGAAAGTGCTCTGAGTTAACAGTGCATGCTGTGAAATCTTCTACATGCTGCATTCTACAACTCAGATTAACTTTCCTGTAGTCAACATGAGTTTCCATTGAGGAGAAGCAGCATGGGGGCTGCATTGCTTGTGGAATGAAACCAAGGAGCCCTACAACATCCACTCCAGAACCAGTGTTATAGCCCTGCTGACATACTTGTTTATGTAGCATATTCCCATTCATAATCTGAGAAAAGGAGCATGACTAAGGATCTGCTGAGTCATACTTGCAGTAGGACTTTTGTTACATAAAGATGGAAGAAGGGCAAGATTGGAAGAAAACAGGGGAACAATGGTACGGAGCAAGAAGGGTGAGAAAAAGGAAGACATCCAGTCTTTTAAATTCAACTACAACTCAATTCTCTACTCTTCACCAAATGGGTAATTGGTCTTTACATGGCTAGGGCAACAACCTCTATGTTTTGGATTTTCAGTGTTGTTCAAAGAAGTTGTTTAGAAAGAAAGATTGCAACATGCTGGGAATCTTTAAATACTTGGCCCAGGATCAGTACCCAAAATGATCATGTCTGGGTATATAGATCTGAGTGGCCTTTAATGATTGATGCAAGGTTGTTAAAGTATCTTTAATTTGTTTTGAATCAAAATTACAGACAGCGCTGATGAGACAATTGTTAGCCTGATGCCTGCAGCAGTAATTTTACACCAATGCCCAAAGGGGTCCCATCCTCAAAATAATGTCATTAAGTCAGGGACAGAGAATTAGAAATTATCCCTTGGCATGAAACTTCTCCACTCAGCTGGGCATTTTTAAAGGGAAGAGGGACCATTTCGTCAATCTCAGGATTCCATCCAGATTCAGCATAACTTCATTATCCCAACCTACCCCTTTCTAAACATTACACACTGGAAGAAGGAAGATTGGAGCTGCACAGTGGCCTTTCCCTACTACTTGGAAAGCTTGCCAAGTACGAACAACCTGGGCAAGACCGGGAGAGAGATACATGAGCCAGAAGTATGTGGGTAAGTGCTGGACCATTAGGCAACATTACTTTGCCCAGGAAACCCTCAAACCTAATGTAAGGCCTTGATTCCATCATAACAGGATCATTTATCATTAGATTTATATTCTACAATTCCTCCAGGGGCTGAAAACTCCCCATAACAGCAACCCTGTGAAGTTGCTTGGGCTGAGAGACAGTGGCAGACTCAGTCAGTGAGCTTTCATGGTTAAGGATGGACTTGAATCCTAAATCCATCATCTTAAATACAGCACCACACTGACTCTATCCGTTTTATTGTAGACCTAAGAAGTGGCAGAAGGATACCAATGTGTAGAGATTGCAGCAGACTCTGCTGAAGATCCCATCAGTTTTTAAATCTTAAAATCTAAAGGATTTGTTATCTAAATGTTATATTTATGCTTTCATTATGCAAGGAATAACACTGTGCAAAATTCTTTGTTAAGGAAAATAGGAAAACTGCTAAAAATGTTAGCTGCTATTAATCCTTCCTTCCTTGCTTTTTTTTTTTTTTTTACTATTTTTTCCTGGCTGAAGTTAATATGAGGAAAATGCTGGATTGTTTATAGCATTGCTAAAGAACAATCTAATAATTCCATGAAATTGATTTGTGTTTTTTTCTTAAAGCCAATGGCTCGTTTTCTGGCAATTGATAGAATCCACAATCTACTTATTTCTGGAAGAGCCTCACTAAGTTCAAGACCTCTTCTCTGGAGTAAATAACTGCAGGCTGCAGTCAATGCCCTTGAGCCAGCAGATGTACTTATCCTCCATTGGAATTAATTTGCATTAAATCAGGGAACCAATTACAGCTGCTTTGATTATTTCAAAGTTTCAGAAGCTTGTGCCTTAAGACAGCTTTCAATGTGCTCACTGTACACACGCAAATGAGCCAAACCCACTCATCAGGTGGTACAAATTCATCATATCCAAAGGGGGGGACACAAATTACATTGCACAGGCTTTGAAAGTGACAGCAATGCATAGAAAGACTCACTTTGGCTTCTGCTTTATCTGTTGCTTGTGGAATCGACAATGGGTTGGCTGAGCAATTCTAACAGAAAGCTTTGGCACGCTCTAATATCTGATTTCTTTCCTAGCTGTAACAAAAGTGCAAAACTGAAAATGGAGGTAAGTTTGCATTTGTCTGTCCCCTTCCTGGACTAAGCGGTAGGAAGGAAAATGGAGTAACTAACTTGGGTAGTTCTGCACTGTGGGGTTGAAATATAGAGAGGGTCGGTTCCTGAAGACCTCCTGCCTCTCCTAGCCATGTCCAGTCCTCTGACCCCTGGAATGCTGTCTCAGGAATCATGCTTCTTTCCTGCATTAAAACGTTCCCAGAAAAGATCCCATTCCAGGTGACTGGATCAACACAAGGATCCTTGAAGCAAGACTACCCCTCCTACAGAGCAGCATTAATAAACACTATGCTTGCTGTAAATTAATCTGCTTGATACTTCACCATTCATAATTTGGAAACTACCCACATTGTGGGTATAAAATGTAACGGTCAACCTATATAAAATAGTTTTTGTCAGACAAATTCTTAATTTAACCAGAGACAAAATTAAGTATTGTATTCTGTTACCTGAAAGGCATCCTAATGTTCATTCTTTCAGCATATTTGCAGAGTGTGTCCCAAGGACAATGAATTTTTACAAACATAATGTCATTGTTTGTAACAGCTGGCTGCAAAAAAGAAACAAATTAACAGGCACAAATCTTTCAGATCTAGGTGGCATTCTCTTTCTTTTCCCCTAAAAAACTTCAGATTTAGCTTTGGGCTCTAACTTCAGCTTTCAGTCAGGGGTGTTTTTTCCATTCATTAGAGATGGAATTAAGTGTAGAATGGTATCTATATCTGATGGGGGGGAAAAGAAAACCAGAGTCTGAACTAACCCAGTCTTCAAAGATCACAACACTTTCTGAACACAGTTCAGCTGTGGGAAAAAATGACTATATCTAGTGATATGGGTGTATGGTATTTAAGTATAGTCTTTTTTTTTTAACTGTGCACTTGGATTTGTTGAAGTCAATGGTATTTCTAAGGGAACTACAAATATACTCTTCTTTGGCCCAAAAAAAAAAAAAAAAGAGGCTTGAAGCTTGCCTCTAATCTAGATAAAGTTCCAACTTATCAGAGAACAGAGTTATCACCAACTTTCAGAACTTTCATGGACGTTACCCCACAAAGTCATAAGTAAGATATTTTTTGGCTATTCTTAATAAATTACAGAGCAACCTAATCCTTCAGACGAGGGTGTTAAGAGGGAAGAGTTGGTGAGCCTGTGGCAGGAAGACATCTGTCCTGGGAACTCACATATGCCCAGGAAAACTGCACATATCATCTAATATTACAGGTATTCTTTCTGCCCCAAATCAGACTTTTTGAGGAAAGAAACATTCTGGCTTTGCTGGAGAAGCTTCCAGTTCATGCTACCCTCACAAGTTGAGGTGAAGCCATTAGCCCCTCCCAATTGAATTCAAAATTGCCCCCCCCCCCCCATTTTCATCCTGTGCTGTAAAAGCAATGGATAATCTGTCATTTTCTTCCCTCTGCTTTATCACTGTTCTGTTGTACTTACGATGAAGCTGAATTTATTTGGTGAGAAGTGCCATCATTTTTTCCTAAGTTTATTTAGGGGATAAATAATCATACTTTAAAATCTCAATGCCACCAGCCCAAAATGTCCTTTTCCTTGAAGCCCTGCATCTTAGATGGGAGAGGGAGTTATAAATTGTCTCTCGCTTACTCAGAGGTCTGGTTGATTATGAACAGTGAGAAGAACACTGCATGATCAGATAGTACAGGACCTAAATTGTTTCTCTTTAAAGAAACCCATCAACAAAACTCCTCCGTACTTATTTACAGAATTATTTTTTTGCTTTTCACATGAACTGCTAGTTTCTCTCTTTTCTTTTGTTTTAGATATACTTGCTATTTTTCCTTTCCCTTCCCTACTTTTTACACAATCTAGCTTTCAACTAGCCACTGTTCTCCTAACCCTCCCTCCCTTCTACTCTCCAAGGTCTTCTAGCATTTTTTTGAAGGAAATGCTGAGTTAATCCTGTAATCGCTTTAGTAAAATGCAGATCATCTAATGGATTTTCGTTACAGTAGTAGCCATTTTGAGGAGGTAGAAAATGCTACCAACCTCTCTTTCTAACATTAATCCTTCTGCGCGTAAATTCTTTTCAAAGGTGCTTCTTTTCTCAATTTGAGGACTGGACTTTTTGTAGACTAAAATGTAATCAATACGTTTTTTGCCATCCTTGAAGAACAGACCCGATGTTGCCAGGGCAGACATGTCACTCTGAAAGAAAAAGAGGATATATAATGGACTTTTAAACATAGGAACACAGTCCAGGAAAGGATTAAAAACATGGGAAGTATTTCTAGGCACAGTGGTTTCTTTGTAGCCCTAAGAATTATATCAAAGACAGAGGAGAAACCTAGAAAAAAGTAATTCTTACTCTTTCTTAAGTCTTTTAAACATTTTGTCTCTAAAATCCAGATATTTAGATAAAAGTAATCAGGATATTGATGGCATTCAGTATAGGTAGCCCCCATAGTTAAGTATGGAACTTATCATAGCAAAATTTGAGTTAAATACACGATGATTCAACTTAAATACACAATAGTTTGAGTTAATTTCACAACACTATTTATACAGTATTATACAACAATATTGTTCCAGCTTACATACAAATTACAAATTTGACTTAAGGACAGATCTTGGGAACAGAACTTGTTCTTAAACTGGGGACTACCTGTACTGTAAAATCTGTACAAAGCTTTCCTCAGCAGCCTTAATTAAAATCAGGAGTGATCACACTTCAGTGACAAAAGTTTCAACTTAACGGGGGGGAGGGGGGGGAGATGGGACCCAATATATAGGTTGATGGTACAAAGTGAGTCACACAAGAACGCTCTCTCTCTCTTTCTCTCTCTCTTTCTCTCTCTCTTTCTCTCTCTCTTTCTCTTTCTCTCTCCCTCTCCCTCTCCCTCCCTCCCTCCCTCCCTCCCTTCCTTCCTTCCTTCCTTCGGGCAACAATTTTGAGAATTTGTTTTTTCATATTTGCTTACTTGTTTGGATTTATAGCCCATATGTTTCATAAGAGCTCAGTAGTAATATGGGAGAGCTAACCTAATGTTTTACCATACCAGCTCTGTAGGTTGGACTAAGAAAGAGTGACTAATAAACTCCATGATCAAGTAGAGATTTTGAGCCTCAGACTCCCTAATCCAGGTTCTAACCACTATAGTACATTGGTTCTCTTTTTAACTCTGTTAAGCCTAAAGCTATTGATTAAAGTTTATTTACAATCAAAAACCAAAATATCAAGCATACAATCCAAACTAGTTGGGTAGAAACAAGTGGAAGAAATAGGAAATTAAAGAATTATATACATTAGAATGGTTTTTAAAAATGAAATCACTATGTTAAGTCTATTTTCTGACTTCATGTTACCATTTCAATGCTTCTTACCTCAAAATGGCATAGCTAATATCATTCAGTTTTGGAAATTGTAGTTGGAAAAGGAAGCATAGAAGAGCCCTCAGTTTGCCAATCTCTGATGTAGATGTCAATGGCAACGTTTTGAATTCCAATGCAAACTGGAGTCTCAGTGGCCCTGATGCTGCTTAGCCTTGGCAATTTATTTGTTTATTTATTTATTGCATTTATATAGCCATCCATCTCACACAAAGCAATTATTTGCCTTTCCTCAGAAACAGGGACAACTGTGATGCACATAAAAAGAGGCAGGGCTTCAATCACATAGTTGTGGTGTCCCTATGACTTTCATGATCCCCCTGTACACAGCACTGCTCAGAAAGCAATACAAGCCATCCCACAGAGACAGTCTCCATGCAGATTTTCTACCACATCATCCTCTCCTTTCCTAAAGCAGCATAAAAGCCGACCCTTGAGAAACACCTTTCATGGCCTTGAGGGCTAAGTTGACAACAACTTCCACTTTTGTTGTGTGACTTGGAAAATTGGAGCAAAACAGTTCACAGAATGATGAGACAGAAGAAAGTAAGCAAAATTCTGAATTCAAATGTCTGAATTCACATTTATTTCAGTTCCAGGAGTATCTGTAGGCTTTGGGTGGGTTGTCAGTAATAACCATACCCCTAAATGGATGCATGCAAAATATAAGGAACAGAACAGGGGCAAGCAAGAACACAGATTCGCTACTTATCCAGGTGCAACTGCTGCTGTTTTATTATCTATGAGGCTTAATGCAATTCTTTTGTCCATTATGTATAGAATATCAGGGAGCAACAAGCAGTATAAGACCCATGAATAAATCTTCATTCTAATAGCAACATCAGATCCCACTAATAGAGGATAAATAGGTTCATCATTTCTCTCTTTTGTGTCTAGCCTTATGTTTCAGATGAACCATGACAGCAAAGTGGAATACCCTCTTGGTAAGTGGAAATCATGAGCAAATAGCATGTTGCACATACCACAATTCTGATATCAGTAAAGTTGATGTTTAACACCTAGTATGGAGGAAATGCGGAAAAATGGCCTTATAAATGTTATATCCTGTCCCTGAGCTCTTTTTTTGTGCTAGAACAGAAGATATAAACATGCAACAGGACAAACAATTTGCTCTTGTTGAGATTGCAGTTAGTCAGAATTCTATGGCCACTGTTAACACCCACTCCTCACTGAATTGTTTTGGATCCCCCCTCCAATATAGTTTTGTTTCCCTTGATTGCTACTTTTTCTAAAGGATATGTATGGTTGTATGCTACAAACTTGGAAATTCTGTAAGTCCCCAATATTTGGGGCTTGGCTGTAGATGGTGCTGTTTCACCTCATTAGGACCCACACAATGAATCAGGTCACTATTTGTCTTCAGCTGCTTGCCCTATTCTTGTTCTTTCCAGACATTTTGAGCTAAAGTTCCTAGAAGTTCAAACCTGGAGGGTGCCAGGTTGAAGACAAAAAGAGGTTGAATGTAGAATAACTATTCTACAACCTGTCTGCAGCACCACTGTTACTTTAGTTGTACCCTGAACAAACAAGAGAGCTTCATGGGTAATGCAGTATGCCTGAGGTTCCCATTAATAGTCAGTAATAAAAATGGGTTAAAATAGATTTTAAAATGCATTAATACAAATGGCAGCACCTGTCTGACCATGTAGGAGATAAGAAATAGAGCAGAGTTGGGCTTGGCTAGGACTTAGGCAGGAGACTGCCAGGAAATACCAGGCCCATAGCTAAAGTGGAAAATTGAAGCACATTCAAGGAGAAAGCACTGGCAAATCCATGTGTGTACTGTGGGCAAGAAAGCTGCATAGGCATGTCCATGATGTCCCCAGAATCCAAGCTTGACTCAGCAACTTTACTTTTTTAATGGTAACTTTTTTCAAGAAGAAATAAAAGTTGCCTCATGAGAACCAATATCCCTTTTTATAGAGTGGATCACAGCTCTGCATAAACAAGTTCAAGACTGCACTGCAGCAAGGTTTATTTCTGACTGTGTTGTCACCAATATGGCCAAAGGGAGATGTATTGGATAATAACTCCTTCACTAGCTGGCACTACATCAAGCTCTTTGTAGCCATTTGTTGTCCTGATATTTTCCTATCTCTTTTGTGAAATGCAAAGAACTGTCTTGATAAAAGTACTTTCATCTATTGGTTATCCCCCCATCTTCCACTTTTCTACCAGTCAGCTTGAAATAAAGGTATGTGCCACTCAGCTTGTTCTTCTGTATCTTTGCAGCCATTTACTCATCACCTTAACTGACCTCTCCTTCAACAAGGCAAGACCAAAAAAAAAAAAAAAAGTGATATACGTTTCCAGAAATGTGAACAGTTTAATCTATATATCCAGTCTAAAACCTGCTGCAGCTCATTCATGTCATGATATTAACCAGGAGTGGGCAATCTTTTGGAAGCCAAAGGCAGGCTTTCTTTAGGTTGGTAGGTAGATGGCTGAGATTGGGTCTTGTCACACACCTGGCCATGTTATCCCTCTCACAGTTTGCAGGTAGATGAAGTCTATTTTAAAATGTCTTTGAAAATCATGCCATTTGGGGGCAATAATTTGGAAGAGAAACTATGCAAAATCAATGTGTTCCATTTTATTGGGAAATGCTTTTGGCTCCTATAAATATTGCAGAAGGCTTCCTGACAAAAGCAATCAACAGTAACAACCCATCTACAACATTTCAACCAGCATGACAACTGCCAAAGTGCGTGTCTCTTCATAATGTAAGACTGGCCATTCCTACCTCACTGAGGGAAGAAATAAAAATATATATGAAGGGGTGCAGTTTCCAGGTTCCTGACTATGCTAAGAGAAATCATAGCACCAAAGGGTGTGCAGCCATTTTGAAGGGGGAAGAGAGATGGCAAGAGAACAATTAGCAAATTATTTTAACAAGGTCTTAGATAATCCCCCTTCAATAATAAGCAGTTTTCATGAGTTTCTTTCAGCATATTCCTCACAGATTACAATTATACACCAGGCAATCTATGCTGGGAGGATGCAACTAAGGAGCACGCTATTGCTTTGGTTTCTAAGTTCCAGTGCCATAACCCCCACCCAAGCAAGCTGGCATGGCATTCTGTAGAGTCAGAGATGACCTTGGGGAGGCTAGACAGAGATGATGGTTGGACAAACACGAGTTAAGCCTGGGGAATAGAGAAAGTTTGAGAAAGAAACTCAGACTGACTCATCCCTAAATCATTAGAATATGAGAGGGAGGGAGGGGAAAACTAAATCAGGCTTTCAAGATTCTGTTACTGTAGCCTCTCTCAGTAGTTCCAGGCTAACTTTAGTTCCAGGGACATGGCCTACCTTGATGGGCTGACACATTCTGGGGAAGGGAATAAGGTTTGTTTCCTCCTTGAATAAGGAGGATCAGGGATGGATTCCTAGCCTGACCCTTGCAGTGAGTCCCAGCCTCCAGCAGTGTTGATACAGACAGCTGAGGCCTCAGTATCACTGAAATAGCCTTACTCTTACCCCACTCACACTAGCCACACTGCTCAGCCTGTAAGAACAACATCAGCTCTGGGTAGAGAGCCAGAAGACAGAAAGGAGGAGGACACACCTTCACTTCCATGCTATCCAGGCAGCACTGCTCATTAGTAGATAAGTCATTTGTAATTAGATTTGATAGGTCCTGGCTGTGAATTAACAGAGGCTGAGAATATGTTTATTACAGGCTTTAGTCAAAGGGATTTAGTGCTGAAAAAATCCATTTTCATATACATGAGACCCTGTTACGTTTGTTTCTTGGAATCTTTAATCCCCTGCTTCATCCTGACCATATATTTGCTTTGCCCTTTGGATCAAGTGTTGACTGTTCTGGCTTGGACTGAATCAAGTTAACAGACTGTCTTCGTAAATAATCGGAGATACCTCACGGATTTAGGGCTTGCTGAAAGTTAGCGGGCCAGGGCAGTGGATCCTACAATGAAATATCATTCAACTATTTTTGCCTCATTAGAGTGCTCTTTGGTTTTATCTACAGTATTAACTGTTACCCAAGAACAACCATTTTCAATTTTATCCTCAAATCTACAGTTAATTCACAATTGATTTAATTTTGGTATGACTGATATTTAGTACCGCTTGGAAATAGGCTATATTGTAAAAAAAAAAAAAGCCTTGTGTTGATATAAGACTATGGTGGCATTTCCTACATTAATGAGAAACCACAGAGACTATGAACAGTACAAGTGACAAGTGGGGAATATGTTACTGTTGTAAATGTGACTGTTGTGTCACATTTTGTCCAGCAGAGGACATTGTTCAGGACAATATATCATAAATCTCTGCATGAGACAAAACAGCTGGAAATGACATAAGATAATTCTCATGCTGAGATTCCTCACTATTACTTTCAATAAAATATAGAAAGCCCTATGCTAATATATTATTGTGTCACATTTTAAAAAGGAACAAAGGCAATTACCAAGCATATGTGTGAATTAAGTTCACTCCCAATAGTGTAATCAAAAGATCCCACTGACCCTTGACTGTAAGATTCTAAACTCTTGCTAAGAATGTTCATTTCACAATACAGAAATATGTTGCCAAGTGATATGATTGAAAATATGATTTGATTTAGGAACCTCCTCTCTCCTAATTTAACCCATCACTGGATCAATCCATTAAAGTACTTCGTCAGTTTTTGATCAGTTATTGTATTATTTCATGTGACACATATCACAATAAGCCTTGGGCTGTTTTAATCATGCTTTGTTGAACAAGTCACAGTGATCTGGATCACACATAACACTAAACCATATACCATGGTTTACCAAACTATCATGGCAGGTTTTAGGCATCACACTAAGCCAAAAGGAAACAATTATATGGCTTTGTGTGAGAGGTGAACCCAGCCATTACTTTTTTCTGAAAAACCTTTAAAATTATTATTTTAATTTGGTCGGACCATGTGCATGGTTAACTGCTTCTGTTGGTAACTATTTGACCAATATTATACTTACAATGACTTATTAATCTCCCCTAATAAAGGAACCCTATATATTCTGGAAAAGTGGACGTGGCCAGGGGAGGGGAGGGGAGGGGAGGGGACTTATCTTGAAAGTGTAAACCATTGAATACAGATCTGTGCTAACAAACCAATAAGTCCTTTCTCAAATTAGACAGAGAACAGTTCTCTGATCCAGTTTAATCTGGTTTGGTTCATTCTTAAACATAAACTTAAAAATATATATTTTAAGTCTCATTTAATAATATATTTTAAGACATTTAAGCAAATACAAAAGTTTCATTCTATAGAGACTATGCTTCTCTGGCGGACAAGCAACTGATCAAAGGCTCTTTTTCTTTATTCAGGAATGCTGTTGTTTTAAATAGAAATAGTAATCATATTACCTTTTTATCTGTGTTTCAAACTGAGAGAAAATCACATTAAATTGCAATGATACACATTCAAGGGAAGGTAGAAGACATTCATCAAAGAAGCTTCTTGTCAGCTTTCTTTGAATTCTTTCCAAAGCCCAAATATAAAAATACAGAACTTTACAGAAAAGAGACTATTGTTTTATCATACCCCCTTATAATGCAAAGTATTCTAAGGGAATCATAAAAAAAATGGTTAGCTTTATAACTTGCAGAGTTTTATTATAGAATGAGTACCCCAGAACAATCCACTTTTGTCTTCTTATCTAATAGGCTCTCTCTAGTATGCTTGATTTACGATCACATTATCAAGGAGCTTGATGAAACATAGACAAAATTCAGCTAGTTCATTTCAGAATTGTTCTTCAGGAAAAGAAAAGCCTTGAACATGACCATACTGCAATGTATTATTTATTCATCTAGGTACTAATAGTTAGAGATCAAAAGGCACAAAGTTCTTCTGAGTGGCTTTTGATATCCTCACAACCATGAACACTTAATTATGCACAATTCAGTTAAAAGGCTTGTACTGCCTATAGAGTTATTATACACCCATTTCTAACTTCTACCCAGTATCTTCAATCCATTAACACACACTTCTGCTTTTGTGAGAGAGTGGTTTCATTTTAATAGGGTTCTTAGTAACCAATTCCAAAGTAATTTGCTATGTATGTATTTGAATATGCTTTTGGATAAATTATTAAATCAGTTTGGCCTACTGCTCATTTGAGCTAGAGCTTAAAAATATCCACACAAAATCAAGAAGAATTATGATCCCTTTGAAATAGAGATGCTACTTCCCTGAGTAAGCTTGCTGTATGCTCATCCTATGCTTTCAGGCAGCTGTATCAGACAAATGTGTTGTTTGATTCAACAATGCAGAAAATACACCCTGGATCTTTAGCTATGTTGAACCTTATTTCTAGAAACTTGGTATGCAGAATGCAAAGAAAATACTCTCTGCATTCACCAAATGAATTCTAGAACATGAAGAATAAGGTCCACTTGCAACATATCAGGTATGCAAGATATTGCATTGCTAAGGATGTGGTCCTTGCAGTAGAAGTAACATTCTCAGCTAGATGAAAAGCCATGTTCCCAGTGCTGGTCATCCTTAATTCGAGCAGCTTTTCTGCATGAAACCAATTGACGTAATAAAGTGCTGCCAGGGCATATTTGAGGTAGAAAGATTCTACTGCATTACTGACAACATAATTGCCCTTTTAAATTTTCTCTTCTATTTTCTCTTTAATGTTCCATTTTGTACATGAATATATGTAGGGATATATCCTATTCATATATATCACCCACACTTATTCACGTCATAGGGAGTGTGGGGGTGGGGAAATCCAAAATATTACAGAGCTGAACCACCACTCCAACATGCTCTACACTAAGTTGGTAGCAAACCACCCTTTACTTAGCTGGCATTGCTTTGGCAAGTGACCCCAAATCAGATGTCACCTCCATATTCTAAAAAGGGGCAGCTTAGTTAATAATCAACTTCAATTTGTTTGGCTCTGAATTTTTTCAGCAAGAAAAATGAGGGATTTGATGTCCTGAGAACATCAAATTGTCTTCCTCTCTATTTTTCACTCAGTGTCTTCAAAGCCTTTTCATATATCCATTTTCTTTACATATTGGAATCCTTGATAAGCTTGGTCCATATAACTATTGTCATTTATACACTTCAGATTTCTATACATTGACAATGGCTAGAAAGAGTTGACTATTAATAAAAGCCTAGTTAGTTATGTAATCAAGAGGAAATAGCCACATCCGGTTGTTGAAACCACCCTCTACATCTATGTTTTATGAGACTGAAGATGATGTAAGGATGACTTGCAAAGTAGTTTTACAGAACCTTTGAGAGGATGTGGTGCCTCAAAACTCTAAGTAACAGTCTGGTTCACATAACCTTATCAAATATATTATATCACATTCTGAAGCATGGGCCACTAAGTAACATCTGATATGACTACTCAACCATCAGTTATTTCAGTGGGTGTTGAAAGCACTCAAGGCAGAATATAATAATTAATTGCTTCACCTAAGAAAATGAGTAACATGAAAATGTACAGGTGGAAGCTGCCTCGGGAGGCTAAAAAAAATCAGTATGACTAATATTTAAGGGACAGATGAGGAAACTCACTCATAACGGAAAACTTCTCTTGCCAACAATTTGATTAAAACTAAAAACCAAAACAACATATCAAATATCATACCTCAAGATGCTTAACATTTTTAAAGAAAGAAGATTTCATTTTCAAATGTTTGTACCACTTAAAGACTCAAAAGTATTTAAGCAAAGATTAAAATTCCGAACTTCCAATATATTGAGGCCAACTATACCAGAGACATAAGACATTTTTCTGAAGGGCTAAATTGGCTTAAGGAAAAGCCTTTCTCAATGCTTTTCAGGAAAATTCAAATAACTGTCAAGTCTATGAGAGGCCACATTTGTAAAGCTTATCTTTCTCTAATAGTGGTACTATGAAAATGGCAAAAAAGAAAAAAGGAAAGGAAAGGAAAGGAAAGGAAAGGAAAGGAAAGGAAAGGAAAGGAAAGGAAAGGAAAGGAAAGGAAAGGAAAGGAAAGGAGAGGAGAGGAGAGGAGAGGAGAGGAGAGGAGAGGAGAGGAGAGGAGAGGAGAGGAGAGGAGAGGAGGAGAAAGAAAGAAAGAAAAAGAAAGAAAGAAAGAAAGAAAGAAGGAATGAAGGAAGGAAGGAAGGAAGGAAGGAAGGAAGGAAGGAAGGAAGAAAGAAAGGAAGAAAGAAAGAAAGAAAGAAAGAAAGAAAAAGGAAGGAAGGAAGGAAGGAAGGAAGGAAGGAAGGAAGGAAGGAAGGAAGGAAGGAAGGAAGGAAGGAAGGAAGGAAGGAAGGAAGGAAGGTTAGCAGGAAATGGAAACAGTAAATTGTCCAGATTGACCTTGATTCCTGTGAATTTGTGGGCAGGTCCACTTAATTGTCCTAGAAACAATACAGAATCAGTTACCTTCTTTCAGTGCTTCCCCCCATCCACCATTTCCTAGTGCAGCTTACATTCTTTATTTGGGTTTCCTGATGGTTTCCCACTCAATTACTAACCAGATCTGACCCTGCTTAGCTTTTGGAGATTAGCCAAGTTCAATTTGTTATATATATATATATATATAAGTGAATACAGTTCAATTAGAAATATAAACATCTAAACTCTAAAGTGATGAGCTGAAAATTTTACAAATATCGGTACTAAATATCACTGGGGAGCTGGCATTTTCCACAGAACATATTAATCTGGACTTTTACTACCTGCGAAAAATTATGTAACCATCTATATCAATTCATTCTGAGTTCAATGAACTGGGAACATACATCACACTGTGGCTTAATGCAATCCTTCATGTCTGACTGAAAACTATACTAGAGCCTAGTCTGCTGACTCAGGAGCATGTCTTCCAAAACATCACTATTCAATGGTCTTCTAAAGAATGGTGTATTGTACTGTAGGAAATATTATAGGTTATGGTGACTTGTAGTATTTCTCCTAGCAATAAATAATGCTTCATTTCAGCAGTTTATCACAGCAGTGTTGACGTATGATATTCTGGGAAAACATAAAACTTTGCCTGCAAATATTCAGAAACTTGGCTTCATCAGCAGGGCTCCCAATACCAATACATGGGCTGTGATCTAGTCTTGGAAGAAGAACCTATTGCAGAGGGGCCATTTTTTTTCTCTTACCAATATGAAGCCCTTCATGCGTAGTATTAGTGCATACTTATCTGCCGTGGAGAAGGTCCATTGAAGACTACTGAGAGATCAGGAAAGGACAGATGCCAAGTCTCACAGTAGAAAGCTACTACTGATTCTTATAAAGGTGGTACAGTATTGCTTGTTTGCATAACATGCTTGCTCATAGTTAACTGAACTATGAATTTCTCAGTTAACACAGTACTTTGGATTTGCATAATACATTAAGTATAAACTAACTTCACAGGCTGGGTTCATATAACACATTAAGGCAATGATGATGATTAGTATTTTGTATGCTATCAAATATATTTTGGGCAGAATCCTCTTCAGATTACTCTGGTTACATTTCTTTGATGGAGTAAAGCAAAAATTGCAGAATGTTATCAATTCAAAGGAGCTATAGAAATGAGTCTCTAATGAAAGTAATGATATGGCTGCTTTTTGTATACAGGGATAATAGAAACAGGAATGACATTTCTGTTTTAGCTACTGATTGCCTCTATAATGTTAATGCCAGTGCTCCTTGCTGCATTCTTTTGAAGCTTTTATAGCTGCAATTCTATACACACTTAAATGAACTCAATGCTCCATGGATATCTAAGTATAGAACTGCACCATTAACATACAGCTTGATTCTCTGTAGCGATACCTGCATTCCCTTTTGGCTGGCTTCGTAATAGCATAGTAGCTATTGAAAAGAAGTAGCATGCCACCTGCCCAGTGGCTTTCCAACTCATATTGCTTTATGTTATTTCAGAACTCAAATTATGTGGGAGTAAGTACTGTATGTAGGAGTAACATTGAAAAGGAGAGGTATGAATTACTGAATATGTAGATTTCAGAACAGAATCATGATGGGCATCATTTCTCATATCTTTTGAACTACTGCCTGTCCCCTTAATAATTTTGTATTTAAACAGAAGCAAAAGGTAAAGCATAGTGTGAGCAATAGTGAGTCTCAGAACCTACAAACATCACGCTTCAAATTATTGGGAAAATAGCTGGTTGCAAAAATGTGCCATGCTATCATTTTTCATTATCATAGCTAACAGAAATTTTGAATTGAAAAAAAAAAAAAAAGGAATGGTATTGTCAAAGCAGGAAGCCTGCCAGTAATAAACTACTACAAAGTATGGAAACATCTTCAAAGACCAAGTGAGTTTTGCATGAAGCACTTCTTCAAAGCTGATTGATTGACTGGGACTGATTTATCCAGGTTTGAGCCCACCCAACTCCTTAATGAATCTGGGCAGCTTACAAATAAAAAGGGGAAAAAATCAAATTATTTAGATAGATAGATAGATAGATAGATAGATAGATAGATAGATAGATAGATAGATAGATAGATATCATGGCTCACTGGAAGAACAATACTCTCAAATGTGTGTGTGTGTGTGTGTGTAAGATTTTTTTATCCTACCTTATTGTTTTTATAAATAGTGGCAAACATACCTAATATTCCTTCCTCCTCCTATTTTCCCCACAACAACCCTGTGAGGTAAGTTGGGCTGAGAGAGAGTGGCCCAAAGTCACCCAGCTGGGTTTCATGCCTAGAACTCACCGTCTCCTGGTTTCAGCTCTATGAACACCCTCTCCCGAGGCTTGGGAGAACAACCAGGTTTTTAGTAATTCCATAAAAGTGAAAGCTGCATGAATCTCTGGGAGAGATATGATTCCAGAGGGCAGGTGCTGCAACAAAGTAGATATGCTTCCAGGGTCCTATAAGATGACATTGTTTAAATAATGGGACCTGGAGTGCACCCATCCTGCTTGATTGTGCTGGATGGAGGGGAAGAATTGGAGATAAGTAGTCCCTCAGATAGCTAGCCCTCATGCCATGGAGGGCTTTAAAGGTGATAACCAGTACCTTGAATTGCATCCAAAAACCAACTCAAGCAGGAGCCATGGCTTCAGGAGGACCTCCAAATCATGCACCAGCTCTGAATGGGGGAGTGTAACCCCATCCATAATGAAAGGTGGAAAAATCCTCAGATCTGGATTCTGGTGGACCCAAACCCCACAGCCACTCAGTCTTGTGAGGGTTAAGTTAAATCTCTTCTTCCTCATCCTGACCCCTGCAACCTCCACACGCTGGGAAAGAACCAAGGCAGCATCATTTGATTGGCCAAATGTACAACTTTGGGACAGATAGATATATAACTAAGTTTATTTGCATACTGATGATACTTAACCCTGTGCCAATGGATGACCTCCCACAGCAGTTTCATCTAGAAGTTAAACAAATGCTCCTTCCCTTTGCTTTTTTTTGCATACCCTCACAGCTTCTCCAACATCACAGCTTCTCCAGGTTTTGGAAAAGGGCAGGGTAAATAACAGGTAGGAGAGAATGAAACACTTCAAGGCAATGGAGTGTACTTCATCAAAACACATTTCATTGCCTCTTCTCTTTGCTAATGAGAATGTTTTCTCTATCACACAAATCTTTTCACTGAGGTAGTCCCAAGTCTCCTCAGGAAGCCTAAAAGCAGATGGCCAGACAAATGTATACAGAAAGTACTAAAAACATGGAGAGGGTGGGTGCTAACAATTCATTTTCTGTTTGTTTTATGTAATGTCAGGGGATATTTTTCTTGCTCTAGGAGCACAGAGTGAAAACTGTACCACGTGGAAGTTTTCCAAAGACTCCATATGTTAGGTGATTCTGCAAGTAAAAAGAGTTAGCAATTTGTAATGGATTTCTGAAAGACTAACTCACTCAAATGTACAATAAAATGGCCCATATTTTTACTGATCTGGACATTCATACATCTAAGTATTTTGCCTTCTGTGGAGAAAAAAACACAATTTTCTTTCATTTGTTAATGGGATCAAAAGCATCCTGGAAGGCCAATTTTGGTAAGAAAAAATGGACTCCAGGAAAGAGACAAGTATCTTCCTTCAATCCACATTGCAATTTATCGCTCTTGCTTTGAATGAAAAACAAACTCAGAGGGAAAATTTTATGTCATATGTCACTTATGGAACGATACAGATGACTATATGTAAAATAGGTTGGGAATCAATTCATTCTTGAATGAAATAATGACTTTTCTAAATGATCCTTAAATAGAGTGGGAGGAACTCTGACCCAAATTTGCTTTACTGTAATGGCTATAAAATGATTACATGTTTTCCCATCACATTTTCAAATTTATATCACATTAGTCTCCTACAATTAAAATATCGTGGAGCCTTCCCTAACTTAACCAAAAATAACCCCGCAAATCTCAACTCTTCCCATGATTATCACCCCATTACTGCCCCGTCTGCTGCATCCTTGTGATCTGACTCAAGAAAATCAATATATTGTGATTTCGTCTTTTGATTCATCTGTTTTGGCTTTGTTGTTTATATGGATTACATTTATAACAGTCTATTCTTTAGATGACATTACTCTTGGTACTGGTATTAGAATAGGAGAAACAATAATGTAATAGTTATAAAAGCCATTACCTTCAATGAAGACTTTGTCCGAGGTTCTGGTTTCTGTCTTGTAGGTGTACTTTTAATAAGCAGAGATTGATCTGTACGAGAATCATAATTCCCATGTTCTGAATCATCTGTATATGTGTCTTTCTCTCTTCCTATGTCTAAGTGGGGAAAAGTACCAGAAACAGATGGACTCATATGGTATTACTATGGAGACATTATAGCAAAGATACAAGCATGGCTCCCTTCATTATCTGCCTTTGCCACATATTCAGTATCCTACATTTTTGGGACAAAGGCAATATTTATTTTAAGCAAAATTGCTCTTGCTTAATTCTGAAATATGTTTTATGATACCAATGTGCCATAAACTGGTTGTCCTTTAGGTGTTGAACATATCCAATAATTAAAATGGACAAATCTCAACTTTTTCCAGCATCAAGGTTTTGGTGCTTCAGCATTGGAAGTATCTGATTAGAGAACAGTCCTTTCTGTACACAAATGGAGGGTCAATTATTAAGGGTGTTATTCAGGATGTTATGTCAGCAAAAATCAAAACAAATCCTCTACTAATTACAGTAGAAAAATAAATCTGCTATCAGGGTTAGTGAAATAGTTGAGTATTCATTGTGAAATGGCTTAAAATTCACAGTGATTTGTTTTATAAGTCAAGAGGAAGCTATGGTGGCTTACACTTTAAGTACATTTTTATTGAATTTTTGTTATAGATTTTGCTATGGAGTTTAACTTCAAATAAGTATGCTCTATGATCACAGCCTTTGCATTTCTTAGGAAGGACTACTTTATGATTGTCAAGTTTCAGCTGTATGGCTTTGTAGAAGGTCAAGAGTAATGGGGGGAGAGGTGTCTGTGGGTGGGTATTTTTCAGTTTGCACCTTTCCTTGTAAGTTTTGAATTGATGTAAAGATATTATTGCAACTCAAATGGACATAAAATAAATTTTATCATTGCTTTCAGATCTATTCTAGTTCAGATTCTCAAAGGCATGGCTGGGAGGTTGAATGGCACACAGACAACCAGCTTAGATAACTACTTAAAAAGTCTTTGAGGTGACTGTCTGCTGCCAAAAATGTCATGTTGGCAGGAGGTTTCACCAAGGCATTCTGAAGGGATTACATACAGCGTATGGACTATAGGGAGCCACTGAATTCAATATATTCAAATCTTTAATATGAACCTGGTGCCCTGGCTGCAGGATGTGTTCTGCTTTTCATCCTTGTTTTCTGTGTATACCACTGTGGATTTTATATGACAGACAAGTCTGGAGAGCGGCCTTATTGTTCTTTATGTTCTAATGCTTTATGTAAATGTCATAGTGCTATACACATGATGCTCCGAACAGGTCCTTCTACTAATGCTTCTTTCCCATGGTTACATTCTTCGGATAAGCATCAGTCTTAGTGTTTATATAAATAGATTGCACTTACAGATTAGGTCACACCACTGCAATATATATATATATATAAAATCCAATTATAGGGGATGTTGTAAAAAAAATACAAGTCAGTCCTATTAGAAAATAGGCCCAGTAGTAATACAGTTAAGCAAACCAGTCAGATAAACACAACTGACAAAGAATTAAGTCATGGATAAAACAGTAAAGGAGAGAGAAATGAAATCAATACATCTGTAATTTTTAATTTATAGCTTTAAATGTTGCATTTCATATAATCTGAATGAGGTAGTTAATTAGCATATACCATGAATTTGCTTGTCATGTGCAGATATAAAAGCTATTACAGTAAAAAAATAAATAAATAAACCTGTGCTTGCTGAGGTACTGGGCACTGTAGAACAGATCCACTGGCCACTGCTAAAGAACCTTCTAATAAATTAAAAAAAAAAATCTGTTTACTTCTTGACTTAACTGGGAATAGAAATCAATTTTTCCACAACAGTTTGAGGTCAGAAGTGAGGTGGAAGTAGTTTATCAGTGAGTATTTGAGTATGACAGAAACAGGGTGCCCAGGATGATTTCATCTTTACCCCCTTGCCCTCACTTCTAAATGATTCCCTCTCTAATCTGAGCTTGGTAAAGAAAAAGTACAGATAAGCTGACAAAATGTTCTTCTTACTTGTTGGTGTACTTTCATTGGTAAAGGAACATATTTTTTCCCCAACAATCTCCTTGTGCATTATTAGTTTCTCAGTTTCAGTCTAGTTCAGCATGAATGGCAGTTATGTACCAGAAACCCTTTGTATAATAAAAAAGGGCTCATATTCTGTTCAAGGTCTCCAACAAAGTTCTAAAATAGTGGTAGGTGAGCTGGGGCACTACAGATATTTGGATGACATCTCTCATGGCTCATGGCCATTTATGTTGATAGCTGGGGCTTGTGGGAGCTGTAGTCCAAAATATTGAGACTTTCTAGTTTGTCTTCCTTTGACTCTATTTTAAGGGATTTTTTCCAAAGCTGTCATTTTCTCAGATGCTGAAATAACAATGATATCACTTCTGGGTTAATGAATGAACTATGAAGAAAGATCTAAAACCATATCAAGCAGAAATGGGTTCTATTTATATATGTTATACAATGAATATGTATATGAATGCAATAGTCTTTCAGTTCTCTGCAAATCAGAATATACATTATTATATTTTGTAAGAAAAATCGTCATCCCATTCCAGAATCACAGTTGAATGATTTTAGGTATTTGGGGCATAAAATAAATCCTGGAACAGATCGTTCCTTATTTTTCTTTGTGGAAAAAATAACTGATGAAGACACTTTTTTGTGTTGTCTTTTCAGCACAACAAAACCATGACTGGCCTTTCTGGTGCTTACACATCATAAAAGTTTTAGACCCTGATCAAAGCCAAACACTGTTTTTGTTGTTTGTTTTTTACTAAAATACTTTCCAGAAGCATGGTCAGCATTTTTGTGTCATCTATAATTGTGTTAATTTGCCAATATTTGGTATAATGTATAAAAAAAATAAACATCAGTGATACTGGTTTTTATGAAAGATGTATTGCTATAGGATCAGATTACTTATGTCTATCATCAGAAGTTGTTATAAATTCATTAATAGCATTTTTTCCAGTAACAATAGTTATTTGGTGTTACTTCAGTAAACTACAGTTTAGTTAATTATGGATAAGGCTTATGTTAGTAGAACCAATGTGTAGTATCCAGGGAAATTGTCTCTCTTGCCCACCCCAGAAAAGACCATGAGCCAGGGTTCTTCAAAGTGATCAGTATTGACCCCCCCCCAGAAGTTGATGGAATTATTCAAGGGGTCATTGTTGTTGTTATGGTTGGACACAGAGTCACCCAGATGTTTAGACTGGATCTGGCATTTTTTTCCACCTATTGAGTCCTTCCCAAGGACTGGGATAGGCAGACGTTGCTGTTTGATGGTGTTAAAGGTATCGTCGCAGGATGGAAGCTGTTCCAAGTAAAGCTGCCTTTTGCAATTGACTGGTGGTGATTTTGTCAATGCCGATGGTGTTCAAGTGGTGCTCCAGATGTTTTGGAATTGCACCTAAGCTGCCTATTACTATTGGTAGTATCTTTGCTTTCTTTTGCCATAGTCATTCTGCTTCTATTTGCAGGTTTTTGTATTTTGTGATTTTCTCCAGTTCTTTCTGTTCTATTCTGCTGTTTCCAGGTTCTTATTATTTGTAGTACTATTATTTAAAATAGTATTTATTTAATTATTTTCATATAATGAATGTTTGGGGATCAATGAAAAATCTGAGACTTCATGAAGGGGTCGATGAGCTGAAGAGTTTGGGGTCCCCAGACATGACCACTACCATAAATAAGTATACATTTTTTTAAATACACTCTGCTAGTTTTCCACAAACTTCTAAAGACCAAGCTTTTTCAGAGAGCCTTCCCCTGATTTGAGCTGTGGTTGCCATCATTTTTTTTTTTTTTTTTTGGTATTCTTTCAGTGTTGTTGTGTTTTTAATTTTGTAAGGGGTTTGTTTTATATTGTATTTTTCTGTGTGAGCTGCTCAGAGTAATTTTTGAGTGCAATGGTATACAGATACATTAAATAAATAATCATGCTCAAAATTTGGAACTTGTCCCATGAAACCAAAAGTCAAATAACTCTTTTTGGAACAATAGGAGGCTGCCCCTCCCCCTCCCCCTGTGCCCCAGCAGTCAAGTCTTAGTTTTCTCTAGTAAGTACAATGTGTCAAGTTGTATGAGGTAGGGGGAATACTGGTTTGCCCACACTGGCAGTTCTGCTGCAGAATTTCAGCAGCCTGGTTAAGTTGCTGGGATAAAAATGTGAGTCCAGGATGACATGAGCGCCGTGACCCACGAGTTGCCAATCCCTTCACCAAACTTTATTTCACAATTATTACGGTCATACAACCTGCTAAGTCAAAAGCAACAAATCACATTACTGTTTTGCAGGATACATCTCCCTCTCTCTCTCTCTCCCTCTCTCTTTCCCTCAGTGTGATACAAACAAAAGAACTTTAACTTCTCCATTTTGCCTGGAGAAGATGAGGGGAGAAATGCTAGTTGTTTTCAAGTCTTGAACAGCTGTTGTGTAGAAGATGAAGCAAAATTTTTCAGAGTTGTTCCAAAGATAGAGCAAAGAACAATGGATTTTAAATATAAGGAAGTTGATTTTTGTTGGATGTCAGGACAAAACTAACTTTACTTTAGTTACTCATCTTCCTTTGATGGATTTGGCTGAGTCAACCTTAAGTGAAAGTTCTTCACAGATATAACTGCACAGAACCACTCCCTAAGCAATACCACTGTTTACTGCTTTGTATTCTCAGGGATATAGCAAGGTTGTAAGAAGATGCAGTTTTGCAAGGGTTTTCCCTCCCTCCCTCCCTCCCTCCCTCCCTCCCTCCCTCCCTCCCTCCCTCCCTTCCTTCCTTCCTTCCTTCCTTCCTTCCTTCCTTCCTTCCTTCCTTCCTTCCTTCCTTCCTTCCTTCCTTCCCTCTCTCTCTCTTTCCCTTTCTTTCTTTCTTGTTTTTTTTTGGCAGTATATTTGACATCTCAAGGTTGTATGTTAATAAATATTCTGACACCATGATGGTAGGCTAATTAATATTCCAACTTCATAGTTTTCTCTGCAAACAGATTGACATACGTGACTTGTTTCCAGTATGAGGCTGAAACTAACAGTGTTTTTCCTAAGAAGTATATACTGTTTATGGTTTTGCACATAAAGTATCTTCTGTGTAAAGTTGCTTGTATATATGCATCTTCACATGTCTTCTAGAAGCTAAAAAACATTCATAGGAAAAGGTTGCACAGATGTCTGGTACAAGCCACACTGATGTCCTCTGTGATAGGACTGATACAAATTATATAATTCACATCATTTGTACAATGATATCATGATGGATGTGATGATACTTGCCCTTCATCATCCTTGAAGCTGCCCATGGAGGGTTGGATTTAGGGAATGGAAGGGATCCTTTTACTTTTCAAAGGGGCTGAGATACAATAGAGTCTCCCATTGTATGGAAGGAGAATGGCAATGTTTGCAAATCTCTCCTTTTTCTATAAACCACATACTGTTTTCCTGCATCCTTTCAGACTAGCTTCCAGGGAACATATGGGCTATAAGGGACCTTTTCTCCAAATACAATTATTGTTATAAACTATAATTCACTTTGCTCTCATTTAGATTAATTTTTTTATTTACATTGTTACCATCTCATTGTTCACCAGAGAGTTTATAGCTTTCTTTTGTGGTTTGGAATAAACCACAATGATTTATTCTATTCTAACCTTAAACTATAGTTTAAGTAAAATTACAGTTAGTTAAACTAGAATCTGAAACTACAGTTTGATCTAGGGTTGTACTAATAAGTTGTATAAAACTTCATATTCAGTTCCAAAACTGGAAGACAGAGGAATGCAAGCTTAGTGCTGTCTGCAGCTCTTGAAAACAGCCATTTTTTCCCCCCAGGACTGAATTGCTATCCTCTATAGCTGCCATAAAGTTGTGGGAAAAGATATATTTATTTTAAAATGTTACAGACTTTGCTTTATTCTAAAACTCACCCCCCAGCACCTTTTTGGAGTTGAATTTGAAACATTATACAGTGTTAATAGTTAGCTATGTTTAATTTATATATTCATACATAATAGCAAATTGGGTTGTCTTAACATTAAAAAAACAAAACAAAACCCTGCTGTTTGGATGCCAATAGAATTCCCCTGAACTTTCCTCTGGTTAATGCTCCTTCTAAGCTGCTTTTCTGCTAGCCTACAATTTGTTTGTCTTAGTTGTTTGTCCATTTCATTTAGCTAGTATTGCAGTTTGATATGGTTCTGCTCAAAGCAGCTGAGATAAACATTCCCCTTTGTTTCATGCCCTTTTTGAATCTAATCTCTAACCAGCCTCACAAATTGCATCTCTAACTGCAGCAGTGTATGTTATGTATATATTGGACTTGGTATATGTCTAATTTCAAAGGACACTCACATAAGCCCCATTAAAGTCATTTAAATTTAAGCAGTTAACAATGCTTTCTTAACGTGTAGGTTTTTCACTACTATCACTTTGAATGCCACTTTCTTCAAGGATGTATATTTCTGGGGGTCTGTTTTCTTAGCTATGTGGCTAAGCAGGATTCTTTAAGAGTCAGGTTAGAAGCAATGCTGAATCGGTTGCCAAGTCCTACATTCACAATGGTACAGTACTTGCAATTTCTCAGACCCTCTAGGGTGCAAATATATGGCATGGTATATAAGCAAAGTCTCAGAATTAATTCTTGACTGGATCTGTTCAAATGGTCACATTCAGCCACTTGTTTGAGATGGTGTAATTTGGGGGGGGGGGGTTGGTAGTTTTATTCAATGGCCTAAACACTGCTTTCAAATCTATGATTTTATCCTTTGCTATAACAAATGTAGCCCATCAGGAGCTAAGTATTCTTCTAATTTGTGCTAGGTGCTTGGGAAGGGGGATCCTCAAGAACAAATCATATGGTCAACTGCATTCACTTTCCTAGGAGTGCCAATGGTTCAGAAAAAAGGGAAATGGTATTTAGCTTTTCATAGGGTAGACCAAAAAAATGGATCTTTGGTTGCAGCTTATTCCATCCATCATGCTGTCACATGGATTTTTCAGTAATACAGAACAAAATCCAAAAGCAAGAATGTAGTCTATATGTTCCAAATGTAGTCTATATGCTCCAAAATGTATAATTCTAAAGACAATGTTACAGTAGAGCTGAAAATCAACTGGACTTTATGCAATATTCTTTGTCTACCACTTTCTTGCAGCTCTCTCTTACTGTTTTCCATTTATTTCTCCTTCCTTCAAGTTACTTGATTAAATATTTATCTCACTTAATTCAGATCCATCCTTAATATCCCCAAGGGGCAGCTCATAGTAGATCATGGAAAGAATGAAACTCATTCACCACGCATGCTAGGTAAGCTCTATCACTGCTGAAGCACAGGCTCGAGATGTGTTGGTCTTCTTTGTTTGAAACCAACTGCTTAAGTAGTTCAAAGAAGAACAAGCCTCAGTTAAGTAGTAGACCACTGAGGATGGATGATTCAACCTTAAAAATCAAGGGGTCTTCCTCTAAAATTGACAGTTGCAGTTCTAAATATTCTAGGGAAGAATGAGATCATTGGAAACAAAGTCTGATGCAAAACAAAATAGCAAAAAAAGTATCTCAACATCATTCTTGTAAGTATTTGAATTATTACTTGTATTGTGTAATGACAACAAAAATGTTGCTGGTTTTTTTGTTTCTTCCAAGGACACCTTTAGCATGTCTTCAGGATAGTCACGATAACTAATATACAGAGAACTGCTGAGACTGAACATGCAGATGTGTTACAGATGTGTGTCTCACATTAAATCTAATTTCCACTTCACTTGAAAGTAATGCCATTGTATCAAAGTACAGTGTGGAGAATAGGCTAAGGCATTGGGTTAGACTAAGGAACTCAAGTTCAAGTTCACCCTCAGATATAGAAACTAATTAAGTGACTTTTGACTAATTATTCTGCTCAGTCCAACCTATGCTATGGGATTGTTTTAATGTGAAAAACTGAAGGAGGAAATGCTATGCTTGCCAAGTTTCCGCTTGAAGGAAAGGTCAAATATAAATCTAATAGACATATACATGCTAGTCTGATTTATTTCATGACATTTAATCTACATACAGTATTTGCACTAATAATTGAAATGAGTCAAGGATGGGAACATGAACCACAACTCCCAGCAGCCCCAGCTCACATGGTCCCTGGTAACAATGCTGATGACTTGATGATTGATGAGAACTGGAAAACCATAGTAGCCCATTCCCCATGGTGTTAGCAAAGAGCTGGTATTTTGTTGCTGAAGGATTATGCACATAAATTCAGGAACTAGTATAGATATGAAATATAGTAATTGAAATTTTTGGCTGAAGTCCCCTCTCCCCACAAAACAGAAATAGGGCTATTTCTAATAATTACTATAGAAAATAACTATGCAGAGAAAACTTACCTAAGAATGGATCACTGTATTCTGTATTGGATAACTTGAGTAAATTACTTTCCAAGGTTTCCATCACTTTAGCTAAAAGGGAATTTAAAACATGCATCAAAGTAATTTACATTGACAAAATTCAATGTAACGGAATTGCTTTGGTTTGCTCAATAACTGAGAGTGTATTATGAATTGGAAATGAGAGATCTGACTAAGTCAACACTCACCTCGTTCTGATACTACATTGACTGTAGCACTTGATCCCTCTGCACTCACAGGCTGCGGTTGGGGCAAAGGCATCACTTGATTTGACTGAAGAAATGAGGAATGCTTGCTGAGATTTTGTGGGTGGGTTTGGCTCTGAGCAAGACATGGCAGGGATCTTCTGGAAGGCTTTAAGGGTGGTTCTTTCACCGTCTCACTCCTGCTTGTATTCATGCCTGAAAGAAATTATAGCAATACTCTGAACACCCCATGTTAGCATGACAGGATTTTTAAATGTCACAAATCATTTTAAATGTCAAAGATTTACATGATCAGAACTTTCAGATGAAAACACTGCCTTCCAAAAGTTATGAATCTCTTTGTGAACCTGCTCAAATAGATGGTTGAAACATCTGTTTGAAATATTTGTTCGGTATGACAGACTCACATTGTTGGTCTTTTAATGCAGCACTTCTTCAACACATATTGAATTCAACCTTTTAAATGTAGGCTTTTAAATTTGTTCTTCACTCTATTGCTCAGTTTGGATATTCTGATCAGAAAACACAGAGCTTTTGTTCTTTTAATGACCTGAGATCAAGGGGGATAGAAAGGTTCTCCTACACCATATGATGAGACTTCCGTTTATGATGTGGAGCTTTTCTTTTCTCGTTCTCATTAACCAAGCTATCTGGTAGGGCATTTAGTTCAGATAAAAGCAAGCTGTTTTTCTTACACAATTCATATTTAAACTATGGAATTTATTATCATTGGATATAAGGACTTGGATGGCTTTAGAAGATAGACAAATCATATGGATTAAAAGGCTAGCAGAGACTACTCATTTGATGGCTAGATAATAGGCAGGGGCAAATGTCCCTCATATATCTCATATTTGGAACTTTAATTCCAAATTCAACACCAGAAACATGGTTGAATAACTAGAATTTTAAGTATTAATCAACATTATTAAGTATTCAAACCCCTGCCTGAATAAATCTGTCATTCACTTTTCCCTGCATTTAAATCTTTATATATCCATTTTTTTCCCATCCTTTTCATGAAGTAATTGATAAATCATGAAGACTTCTTATAAAAACAAGAGCAATTTGCACCTAGCTTTGTTATTTGCTGGGGAGCAAATAAACAAAACAAAACAGTGCAATGATAGCTATGTTCATTATGCAGGCTGCTGAAGGGATATTCTGTGGAATATAGCATTTTATTCATTTATTTAGATTTACACAGGCACCCCTCTTGTCACGGCAATTCTGGGTGGCAAACAAATTAAAACATGGCCATTAAAACATACAATTCAAAGCCTACAATAAAAAAAGAAAAAGAAATGGCGGCCATGAGTAAAAACCACAAAATAACAAACCACCTGGGGTTTAGTAACTTCACTGACCCCGACCCCCACAACTGGGTAAAATGCCAGGTTTTTAGCACTTTTCGGAAGCCCTGCAGAGTCAGGGCCGATATCAGGTGGTAAGATATTTCAGAGGGCAGGCACCGTGACAGAAAAGGCACACTTCCTGGATCCTGCAAGACGGTATTCTTTAATGGATGGGACCTGAAGCATGCTCCTCCTGCTGGATCTAACAGAGCAGATATAAATCACTGGAGAGAGGCAGTCCTTCAGGTATCCTGGCCCCATTACATAGGTAGCCATCAGGACCTTGAGTTGCACCCAGAAGCCTATGAGAAGGCAGTGTAGCTTGTCTGGCAAAGGTGAAATATGGGCAAATCAGGAAACACCCATGATTATCTGCACTGCTGTGTTCTGGACAACTGCAGCTTCTGGATGCTCTTCAAGGGAAGCCCAATGTACAGCACATTGCAGTAGTCTGTTCAGAAGGTGACCAAAGCATGACTGACCATGCTTTGGTTAGCTAGGTCTGTGGTCTGTCCAGAAGAGCTCTAATAAAGATATAAACTAATAGAAATTCCTTTCATTTATGCAAGAGTACATTTGGATCCAAGTCATAGCAATTTTTAATTACTAAATACAGATTGATTGCCACCACCTCTTTCACTGCCACAAATAGTAATTGAGTAGAATTATGCAATCCTTCAAGATGCAGCACATTTCATTTTCCAAATATAATTATTTACTAAAATGCCAAAGTGTGATTTGTGGATATCATTGCATCAACTTTATGGCAACAGCTTTAAAGGATATAGTGAAATCTTGTTAAAAAACCAAATCCAAATCTAACAACATTAAGGCAGATGGTGTTGTCCCACTCCAGTTAACAGTTCTTAATTCTCTGAAGTACATTTCAGCATCACTTGTCCTCACATGTAGTAATTGTTTAAAGAATGGCAGGATAAAATGATTGCTACTGGATAGACACTTCTTCCAAGAAAATAGTCTTATGAAGACTGAGCCTTAAAATTCATATAAATACTTACTTATTTCTGTATTTGCCTCAGTACTTGATCTGATTATTGCATTATGAGTTCAGGTTTGGGACCTTCTGCTAGACTGAAGCTGCAACAATCTACAAATCGGTGCTGTGTATGGATTACCAAGTGTGTTGCTACCTTCCTGAAGTTTATCATTCAAAACCTGCATATGGATAATAATGGGAGTACTGATGCAAATGCACACTATGGAGATATAGAGACATCCTCATTCATTACAGTGGATGCATGCAGAGTTACCTCTTCAATGGAAGTGAAAGGGGGAAGCCATTCTAGTACCAGCTAAAGTATTACTTATAATGTATTAAGTATTATGCTAAGTATTTAATACTTCAGCAGAAAGTATCTCACGTATTGAATTGAATCAACTTACATTTAATAATGATAACCTTTGCTTAATGATTCAAACTGAAAAAGAAACTGTATTTTTTACCATTGCAGTTGAAATTCATTAGCATGGAAAGCACTACAGAGCTCGTTAGTTATAAATCAAGTAGATTTTAATATCATCCTGCATTATAATTACTGACCTACAATTTGCCTGTGTGTGTACATGTGTGTGTGTGTATTGGCCTCAATTTCCTACAAAGGATGTAAATATAATATAATCCAAGCAGCATTCTGTGATGCATCTTAGGACAAAACTTTTTTGTCAGAATGACAAGTAAAATATGAAACAATTCATTATCCTGGAGCTCTTAGCAGCTGCACCTAGTCTGCCAAGATAGGGGAAAAAATAATAATAACAATGAGCTCGAACAAGGCGTTGAATTTGAGGGAGGAGATGCAGAAAAAGGCAGTGCGGTACATGACAACAATGACAACACTACCTGTGATAACACTGGCAAAATGCTGCGCAGGGCACTGCCTTGACCATTCCACGAGGGTTCCAGGGAGAGCAACAGGAATTTCAGTGGTCTCTAAGTATCAACTTCTGAACTGACATAGAAACTAGAACTGAACAGAACTTTAAAGGGATTCTTCACTGTCATGGAAATGTGATCAAAACACATTTTGAACGGTCTCTGTAAAATGAAGTACTGTCCTACTTCTATTTAGCAGCACAGGGCTTCTGCATTGCTTCACTTGGTCAGTACTAAGTTCTGTGGTCATGACTGAATGAGGTTGCCTTGACTGTAAAAGCAGAATGATGCAGTTCTATTAGGTGCTTCCCTGCATCAAGGTAGTGTAATATACATCCTCTGGGTGAAGCACTTCATTATGTCAGCTCACAAGCAATCCAGATGTAAAGCCTCCTTCAAGCTGACTTGATTTCTGGTGATATTTATGAATTTTATGTTCATGGATTTGAGCTGAACAAATCCACCAACACTACAATTCTAATTCACTGAATTCAGACAAAGAAGAGAGACATGTGTTCTGAAAACATCTAGGATTCACATAATAACTTGTGGGGCTATTTAAGGCTCCTCAGTTACCACAAAATTATTTACCTGATTGCTGAATCAAAGTGTTTGTGAAACCTATCTCACTCTTTTTCAAAAAACTAAGATGGCTTTCTGCCCAATCACAAATCAAAAAGTTGGCACTATATTATGCATTTTAGAACCAAGTACCTCTGCTTACTCAGCCCACTTTAAAGCTTATACATTAAAACCATTCCCCCAGATGTTCCTGTTCCCAAATATATACCATGCACAACCAGAGGCAAAGCCATGTCAATGGTACACTTGGATCATCAATTTTACTTCCCAGGAAGACTCTTGAAATACTAGTGATCTCATTTTTCCAAAATCAGGCAAAATTCATTTTCATTTTCTTGAGCTTTGAAATGCATTAGATTATGTATTTTATTTAGGTATGTTTCTTGTCTTTTGGAATCTGCCCTGGAAAAACGTGGAAGGTTTTATTTTACGTAAAAGATCTCTTTTAAACAAAAAATACACATTCTTAGGGAGACAGTATTTATCCAACATTTCTATCTGAGGGACCGCCTCTCCCTGATTTCATCTGCCCGACCTCCCAGATCCAGCAGAGAGGGCATATTACAGGTTCCATCACCTAGGGAGATACATTTGGCAGGCCCCAGATGGTGGGCCTTTTCTGCTGTGGCGCCTGTGCTGTGGAATCTTCTTCCCTCTGAGGTGAGACTGGCCTCGTCATTTTTGAGCTTCCGGAAGTCCCTTAAGACTTGGTTACACCAGCAGGCCTGGGGACCCCAGGGGACGGGGGAATTAGTGAAGTGGCTCTCTCATTTTTAACACCCTTTTATTCTCTGTTTTATTTTGCTTTATATATTTTTTGTTTTTAGCTTTTTTGTATGTCGCCCAGAGTCGCCTATGGTGAGATGGGCGGCTATATAAATTGATTTAATAAATACAATTAATAAATCTCTCAGGATAGCTTGCATTGATCTTAATGCTTCTTCATACTTTTAAGTACCCCCCAAATGTTCACAAATGAGAAAAATGGCGCAAGCCCAGCTTATTTTCCCCTTCACCTTTGCGTAATTTCAGACAGTGAGGACAAAACAAGATCTGTTCTCAGAAAAGGTAAGTTAACAAATGCTCTTTTAACTTGTTATATACTGAAGGGATGGTATATTTTTTAATTCACAAAAGGATCACTCTGTAAAAAGAAAATTCCAGAGCTATTATCAAAACATTTGAAAAGAAACAGAAGCACTTAATTGCTTGGAAAGGGGAGCTGCTCTGAACAATATGCCTTTTCAATCAAAATAAATAAATAAAGTGCCCAAAGTACAGATCTAGATGTTAAAGTAATTAACACTTCTAAATCAAATCTTTGTATTTCCCAAGTGAAAACACATACACACAAAGAAACCACACAGAGATAAACAATTTGCCTTTATACGCTGTTATTTCCTTATTTGAATCTGTATCCCATTAATATCTAAATCAAATGAAGAAGATAAGCTGGCACATTTGACATGAAAGGTGCATAGCAACAAAAATATTGTGTAAGAGGCTATAGATGATACACAAAAACATGGAAGATAGCTTTAAAAAACATAGCTTCTGAAAAAATGAAGAGGAAAAACAGCTGCTTCATCTTCTCACCTCCTAGATAAAGTTTGAAGTTGGCTTGGAAAACCAATTTGGCTCAAATTCAACAAGTAACGCAAAGCATACTTTTGTTTTTTACTACCAGGAGCAAAAATTAATTAGTTCTCTTCATTCACAGACCTATTTCCCTACAAATCTATTCAGTGTTATCCCTTTTACTTCCCAGTCCTCATTTGTTTGCAACACTGCTGTAAACAAGAGCAGAAACAATGAAGTCTCTAAAACTGGAAAGTGGACTGGTGCTCAGTTATAAGGAAGAATTCCTCAAGCGCAATCATTCTACTTGGGAGCCAGCTAGCAGCCTTTCCAAGTAGCCTTTCTACCCAGATAATCCAGTTGAGCAATAGCTAAGATTGGGTAGAGTCTGGGAAAACACTTAAATTGTCTGGTTTGGAGAGATGATTGATAAAACAACATGTCTCAATTTAAGTTATTTATTTATTTATTTATTTATTTATTTATTTATTTATTTAATTTCTTCCCCACCCATCTCCCTACAATATTGTCATGAGAACCTTCTCCCCAGTTCTGGTCTTCACTGGGCCAGACTTCTTTGACAGATACAGAACTCTTTGCTGCTGTATAGTAGAGATCTGGACTTTTGCAGGCCAGATATGGACTCTTGGCCTGTGCATCCTGAGTATCAATTGATGGACTTATCTAATATTTGTTTTCTTTGATTACTGACCTCTGGACTAATGCTCATCACTGTCCTTGTCTCTTGCTGTTTTGAATCCACTTCCCTGGTATTGCCCACACCTGAGGTAGGACATCTGTTTCCACCCACTACAAAACAGTTGTGATTAAATGAGGGAGATAACCTTTGAACAGAAAATTGTCTCAGTATCAAAGCTATTACTGAGAGATTAATTAATGGCTGACTACTTACATTTTTGCAATTTTAATTGGCAAAGGCACAGAGTTTCTGAAACCCAAATAAACAATGTCTCATTAAACTGATTATACATGAACACATCAAAGAGGTGTCGAACATTATAGATGACTGTTCCTGGACATTTGCCTTTACACTTCTGTTAAATTAAAAGTCTTGGAGATAAGTTTGGAAGTAACATTTTTATAGGCTGTTCACCCTGTCATTTTTTATATCATATGGATCCAGAGGCATCCATGGGAGGAATCATGGATGAGAGGCAAATGATGAGAGAATCATCATACTGATGTGATGCAAACTTCGTCCCTTTTGTACATGTGTCGTGACATCATGTGCATGTACAAAAGGGCAGAACTTACAGTGTGATGACACAATGCTACTATCATCATTTTCATGAGACCATTGGATACTGAGGACACCTCTGTAGATATCCACAGAATTTTCTCTGTTTAAAAAAGAACAAAAATGACCAATACAATGTGCTCTTTAACCTTTTCTTTTATTTTGAGAGCTGTTCGATTTGCATACATGGAACTTTTATTTCCACTTCTTTGAACACATTGCATATGACGTGCATAAAAAACAGGCATAGCTTTGATCATACTGTAGCTACCACCTTGACTTTTTTTAACCATAACTTGTAGACACCCCAATAAATAGGTTTCATTCATATGAAAAAAGACAATTGGATAGAAATACCAAAGCCGTGTAACTATATTGTATAAAGTTT
This sequence comes from Python bivittatus, assembly GCF_059951505.1. Lineage (NCBI taxonomy): Eukaryota > Metazoa > Chordata > Lepidosauria > Squamata > Pythonidae > Python > Python bivittatus. The sequence continues at coordinate 47,031,312 of NW_028277075.1, read as the reverse complement.
AGACCAGTGTTTCTCAACCCTGGCCCCTTGAAGATGTGTGGACTTCAACTCCCAGAATTCCCCAGCCAGCATGTACACACATCTTCAAGTGGCCAAGGTTGAGAAACATGGTTTAGACTGAGTTACTAAAGGTGAAGGTCACCAATTAATTCAGTCTCTGATATAGAACAAAAGCTGTAGTTGTATAATCTAAGAATTAACACTTTCCACCACTTCCAAACCAATTTTGGAACTTTCCACATATTACCTAACACATCCTTCTATAAGGGAACACTGAGTGTCTCTTGCGTTCAGAACATGCAACAACCGGGGGGTGGGGGCGGTGGGGGGGGCAATAGGAAGGAAAGTAGGCGATGAAGGAAGAAGTAGCCTAAATTTAATCAAAACCTTCAAATGGTGGGGAGGAGAGGAACAGGTGGCCAGCCACTTCTCCCCAGACCACTTTTGTTCCCCACGTAAAATGGAAATATATTCTGACTCACTTTACAAATCAATTATGCAAGATTTTCAGGTGGGTTTTAATTCAGAATGAATTGAGCTATACATGTGTAGGTGTTGGGCTTTAGCACCTACAGGATCTATAAAAACTAATGTTTCCTGAAGAGTTGATCTGCTTACATTTTGGTATACAGTCAGTCTTATATATCATGTCGCTTTTATATTTTCTGTACAGAAGAAAAAATAACCCAGCTTTCTCATATGTTTCCATATATTATTTAAGAGCCAAAAGGTAAACTTGCTTCAGGGAACTCTTTAGGGAATAAAATAAAATCTTGTGCTGTTGAAGTAAAACCTCCCTTGTAGCTCTGAACATCTAACAGGAGTAGCTTACAAAGTCCCTTTTTGCTCTGCTATCTTTGGCTGGTTAAGAGAAAAGGATAGAAATGTATTGTCTTCTCTGGATTTGACTTGCTTGTTTTTATTTTTTTAATTTTAAATCTTACACTTTCTAATGTGGTAACCGGCATTCCAGCATCCACCCTGAGACATTTCTATTGTATTCCAAAGCCCTTTTATCCCTTTATTATTCTGTGGTATCAGTTTTATACATTGTTTGACTTATTGTTCTGATTCTTTATTTCTAACTTATCCTTAAATCTAAAGAAGTTTATTGGTGTATTTCTTTCTTACAAAATATTGTTTGACTTTAAAATTCAAATTATACCCCATGGAAAGTTTTTTTTTTTAATATTTGAACACTTCTAGCACTCTCACTCCTCCAACTAATATAGATTTACCACTGCTTTTTGATCACAGCCTCCAGCTTCCTTTCTATTTAAAATATCCAGTTTGCTCTGGTACTGTTTTGTTTCCCCAACAACAACCCTTGTGTTTCAGTGTGAATCTGATCTTTTGAAATATTATTTACAATCTGTCACCAGACCATTAGTAAGTGGACAATACACTGATTTAAACAAGTTTCTAATGAGGATGAAACATTTTTTTTAGTTCAGAATATAGTTTTAAGTAGTTAAATGGATTTCATATTAATGTGTGAAAATATGCAGCTTTCGTATACATTTCCTGATCCTGTGTGATCCATTTTCAACAATGTCCTAATTACTCTTCTGCCCATCTCCTATTGTGACAAAGTAAAAACTATAAGCAGGTCTTTTATGCTTCAACATAGGGATGCTCGAGAATATGATCGTTCCAAATGTAATTTATGGGATGGTCTTCTGAATAAATGAGTTATTTGGAGTTTAGACATCCACCAGATTTTCCATTTTACAAATGTTATATGTACACACATATATCAAAATATGCAATTCAATATATCTGCAATATCTCCCACCCTGGATTGCAAAGAGGGAGGCTTTGGCTTGGAGAATATTGGCAGCAGAAATTAGAAGAGGTTTTGGGAGGTGTTTGGAAAAAGGGAGAGGATTTTAAATTTTAAGATGGGAGAAGGTTTGCTCTAGAGAAAAGATATAGAAAGGGACCAAGTAAAAAATGTAAAATGAAAGTTCAAAAGAAGAAGAAGAGCAGGAGGAATTTATGAAGGAAAGTTCCAGTGCCAGGAGATAAAGAAGTGCGCTGGAGAAGGAGCGAATGACCCAGAGACCTTTGTCACAAGGATCAAAAGGCAGGGAGTGAGATGGCAAGGGAGCAAGCAAGAAATGAAATTGTTGAGTAAAAGGGGGGGGGGAATAGAAGGAAAGATTGAGACCATGAAAAAGAGGAGACAAACAATTGAGTATGGTAGATTGGCACAAAGGAGAGGCTGTGAAGTAACAAAATGACTACATTAGGCTTTGCAGTCCCAGCTGTTTAGGGGAGGAGAACCAGCCAGATGAATAGGCAGGGTGGATTTAATTCTGCCAGTGTCTCGGAAGAATCCAGATTCAAAGATCTCTCAGAGTGTAGCTTGCATGCCTGAGTGTGCGCCTGTCAGACTGAGTGGATATGTCGGCACATGTGGCTTCTATGGGGCATGTGCGGCTTCTATGGGGACAAGAAGAAGTTCATGCACTCAGGATTGTTTAAATGCTATTCCTAGCCCAGTGTAAAAGAATTTGGTGGCAACTGCGCCAAAGATTTGTATTTTGTTGTTGTTGTTGAGCAATTCAAAACCCAGAATATTGGCAGCTAACTAGTTTTCTGTTGGTAACCAAGAGGTGGCCTTTCATTTATTTGTGTTGAATTTCCCAAGGAGAAATTAGAGGAGGGTTATCCCTCCATTTTGCCGAATCCTCACCCTTGGGTGGGAGCATCTGCAGTATCAACTTTATTTATTTGAACCTATAGGAGCTGGGAAGGACTGGATGGGATCCTTAGGCCAGACCAGGTCCCAAACACAAGAGAAGTATAGGAACCATGTGGTACCTACCCCAAAGAGTCATCATTTCCAAATTTAATCTGTATGGCAAGTTCTCTATCACATATCACATAATTGCTGCTATGGGTACCTTGTTCTTTGAGAAAGAGAGAGAGAGAGAGAGAGAGAGAGAGAGAGAGAGAGAGAGAGAGAGAAGCTTTCCATGAGGAAAAGCCAGAAGAATAAAAAAAGGGAAGAGAGAGGTGAAGATTACTGTAGACACCTGCTTATCAGGACTTCCACCCTCTGGACATTACTAGGAAGGATTCCTGAAAAAAGGCTTAAACTTTATTTTGGTTCATTTCCTTTTAATTAATTAGTGTTTGTTATTTGTAAGGTATCTTGGCCCAATTTTGGTTCTGAAAGACAAGGCATTAATAATTGTAATAAACTAAGAAATATCAGGCTATGCATACTAGCTTAAATCTTTTCCATCATTCAACCTATTGAGACCCCCTATGAGGACCTAAGAGAGTTCTGTAAGCAAGCTATTGTTAGGAAGGTTAAACTACTGCTCTTTCTGGTGTCTCTCATAAGGGGGGGGCGGGGGGAAGCATAGTCCTAAGGGCATTTACTCCTTGCATTTTATAGAAGTTCTAAAATTTCCCTTTAATATAAGTAGCACCAAGAACTGATGCTACTTTGTGGCTTCCATGGTGATCAGTTTTGTTCTTTTCTCTTGTTCCTGCCAACAAGCCGATTTCCTACATGGTACACTTCCATCTATTAACATTTCTGAGGACAAAGAGGAAGAAAAATACATATCTGCTGGGGAAAAATAAAACACTCCTATGCTCCATGGAAACTGCATCGAGAATGATGAACGGAGATCTGAACCTCAAGGGGAGCATAACTTCCTTTATTACCAGACCCAGAGCACCGTTAATGAACAAATGGAAGCAGTGCTGGAGGCTTTCTATAGCCTTTCCATTTCCAGGGCTCTCTTGCTCACCAACTAGAATAGGAAAATGTTGAAATCCACAGCACTAATGAAGCCCAATCCTTCCTCTGTTCTGAGCTGTTGTTAGGCAGATTAGAAAGGGAGGACATAGGATAGATTCAAATTAGGAATCTAGTTTAGCCTTAGGGTACATCTGCCCTTACCTTTTAAGGTGCTGTACCTTTTAAGAGACTGTAGTGATTATCATGATTTCACAAACTAGAGCATTAATTCATAATTGTTTATTTGTATTGATTTTGTTTTACTAGGGTAACATGCCACTTTAATTATGTCTGAGTGGCTCATAGTCCTCCTAAACAATAATAAAATTGCAGACTAAAACATAACAGTGTAACAATAAAATTTCCAAATGCCCAGGAACAATCATAACCTATATATATTATCAATCCCCAGGAGACACAAGAACATCCTCTTAGATCCCAAAGAGCTACTGAAACAGACAGACATTAACAGCACTAAAAAAAGCTAACAAGGTTGGGGCCTGTCTTATATCAAGGGGAATGCTGTTGCAGCCAAAAGGGGAATTACCTGAGAAGGCCTGATCCAGGACTTCTTCAGATGACATTCCCTAAGGATAGGGACTCTCTCCTTTTTCTTTTCTTAAAGGACAAGCAGCAGCCACTTGGAGAAAGTGGTCTGCAGATATCCGGACCCTGAATTCTGAAGCATTTCAAAAGTGACAATCAGCTATTTGAATTGTACTTGGAAACAAATTGGAAGATAGCACAGCTGTCAAAGCAGCTTGGGCAAATTGTCTTCCACCTATAACTGCTCAAGCTGCTGCATTCTGGACCAGCTGCATTTTTAAGACCAGCCTCATGTATACCACATTCAATTCAAATTCAATTTGAATCAAATGAGAGGTTACTGAGGTTTGGCTGACCATAAGCAAAGACTCCTGATCCAGAAAATACTATAACTGTTGTACAAGATGAATCTATGCATAGATCTGAATGTCTGAAGCATAAGCAGAGTGAGTATTGAGTAGTGTTTCACTCCCACAAGATACGATGCCAAAATGTAGTGTGTAAAGGACATAATACAAATTAATGGAGGACTGGAGGTAACAGGATCTTCCATGTTCAAATGCTATTAGTCATTGAGGAAGGAAATTACACCAAGGATTTCTCTCATGCCCTACTTGTAGATTACCTAGAGATATCTGACTGGCCACTATTTCCATGTAATGATCATGAAATGCTAAAGTTGGAAGGGGTCATTTCAGCCATTGAGTCAAACTCCTGAGTGCAGGAATCAAAATTAAAGTATCCATTATAGAAGTGTGTCTAGCTTCTGTCTGCACACATCTATTGAAGGGAAACCTACCTTCTCTCTGAGTAAATGGTATACAGTGCAATCTCTTCTTATTAATAGTCAGAACCTGTAATTTAAATCCATATCTTCCATTTGACTTTCTGTTCCCAGGCACTTAGGTTAGCAAAGTATATACTGTTAGCTTAGAATAAAAAAATGTGGAACTTTCCCTTAATTCCATTGACTCCTATTTATTCTTATTCACTTGGTTGGTCTTATTTTTTCTAGAAGGTCAGTGATAATCACATTGGATGAATTTCCATCTATTTCTGTTGAAAAAACAATCAACATCATGTGGGAGACATGACTCAGATGTCATTTAAGGTATTAGTACTGATACCTTAAATGACTAACAACACCTCAGTTATCATGTTGGGCTCCGCTTCTACCAGCCCATTAAACTAAGAATTCTGTTCTGAGAAGATCAACCTGTCTTCACATGACTGCACTGAGGTGGCCTAAAGGCACTCAGCAGCACTGCTCTTAATCCAATGCTATCCAAGCTGGCTACTGACAATAACTGCAGGTCTCTGTCTGAGTCACTTCCATAGTGTTATTTTGCAGAAAGACTCAGTATAAGCATGTTGAGATGAAGAAATAAAACCTATTGTAAGTTCATTACACTTTATAAGGAAAGCAAAGCTTAACTTGTATTGGAGTAAATTGGAACAGGTGAAATAACATTTGGTAAGGAAAAATAGCAAATAGGAAGTAATCCTTCTCATTTAGTCCACATATTTCTGAAATTCATGTTTTATTACTGTTTATATAGTAAGGCCAGGTGAGTGACTGATCAAGAATTTAGGGAAAAGCTCCCATTATAACCCTTTGGGAAGGGATGCAACTCTGAAAGCAGGTAAATTATTGTATCACATGTTGAAATCTTCCATCATGTATAAAGTTTTGTCATCAAATATCAGTCTTGAAAATTCATCCAGCCATAATCAGAAGCTCTGCCTTGCCACTTTGTTGCTCTAATGCTAAATGGAAAGCTCCAGTTACACAAGAAAACTTGATCTATTATTGAGCAACAACTGCTGAATTATGACAGGTTATTTGAAGACAATTTACAAAAGTGGTATATTTTGGCTGGCTTAACTAGGTTTAATGTACAGTCAGTAGATTTGCTGCCTGTTTTGTGAGTCTGGAGTCTGCTGCTTTTAGGCATACAACAGACAAGAAACATACGTTGTAGAAATGTCATAAATCTCCATAGTTCTCCAATTCATGGAAAGAAATAAGTGGAATTTTCATTTAGACGTAATATTTCCGTAGAGTTAAATAATGCACTAGTATTGAGGAATATATGAAGATGGATGAATTTTGGGCTCAGTCAGATTCTCATTTTCTCACTTTTAAATTCATTTTGTTCATTTCCTCATTAGTGTACAAATTTCACAAATGTCTGTATAACATTTATTATGTTTATGAACATATTCTCTAATACATGCATTTCTGTGTATGATCCACCTAGAACAAATACTTTTCCCCTAATATAATAGTTTATGCTGTTTTTTAATGCTGATGCAGTTCCCTGTCCTTTTGAGATGATATGAAGGCAAATCATAGTTTAAACCTTAAACTAGGCTGAAACAGTTAAAAAAGAAACCCCCCAGCTGATGAAGTAAACCAGAAAAGTCCCTGTGTCACCTAAAGAATTACATGATTTGCATTATTGCCCCTTCCCACTGCAGTCATCTCCTGCAGAAAGATTGCTCACTCTTTCATTAGTAAGATTTGGCTAGCTTCCTTCTCTGTTTATTAATAATGCCAAGGAAGGGGACGTACGTTGAGTTGGTAGAAAGAGTTTATAAGTTCTGTTTCACTAAACCCTTTAAGACTCCTTTACCTGAGGTGGTGCTTTTCCAAGTATGTACTTACAACGGCCCAAAGATTAAGTTCTGAGGAAAGATTGCTCCTCATTCCTCTATAGCTGCAAGACTATTATGCAGGAATACAAGAAAAGGTCTTCTCTTTTGAGGCATTCCAAAATTCTAATCTACTGCCAAGATCTTTTGCTTTACAGTGCCAGGGAAAATCTGGCATTTTACTCACACATTCCAAGGCTTAGTAACCAGAATTTGGCCATGCTTTAGTGTCCCTTGTGTAAATCTCTTTACTGTTATATAATGGTCATTGCTATTTTATCTTTTTCAAGCACCACTGATTTTTTTTTTTTAATATATATTTACAGATTGTAACCTACTCAAATCTTAGGATAGTGGGTGATTTATAAATGTTTTAAGATGTCCTTTTTAAAAAAGAAAGGTATTCCATGCAGAATATCTCAGGCTTCACCACTGGCATTTCTACAAAAACCCTGTACTGTATAGACGAATGGGTGGTGGGGGACATTTTTTCCCACTAGTTTCTTATACCGCTATCATTGTAGTGGTATAAAACCTGTCTTCATTACTAATATTTTGGCACAATGATGGCTGTATGACTCTTGAAGATGCTGAACATCACTTGTGGGGAAATGACAAGGGAAATAAAGAGCTCCCTTGTCTACAACTTTCTGTTTCAAGAAACCAAATCTTATCATGTTGCAATTTTATCATTAATGTGTCACGATTTTCTTGTCATGGCCTCTTTCTCTCTCACTGCTCCTGTTTTCATGAAAGGATGAATTCTCAAACCTTGACAAAAAGATCCAGCTGGTACATAATAGAAGAGACCATCTGCTTACCACTACTCTCTCAATTTGTTCTTTAAGCTGATTTTTTATTCAGAATGGCTCCAGACATCTGTCTTTTTATTTAGAGCCTATTGAGGTCCTGGCTTCACATTTTGGTGGATTTTGGTTTCCATAATACTTTTTTCTTCCATAGGTAGCCTTTAGCAACTGTGATGAAACCTATTACTGCTAGGACTATGACTCCAATAGAAGAGAATATATATAGCTCAGGGTTGAACTGTGGAGTTCTTGGTGTTCTCTGAGCTTGGCTGTTGGCTTGCAGACGTTTCATTACCCAACTAGGTAACATCATCAGAGCAACAGGGGTTTGCTCCCTGTTTATATAGGGCAGTAGCTTGCCCTGCCAGTGTTGATGGGGGTGTATTTTTCTCCTCGGTAGTTCCTTGTTTAGGGTATTGTTTTCCACTTGATTGTTTGCCTGGTGTTAATCCCTGCTTATCTGAGTGTTGGCTGCTGGAGATGATATGTCCTGGTCTTTTTGTTTCCTTCTTAGTTTTTTTTATTGTCTCTTTTGAATGGTGTATAAATATGGCTGATGGCTGATCTATGTGTCTATCACACACACACGCACACACACGCACACAGTATGTGTGTGTGTGTGTATATATATATATATTCCATCAATAGACACATAGAAATAAACCATATTTACACAACATGTGTAAATGGTGACCTTTTGTTTCTATTTTTCATTATTGTTTTCTTTAATGTGAATGATGCATTTAGGACCCCTTTTGAATTTACATTTTAATTTAATACTAGTTGGCTTTGTCTATTGTTCCCAGGCAATTCTGGGATCAATGTTAGGTAAATCAACCTTCTCCTCCTTTTTTGTTGAAATTCAGAGCACCAGATAAAAGACACACAGGAGTTATCTGCTTTTTATCCCTAACCTGTACTTAACTCTCTTACAGAAATCAGCAAGCTTTAAAAGTGTGGATATTAGCTTGTCAGTACCCAGTAACTAGCTTGTCAGTATATTAGCACATTGTAGGATTTGTCTGCATTGTTCTCTTGGAATAAGACTGCATCTCCTGAGTCATCCACCATGCCTATGAGCACTGAGCATATTTCATGAAATTAAGCATGAATTTGATACAGTGTATGAGGTTGAATAGTTCTGGCTTTTTCACTAATGGCCAGAGTTTATACTAATCTGTGTCACTATACATGCAGGCTGTCCCACAGTGCTTATTGATCATGTGTTAAGAGGAAGGCCTCTGGGTAAAGCCAGTTCTTTCACAGCCATAACTTTTGCATTTTTAAAGTTGTAGCTTTTGTTTATATTCTTGTTGAGCTTAGCTGGCTGGAGAGAGAACATGAAAAAAAAAATCACTATTTGCAAATCAACATCTTCTGGGTGATTTTGACAGCTTATTTGCCTCTTCAGTATGTAGAATGCTGCCTTTGACCAGCCCATCCATAGGTTCCCCAGGACACTCCATTCCATTTTCTAAGATTTCCATTTCCCATTTCAATAGCCAGTTAGCACACAATGCTCCCTGCACATGCTCGATTATCACTGAGCTATTTTAAGTGGTTCTTTCTCGTAAAGACTATTTGTATTTCTCACACCTTGGATATCATCCAAGCCCTTAGGGTACTGTCAGCCATTTGGTGTTTTTTTTTTTTTTAAAGGCATAAAAACAGAGTAAGTTCAGTATAAGCCTATAAAATAATAGAAATGTATTTTGGATGAATTCCAAATCATTGTGGATTATTTTTAACAGGCTATAGCCAGTGCAAAGCAATATGGTCTGAATGTAGCTGGGTTTTCTCAAAACTTCAGAGCTACTTCAATCCATAAATAATGGGTCTTTTAGGACTTTTAGAAGGGACATCAGCAGTATTGACTGAACAGAATATAACAACAAAGCCTCAAGATGTTAATTTGTCACGCTGACCTATCTGCTATAGAGTTTGCAGGTTGCTTCCTTTGGTTCATCTTTGCAATAAAAAACTTGCAGCGTAGGGAAGATGCAAATTCTTTCTCCCCCAGATTCTGAACTTTAGGATTCCTTTTATATAAATCTCCTTATGTCTTTCTGCCTGAAACATATCACATTTCTTACTTAGGGACAATTTGTTCTGCAATTTGTTCTGTTTTCACACAGCAAACTTTCTTCAGACCCTAAAGAGTGACTGCAGTGCTTGTAACGCCCACCCCATCTTATCTGTTTGTCTGATATTAGCCATGATCTTAGTCCTGATAAATAAATAATTATAAATAAATAAATATAATTTATAATTATTTATTTATCATATTTGTAGAGTGGCCCATCTCACATAATGACTCTGGGCAGCATACATAATAAAGCAAAATACATAAAAGCAAAATACATAAAAAACCAATAAAACCACAATTTAAATTAAAAATAAAAACAAATAAAAAAACAAAAACAAAATGGCAGCCCGCATACAGAAATACATTCGTTAATGATTATATAACCATCCAACAGGTTCCACTCTACCATGGGATCCCCCAGCCAGGTCTCGGTAATGCACGCCAGGCAGCCCTCTCATCTGTGATTAAATCACACACGAGGGAGGCCTTATTACAGACTCACCTGGCATTTAGCAGCAGCCAAAAGCCAGGGCCTCTGTAGGTCCGCTGACCAGGAAATGGGGTGAGTTCAGGGAGCTAGAATATGACATCAGTATAAGACACTGGGATCACAGTCCCCAAGGGTGGCCCACCCCATCTCTTGCCATATCTCCCCATACCTGCCACCACCAAGGTGGATGGACTTGCCCCAACCCCCCTCCAAGGTTCCAACATCCCCCAACCCAGACTTCCTGGTACCCAAAATGGGATTCCCCACATCTTACCACTAGGCACATACTTTCCCCCCAAAAAGGGGGGGTAATCTAACTCCCCAGCATTTTAGCACTTGCTTTCAGCATGAAGGAACAAAGACAACAAATCCTCTTTACCAACCCTTCCATCTGCCACCTCCACACCAGCTGCTCTTACTAGGCTGGTTAGGGGTCACCACCCATACAACATACAGGCCTCACTACTGACCCCCTCCCCCAACTGGCTCTCACCTGGAGGAAGGAATTAGTCCCTTACATAGGGAGGGCCAGCCATTATCCACAACCCCAATCTATCAGTTGCTATCAGGCCATCCAGATGGTGAAATCCCAACAGCAAGTCCAGCCAGCCACAAAATGGTCACCACACTATCCTTTCCGCATACCTGGTGATGATGAAAACAAGATGGCTCCAGCAAAGGGATCCTCAGCAGCTTACAGGCACAAGCCTTCTGCTGCCACTAAACCTTCTTGGTTCAGCTGTCCTGACTCGTACTCCTCTTGATCCTAAAAATGGGAAACAAAGCTGTCTTCTAAGTCTTCTAAGTCCTGGCAAGCCCTCCACTGGAGAGACCATAGACAGCATTGCACTAGGCTGCTGCCAGTCCTCCATGAAATCCAGATAGGCACCACCAGGAAGCTTACATTAGCCACGTGTAAATGCACACCACTGGCACCAAACAAATGAGCACCATTGTTATTGTACTCAGTGCAATGTTCTAAACTCCAGCTGTGACCAACAGGCAAGATGCTGTTGCAGGCACCACCATTGCTCCAAGGCTTCCAGTGCTGCCACCAAGCCTTGCATCCCTACTGTCCATCCAGCTGCTGGCCACTTTGCCACCACAAAACAACAAGATGCCAGCAGGCACAGTCCAGCAAGCCTCCACCAGAACAATCCCAGTATAGCTCCCACTGCTGATGGTAATTCACAGGAGTAAGGAACACACACGGCTCTCTCCCCTTACAGCCAGTGGCCCAGAGGGGAACCCAAGTCCCACAATCCAGCTGATGTGGCCCAGGATCCAACTCTTATCAATCTAGCTCAACACCAAGATGTACAAAACATGTAGGCTCTGGAAGCCCCAACAAACTGACATACCTCTCACCACCTACAACCTACAAAAAAGCATCTACAAGGAGTCTGCATCACACAACCTCCAGACTTTCTGCCATCTTGAAAAAAAAATCAGTTATGTCAACACATTAAAAAGCTACAGCTTTCTCTTGATCTCCTCATTGCAGTCAAAAGCAAGACTTTTTGGACCTAAGGAGAAGCATTATCATCTAAAGTGGCCCTGCTGAAATTAAAAAAAAAAAATCTGAACCAAATCACACACTCCCATAGTTTAAAACACACAACTGTCATCACTTTGGTTTAAGAAGGTATTCTTCAGCTGTTCCTGCATCACATATATTTTCCCCTCCAAGTCACTGGAGCTGCATTAGAAGACAAGCTTCTAGGTTTATTATGGCTATAAATAAGGTCACTTTCAAACAGAATTTTATAAAATTCTAGTTCCTAAGCAAGTTACTGATCTCATTGTAGGCTACAAGGATGCCCTTACTGTATGTCCGGCAGAAGAGGCATGTTGTGGACCCCACCAGTTAAGGAATTTCAGCTGGCAGGGTCTAGGAAGACGGTCTTTTCAGCCATGGCCCCCACCCTGTGGAACAGCTTGCCAGCTGAGGTGCGGGCTACCCCCACTCTCCTGGCCTTCCAAAATGGTGTAAAACCATGGCCATGTCAGATGGCCTGGGGGCCTGATGGGGGCTCACATTGCTGGAACTGGCTGGTGGGATGATTGATACTGCTCCCCCATTATCTTGAATTGTATATTGGCTTTTATAGAATTGTTACTTGTGATTTTAATTGGGGGATATTTATATTTTTATTGTTTTTATTGTCTTGGTTTTTAACTGTAAGCTGCCCAGAGTCACCCTCTGGGGGAAATGGGTGGCATATAAATTTAATAATAAATAAATGAATAAAATAAAATTATGGCAAGCAGTTGGGCTTCAGTTTGATTTTTTAGTAGGCTGGAATCTGTGGGTAGGTGGTTACCATATGATCTCCTACTTAGGACTTCTTTACATTATATAACTTTTTCGAGTAACATAAAACTTGCCAGAGGTAATACTGTAAAAGGAAAGTGCTGTAGAGCCTCTCCATTTTATAAGGGTGCCTATAACATTTGCTTTAATGAAGCCATTGCCAGAAAAACACTTACTCATTTTAAGCATGAGTAGTCCTATTATTTTAAGTGAGTTGCTGGATAAGCTGAGCATTCTTTTGAACATGCAGGGCTAATTTCTAATTGATGTTTACTTGAAGCTGAAATTAGACCTCTTGTAAATGTTTCCTTGGGTCTTTAAGCATGAAATTTGTAAAGGTTCATCAATGGAAGTATTAATTTGTAGTAATAAAACAGCTGACAAATAACCATATTCAAACAGCAGCAGCAGCCAGCATCTAATAAGGATAAATGCATGTCAGAACTAGAATTTATTCTACATGACTGAAATCCAGAAACCTGAATCTGCAGGGTAATACAGAAATCAGAATATCCTAACTGAAAGTCATTTATATGAATTGTCTGTAATATCAGTGTTGTGATACTGTGTGCATTTGTTTCTTCACATCCATACTGTTGCAGAGAAATCTAAAACCAAAACAAGAAGTTTAAAAACATGATGAATGAAGAATGTTAAACTTGATTCATCAGAACTGATGAGCTCCGTGTTATTGTTGACAGAGTTTTGTTTGAATAAAAGTATTCTATGGATCTTTGGAATTTAACGACGTCAACATTAGAACATTCACTGAAAATCTGTATTTTTGTTTTGTTCTCTTAAAGTAGAAGAACCTGATCATTCTAGTTCCTAGTCTTCCAGTTGTGGTAACATCTCCCGCCTGCCAAGAATTCTCAAGGAACTTTGGTCTGAGGATGGGAAGGTTTGAAAGACCAGACCCTCTGCATCTTCCTCTAGGTTTGTATTGCCTTACAAAACATTTGTGTCTGTCTATTAAGCTGTTGGCTTTTGGTTCCAATCTCCTAGATTTATGAGCTTTTGAGCCAACAAAAAACTGCAGTTTTAAACCACAGGATATTTCTTTTTCCCTTTTAATAATTTCAGTAAATGAATTTGAAGTGTTGGATCAGGAAAGCTGAAAATAATGGCTTAGATGCAGCATTCTGTGAGCAAACATCTCTTCATTAAGTGCAAAAGGGGAACAAATTTTTCTTCCCACCTCCAACCTCCTGTTCAGAATTCCACTAATTCAATCTACTCCGAAAAATAACTGGCTTGGTCAACTTATTTTTTATATGCAGAAGAATGGACCCAAGTCGATACATCTGGATTTTCTCTTTGACCTTCCTAGCTACTGCTTTTAAAAACAAAAACAAAACAAAAAACTCTTGCAGATACTGTAGTTTCTTCTTTACAGTTAGATACCTACAGCATTATCTAGAATAAACACTATTTAGAAAAAAAAATAGCAGGAATGCATGAATGAGAATGATCTTCTAGAGAGTGCTCCACTATTCTTCAGAGAAAAGAGTCCATTCTTTTCTGTCTTTACATATTCCATTTGTGCTTATGGAATAGACACACATTGAACAAATGGACAGAACATAATTTCTCCTGGTTTATCTAGAAAGCAATTAATTATTGATTTCAATCAGTGCAAGTATCAGCATCTAAAAAAATACTTCTCTTGGTGCCTGGCTTACTCAAACAACCACATTGTAACTTCTAGGCATTAGTCAGTTCTTCTAGCTGCTCCTTACCCTTTCCTGCTCATACACTTTCAAGGTCTGGTGCAAATCCCAAACAACTTCAGAAGCCCACCACATAGAAAGTCAGCATGGTATAGTGGCGAAAGTGTTAGCTAAGACCAGGGAGACCCAGATTCAAGTCGACCTTCAATCATGGCAGCTCTCTGAATGATTTTGGCCCTGACCTATCTCACTGGTTTGTTGTGTGGGAAAAAAAAATGGAGGAGGGAATATTATGCACATTATCTTGAGTATCTGAAGGAAAGGTGGGTTATAAATCTAACAAATAAAATAAGTACTACCTAGTAGAATTTTTGGTGGGCTTAATAATATTTAATTTTGGATCTTACTGTGGACCTAATTGATGTGTCAGTCATGAAAATAAATCCATTAAGCTTTAAAACTCTTTATACCACTAAAATCCCTTGATATATATCCACATAATTTTTTTTCCTCTCGCTCATGCTTTGAACCTACTTGTGTTGACCAAGGTCCTTGTGAAATTATGATGTGTCCATGAAGTTTTATTGGCAACAATCATAACCATTGACTTCTTACACAACGTCTTTTGACTTCTCGTTCTAATATATTGTCATGATATTACTTGGCATCACCCATCCAATTGCTGATGATACCTGAACCTGCTTAGCTTCAAGGTCAGCCAGATGATACCAGAGGTATTCCATAGATCACATGAAATCTTTCCCCCTGCAATACAGAGGAAGCAAAAAGCAATTCTCTCCTTCCCTCTCAAATACGTAATTTGAGCAAAAACAAGTTCTATTTGATTCCAACAGATAACTAGTTAGTTCCTTAAAGGTCAAAGTAGGGAAGGTGAGTGATCTCAGATGCTTAAATCAGAAGTTATGCCCACCATCTTTAGCTTAGTGAATTAGTGAATCATTAGTGAATCATGGACTTCATATTTATTTCAGTCACTGACCAATAAAATACATACAATAAAACAGACAACAGTATTACCCCTTTCATCAATAACTATTAGCAACCATTTGCAGGCAAAGCTTACACATTACGTAGCAAAATTTTGCAACTTTTAAGGAAATAGATTTATCTTGATTATTTAGCAAATAGTGAAAATAAAAATTATCGGAATGCCCGGGGAATTTAAATAAAAGAGGGGTAATCAGCTGAAAGCCGATGTCCCTATAAAACTGACAATACAAGAGAACATGGACTGTGGTTTCAATGGCACCTGTGCCACAGGAGCAGTATTGAATATCATAAGGGATTTTTCCTGTATCTTCCTTCTAGAACGGCTGTAGGGAGAGTGTTAAATCGGGCTAAGGATAAGGCTCTCCTGAATTTTGGAACTGTAACGTGGTACAAGTATGAAATTGGTTTGTTCACAAGAATTTGGTTCTTTGCAATTATATTATGGGTAAAAACAGCAGTTTCTGCTTGGCCTTCTATATCTAAGATCCTTTGCCTTAATCAAACTCTAAAGTCAGAATGGCATCATTGGAAAAACCATAGAGACTCAGTTTCTTTTGGATAGCTGTTTTCCAGGTCGTCTCAAAGTTATCTGCCAGTATTAGATGGGTCAGTCCACTGGGGTTATGGTGTAATTTTAGCCAGTAGGTATGAATCATGGACTTGGTTGTTTAATAACTAGAACAAAATAACAAACTAGGATATGTGGCTGGATGTGTCATGCAGTGATCCTAGCAGGCTAGAGGAGGCCCCAGATAAAGTACTACTGTACAAGGTTCCTTCAGATTTCCCCATTACAGACTGTCTATTTTTTCCCCAATTGCTGCCACTGGCTACTTTTCCTCCTTTTCTTGTTATAATGCACTGGCTTATTTCCTTTTCTGGCTTCCTTCTTCCTTCTTCTTCTTCTGGTTTCTTCCTTTCCACTTCTGCAGCTGTCCTGTCCAATGGCAGCCAACTTCTGGCTAGTCAGGGCAGGATTCCCCCCCCCCATGCCATTATGATAGTTGGCTCATAGGGTGCCACTTACAAGATTTTCCACTGTCTCTCCAATTCCTGTATTAACTCAAATTTTTGGCCAATACCAGATTAGTCTGATATTCTTTCACATTCATAAAAAGAGGAGTGAATGTGAACTGATATAATTTGCACTTCCCAAACCATTGGGTAAATTGAAGCACAATCAATAAGACTAGGAATAATTGAGATTGAAAGAGGCTGAGAAAATGCAGATAGATTATTATGGAAATTAAATGCAGATGAATTATTATGGAAATTAAAAAAATAGTTTTATGTAATGTACAGATACTTTTATATGCAGCTGATGCTATGTTGTTGACTGAGAACCAAAATAATTTGCAATGAATGTTAAATTACTGTATATGAAGCAATGAGGAGTATGGATTTGAAAGGTAGCTGTGTTTGACAGGGAAAATAGAGTGGACCATTGCGAGCTGTAAATGGCTACAGACCAGAGCACACAGATGAATTTGTATACCCTGGTAGAATATTTTCTAAAGATGATAAAACGGATGCAGAAATTTTAAGATGTATTTATTTTTTTCAATGTATATCACCACCCATCTCAAAGTAATGACTCTGGGCAGCTAACAATATTTGAAAAAAATAAAAATTATAAAAAGCAGAAAAGCAGAAACCAACCCCCCCACACACAGACACACAAACACACACACACACACACAAACAAAACAGCAGCCAGGGTAAAAACGGATCCGTCTGTATGAATTAGTATAACCAGTGCACAGGCTCAACCAGAGCGAGAAACCAGGGTTGGGGCCAAAATGATCTCCAGAGGGAGAAGTTCCAAAGGGCGGGTGCCATGGCTTTCTTTCAGGGCCTTGCCCTGAAATAGGATGGAACCCAGAGCATGCCTCTTCTGCGGGATCTAATGGGAAGGATAGACATAATCAGGGAGAGGTGGTCCCTCCCATAACCTGGCCCCATGCCAAGGTGCTTATTTATTAGATTTATATTGTGCATTTTTACTCCGTTTGGGTGCTCACGATGGCTAACAATGGATAACATGCAAAATAGAAAATAAAAAGTGAAACAAAGATAAATTAAGACAGTGCAAATATTTAACAATGAAAGCCCCACCTTGTTGTAGCCCTACAGAATATCTGGTCAGCAGCTTTGATTTGGCAAACATGTTAGTAATTTCAGATATTTAGATGACGTATTTTAATAGAATCTAGTAATTGGAAAAGGGAAACAGGAGGATTCTTCCTTCCTATCCTAGTCTGTAATTTAAGTTCCCCAGACTGCCTGCCTGATTATAGTTTAATGATTCACTTCTTTTTGGGTTTGTATCTCCCACCACTGGCTAAGCTGGAGGTCTAGCATTATAAAGAGCAATTAAAAAAACAAACTTTGAGTTACTTTTTCCACATCGTGGACAATTTTATAACCTTTATCAAATCTTGCTCACTCTTTTATAAATCAACAGTTCTCAGCTTTAACTTTTTTTTCATGGGAAGTTGTTCATGGCCCTGATCATTTTAGTTACCTTTTCTATATTTTCTCTTCATTAAACTACATTGCCTTTAGACCTTTGTAGACTTAACTGGATGAAGAGAACCCAGTTAAACAAAGGGGGTCAAAAACATTAAACTTGTTCATTTGTTTAATTGGGTTCACTTTATTCAGTTTTAAGACTTGTGTGGAGAACAGAACACATTTTAGTCATATTTATGCAGAAATACTGAAAATTCAAATGGGTTCACAAACTTTTAAGCACCACTGTACTTTTTGCCTTTTGATGTTTGATGCTTTCTTTTCTGGGAGTTGCTATAACTATAAAAATCTTATTTTCCTCTTAAGGTTTTGACACCAACCTGAAAAGGCTCATAAAAAATCAGCTTACTTCTGTTTCTATCTTGTACAAGACAACATGGATCAGTAGCATTTTTTACTTCTGCTTCATCCCCAAAATTGCCTGTTTAATTTATACTGGACAATTTGTCAGTACGGTTAGCTATTCAAACCATTTTTTTGATTAATCAGGATTGATTGATGACCATGATCTGGGTTGTGCTTACTGAAATCTCCTGTATCTTTTATAATTCTTCCAACCAGCTTAAAATGGGGAAGCCCTGCTTCATCCTTCTCCAACTCGATGCTTCTACATGTGTTGGAAGACAATTTCTAACATGTCCTATATATCAAGAGGAATTAAGAATTGTGAGAGTTACAATCCAACATATCTCAAACGAAACATTGACCTATTTTATAGCACTGTCCAAAAACAATCTCACCAGTCACATCTCTAATATTGTTCCTTTATAGAATTAATCTGAATTAATGTTCAGTTGACTAGAAATCCTGTTTATGAGGAGTAATCCTACAGATGAATGCACATATGGTACTTTTAGACTTCTATTTTTATACTACTCTTCATCCAAGAATCACAAATCAGTTTATAACAATAAAAGCAACAAGAAAATGGATCATTAATCCTAGGAACAACAACAACAAAAAATTGCATGTAGCAGGCAGAAAAAAAGTGTTTTGGGAAATTGAAGACCTGATGAAAAGGTGTATCTAAGCTAGTTACAAAGCTGGGCAGTGGATGATACTTGGCACAGATTATTTATTTGTTTATTTGTTTATATTTTATTTATTGGATTTGTTAAGGCTGCCCAACTCCAGGAAGACTGGGTAGCTTCAAAGGCATGGAGGTTCACTGCTGTGAAGCCCTTATTACCACAAGCCGGCTCCCTTCCATTTCAGTGGAAGCTATTTGAAAAGGCACATCCTATAATATAATCCCCCTTGGGTGTTAAGATCCAAGTTAAATAAACATACTATACTAAATGGTATTAAGCAGCTTTTCCTTGGATATTAGACTAGCACCTACTGTGTCGGCCTTCCTGAAAGCAGTAAAAACCAAGCTATTTTGAGGGCCTTTGGTACTTGAGGCTCATATTATATGTTTGTGAACTGTGGGAGGGTTATCATGCAATTTTAATGAGGGATTTTTAAAGGTTAATGACCATTTATGAATTAATTTATTGTATTAGAATGTTACTGTGGATGTTTCATTTTTTACACTACTCATCATGGACATTTCAGGGTTATACAGTATTGTTAATCAAGGTTATTTTATTGTTTATATTGCTAACCATGGCTATTTTATTGTGTCAGGTTATACTATGGCTGTTTTAAACATTGATACCTTTCTTATAAGTCTGTATGGATTCAGCAGCGAAGGAAGGAAAGAAGGAAAGAAGGAAGGGCTATCCTTTGTACGTTGTTCATTATGTGGTTAAATTTTCAATCAAATATTTAAAAACAAAGCCCTACATGTCTTCTATTAACCTTCCAGCTAGCTTTTTCTCAAATACTTTCAAAGAGTGTTTACAACAAGAATGACAGGCCTAAAGGGTCAGGGATTTGTAACACTGCTTAACTGGCACACTTCAGAGGGTTGTTTGGCTCTAAAACTAAGACTGGCTGCTCATATGCCTTAGGTATATCTTTTACGAGGAGTGTAAACAAACAAAAGAACTTGGCAATGTCAGAAGTCAGTCTACTGATGGAGGATTCTGACTGAATTCCAGAAATAGTTTCATTTTTTTGTCTGCTGCAGTGATGCAGAAGTTTAGTTTACAGCAGTGTTGTCTAAACTTGGCCACTTTAAGATGAGCATGGCTGGCTGGGGAATTCTGGGAGTTGAAGTCCACTCATCTTAAAGTGGCCAAGTTTGGACAACACTGGTTTACAGGATTCTACCAATAGGTTGAATGGAATTATTATACTGCAACTATTGTGATTATTATAGCTACAGTTCCACGCTGAGCTGGAATTCTCTTGTGCAGCAGTATTGCCAATATTAGCTGAATATGTTAAATTTGCCACTGACAATGCAGTCATCTGCCTCTACACCATACTGCATTATTTATTACTCTTGAACTAGGAAACCAAGATCTCTCAACGTATCCCTATTGGTACAAATGATTCAAAGTGTTTGCCACTATGTTCCAGGATATAGTTGTTTGTGCCATTACAAAATAATAATGAAGTTGATATTATTGTCAATTAACAGGGCTTAAAGTAATGAGGAAAAATCATGTAATGAGCATCCAACTCAACATATGTAGCCTTAGACTGAAATATGAAAGCAACCGCCCGATTCCCTCCATTGAATCTTAGCAGAGGGAAAGATGCTTTTAAAGAGAATGAGATGGAATGGACTCTGAAGAAATTTCTCTCAAACTTTTCATGTAATGGTTGGCAGTTCTCCAGGATCTCTTGAGGACACATAATAGAAATGCCTGTCAAATCCAGAAAGTTTGGCAGTAAAAGCAAAGACCAAAGAGTGCTTGGACGTTTAAGGTCATTTCCTTGTGGAAAAAGATACAGAAATGGTTCAGTAGTATTCAAGCAAAGTAAGGACCATTACACACAACTAAAAAACAAATCAAAACAAAACTAGAAATAGATTAAGGCAACCTGGGGAGTCTCAGTTGCAAAAGTTTTAAAATAATATGAATAACGCAGAAGACAAAATTGCTTCTTAGTGACAAATTTTGTTAGACAATTCTAACAAGATAGACTTTCCCAATAAGACATCATGCCAAGGTTGGGATCAAACTAGTGCCATATATGCCACTGGGGATGGAGAAAGCAATAAGCCCCAACTGCTTTATTTTCCAGTCAATGTCTGCCTTATCTCAACCAGGACATCACATTTGTGGAAGTCATGGAAAGAGAATGAATAAATAGGACTTATCATTGCAGAGAGCAGGAGTAGGAAACCATTCTTTAGACCTCTCAGTTTGGAACTCTGGATGCTCCC